>NC_132905.1:98518528-99118528 GCF_047675955.1 Chlorocebus sabaeus | reverse complement strand
CATGGCTCCCCCTGGCACCAGGAGGCCTCCTGGGTCAGCACCTCTGGGTCCTGCCCACGAAGCTGTGCCACCTCCCAAGGCACCTGTCACTCACCCACCCCAGCATGTTTTCAGTCACAAGAGAACAAAAGCGTGACCCAAGCTGGCTTTGAAGTTCAATAGCACAGACAACTCCCACGCTCAAAGGCAGTGGGTGAGGTGGCCTCAGGCACAGCTGGATCCAGGGGCACGGGCAGTACTGCTGGCATCCACTCCAGGCTCCTCTGCCATGGTGACAAGAGGGATGTCCCCACAGCAACAGCCACGTCCTCCCACTCCCACCCCCAAGCCTGGCAGGTGGAACAGCCCAGCAGGAGTCATGCCTGACCGCACATAATCACATGGCCCAGGGATGTGTGGCCACAGCTGCCACCTGTGGGTGGAGTTACCACCCAGGCAGGCAGGAGAGCTGGGCTGGGAGGCGGGGCCCTGGCCGGCTGTGGTCGCACCTGCTCTCCTGAAGCAGGTGAGCACCGCACCTTCAGCTCCACCAGGTGGGGGATCCCAGAAGCCCATTCATGCCCTGCCCCAAATACACTTGTACAGTACATGCAATTTTGGAAACTTTGGGACAAAAACCACGTCTTCCCCCCTGTTTCCTTCTGAGATCAATTTTGGGTTTTTTTGTTTTTTTTTTTTTTTTTGAGACAAAGTCTCCTCTGTCACCCCGGCTGGAGTGCAGTGGTGCGATCTCGGCTCACTGCAAGCTCCGCCTGCTGGGTTCACGCCATTCTCCTGCCTCAGCCTCCCAAGTAGCTGGGACTACAGGCGTCCGCCACCACGCCCGGCTAATTTTTTGTATTTTTAGTAGAGACGGGGTTTCACTGTGTTAGCCAGGATGGTCTCGATCTCCTGACCTTGTGATCCGCCCGCCTCGGCCTCCCAAAGTGCTGGGATTACAGGCCTGAGTCACAGTGCCCGGCCTGATTTAGTTTTCATTTCACTCTCTCTGCTACTGCATCTCCTACAGTCAATGGAGCCTCCAAATTGAGGAAACAGCCTCCCCCATTCTCACCCGCCCCCCATCCGCCCAAACGCTGAGCAGATCCCCTTGGGTACGAGGTCCTATTGTCCCCAAAACCAGAGCTCCTGGCCCCGTCCAGGAAACTCTTCCATGTCTCCGTCTCTGTTTCATCTGTCTGTCCCGCTTCTGCTCTGTTTGTCTCTGTGCCTCTCCCCTCAGTCACTGTCTCTTTGAGTCTCTGTCTCTCCCTCTCTCCCCATCACTCCTTCCCTATCCCCATCTTTCTCTGTCTCTCCCCATCACTCCTTCTCTGCCTCTCTCTCTCTCCCCATGTTTCTCTGTCTCTCCCTCTGTTTCTCCCTGTCTCTGTGTTTCTCCCCCATCTCTCCCTTTCTTTCTCCCTCTCTCTCCTGCACTCAGGGAAGAACACAGGCAGCACAAGAAAGGGCCAACACACCCAAGCCCTGCCCGGGACCCACCCAAGCCCCCGGGCTCCCTCTGCTTTCACAGGGTGGCCCTGCCTGCCCCCCAGCTCTGGGCCACCAGACTCCTCCCTGGCCTTCCTACCTGCCTCTGCCTCCGTTCACTCTTCCCTGAGTTCCCTCTGCCGTCCCCTCGGCCGTCGACTTCTTCTGTCTGCTTTCTGTTTCTGCTCGTGAGCAGCAGAAATTCTTCCCGCAACGCGGCCGAAGAGAAAGACATTGAATGAAACTAAACTTCGTCTCTTTGCTCGGCCTCCTGCTCACATTGTGCTGGTGCTGCGTCTCAACTCCCCGGTTGCGTCTGCTTTCTCAGGCACGAGAAATCGCATTCATGCCTGAGAATCGCATTTATGGGGCTCCAGCCTCGTGCCTCGTCACTCACCTAAAGGCCCTGCCTCCTAATGCCAGCCCACTGGGGTGTAAGATTTCAACACGTGAATTCTGGGGGACACTGACACTCGGGCTGCAGCAGCCCCAAGGACTGTGGGCCCAGGAGGGTACAAGAAATCTTCACCAGATGTTCTGGGGAGGGAGGAAGGTGCATGGGGTGGGGAGGCTAGACAAAGGGCTGTGTGGGGTTGGGGTCCTGGGGGGCCAGGTGGGCACCGTGGGGCCCAGCAGCGGCGAGCAGCGCCTCCAGCACTCACCCCAACGTTCTCCACAGCCTGGGATGCTTCTTGGGCCCCCACCACGGCAGGGAGAAGCTGGGCCCATAAAGTGCATTTTGCAAGTCGAACCCTGAGCCCAGCCCGCCTGGAACCTTGACCCAGAAGAGCTGTGGAAGAAAATTGAATGAGTCGTGGTTTACACCATTAAGTTTGCGGGTGATTTGTTCCAAAGCAGCAGCTAACCGGGACACCTCAGGTTATAAAAACGAGAAGCAGGAACTGCTCAGGACCTCGGCGCCCGGCACCTCCTGCGGGATTCCAGCCGAGTCACTCATCCCCAGATCCACTTCCAGCGGCACACGAAGCCAGGCTCCCCGTGCACCAATCACCCTCCTGTTTTCAGAAGGCTCGCCCTGCTCCTGGCAGGAACACCCACTTCCTTCCTGCGTGTCTCCGGCCCCAGCCAGGAGATCAGCACAGGCACCCAGCTGTCAGAGCAGGAGCCTGGAAGGGCAGGGAACAGGGGTGCTCAGCCACAGAAGCAAGACAGGGCCCCAGGAGAGCACAGAGTCATCAGGGACTCCAGGAGGACAAACTCTGCTGTGAGAAAACACCACAGCCTGGGCCTTCAGCACAGACTTGGAGGGATTCTCCTGGAGGCTGGGTCCGAGGTCAAGGCAGGGGCAGGGCTGCTTCCTGAGATACTCCTGGACTCACAGACACCGTCTCCTCCGTGTGTCCTCACGGGGCCATCCCTCTGCGTATGTCTGTGTCCTCACCCCCTCCTCTTACAGGGATACCAGGCGGACTGGGTCCCGGCCACCCTGCTGACCTCCTTTGCCTTAAACATTCATCTATTAAGGTATTTGGGGCACTGCAAGGTTACGTATCGAAGACGTACAACTTGACGACTTACGTATCGAAGGTGTACAACTTGACGACTTACGTATCGAAGGTGTACAACTTGACTTACGTATCGAAGGTGTACAACTTGACGACTTACGTATCGAAGGTGTACAACTTGACGACTTACGTATCGAAGGTGTACAATTTGACGACTTACGTATCGAAGGTGTACAACTTGATGACTTACGCCCTCCGTTTAACTCAATCACCTCTCTTAAGCCCCTATTTCCTTTTAAGACCTGAGTCACATTCTGAAGTTCTAGGGGTTAGAGCTTCAACATATGAATTTTGGGGGACACAGTTCAGCCCTGACACCCCTCCCACTGCACACACAGCTTCCACCTCAAGAAGAGGCTGGGGCAGGCTGAGTCAGTTTAGGGCAGATTCGCTGTCCTGCTCCTCCAGGCGGAGGGCAGACCCCCACCCTACCCAGCCTCCCAGCGCCTGGTGTGGCAAGCAAGGCACGTGTGAGGCAGAGCCTGGACCCGCACGGAGGAGTGTGAGGGAGGCCATGGCAGGTCCAGAGGGGACCCCAAAGGCGACAAAGGGAGATGTTTCCAGACCCCCCACTGCCGGGGCCATCTCCTCCCCACACTCCAGCCTTCTGCGACGGAGTCTTCAGGGAGGGGCGGGGCAGAGAATTCAGTGACCCAGCCCTGACAAGTGGGAACGACAGGGGCGAATGGAGGGGTGCACATTTTGGGGGCGCCGTGGAGCCGTGCCTCTCTGCGGGACCATCCGTTCCAGACCCATCAGCCGTCACAGCCACATCAGCTCCCCCACAAAGGCCGGGTGCTGCGGGAATCGGCCTCTCACACATGGGGCCTCTCGCCTCTATGGAAAGGCCTTTTCAGGACACACCAGAACTGCTTCCCGGCTGCGGGCTCGCTGCCCTCAGGGTGGCCATGTGAGTGGTATGGAGAATGGACAGCCCTGGGCCCGCAGAAGGCTGCAAGGCCATCAGCCCCGTCCCCACCCGTCACTTTCTAGAAAGGTTTGCACGAACACGCATGGTTGCTGACTCCTGTGAAAGGCCACAATGCTACAGCACATGAGCTGGTCTGCAGAGAATGCCCCTCAGGAGAATGGGCACACGCCACCTGCACCAGGAGGCAGATGTCACAGTCTCCTGAGCCAGCACGTGGCCAGCAGCAGGCCCAGCCTTGGGGTCTGTATGAATGGGGCCTGCCGCTGCCCTCCCAGACCCATCTCCTCAGGGAACATGGAGGATGAATAAACAGGCACATTAAGTGATCACAGGAACAGGGACAGTGAGACCATATCAAGGAAAGCTGTAGAACAAGTGACGTTCTGCATGCAGGGAGTGGGTGCACAGGCCCAGCGGAGGCTGGAGAGCAGAGAGAGAAGCTGAACAGGAAGGCCGGGCCACTATGTTGAGTCCTTCAAATGCCGGCCGCAACGCAGTTCTCTAATTCTGAGGAGGTGGGCCAGGAACATCCCTTCCAGAACACAGCAGAAGAGATGGGGCAGGAGGCCTCCCAACAGAGAGCCTCTAAAACCCGAAAATGCCCAATAACATCACATTTGAAAATCTTTCTGGGGAGAAGGTCACTGGAATCCCAAAAGGCCTGAGGCCATGGAGAAGCGTGAGTCCAGCTGGGCACAGCATCATCTGTACAGGTCCTGTTGATCCCTGCTGGCCAGGATCCTGAGTGTTAACGAGCCCCAGGCACACACAGGAGACGAAGCCCAGGGCCTGCATGAGCAAGAACCCAGAGCAGAAGCCCTGCAGGAAGCCAGGATCCCAGAAGAGGGGCCCTCAAGAGTGAGCCAGGGAAACCCGCCAGTCACGGGGAAGTGGCAGGGACGCTTGCTGCATGAGCCTCTGAAAAGAGGAGTAAATAAGAGAAAAACTCTCAAGAATTTCTACCACTGGCCATCCTCAAGTGGATTCAAGGTTCAAAGCAGCCACACCCACAAAATGTACTGCCAAGTGGGCTGCTCGGGTCCTGGCAAAGGCAAGCACAAAGTCTCCACAGGGATCCACCCTCAGACGCCTCAGAGTCCACCCATGCGAACGTGATTTCACAACATAGAGGCACCATACGCACCAGGAAGCCAGTCACCATGGGCAAGAGTCAGCAGAAACAACTAAATGTACAATCAGATTCATAACATTGCAAATAGCGGAATAATCCAAGGCAGAGTATACAGTAATGATGGCTAATATGTTTACAGAAATAAGAGACAGCATTGAAGTGTGACAAAGGAACAAGATGTTATCAAAAATGAAATACCATTAGAAATTAAAATATGATCATTGAAATTAGAAACATGAATAGCAAATTCGACATTTAAAAGATAATTCATGAACTGAATGATAAATCTGATGTTACACAGAATGCAGCCAAGAAAGCTAAAGAGATAAAAAATCAAAGAAATATGAAAGGACACAGAAGAGAGAATGTACAGGCTTCATCTTTATGTAAAGAATATTCTAGAAAGAGATAATAAAGAGTACAGGACAGGTCACATTCAAGGAGATGTCAGGTGAGGATTTTCCAGACATAAATCCTCACATTCAGAAGGCCCAATGAATCCCAACAGGCTAAATCAAAAGAAACCCACATTTGGAGAGTGATGGTGAACCTGCAGAAAAACAAAGACACAGAATGCTGAGTCCCAGGAGAGAAAAGGCAGATGACACAAAAAAGAGCAGCAACAAGGCTGACAGCCAGCTCCTTACAACACCGGGTGCCGGGAGGCGCCAGAATATCTCAGAGCACTTGGGGAGAATACTGTCAATCTAGACTTATGTTATCTGCAAAACTATCTTTCAAAAATAAGAGGAAAATACAGATTACTTCCAGACAAAGAAAAACCAACATGGTTTACCATAAACACATCTCAGTAAAGGACCTTTGAAGATGAAAAATAATCCCAGAAGGAAAGTTTAAGACACAAAACTGAAGCAAGGGAACATGAACATGAATAAAGTTAAACTCACTGTGTTAATTAATAATCATAACACAACAGCAATATCCCTGCTTGCTGGGGTGAGAAAAACAAGGTACAGCAAACTACCTTGAGTAGTCTGAGAGCAAACTACCTGAGTTTCAGAAACTCTGGATGTTTAAGAAGAATGAAAAAAGACTGAAGACACTGAACAGCCTTAGACTTTTTTTTTTTTTTAAGAGATGGGGTCTCACTCTGTTGCCCAGGCTGCAGTGCAGTGGCACGATCATAGCTCACATAGCCTGGAATTCCTGGGCCCAAGCAATCCTCCCACCTCAGCCTCCTGAGTAGCTAGGACTACAGGTGCATGCCACCACACTCAGCTAGGTTTTTCTTTCCCCCTCCATATTTTGTAGAGACAGGGTCTCACTATGTTGCCCAGGCTGGTCTCAAATTCCTGGCTTCAAGTGATCCCCTCACCTCAGTCGCCCAAAGTGCTGGGATTACAAGTGTGAGGCATTGCTCCTGCTACTTTAGACTCTTAAAGTTTTCAGATTCCCCACCAAAACAATAGGAAGAGAGTATAATTCTCAAAGTAGAGTGAAGGAGTGCAAGTGGGACAAACAGAAAGAATCAATCAACCAAGATAAAGGATAAGAAAGGAGAAAAAAACAACAAAAGGATAAATTAGAAAACACAAAATAGAGAGGTACAAACAATCCAAATACATCAGAAATCACAATAAATCTAAATAGATACAACTTCTGATCAAAGGCACAATTATGAGATTGGGTTTTTCGAAGTTGAGTTATGTGCTGCTCACAGGAGGCTCACCGCACAGCCACTGCCAGGGTTGATGAACAGGGGGTAGGTCCTGCCCTACTGCGGACTGTGTGGTTCAGCTCAGCATGGGGACTTGAGAATTTTTCAGAGGGGGCTCCTCATGGCCTCCACAGTGAAGGAGACAATGAAAGTTATCACATAACTCCGGGGGAGGTGCTTGGATTATCACAAACCGAAAGGACTGAAACAACAGCGTTCTCTGCTTGGAGCCTCACCAGGCCAACGGCAAGGCGATGCCCAGGCTGGGGTCTTGCCTGAGGGTGCTGGGGAGGCAGCAGTAACCAGGTTCCCTAAGGCTGCTGGCAGAAGCCAGCTCCTTCGACGCCAGCAGCAGCAGCAGCCAGTCTCCCTCATGCTTCGAGTCCCCGCCTTCCCTCCTGCCCCTCTCTCCTGCTGTCAGGGACTCACACCACCCAGAGGATCCAGACTCATCTACTTTAAGATCAGCTGATTAGGAATCTTAATGACATTGGCACACGTCCCTCTTGCCAAGCAATGCAGCATCTTCACGGGCGATCTCACTTCTGGGATGGCGTTCACCAAGGCTGGAATTCTGCCGCCCACACCTAGGAACAGAGCTGCTAGCCCTCCCTCTCAGATTTCCTGAGGGACAGAGCTGGAGACCTGAGCAGAGGTCAGATTCAATTCCAGAAAGGGAGCTTCATTAACCCTTTACTCACAGAGATCAATGAACCAGTGGGGCTTTTGGTTCTAAATATGCAGAAAAATATCATTTCCAAGTATAGTTCCTCTTCTTTTATCACCAAACTGCCCTCTCCTGCATTTATTCTGACATTGGGAGTTAGGCTGAGTCAGGAAGCAAAGGCTGCAGGCGGTGGCGCAGGCGTGCCCCGCACTGGAGGACAGCTTTGTCCTTCTCTCTGTTGCAGGTGTTCATCTGGACCAAGAGGAAAAGTGCCTCCTAAGACCTCACTGTCAGGTGTCCTTAATCAATCGATTTTCTGATATTCATCAATAGCTCATTGATCAGTAGCATAGAATCCTAACACAATTGGATTTGGCAGGACAGCATCAGAGTGAGCACTGGCTCTGGCTTCAGCCCCACCGACGTGAATCCACGCTCAGCCCTAGCCCCTGTGTGATTTGGAGCTATTTGCTTCTCTAACCCTAGTTTCTAAAGCTGTAAAATAAAACAGGGCGATTTCGTGGGTTGTCACACAGATTATGTGTGAAAATTCATGTTAAATGCTTACTATGGAGTCCGGAACATTAAGAAAGAGTTCAATAGATGTCAGCTACTGAGTATTATTACTAAAAGTAACACATCTGCTGAAATTACAGCTTTTTAAACAAGTCAACTATGGTAAAAACAAGTATCGGGCTGATGAGTGATGTTTTCTGCTCAGCGTCATACAGATTTTCTTTCTTTCTTTTATAAGATCCATAATTTGTTTGCATTAGGGGTGTGGTTTTAGTTTACAAACTTCTGGACAGCCTGAAACTCCCGATTCTCTTGAACCACCTTAAATACAACCCTTTTGCAAACAATCCTTTAAACATTCTTGTGAGTTTTGGTAACACAGAGTCTGCTGTGACCCAGTAATCCTACTCCTGGGGATGCAGCTTAAGAACAAGAATCTCACCTGAAACAAAACCACCACAAAGATGTTCACTATGGCATCACTTAAACGAAAAAACAAGTATTTGACTAAATGTGCAATAATGGAGACATTTTAGTAAATTACTGTACCTCTCCTAAATACACAACTAGGCAATATTGAAAAGTACAATAAAGTTAGGAGGCAAGTAGAAAGGTATCTGACTTGAAAGGGAGAATATTAAAATAACACAAGTAACACTTTTTATTTTTATTTTTTGTTTTTTGAGACCGAGTTTTGCTCGTTGCCCAGGCCGGAGTGCAATGGTGCAATCTCGGCTCACTGCAACCTCCACCTCCTAGGTTCAAGTGATTCTCCTGCCTCAGCCTCCCGAGTAGCTGGGATTACAGGCATGCGCCACCATGCCCGGCTAATTTTGTATTTTTAGTAGAGACGGGGTTTCTCCATGTTGGTCAGGCTGGTCTTGAACTCCTGACCTCAGGTGATCCACCCGCCTCAGCCTTCCAAAGCACTGGGATTACAGGCGTGAACCACCACGCCCGGCCACAAATAACACTTTGATAACCATTTGATGACTCCATGGAATGCAAGGCGTGTGCAAACCTACACCAGTGTCATGTGGGTGGGCTACAGAGGCCTGCCTTATATTTAGGTTTATCTTTAATATTTCTGGTTGCTTGTTTCCAGAAATTTAAAGAGTACTTTCTGATGATTACATTGCCATTGTCATCTGTCGTGATGTATCCATGAGATAAGACCGTCCTGAGCACTGAGCGGTTGGGCTGGAGACCCCCTCTAAAGCCATACACAGTTAGGACTCGCTGCGCATGACCCCAAGATTCATCCACAGATGTGTGTGGGCACAAACTGCCTCCCCCATGCTCCCAGCAGGTCCCTCGACCCTCTTCTTTCCAGGTGGAACAGAAGACAACTCCGGAAAGGTGAACTGGCAATGTCTGCCTTAAAAAAAGCAGGAAGGCAAAAAACAAAACAAACAAAAACAAAACAAAACAAAATGCTGTCAAGCCCCATGGCATCACAGAATTAACTTTCGGAGCAGAGAGAAGTCAGCTGGGGCCGGCTGAGGTTGTCCTCTCCACCCCATTACCCTCACCATTAACGGGGAGGATTCAGACTCAACTGCACATCCAAAGTTTCTGTAAATAACCCATTTCTGTTTGAAGCAGATTCCCCTGCCATTAATTCAGGGAGGGTTCACAGCATGCTGCAGTTACTTTGCTTTGTGAGTTAATGTCCCATAAGCTCAAACTTGTCACCAGGCTAGACACAGAGGACGTTTACCTCGCCCTCTCGACTGGCTGTCCTAAAACACCTGCTCCTGTGGGCGCTGGTGGCTGTTAAGGGTCATTGGGTTGGGGAGCTGAAGGGCTGCTGCTTGCCCCACTTTTCTCCCCCGTCTGCCCTTCCCACACCCTCTTATGGCCACACCAGAAGGTCACACTGCTCTTGGCAAGTACTGCTTGGCTACCACTGGTTATTCAGGGCCCCAGGGCTCTTTAGTCAGTAAGTGGTGAATCCTACCAGGACAAGGGCCCTTCCTTTCAGGGCATCAGGTTCCCTTCTGGCCCAGTGTGTGTCTAAAAATGTCAACAGGGACCAAGGACCTGGACTAGGCACTTTAGGACTCTGCTTGGTGACTTATTCTACTAGGGCTGAGCTGGTATCCAGGTTGCAAGACAAAGTCTTCTTTATTCTGTCCTCAAGCAGAAAAAAGGAGTCTCACCTGGAGCTGTGAACTGCACTGTCTGGGGTTGGGGAGGGGTGACACAAGCACTCCCTCAGCTGCCTCAGCGAATGTCTCAGTGGGTCTCGTGCACCTCAAATCCACTGGCTCCAAGCTCAGCACAGCACCAGGACTTTCCCAGGAATTGCAGTCCTTGTGGGCTAGACTGCCCTGCAAGTTTATTGAGGACCCCAGAACACTTTAACCCACGGTGGCAGGGCTTGCTGGAACTCAAGGTTCCAACCACTAGGATGGATGATTCTCCTCTGGCTAGGGCTGGTCTAATGCTCTCTCCATGGGCACTGGGTGAGTTCTACCCCGTGTTGCTTTCCACTGTGACAGGGCGGCAATGAGTTTCAACACAAACTCCCACAATCATTACACTCTCCCTCCCGAGGAACACGACTTCTCTCTCCACACCATGTAGCCACTGGCAAAGACGGGGGAGAGATGGTGTAGGTGATCCAAGACTGTCTTTCCTACCTTCTTTAATGTCTCTTTCTTAATATGATGCTAAAATCAGATACTTTGATCACTCACCTGACTTTTGGTTCTTAAGAACGTGCTTTTTTTGTGTGGACAGTTGTTCAATTTAGTATTCTTGCAGGGGGCATGATGGCTCAAGGCTTCCATTTGGCCATCTTGCTGCCAAACATTTTAATTAATTTTGCTGAGATATGGTTTACTACCAAAAAGTAAATAAATAACCAAAACAAAACTCTGTACTCCTAGGTAGGTAGGGCATCCCTGGGTCTTGGGTGGGGTCTTCTCAGTGATCTACCCCTCCCCCAAACAATAGGGGCTCTCTAATGGCCTGCACGAGGCATGTACTCCTGTTTCTTCTCCAGGGATAGAGGATAATTTTTGTTCCTTTCACCCAGTTGCAATAGTTTTCACCAGTGTCCTGAGGGTGACAGTATTTGTTCTCTTTCTCCTGCAGATTAAAGGGGGAAAGGATCCTGCCTTGTTCTGGAACCTCCTCTCAGTGGGTGCTATTCCTTTCCTCCAAGCTGCCTCTGAACTCTCTTGAAGTAGACTCTAGGGAGAAAAGACCCATGTATGCTTCCCTCATACCCACAGCTTAGGGTCCCCCACATTCTCTTGCTAGTTCTCACTTGGCCTCCATCAAATGTATCTTAACTTTCTTCTATGCCTGACTGCATCTGCCCCAGCTAAGCATGTGCTGATAGCCCTTAGGTCCCAACAGGCATCTACTTCTCCTTAGAGCTGGGCTGGTGGTTGTCTTACAATTTCAGCTCTACAAACGGCTCAAGAAGGTTCACAGATTTGCAATTTGGCTTGATTTTGTTGTTGTTGCTGCAAGGGTGGAAGTGACTTTCTTTCCAGTTGTCCATCCCTGAGCTGAAACTATCGGTAAAACTTCCAAAAGGTGCTTGTTCTACTTTATCCAGCATCTAGGATGTTATAGCAGGAAGGTCTTCCGGTTATCCTTGTCCACTCTTGTCAGAAGTAAAATGCTTGGGTTTAAAAATTCATGTTTTTTCTTGATTTTGAAGTCACAGATTCAACTGCTATTTCACTAATAATTACCTTAAAATTGTTGAAGTGCACATTTAACGGTTGTTTTCCATCAATATGGAGAATTTATCGGTATTCAAACCCTCACTCTGAGGAATCAGGGACACGGCAGTCCCATTGACTCCCTCTGTCCCACTGTCCACACTTCCTATTTGTAACTCCCGATTGTTGATCACATGAGACACCAATGGTTATTTAGATGTCACAATAATTATTACTGGCTTCTTTGCTTACTTTTTAGGCTTTTTTTTTTTTTTAAGGGCTATCTCAAGTTCACAGCAAAACTGAGAGGAAGATAGAGATTTCCCATATATCCCTTCCCCTGACACATGCACAGCCTCTCCCATTACCAACATCCCCCAGCACAGTGGTACATTTGTTACAACTGATTAAGCTACATAAATGTGTCATTATCACCCAAAGCCCACAGTTCACAGCAGGGTTCACTCTTGTTGTTGTACATTCTATAGATTTTGGACAAATGTATAATGACATATATCCACCACTATAGTGTCATACAGAGTATTTTTACTGCCCTAAAAATCCTCTGTGCTATGCCTATTCATTCCTCCTGCTCTCAAATGCCTGACTCCTGCTAGTCTTTTTACTGTTTCCACAGTTTTGGTTTTTTTCAAAATGTCATATAGTTGGAATCATACAATATATAGCCTTTTCAGATAGACTTATTTCACTTAGTACATGCATTTAAGGTTCCTCTATGCCTTTTCATTACTTGATAGCTAATTTCTTTTTTTTTTTTTTTTTTTTTTTTTTTTTTTTTGAGACGGAGTCTCGCTCTGTCGCCCAGGCTGGAGTGCAGTGGCCGGATCTCAGCTCACTGCAAGCTCTGCCTCCTGGGTTCACACCATTCTCCTGCCTCAGCCTCCCGAGTAGCTGGGACTACAGGCGCCCGCCACCTTGCCCGGCTAGTTTTTTGTATTTTTTTAGTAGAGACGGGGTTTCACCAGGTTAGCCAGGATGGTCTCGATCTCCTGACATTGTGATCCGCCTGTCTCGGCCTCCCAAAGTGCTGGGATTACAGGCTTGAGCCACCGTGCCCGGCCAAGATAGCTAATTTCTTTATAGCACTGATTGATATTCCATCACCCAGATATGCCACATTGACCTACTGAGGGAAGGACATCTTGGTTGCTTCCAAGTTTGGCAACAATGAATAAAGCTGTTATAAACACCCGTGAGAAGGTTTTGTGTGGACCTAAGTTTTCAGCTCCTTTGGAGTGCAATTGCTGGACCGCATGGTAAGATTATATTTAGTTTTGTAAGAAACTGTCAAACCATCCTCCAAAGTGGCTGTACCATTCACATTCCTACCAGCAAAGAATGAGCATTCCTGTGGCTTCACATCCTCACCAGCATTTGGTGTCGTGAGTGTTCTGGATTTTGGCTATTCTAATAGATGTGTAGTGGTATCTCATTCTTGCTTTAATTTGCACTTTCCTCATAAGGTTTGCAGCATCTTTTCATACGCTTATTTGCCATCTGTATATCTTCTTAGGTGAGGAGTCTGTTAAATTATTTTGCCCATTTTAAAAATCAGATCATTTTCTTATTGTTGAGCTTTAAGTCTTTTGTTGATTTTAGATAATGATCCTTCATCAGATATGTCTTTTGCAAACATATTCTCCCAGTCTATGACCTGTCTTTTCAGCCTCTTGGCTTTATCTTTTGCAGAGCAGTTTTTAATTTTAATGAAATCCAGCCTATTATTTCCTTCATAGATGTTGCCTTTGGTGTTGTACCTAAAAAGTCATCACCAAACCCAAGCCATCTAAGTTTTCTCTAATATCATTTTCTAGAAGTTTTGTAGTTTTGTATTTTACATTTAGGTCTATCATCTATTCAGAGCGAACTTTTGTGAAGGGTTTATGATTTGTGTTTAGACCCTTGTTTTTTTTGTTTGTTTGTTTTTTATGTGAACATCAAGCGCCATTTGTTGAAAATACTATATTTTGTCCATTTTATTGCCTTTGTACTTTTAGCAAATATCAGTTGACTATATTTATGTGAGTCTACTTCTGGGCTCTCTATTCTGCTCCATTGAGCTATTTGGGAAACAAACAGCTTGCGTTAGGCTAGACACTCCAGACCTCCTCATCTGCCAAGGCCTCTTTCCTGGGAGCCCCACTCCTTGATTCTCAGCAGTTTATATTCAGGGTGGAGAGGTGCTGGGTCACAGCGCCAGACAGCCCCACACAGCCATGTTCCTCTGGGCCGCAATCACTCAGCATTTTCTCCTCACTACTCAGCAGACCCAGCTGCACATCGATCTGACTGCCACTTCTTTCACTGTACTTTCTTTATCCAGCCAAAACTCCACCCCAGTCAAGACTCAAGGTGTGAGTTCCACCCTGACTCCCTGACGACCAACCAAGGGGTGGCTGGCCAGGCTTTACTGTCTTTGTTTTGCAGAGGAGGAGGCTGACTGAGGTATATGGGAGCAAAACTTTGAGACCAGGTACCTTGATCCCCAGACCACAGCCCTTCCACTGTCACCCGTTTCTCCCTGAGAGGTATATGCAGTGCAGGGTCCCTTGAGATAGCCCCTCCCTGCCCTCCAAATTGTCCCAGTGCCCTGAAGCTCTGTCCACTTTCAGGATTCCTAGGGCTGGATGGGACTGAGAAACCAGGCTTCTGTTCTGACGTCACTGACCTCATGGTGCACGGTGTGTCCTGTGTGAATCCCAGGGCTTCAGCGCCACCCCTTCTTGCCTAGGCAAGGGCTTGACATGAGGGATGCACAAGCTCACCTGAACTACCAAGGAGCTGGGGTGGGAGAGCCTGCCCTGAGGCAGGGACAACAGGGTGGCCCCTCCTGGCTGCTGCCACACTCACTGGTCACTCCAGGCACGTGCCTGGTTTATGAGCAAGTTATCCAGGGCATTTTGCTCTCCAGGGCACAAACATATTTCTCTACTAAACAGAGGTAAATTTAATCCACTTAAAAGTGCCTGCAGCACAGTTCCCCTCGCCTATTTTTTCCCTCAGTTTTGTCACAGAAAGAGGCGGCACCAAGGAGGCAATTGCAGCAAAACTGAGTGACAACAATGAATTCTAAGACAGAGGCTTGTCCCTTCAAAGATCAAATCAGATTTGTCTATGGCAATGTTTGTCTTCAACTTAAACACAGACAGGTAATCCTCAAGAGATTACTTTCACCTCAATTCACACAGGACAGGTGATGGAAGGCGATAAGAAACTGTGTCATATCCCCAAATACACTGCATATTGACCCACAGATGGGTGAAAGGGGGAAGTGACAGGGGTGGGGAGCTCTCTGCTTGGCAAGTGACAATATTCAACAGACAGTCAGCATTTTTGCTCTAGAATAGCTACATATAAAGCAATTTGACATGTGCCAGGAAGAGGCGATCTTCTGAAATCCTTTCAGTGATTTTTTAAAATAAATGACTTTATAGGATTACTTAGCATGAATTGACTGTTTACGAGGGAAGTTCTAGAATAAATAACAATGTACTTGTAAGAAATTGATTTTTTTTTTCTTTTATAAAAGGTAAACACCCAAATGAGATGGGTTTGCTATCTCACTGGGACACCCAGGCATCCATGCTAAGCTGATTAGTTCCGGGCAAAAGGAGAAAAACAAATAATAGTTTGAAGGTCACCCTCCTCTGATTTTGCGTAAAAATATCCGGGCTCTGTATAAGCCCTTCTGTCCTCATTCTCCAGTTCAGCTGCTTGAGGTTTGCTTTTCTGAGAAGAAATGTGTTCTCCATATAAATGAGGCTTGAGGCTTGGGCGTGGACAGTAAGGACACACACACAGCACAGAGGCCCTGGCCTGGGCCCCCAGCCCCAGGAAGGGCCCTGCAGCTCAAATGATATTCAATGACCTGCCTGCTGGTTTGCCACACTGGCTGGTGCCAGGCCTCGGGGGCAAGCAGCCTGGGGTGCACTCTAGTGTCTTGAGAAGCTCAGAACTGGCTGTAAGTCCACCACTGAGTGCTCTGGCTTGGGGTGACTTACCCCTTTGCAGATGAAACCTGAGAAAGAGCACCCCCTCCTCAAGGCAGCCCCAGAGTCCTGTAGCCGGGCTGGGCTGGAGAAGAGGCTCACAGGCAAGCGGGCTATACGTTTTTGGTTTCGCTCCTAATCTCTGCATTTTGAAAACCTGTAACTCCTCATGTGCGTTTGGCTCATAATTCAATTTTTAAATTATAGAGTTGTTTTGTTTTATACAAAGGTTGTGATTTCTGTCCTAAATATTGATCTTTACAGAAAAACAAAAAAACTTTTGGTCCTCCTTTACATGTCCACATTTGTGGCTCCTTCCACTGTGGCCACACCAACTTCTGCCTCCACCATCTGGGCACCCCTCACCACTCATCCCCGACATGGCCCCAACCCCCAGCCCTCTCTCTGCCCCAGCCCCTCCGTTCGCCTGGCATCACCTCAGGCCACCTGGGCCCTCTAGCGGTTACCCTCGAGTCCCCGTGGTGACTGAGACCTCCAAGGCAGGATCCGTCTCCAGTTTAGGAAAAGCTCTAGGAACCAGAGGTCACTCTCAAAAGAGCACCCACACCTGTGGCCGACGGTACATGGCTGGGACATTGCGGGACTCACCCGGAATTGAACACGGTAAAGATGGACGCCTTCCGCTTCCGACTTCCGCTCTGCTGCTTCTGCCTCCGCCTCCGCAAAAGGATGAGCTTTTGCCCCTTTGGAAGTTTTGGTCGTTCCTGAACTTGATTCGGCTTCTGTCACAAAATTTGACCCTAGTGCCATCTACTTTGCCTCTTGAAAGTCTTTTATGCTTACCTCGCCCGATTCTCTAAAACAAAAAGGTTTAAATGGGGTCAAAAACTTAAAATTTATTTTGTGACCAAAAGCTTTTAACATCTCTCTCCTGCGTTCTTTTCACAAGAACATTTCAGTTTTTCAGAAAACATTTGTTACAAACTGATAGACAACTGTTAACACATGAAGACATTTGATTGAAACTGACTTGTTAATGAGAAGAGTGGGGCTGTTTTTCCAGCCAATTGGTTCCCACACCCAAGGAACAAGAGGACTCAGCTACAGTGAGGCAGGCTTCAGTCTCAAGTATATTTCTCTCATCATTTTTATAGACCATGCCAGGAAACTTTGTTTGTGTGAATATGTAGATAAGGAGGTATAGTATAGCAATGGCCCTCAATTGTGTTCTGAACTCTTCTGAGTAATAGTTCCCAAATCAGATGATGATCTGAAATTTTAAAATTGTAAAAATTATTTTAATGCTTTATCAGCTATCAACTCAGTTTTTCATTCAAGTGTTTTGAAAGCAAAGGATTAGAAACTACTTGACTTTTGGGAGGCCGAGACGGGCGGATCACGAGGTCAGAAGATCGAGACCATCCTGGCTAACATGGTGAAACCCCGTCTCTACTAAAAAATACAAAAAACTAGCCGGGCGAGGTGGCAGACGCCTGTAGTCCCAGCTACTCGGGAGGCTGAGGCAGGAGAATGGCATAAACCCGGGAGGCGGAGCTTGCAGTGAGCTGAGATCCGGCCACTGCACTCCAACCCGGGCGACAGAGCGAGACTCCGTCTCAAAAAAAAAAAAAAAAAAAAAAAGAAACTACTTGACTTGCAAAACAATATGTCATCCAGTCAGTCTCAATTTCTGGAACATTTACCAAGAGGCTGTCCTCGTCTCAATTTATCAAGGGACTGTCATTTATCCTTGATTCTCTGTCACCTTATTTAATCTAATATAGTTTGAGGGGGTTGGGAACATTAAAATGTTGTTAATTTCATCGCTTTTTGGGGCCAATTTAATATATTTTACAAAATGCTTTTATTATAGTATTATTTTAAATGTGTTTTCATTGAATCCTTGGAGTTGCAGATGTAGTTCATTCTATTTATGGCAAATGTCCTCCATATACCCTAATCCTCCTTCTCAAACCAGTGAACCAAATTAGAAATTTTTCATCAGGAAAAGTCTGACCTACTTTTTCAATTGAAATAAAAGTGTTAGCAAGCTTTTTCAAGGATATTTAAAAAAAGAAAACCACTGAGAAGTAAATTATAGAGGACATCTTATTAAATTACTGAAGGCAATAAAGTTATGATTTAAGATGTGTAGAGCTAATATAATTAATTGACCCACTTTATGATATGCCATTACAAGAAAATACATCTATATACCACTTTTCTTCCTTAATTTGTAGCACTTCAGTGAAGCCTATGGGTAAATGTTCAGGTCATGTTCTAAGTGAGGACTTGTGTGTATTTGTTTATTGAACATTACTCAGGAGCAAAACACTAAATAAGAATCAACTACAGGCCAGGTGCAGCGGCTCATACCTGTAATCCTAACTGTTTGGGAGGCCAAGGTAGGAGGATCACTTGAGCCCACGAGTTCAAAACTAGTATGAGCAAGACGGCAAGACTCTTCCCTACAAAAAATTTAAAAATTAGCTGGGTGTGGTAGCATGCACCTGTAGTCCCAGCTACTCAAGAGGCTGGGGTGGGAGGAGCCCAGGAGTTTGAGACTGCAGTGGGCTACAGTTGTGCTACTGCACTCCAGCCTGGGTGAGAGAGACCCCATCTCTTATTAAAAAAATCAAATATAAAAGTCATTTATGAACCCTCCCCCATTAATTCTGCTATGCATTACAGAAGTTCAGGAGGGGCTGTGCAGAGCTAGACCTCAGCCTCTGAGGTGGAGTGCTGCTGCCCTGCTACTGGCACCTGTGAAGGCAGGCAGGGAGACTCCAAAGCAACCTGCTAATGAGAACCAATAGCAGCTTTGCAGTTGTAGAACCATTGTGGCTGAGCAGCAACAGCAAGCAAATGGCAGGAAATCACCTTCTCCCTCATCCTGTCTGCCATGGTCCCTCTTGTGCTATCTTTGGCAGAATATAAAGCCAGCAGAGAATGGGAAAATCATATTTGCAGGGTCCCAGCCCCATATTACGAAGCAGAACATAAATATTGGATTTGGAATTGGCAGATAAAACATCATAACTGACCCAAGTGGTAGATAGTATGAAAGGTCCAATGTGTGTTCACTCTAGGTTCTAGAAGGAAAGCAGCAATGCATTGAGGAAAACTAACAAGTCCCATAGCTGACAAAGTGTAAGGTGTGTCTGCAGTATTATGAGTATCTAAGAGTATTCAACTTATCCATAGAAAATAAGAGAAATGAGCAGACAGGCCAGTAGCCTGTGAGACACATGAGCCAGTAGACTGCGGAGAGGAAATGGGAGCATCAGAGGTATTCAGTATTCATGAAGTATTCAGTATTCATGAGGCATTCAGTATTCATGAAGCGTTCAGTATTCATGAGGTCAGACAAAATTATCCACGGGTTATTGACTTCTATTTTGGCCCTACTGTTTTCTGCCTGGGACAAGCAGATAAAAGCCCTAATTCATTTAATCTATTAGAGTTAGTCAAATTCTCAACGGAGTCAATTTTAACATCTTACCACTTCCCTGATTAACAGATTTCATAAAGATTAACATAAAATCTTTGACCTTTGTTCATTAGAAAAATAATGGAGATTCCTATCTCTGCCCCACTAAGACAGCAACTTAGACATACTCTCATATACTTGGGTCTCCATGTCGCCCTGGCCTTATCACATTGATATTACCCAGACTAAATTCTGGGTTATTAAAGATGTGTGTTGTCTTTCTTTCACTTTAGCTCTGTTTTTTTATTTTGAGATGGAGTCTCACTCTGTCCCCCAGGCTGGAGTGCAGTGGTGCAATCTTGGCTCACAGTGCAACCTCTGCCTCCCAGGTTCAAGAGATTCTCGTGCCTCAACCTCCTGAGTAGCTGGGATTACAGGTGCCTGCCACCATGCCTGGCTAATGTTTTGTATTTTTAGTAGAGATAGGATTTCACCATGTTGGCCAGGCTGGTCTCAAACACCTGAGCTCAGGCGATCCACCCACTTTGGCCTCCTAAAGTGCTAGGATTATAGGCGTGAGCCACCACGTCTGGTCTGACTTTAGCTTTTTAAGAACCACCACAAACTTACCAAAGTACTGATTTTTACGTTGTAAACCTCTTGTAAGATTTCCTAAATTTTGTTTCTCAATTTAAGCATCTCATGCAAGCCTGCTTCCCAGGTGGCAAAGCTCTGAGATATGGTATGTCTGGGAACTTTTTAAATTAATTTAGAATATATTTATTTAATGTCTGCAGCATAGCAGGCTTGTACCAAGTGAATAGCCAGGAACAAACCAATGCCTCTCATCCCCTGATGTCTGCATTTCATAGGGGGACAAATAAACAAATGCAAATGTCGTTAATCAGTGCTAGGAAGGAAAATCAACCAGGGAGAACAACATAAGATTCAGCTGATGTATAAAGTACTTGTTTCCACAAAAAATGCATTTAAAATGACTAAGGAAGTAAATGATTGCAATTTTAAAACCTTCCTGATATTTTTCTTATTTTCTTTAAATTTACATTTTACAGCACTAAAAGTTGTTGCTTTTGTGTGAAAAAAATCCCATGAGTACTTAAGAGTACCAAATAAATGGCATTTTAAAAAGTCTGTGCTAGCACTTTTAAAATCTTCTTATGAACATTTGTAAACATACAATTACCAACACTTGGCCGGTATTGTTTCATCTGGATCTTCTTGTCTTCTCCATTAATGGAGCTCCCTGTCCCTGTGTTTTTTGTTGTTGTTGTTTGTTTTTTTGAGACGGAGGCTCGCTCAGTCGCCCAGACTGGACTACAGTGGCGTGGTCTTGACTCACTGCAACCTCCGCCTCCTGGGTTCAAGTGATTCCTCCTGCCTCAGCCTCCCGAGTAGCTGGGATTACAGGCGCATGCCACCACGCCCAGCTAATTTTTGTATTTTCAGTAGAGACAGGGTTTCACCATATTGGCCAGGCTGGTCTTGAATGCCTGACCTCATGATCTGCCCGCCTTGGCCTCCCAAAGTGCTGGGATTACAGGTGTGAGCCACCTTGCCTGGCCTCTGTGGCTGTTTTAAGGCCATCTCAGACACATCCTTTCCTCTGTGGTGCCTTCAGTTTGTGAGTGTGATGAAGTCCATGAATATCCTATTAGCCAGATGTTAGCACTTCTATAAGCCAAATATTTTAGTATTTCTATATTTTCTTTTTTGTTACCCTCTCCTTTTCCATGTGGTCTTCCAGTGGTAAGTTCATTCCATTATTTAGCTCATCTGTTGTGTTTACTCCTTCAAATTCTGCTTGGTTCTGTTTTCTGATCTCTTTTAGGCTGTTTAATTCCTGGACTGTGTTCTAAAATGTTAGAATCTATTGTCATAGAATCTCTATGCAGTATTACCATTTTGAGCTTGATATAGTTGTGCTCTTCAGATTTCTCATTTCTCCTTATGAGGTCATTTTCCCCTGGAGGCACTGGCTGCTTGGCCCGAAGGTGGGATGAGGGCATAGTGGGAGGTGGGCCAGTAGAAACCCACACTCACTCCTCATCCCTCAGGTCTGGCCTCACAGTTTTTTCTCTTGCAGCTGTACTAGACAGACCAATCTCACCAGTCCTGGAGGGTGGGATGGGGGAGGCACCTGCCAGAGGCTGATTAGTTCCCACCAACTCTCAGTCCCTCACCAGCACAGGGCCTTTGCACTGCCTTGATCTGTTCCCAGGGACATCTGGGACCCAGTGGTGTGCTAGTACCTGCTAAACAGACTACCCTGCTCCAGTGTATGCACATGTGTGTGTACATAAGCTTACTGTACATGTTACAGATAGAAAAGGAGCAGCAACTTAAAAACATGCATAACATATACAGTACTGTTGTAAATCCCACAGAGCCAGTTTTTATGGAATGATTTCACTGAGTCTTGCTGAGCCCTACATCTGAAGCCAACACAGGGTTGCAGCTGATGAATGAGTATGGTTCTGACAAGAATGCTGGGGAGGTTTTCACTGATGAGTCAGACAAAGGCGAAGCAGCAGGATGGATGTCAGAGCTTCACTCCTTCAGTGACGGAGTCACTTCTTTGCTTAAGTAGGTAACAGTTTCCAGAGGCTGTGAGACAGTTTCTTCAATTTTCTGTGCCATTCACAATGTAACAGCTACATTTTCAGTTTGATCTGCATCTTCCTCCATCACTTTCTAGGTCTAGAGATAATCACAACAGTGAATCAAACCGAGTCATGGTGTCTGTGGGTATCAGTGGTGTGAAAGCTCCCACCACAACTGACTCCAAGCTACTGATGTGAGTCCCCAAGTGCAGCCTAGGAGGGGTGTGCCCACCATTGCAGAGTATGTGCACGGTAAGAATACAGATTGTAGTAAAATGCAGCAAAAGGTAGGAAGTGACGAGTTTCGAGTATTTATTACCTTTGTTTTTAATATAATTCTAAGTTTATAAAATGTAACTTTAAGTAACAGCTGTGTTCACCTACTGACAGGCCAGGTTCCTGGCACGGCAGCCTCTGGCAGTGGCACGCCAACACCTGGTCCAGTGTTCCGGGCTCGCCAGGCCCCTCTGGCTGACCATCTGCCTTGCAAGCCTTCTCCGTGAGGCCACCCTGATCCCAGGACTTACCACTGCAGCCCGCCCCACTGCACTATCCTCACCTGCTTTTTTTTTCTTCCTAGGCACCATTCCCTGACACTGGCATCTGGTGTGTTGTTTTCCTGCAGAGCAGCAGCTATTTGGGGGAGTCTGTGTTGTGTTCACCAACCTGTTTCAAGCACCTGGAACAGTGCATTCCGGGTTGGCCTTCATTACGCATGTACTGAATAAAAGCTCAAGAACCTCAACATTTACAGTCAGGCTCTACGAGATTCACTATACAGTATCTCGTAAAAAGCAAAACTTTCATCTTACTTGGTCAAATTCGGGACATTTCCCCAATTCCATGATAGAATAATGAGTCCGAGTATTCCATCCGGTGTGGCCCCCAAGGCAGCTCCCGAAGAATCGCTGTTCAAAGGATTTACTCGTCAGGGAGAGGGTTCCCTTCGTTCTTTTCTCTGAAGCTTGTTTTTGCTGCAACATATTTTAACGTTTTTATTGTGGGAAAATGAAATAGTTTCAAAATTGATGCAAATGAGAAAATCAAGTTATCTGTCTGTAATAGTGCTTTTATTATTTGTATGGTGCTTTTGACTTTTCAAAATATTTTCCTAAATTTTTCATTTAATTGTAGAAACATGAGACAAATGGATATGCTTTTTAAAAAGGAACACAAAATCAAAACCATCCCAAATCCCATGTTCACAGACCACGGCCAGACTCCCTCCTTAGCCAGCCTGGCCCACCTGTGCTTGTACAGTACATGAAGCATATATACACTGTCACAGCCACGACACAGAAATGCCGCTTAGCTGCCAACTTTCCACTTAATTTATTGTGACTGTCCTTCCAGTGTTGTAACTAGAAATACCATAGTTCTATGGTGGCACTTAGCACCTGTTTTTTTCACTGCACCCCAGCACCCGTGTCACTGTTGACTCTTGTTGAGTGTGTAGGTTCTTCCTGTGTTCTATCCGCAAGTAACGTGAGGGTAACGAGTAACATGGGCATGTGTTGTCATCCATTTTATATGCAGGATGACAGCGGGGCAGCTGCATACTTTTCCTCTATACCACCTTATATATAGGAGAGGTGCCAACATGCTCTCCAGGAAGACGGTGAAGAAGTCAAGAATCTAACAGGGGTGGGGACTGAGGGGAGACTGTCCCAAGTTGGGGAAATGCAAGTAGCACTGGTGCAAGCACAGCAGGTGCAAGACGAGGTGGAGTCAGTGCTGCAGCTGTTGGGCAGGACTCAGCCACCTTTTCAGGTTATACACGTGGGCATCCTTCCCCAGGCCTGCTAGTGGAGCTGAGGGCAGACATAATTTGAAAGGAAAAGAAAGTCTCAGCAACACCAGAGGAGTGAAACATTTTCTTTTTATTGAGAACATCTCAAATCCTTTGTCTGTATTTGACAGCGTCTCATGCTCAGTTCCGGCTGGTCTCGGTGCGAGAGGAAGCTCATGCAGTTGTAACGTGTGGTGTATACACAGATTTACATACAGAGAACACTGAGGATTGCATCTTAGCAACACGTTTCTTGGCCGAATTACATTCATAGAAAGTGTCCAGATTCTAAAATCAAATTAAAAGCATGTAACCCAAAGCCTGAAAAAGCAAACAGCTTTAAGGGCTGACTCCATTAGCGTTCCATAGACTGTGCTTTTAAACGTTCAGTTCATGTTTAATGGCCCATCGGTTCCTTACACACCATTAGCTTATGCTGTGGCCAGAAGAAGTGTTCTTGAGGCTTGGTACTCGTCCCTTCAGACAGTAAACAAGAAAGTGCAGACGGTGCTGCCAGAGACAGGAGGATTTTCACACGAGACTGAAAAAGCCAACACATCCTTACAACTAAAAGTCATGGTCGAGTTGGACCTGCCATCCACCTCCACCGGTCCCTGGCACCCGGTGGGTCAGAGGTTTCTCTAATTCTATTCCCTGGCATCAGTTGAACACTAGAACTCACATGGAAGGCCCCGAGCAACCCACTGGCCTTGAGGCTGGGTGCACCCACTCCTCACCCAGGGAGATTGTCACAAAACACACTAAGGGGCAGAGACGCTGTAAACTGGACACACACGGAACACAATGCCCTCTCCACTTACACAGTGTGGGGCTGATAAAAAGGAATCTTTTGAGCGACTCTATAATTTTACAGAATTTAGAGGTGGGAAAGATGGCCAATTTTCCTTCTCTACGCCTGGGGCAGACCACCTGCTTCTGGGGTAAAGTGTTTGAGAAGGAAAAAGAGCCACTGTGCATGTGTTTGTTTTGAGACACGGGCAGATCCAGATGTGCCCTCTCCACAGCTTCGCTAATCCCATCCTAAGATCTCCGCACAATGTGAAGACAGAGCCGTCCCCTCCTCAATGTACCTGTGTGAGATTACAAGGAGAGGCACTGTCTTCACGAAGAAAGCGGCAATTCCACAGCCCGGAGATAAACAGTTATTTGAATAAAAATAAATTCCGCAGAAATCCATGCCTTGTGAGATACTGGCTTGCACATTTTAAAATAATTGCTTTTAATTACAAAAATTTCTCAAAAATAGGAAAAGATGATGAAAAGTTTACATTAAGACTCAGAATCAAAACTGCAGTTCTTTGGCGTCCCTTGCTGGGAAGAGGTGGGCCTGGCCTGTGACCAGGTGATGAGAGCTGAGGAAGGTGGTGACGACATCTATCTGGACCTGTCCCTGCCTCATGGCACAGAACACACCGCCCCACCTGAGACCTCCCACTAGCAGGACTCTGTCCCTGGCAGAGCTGTACCTGAGTGGTCCCGAGGGACAGTGTCTTTGTGGAATTAATACTTCAGGTTTAGCTAACAAAACAAAACAAAACAGAAACCCTCTCTTCCCCTACTTGTCAAAATGTCCTCAAAATGTAAGATTTTCCTTAAAAAATCAAGTTCTTGTTTGTGTCGAATTTTCTGCTAAGTCTCTAAAACCCACATCAAGGACACTGGATGCAAAATGACACGTCAATGAAACAGCTATAGTCTAATGCACACCGAGCGCTCAGAAGGGAGGGATTAAAGTGCTAAGTTTCCTAATCTGTCTCAGGGAGGAGTCAGCATTCTGTATTATTATTTTTTTCTGATTACAGATGAGCTGTCATAGGAGCAGTGCAGAGCCTCTGGTCCCCTGCACATCATCTTCCTCCCCGCAGCCGCCCCGCCCAGGGCTCCCGGAATCCAACTCCTCCCCGCAGCCGCCCTGCCCTGCCCAGGGCTCCCCGAATCCAACTCCTCCCCACAGCCGCCCCGCCCAGGGTTCCCCGAACCCAACTCCTCCCCGCAGCCGCCCCGCCCAGGGTTCCCCGAACCCAACTCCTACCCACAGCCGCCCCGCCCAGGGCTCCCCGAACCCAACTCCTCCCCACAGCCGCCCCGCCCAGGGCTCCCCGAATCCAACTCCTACCCACAGCCGCCCCGCCCAGGGCTCCCCGAACCCAGTTCCTCCCCACAGCCGCCCCGCCCAGGGCTCCCCGAACCGAGTTGCCTCGGCTGCCTTCCTCCTGCCTGGACGGCTTGGGGCGGGACGCCCTGTGCCTGCCCTCAGGGCTGCACGAGTCCACCCCGGAAAGGAGCCACCTCACACGGTCTCAGGGCCGCTGCTCAGGCCCACAGGCTGAGGCACTCACTCACTTGGCGTGGTACAGGGAGCAATCATGCTTACTTTAGCTATTACCTGACAGAAGGGAAAAGCCAGACATACTGGGTAGTTTTGTATGTATATGGAATATATTAATACTAAACTTGGTAACCAAAATCCACATATTTTTAAAAACTTAGTCCATCTCCCAATCCCCATTAGAAAAAAATACAATTTATCAAGACAAGAATAAAAACGCACAGACTTACAAGGTGTTTTTTCTAGAGTGTGCAAGAGCCTACTTGGGGGAAGGCCAGCGGCAACAGACACCTCTCCTTCTGCAGGTGCAGAACCCCAGCACCGTCTGCCCAAACAAGACCCCACTGTGGTGACGGAGTGGCTGAGATGCCCACTCTGACTGCTTCAGGGAGACAACTACCCTCTTCGGTAGAGGAGAAGGCTGGTGTGGGGCAGATGTTCTAGCCTCTGAACCTGCTCACGTCCCCAACGATGAGCCCTAAGCAGCACCTCTTCCTGCCACGCTGGGACGAGATCTGTGTGGACACACATGGATAGGGCTCCCGACATCAGGAGGCACACCCCCCACCAAAGCCACAGTGATTCAGGTTTGGGTCTGAGCGCCCAGCGTCTGGTGGGAGCACGATGCCCCTCTGCCCCTGTTCTAGTTTCCTAAGCCCATCACAGACATACAGGTGCCAACACCCTGGATTTCACTGTGGCAGGTGTATGCTGTAGGGTAGTCTGCACCAATCTCTGCCCATGGCCCCAGGAGACCCACCTGAGCACCGTCCAGAGCCTTGGATCTGGGCACTGCACTGGCGAGCAGAGCACTTCTCTTGGCTCCTCTTTCATCCTGAGCGGAGGCAACAAGGCACCGGGTGCAAATCTCTGAGCTCGGTGGAGGTGGTCCACACAGGGCCCTCGCCCGCCACGCTCCTGACCTCCTGGGCTGGCTCCCTGCTATCGTGGGGCTGTCCTGTGCACTCTGGGTGCTGGGCGGCCCTGAGCTCCTCTGTCAGGACCGTCAATGTCTGGTCTACACTATGCCAGCAGCACGTGGTCTCACCAGCTCTCACTTGGATGCTTTTTATTTTTCAAACATGTCTTTGATAAAGCTGGAAACAATAATTTAAAAACATGCCTGCTATGGCATTTTCCAAGAATGATTATCTACTGAAATCATTCTACTTCCATTCTGTGAAGGCCTTTGGGCAGTCATCCACATCCATTCAATTCGGAGGAAGGAACAGAGGGAACTTAGGCCATGTATTGTGCAGTAGCCCTCCTGATTCCTTCTAGTCCATAAAAGTTAAATATCCTTTAAAAAACCTGAATGAATGGCCAGCCCGGGGTTACTGGCCATGTTTTATCTGTGATTACTTAGAAGTAAACTGAGAAAAGTTTTCCATGATCTGATCCTACAAGGAGTACAGAAGCTTCTAGAGGAGGCTGAGGGCTACAGGGGCCTGGGTCACGACTCTGCAGGACACACAGTCACCACTGCGGGGCCCCGTGTGCGTGACAAGGCCACGCTACCTCATGCTGGGAGTCTGCTCCTCAGGGAGACTGTTAAAACCTAGTGTGTCAAACTACCCAGGGAAGTACCTATGGAGAAAAGAGACCTAAGTTTAGACAGACGTATGGCGATTTCCTTTAGACTACTACTTCCTACCTCTATTTTCCCACCCTCCTCCATATATAGATGCTTTTCTTGCAATTAAAATAATGTGGCATAAAAGTGACCTGACATAATTACTTATTTTATAAACCACATTCCTAGCTCTGAATAAATTATTTATTCAAGAATTTCACACAAAGTAATTTCTATTTTCCTAAACTTAAGGAAGCCCTACTCAGTAGAACTCAATTTCTAAACGTAAACCGAGATTGAAAGCAGTCACTGGACGGTTCAGAAGGGGAAATGCTGCGGCAGAGAGATGCCAGGCGGCGATGCTGGGCCCCGACACACCCCATCCCCTCCCCACACTGCGCACCTGCCCCAGATCTGATGTGAGATGCTGGGGACAACCGTGGACACCTAGTGGTCCCCTGTGTCCCCCAACTCCTTCCCCAAGGTATGCACCTGCCCCCAGTTCAGATGTGAGGTTCTGGAGGACGACGCTGGATGCCCACAGCCCCCTGCACCCCCCATCATGTCTGCCCGGGTCAGGGCGTGAGTGAGAACTGGTCCTGCTCAGTGGGCTTCTCCACCCAGGCCCCCAGCCCCGCCTTGATGAAGGCTGTGAACAGACGCGCCTTGGCGGCCTGGTACTCCTTTGCCGCCAGCTTGGACTCATGGTACATGTTGGGCTTGGTAATCTTGGAGCGTAGTAAGTGGGAGGGAACCTGTGAAGGGATAGAAAACAAATGCAACTGTTGACGGTGTAACAGATAAAAATAACACCTAATAAGATGCCAAAACATGGCCTTTAGAACTGCATTGGCTTCTGTGGTGAAGCAACCCAGAGGAAGGCGCCTTCTGCCAAGGGCACGGCTCCACACAGAACAAGGTGCCGCACCTCCTGAGGCCTGAGTTATCGCCAGGGCGCGGCTTCACACGGAAAAAGGTGCCGCACCTCCTGAGGCCTGAGTTATCGCCCAGTTCCAGTCTTGCTAGTCAAACAGGCAGCTACAGACCCCCGAGTTCTGAAGACGTGCTTCTGGGAAACCACCAATAGCTGATTCAAGTTTCATTTTTAACTATAAGAAGCACCACTGATGTTACGTGTGTGTTATCACCCTGATGACCTCGGAGGCCTTCCCTCGTGTGACCGGTAGCTCCTTTCTGTGTGGACTGTGGCTTTGGGGCAGCTGGCCTGGGTGCTGCCCCTGTGTGAACAGGACCCTCCTGGGCACTGTCACTTCTGGCTATACCTCCCATGCCAGTGCACAATGCTGGTCTCAGAATAAATAGATGCTATCTACTTGATTGAAGAATAAATACAAACTAGTAATATCCTGACTTACTATATAAGGTTTCATTCTGGGGAAAAAAGGGCCCCACAGCTAATTCAAAAGGTTTAAAAACTTTCATGGAGGGTTATCAGAATCCAAGCAATTTTTGTGTTGCTGAGAAGGAGGGGACAGCAGGGAGACTGGCATAATGACTTTCAATATCTGAGAGTAAGAGATGTTTCCACCACACACAGTGGCCTGGCAGTGGGTGTTACTCTGCAGAAGGGAGGAAAAGAGCTGCCTTTGAGATGGCACTAAGGTTTCAGGGACATGGCCACACTTCTAAGCTAACACAATCTGAAGGAACAAAAGGTTTCCAAATGATCAATTTAGGAAGCTGTGCATGATGACATGATGAAACAATTTAAGGAGCAGTAGGTGTGAGGACAGACAAGCTATTAGGGAGGTGGAGCCGGCGCATCACGGTGAGGGCGCCTCAGTACCTTGCCGTGCACACGCATCCAGCGACAGTACAACGCGTGCTTACACAGGCGGGACGCGCGGCCCAGCTCATCCTTCCCCGTCGTGGCGTTGATGACCTCAATAGCAGAGTCGCCTACCGTCCAGTTGACGCTGAAGTTGGGGGCCTTCCCTGGCTGCCGTGCTTCTGCATTGCTGATGCCTGAAACGGAAGGCACAGGAAGGCGGTGTGAAGCCCGCGTTCACCCCCAGGGAGGGAGCAGCCAGGGGCGGCACACTGTGCTCAGACATGGCCACAGAAGTGCGTGGTGGAGGAATTCTGCCTGCTGAGGAACATACGCAGACTTGAGTGTGCATCTGCCGTGGCAGTGGCCTCACACTCTTCCACTGCCACCAGAACAGAAGCAGTGCTGAGAAAGCCGAACTGACCCATGGGTATGCACTTGTCTGACAGGGCAGGTGGGCAGAAGGTTGACAGAAACCTGGAATCATGAGACTTCCTGACAAGTGTGTCTTTTCTCACTCTGGTGCTGCCTGAGAGTGGATGGATGGAGCCACTTCTGAGACTAATGCAGGGTCCTACGAGGTCGTGCATGTGGGGGCTGCTCCTGTGTCACCCACCTCTGGCACTCATGCCCGCACATGCTCCCCTGCCACTGAGAGGCCAGGCATGTTCAGGTCACGTGGCTTTGCACGTGTGACATCCATGATGCAATAGGAAACCCTAATTCTTAACAAGTGTCTCGAAATGGTTCACAAGGGTCTTGAAAAAGTTCATAGAAAATGCGTATTATGAAAAAACTTCACGGATTTCAAAATTGTTTGGCACCCAAATAAACTTGTACTAACTTGCTGAAACATGTCTGAATAGGATCTAGTTTGAGGCACTAAGAAGATGAAGACATCTGTTTGAAAAGAGCTCCTATCAGAGTTACATGACTTCGGCTAAAATTGAAGCAAGAACAAACATCAAACAGGAGATAAAAATAGCTTTTACAAAGACAATCCTGAAGAAAATGCATAATCCCCCCTCAAAAAAGGCTACCAAGAGGTGGAAGGGCCCGGTCAGGGCACAGGCCATGGCAGCATTTTTGGGATGCTCAAGGCGTTCTGCTTGTCGGGTTCACATGGAGGCCAAAGGACAACATCTGCTTACGATGACAGTGTTTCGAGAAAGTGAGCCAAAGCTTTAGCAGAAAAACCCCTGGGGAAGCTTCACCAGAGACCATCATGACAAAGCGCCTATCCATTCCTGTCATCAAGCAAGGGCGACTGTGTGAGGGTTTCGACAGGAAATCATGAGCCATCCACTTTGTGGTGGTTGCAAATCCACCTCATTTGGCTCCTTCTGACTTCTTTTTGTTTCCTAATCTCAAAAATTCCTTAATTTTAGGAATTAAGGAATCAAGGAATGTAGGGCACCCTTTAGGGTACTCCTTGAGGAATTTTTCTTCAGTTAATAATGTAAGAAAGTCTGCATTGACATGGTTAAATTCTCAAGACATTCAGTTCTGTTTTTCTTTTTGAGACGGAGTCTCACTCTGTCACCAGGCTGGAGCACAGTGGTGCAATCTCGGCTCACTGCAACCTCCACCTCCTGGGTTCAAGAGATTCTCCTGCCTCTATCTCCCGAGTAGTTGGGACTACAGGCACATGCCACCGTACCCAGCTAGTTTTTGTATTTTTAGTAGAGATGGGGTTTCACCATGTTGGCCAGGATGGTCCTGACCTCATGATCCTCCCACCTCGGCCTCCCAAAGTGTTGGGATTACAGGCATGAGCCACCGCGCCCAGCCACCATTTAGTTCTTTAGGGACAATCTAAATGGTTAGGATCAGCGCTTACAAAAATGTCTGGAATTTGATAGAGCTTATGTTGATAAATAAAGTTTATATCTTTTAAAAAATTTTTATCTTTTAACTTTATGAACTTTTTGAAGTACCCTTGTACTTGTTTTCTTGCTGTGTTTAAACTGTCTCATCTTAACTAATCACAGGCTAATTTTGCAGGGTTGAAAGTTTTTGAAAACATACTTGTATAACTGGGAACTGAATACATGTATCTCCATTTATATATTGAGCTTGATAATTCATATCACATGGATGTCATAGGCCACCAAAATCAAAACTAGTTTAGGATATGAATCTTTAGAACATGCTTAGAACATGGGCGGACTCATATTCTGAACCCAGACACTGAACTGTCAAGCCCACTGGCCAGAAGCAGCACACTGCACTCTCAGATGACTCAGTACAACTCACTTCATGCCCTGTAGAGGCCACCTCCACCCTGCCACCATGCTCACTTGCTTTCAATGACCATTTATCCCTCCCTTGGAGAGATATTAAAATCCAGATGACAGTTTACTGCCAGAACAGTTTACTGTTCAGAGTAAGGAACCGGCAGAGTGTAGCAGATCCCCTGAATTGAGAGTCAAGGGAAACCAAGTCAGCCAGATTTCATAAGACAGAGTACCAGAAGGAAGAGAAATGCAGAGAGAGAGTGAACCCTGGAGATACTCAGAGAGCCAGATTTCATAAGACAGAGCACCAGAAGGAAGAGACAAGCAGAGAAAGAGTGAGCCCTGGAGATACGCAGAGGGTGTCCTTGAATATCCTGTGGATCTCTGATCAGAGTATGCATGTTACTCAAGGCTGGGAAACAGCCTCCTGAGAGAATCAGAGGAAAAAGTGCCTGACATTCACATACAGAAGATACAGACATAAAGATATAAAAAGGCCTAAGCCAAACTTCTAGAGATGAAAACTACAATGTATTAGATAAAAAATACACTTGATGGGACTAACCACAGAATAGAAACCGCAGAAGAAAAGATTAGTGAACTTAAAGACACAGTAACAGAAACTATCAAAAATGAAACACAAAGAGAGAAAAGAGAGAAAAAAAGAAGAGAAAATCAGTGATATGGGGCAGGTTTAGGTAGGGTGAAATATGCGTAATTAGATTTCATGAAGGTGAGGAGGGAGAAGGGGGAACAGAAAATATATCTGAAGAAAGATGAATAAAAAACTTCCAAATTTCATGAAACCAACCAACCCATGGATTAAAGAATTTCAATGAATCTCAAGCACAAGAAACATGAATAAAACTATACCAAAGCACAACGGAACAAATTGTTCAACACCAGTATTAAGAGAAAATCTTAAGCAAACCCAGAGAAAAACACACACAGAGGAATAAAGATAACAACACATTTCTTACTGGAAACAATGCAAACAAGAAGTTAGGGAAGCACTGTCTTTAAAGTACTTAAAGGAGAAAAGGACCCTGCCATTCCAGCAGAAATATATTTGTACAGCAAAATGTACTTCAAAATGAAAGCAAAATACTTTCCCAGACATACCAAAGCTGAAATAATTCATCATCATCAGACTTGTGCTACAAGGAATGTAAAAGGAAGTCCTCCAGCCAGAAGAAAAAATGATACCAAAATGGAAATCCAGATCTATATAAAGGAATGAAGAGCCCTGGAAATGATAGCTATGTGGATACATATACAAGGGGTTTTTTTTCTTATTATTTAAATTCCTTTAAAAGATAATTATTAAGATGAAAATAATAATAATGTAATGTGGATTTTTTTAAACATATGCAAAAGTGTCTGAAAACAATACCACAAAGGTTGGGAATGGAAAAACGGAAGTATACTGTTGTAAGGTTCTTTTACTATATGTGAAGTAGTATAATATCACTTGAAGGTAGACTGTGGTAAGTTAAGAATGCATCCTATAAACCCTAAAACAACCACCAAATTAACAAAAGTTACAGTTCAAAAGTCAAGAAGGAGTCAAAATGGAATCATCAAACATACCCAGTTAAGGCAAAAGCAGTAAGAAAATGAGGAAAAAGTGAACAAAGAACATATGAAACACACAGAAAATAAGTAGCAAGATGAAATTTAAACCTAATAATATAAATAATCACAATAAATGTAAATGCTTTAAGTACCTCAGTGAAAAGGCAGAGATTGTCCATGGTGGGAGAGAGAAGCAAGATCCAAATATATAACTATAGTAAATATATGCCTATAAGAAACATATTTTTAATATAAAGTACTTTAAAGGGATAGAAGATACACTGTGCTAACACTAATCAAAAGAAAGTCGAAGAGGTTATATTAATCTCAAAGCAAATTTCAGAACAAATACTGTTACCAGAAATAAAGAGGGTCATCGTATAATAGTAAAGGAGGTCAGTTTATTAAGAGAAATCAACAATCCTAAATTTTTATGCATCTAATCACAGAGCTACAAAATACAGGAAGTAAAAACTCTAAAAAAGGGGAAGAAATAAACAATGTATAATTATAACTAAGAGATTTTCAATCCTGCCTCTCAATAACTGATAGACCAAGTAGAAGATTGATAAGAATATAAAAGAAAATAAATAATATAAACAAACAACTTAGCCTAATTAACATTTATAGATCATTCTACTTCAAAGTGGCAGATTCACATTCTTTCAAGTTTTGTGGAACACTTACAAAGATAGACCTTTTTTTTGGTCCATAAAACCAAGTCTAAACAAATTTCAAAGGACTGAAGTCATTCAATGGAACTAAAAAACCAACAACAGAAAGATCTCTGTAAAATCCCTAGTATTCTGAAACTAAATAGCAGACTTCTAAATAACCCAAGGGACAAAGTATTTTAATATAAGTGAAAATGAAAACATAACATGTCATAATTTTTAAATGCTACAAAAGCAGTAAAAAGGGTCTTAAAACAATGACTTCAGCTAGCACCTTAAAAAACTACAAAAAGATGGGCAATTGAAACACCATGTAAGCAGGAAAAAAAGAAATAATTAAAATCAGAGTAAAAATTATTGAAATATAAAACAAAAGACAAAAATCACTGAACCTAAAAGTTGGCACTGAGAGATGATAAACAGAATTGATAAACTTCTAGCTAGACTGATCCGGAAAAAAAACAAGAGAAGATACAAATCATCAATATAAGGGATAAGACGATATCATTAGAGATATCACAAATATTAAAAGGAATATTCTGAATAATGCCAATATATTAGACAAATTAGATGAAATGGACAAATTCCCTGAAAGACAAATTACTGAGGCTTACTCAAGAAAAAAGATAAAAACAGATAACATGAATAGCCCTAAATCTATTATAGAAAAACAAATTGTAGTTAGATATTTTCTCACAAAGCAAACTTCAGGCCCAATAACTTCGCTGGTGAATTTTACGATATATTTAAGGAAATAATACCAAATCCAAACGAACTCTTCCAGAAAACTGAAGAGAAAAAAATGTACCCCAACTCATTTTATACGTAACAAAGACATTAAACTAAAATGATAGACCAATATCCCTACAAATATAAATACAAAAATTCTAAATGAAATGTTAGCAAACCGAATCCAACAATATATAAAAAGAATAGCACATAATAACCATATAATGGTTATCCCAGGATGCAAGGTTGGTTTAATTTTTTTTAACGTCACCATTAGTAAACTGAAAAATGAACTAAATGCTCATCTCATTTTTTGTTGTTGTTTCAGATGGAGTCTCACTACATTGCCCAGGATGGCCTCAAACTCCTGGGCTCAAGTGATTCTCCTGCCTTAGTTCCCAAGTAGCTGAGACTATAGGCCCAAGTCACTGCAATGAAAATAGTCATCTAAGAGCAGAAAAAAAACATCTGACAAAATCCAACATATGTTCTTGATTAAAAACGCTTAGTAAGCTATAAATAGAAAAAAAAAAAAATGTCCTTAACCTGATAAAGGCATCTGTAAAAAACCTACAGCAGCCAGATATGGTAGGTCATTCCTATAGTCCCAGCCTTCTGGGAGGCTGAGGCAGGCAGGTTGCTTGAGGCCAGGAGTTCCAGACCAATCTGGGCAACATAGGAAGACACTGTCTCTATAAAAAATTTAAAATGAACCAGGCATGGTGGCACGCACCTGTAGTCCCAGCTACTCAGGAGGCTGAGACAGGAGGATCACTTGAGCCCAGGAATTTCAGGTTACAATGAGCTATGATCACGTTACTGCACTCCAGCCTGGGTGAAAGAGTGAGACCTTGTCTCTAAAACAAAAAACAACAATAAAAAACCCTACAGCCAACATCATACCTAATGGTGAAAGACTGAATGTGTTCCCCGAAGATGACATGTAAAAGAAGGATGTCTGCTCTCATTACTTCTACTCAACATTGTACTGGAGGTCCCAACCAGTGCAATAAGGATGTAGAATTGATGAGCGGATTATAAAATTTTTATGGAAATACAAAAAGGACCTAAGCAGCCAAAACAACTTTGAAAAAGTACAAAGTTGGAAGACTAACTCTACCTGACCTCAAAACTTATAATAAAACTATAGTAATCATGACAATGTAACACTGGCCTTTAGACAAATAGATGAAAGGCAAACAACAGAGTCCAGAAATAGACCCACATGTACATACACATGCCAGCTGATTTTTGACAAGGGCGCAAAGGCAATACCATGAAGAAACGAGGAACTTTTCGCTAAATGGTGCTAAATCAATTGGATATCTTACATGCCAAAAAAATGAACTTCAGTTCATACTTCATACCCTACACAAACATGAACTCAGGTGAAATATAGTCTTAAATGTAAAAACTGCAACTGTAAAATTTCTAAGAATATAAGAAGATATCTTTGTAGCACTGACTTAAATACTTCTTAGATATAATATCAAAAGCATGATCCATCAAAGAAATTTTTTATAAATTAGATTTTGTCAAAATTAAAATTATGTGGTTTGTGTAAGACACTATGAAGAAAATTAAAGACAAGCCACTGACTGGGAGAAAATATTTTTTCAAATCACACATCTGATAAAGGATCTGTAGCTAGAAAATAGAAATAACTCTCAAAACAGTAATAAGATGTTAAACAACTCAGTAAAAATGTGCATAAGTTTTGAACAGTTTATTGAGGAAGGCACAGGGATGGCAAATCAGCAAGTGAAAGGGCATTCAACTTCATTAGTCATCAGAGCAATGCAAATTAAAACCATAAGGGAATATCACTAAACACCTGCTAATATGTCTAAAACGACTGCACGTACTACATTCTGGCATATCAGTGACAGAACTACAACTCTCGTACACTAGTGGTGGTAATGTAAAAATAGTACAACCATTTTGGAAAACAGGTTAATAGTTTTCTAAAAAGTTCCACATACACCTATCTTATGATTCAGCCATTCTACTCCTAGGTATCTACTAAAGAGAAATGGAAGTAAGCGCCCAAAGATTCCTACAGAAATGTTCTCAGCAGCTTTGTAATATTAAAAGACTGGAGACAACCTAAATGTCCATCAATATTTCAAGGGATAAAAACAAATTGTGGTTTATTCACACAGTGCAATGCTACTTAGCAATGAAAAGGAATGAACTATGGATAAACCCAACAACATAGATCGATCTCAAAATGATTAAGCTGAGTGAAAGAAGCTAGACACAAATGGTGCAAACCTTATGATGCCGTTTATGTAAAATCCCAGAGAATGGAAACTCATCTGTATAGACAGACGGTACATCTTGGGGATGGGGAGGGGATACGGAAGAGGGAGGGATTACGAAGGAGTGCTAAGACAATTTTAAAGTGGATAAGTATATTCATTATCTTTATTGTGGTGATGATTGCACAGACCTAAACATAGGCCAAAATGTATCAAATTGTATACTTTAAATATGCAGTTTATCATATGCCAATTATACCTCAATAAAGTTGTGAAAAGACATGAAAGATAATTCAAAAATAAAAAAAAAATTGTTCTCATTAAAAAAATAACATTTGCTCACTGCAGACAGTTCCAAAAATTTACACAAACCTTAGAAAAGAAAATTAACGCTATAAAACCCAGAGACAGCCACTATAATTTTGTGGTTCTTAAGCAGGTATGTTCAGTAGAATCAGATATGAAGCTTTAAACAATAAGCACACTGAATCCCACTTCTGAGATTCTGACTCGGTAGGTTTTGGGCAGGACCCTGGCCACTGTCTTAAAAAAAAAAAAAAAAGCAACAAAAAAATCCTTCATGAGTCTTTCCACTTTTTTTTTTTTTTTTTTTTTTTTAAGAAAAAGGGTCTTGTTCTGTCATCCAGGCTGGTAAGCAGTGGCACAATCATAGCTTACTACAATCTTGAACTCCTGGGCTCAAGCAATCCTCCCACCTCTACAGGCTCATGCCACCACACCCAGCTAGTTTTTTTTTTTTTTTTTTTTTACAGATGGGGTCTTGCTATGTTGCCCAGGATGGTCTCCTGGCCTCAAGTGATCCTTCCATCTCAGCCGCAGAAGAGCACTAGAATTATAGGCATGAGCCACCATGCCTGGCTGAGTAATTCTTAAAGACTCTAAAGAATCTTAAACCCTCCCAGAACAATCCTTCCTTCCTAGATGAGCTTTGCCATTTTAATGCATACTCTTTCAGTGTATACACACACACGCATGGTGAGCATACATATTAACGAACACATGCTGACTTCTGTAAAGCACTGAGATGTTATGGATCCTTTCTGATAACCTTCTCATGGATAAACTATACTAACAGGTGTAAAATGAAACTATACTTAGGTTCCTGGGCATATTGCTAAATTTGATTTTATAGTATTTCATTTAGGAGTCTTGCATCTATAGTCACAGGTAATTCTGTGGTTTTTATTTGCATTTTGGCCAGTTTTGGTATTTGGATTAGGTCAATTGCTCTTTTCCATGGCCTGGAAAGTTTATAGAGAGGTAGAATTACATGTTCTTTGATAGATTAAACCATCTGGGAATTTGCTGGAAGGTAATTTGTGGACAACCTTTTCAATGTCTTCCCTGGAAATTTCCTTTGCTATATATTGTATTTCTTTTTGGGTTAACTTTGATAATTTACATTTTCTTATTCTTTCTTTGTTGTTGTTGACAGTTTCAAATTTAGAAGTATCAGAGATGAACAAAGAATTCTTTTGAAATCTTGATAATTCCAGGACCCCCACTGAATGCCTGAAACTACAGATAAGACCAAATCCTATATAACTATGTTTTCTTTCTCTACATACATACCTATGATACAGTTTAATTTATAAATAGGAGTAAGAGATTGACAACAATAACTAATAATAAAATAGAACAATTATAAGAATATACTGTAGTAAAAGTTATGTGAATGTGCTCCAAGTACTATAGTATTTTCCAACCTTGGTTGACCTCCTGGAGAGGGAAACTGCAATAAGGAGTGGGACTGTACCCTCCTCCCCATCTGTGGGTAGCCCTCAATTTCCACTTGGTTACTTTTATCCGATATTAATTAGATAGCCCTGGCAGTGGTAGATCTGTTTGATTGTTCTTTGAAGTCAATGACTCTTAGTTTTACTAATTTTTTTTTTTTTTTTTTTTTTTTAAGATGGAGTCTTGCTCTGTCACTCAGGCTGAAGTGCAGTGGCATGATCTTGGCTCACTGCAACCTCCGCCTCCTGGGTTCAAGCAATTCTCCTGCCTCAGTCTCCTGAGTAGCTGGGATTACAGGAGCCCACCACCATGCCCAGCTAATTTTTTTGTATTTTTAGTAGAGATGGGGTTTCACATATTGGCCAGGCTGGTCTCGAAATCCTGACCTCGGGTTATCTGCCTCCCTCAGCCCCCCAAAGTGCTGGGATTACAGGTGTGAGCCACCATGCCTGGCCAGTTTTACTAATTTTAATCTTTTTTCCTCTTTCCTATATTATTCATTTCCTTCCTCCTCCCCTCTCTCCTTCTCACTTCTATTTCCTTCCTTCTTCCTTTATTTCCTCTTTAGCTTTGTTGTTGCTTTCCCTCCCAATTTTGGAAAAGAAAGGCTTAATTCGGCCGGGCGCGGTGGCTCACGCCTGTAATCCCAGCACTTTGGGAGGCCGAGGCGGGCGGATCACAAGGTCAGGAGATCAAGACCATGGTGAAACCCCGTCTCTACTAAAAATAGAAAAATTAGCTGGGCGCGGTGGCGGGTGCCTGTAGTCCCAACTACTCGGGGGGCTGAGGCAGGAGAATGGCGTGAACCCAGGAGGCGGAGCTTGCAGTGAGCTGAGATTGTGCCACTGCACTCCAGCCTGGGTGACAGAGCGAGACTCCGTCTCAAAAAAAAAAAAAAAAAAAAAAAAAAAAAAAAAAAAAAAAAAAAAGAAAGGCTTAATTCACTTATTTTTTTTTCTATTCATTGAAGGCCATGATCTCCTAAGGGTAAGTGGGGCTCCAATTCACCATTTTTGATATGTGTATTCTAAGTAGTCAGTAGTTTAAGTTCTGGTTTCTCGTCTGATCTAATAATTAGAAAAGTTTTTGCTTTTTTATTTTAACATTTTAAAAGTGACAGACTTTGCAGAAGAAACAGGACACCACCACCAAGCCTGTGCTCCTCAGTACACCCCTCCAAGCACAAACTTATACTGGAGTCTCTTTGTTCTGTCTCTCAAGAATTGTTCAAAATCATGCCTTAGTTTCATTTGCTTCATGTCTAAGCCATTCCTTTCCTGAATAGCTTTTTTATGTTCCCTGGAGTTTCCACTCTCCTTTCCTTTTTTTTTTTGTCCACAAAAGAAGTGTTTGCTTTCACCCTACCATTCAGAGCATTCAGCTTCTCAGTTAGGCTATTCATTAAAAATAAATTCACCTTCTTCTAAAAACATTCTTTTTAGTGTTGTTTAATATGAATATCTCTTTTAATTTGGAAGTTACTTTTCAGGCTTGCTGCTGAATTATCCTTTTCAATTGTACTTTGGATTTATAAGGTATTCTTTCTTAAATTCAAGTTTTCTCTTTCTTAGATGTCTTTTTCGTTTTGCTAGAGTATCCTCAAGTCATTTTGTTTTCTCCAAAAGCATATGTCCTCTGAATCCTTGACTATCTAAAAATTACCACTTTGTCCCAATGCTTGATTGGGTAGGAAATTCCACAATAAAAATATTTTCTCTTTAGAACCAGAAAGTCATCTCATCACTCTGTTCTGACTTCCGGTATCCTGGTAAGGGTTATATAAATCTCTAACATATTGCAGCTAACTTAGAAGCTTGTAGGATCTTCTCTTTGTCCTTGGTGTTCTGAAACTCCAACGGGATATACTGGGCATGGACTTTTCTCATTAATCCTGCTCAGTATTCAGTGCGTCCACTTAATTCCAATACTTGTGTTTTCCTCTGTACTGAGGAATTTTCTTCTGTTGTTTCCTCCTCCCTACTTCCTATTTTTGAAATGCTATTAAACAAACATTGGGCCTTCTGAATAACTTTCCACATCTCTGAAGGTTTTTCTCATAATTCTGCCTTTCTGTTCCAAGTTACCTGAGATTTATTTGACCTCACTGTCCCCCTGCCCTCATCAGAGCAATAGCTCCATAAGGAAGAGGTTTTGTTTGTCCTGTTTACTGCAAAATCCCAACACCTAGAACCATGCCCAATGCACACTGAAAAAAATGGAATATTTTCTAGACCTTCAAATTAATATTAGATTTCAGCACTTCCTAAATAACATACAAATAAGGTTTATCATTACTTATTTCTCTTCTGTTTTCTAAATTGTTTCTGCTTTCTCTCAGTTGTTCTATTTTCTAATATAGATCTTTCTCTTTTGTGTTGTTTATTTTCCTCATAAGTTTGATAATCCAAGTTTGTAAGTAAAATATTTTTATTTAATACAAGCAGCTGGCATGGTTTCTTCTGCTTGTTTCTTTGATGTGCATTCAACTCTGCAGAAGGTCTGAAGGAAAACAATCAGCCAAGACCATGTCCTCATCCCAAGAACTCAGAGTTCCAGCACCGTCCTTCCCTGGTTGTCGGGGTGGTCAGTCAGGTGTGCCCTAACCACACACAGGGCTGGGCTGGCCTCATCACAGGCACTGGTAGGAGCCTCATGTCTTCCTGAGGTCACTGTTCCTGCATTTACTGATTGCTGCTGGGGTGGTTTTTAGCACACGCTCAGGTTTCTCCTGTGGCACAGTTTTGCCAGTGGAACTGAGGTCTTCGGTGGCTGTTACCAGCACACCCGCCCTACTTCCAGCATCTGCCTGCATGTTCTGAGTTCCTGCAGGTCCCTGAGCTGTCACTCTGTAGAGGCAGCAGCCCCAGGAGCATGTTCAAGGCCACACGCTTCAAGCAGACAGAATCAGGAAGGATTTCTTTCGCGGGGGTATGGCTAGAAGAGTAGGTATCCAGTTAAACTGTTGGGGAATCTCTGACCATAATGGAATTGAATCTTTCATAAACAAATGGATAATGCTTATATTATCTTCCTTGGCAATTCCATTACTTCTTATCAAAATAAAGGATTACTGTTGAATGATACTTAAACCTTAGAATGACAATATTTTTCACTAAATGATTAATTAACAAAAAGTGTAAGATCCTAATAGTACAAAACATTTTTTATATTTTAAGTTAAATCAAGTCCCACCTTGAAACAAAAATGGAGGAAATAAGGCAAAAGAAAATAGCCCACGCTTCCAATACTAACCATATGCTTTTTCTGGGGCAGAAAGCCCCTAAATGGTCATAAGCGTATCCTTCTACGAGTCCCTGAGGCCAATGCAGTGTGAGGGCTGACACCAGTGAGATGCTTATCTTTCCAGGCTGCAAAGAGGGAACTAGGGTAATGAGTTAATCCCAGGCCGTGGTGCAGAAACCAATAAAAGCCAGAACAACTTGGCTGGTAATGAGAATCCCTCTGTTGTTGTAAATTAAGTGTGCTGAATCAGAGCTTTTAAAGCAAAAATACAGAGAAACTGTGAATTGGTCTAATAACTGCTACAATTAAAAAACTCAGAAGAGCTGGCATTGATGTTTTTTCTTATTTCTACCCTAAAGGTATTTTCCAATAGGTTCCTCATATAGTAGGGTAATCAAAGATGAATGATATACATAATGATTAACAATAAATATTTTAGGGTTATTATGGGTTCATGTTATAGAAACTATTAGACATTTATTAGTGGGTCAAGGAAAATGTGTACTTACAATCTTGACTGAAAGCGGCCTCTATTCTGCAAATAAGAAATAGTCAAGACCTGGGCATGAGTTAAAGTGTAAGGAAAACTCTGCACAGCACCCCCGTAGTGAGGATGATACAGGCCACGCAACACAGGGGGGAGCCTCTGAGCCCCTCTAGGTCCAAAACCAACCTGCCATTTAAGCTGAGAGCAGAGCACCTTTGAGCCTTTCATTGTGATTGTCTTAAGAAGGGCAGTTCTTTGAGCTGACAGAGAAATGAACACAATCCATGAGAATCCATACAGAGCAAGATGGCTGGGTTCTCTTGACCCTTCCAGCCTATTCCCCAAGGCTGCTCTCAGGCTTCCTCTGCCAGCTCGGACATGCCTTGTCTTGGTTGTCCACTAACCCCAGCCAGGTGCCAAGGGCTTTACACAGAGGACCTCTGGCCAAATAACACTCCTTTCTCAAAGGAGAACACAGGGTTTTAAAACACCAGCTGTGGAAGAAGCCCCAGAGCTGTGGTCCTGAGTGAGGTGGGCTCATGTCCAGAGAGTTGCATGGGCAGGAGATGCTAACTGGATGTGGATGAAGGTGAGCAGCAGGTGGAGTGGGGCTGAGAGACTCACAGAGATCCTGCTAGCTCCTCCTTTTCCTGAAGCAGCTCCTGGGGGAGCCCCAAGGCACTCTTGTGCCCTCTCTGTCCTCCATAGGAGGCAAGCCTTGGGGTGGTGAAAGATCGGATGTGGGTTCAAGCAGTACTTGTCCTATGGACAGTGGAACATGGCTGTGAGCTGCAAGTCCTGTGGTGTCTGCCAGCTGCGGCTGCTTCCACTGTGAAGGGTGACGGCGGGCCCAGCCCACAGGGCTGCGGCGTGGACCCAGGGATGTATGTAAGAATCTGGCTCCCGACTTGAGCACATGCACGCCTGGGAAATGGCTGGATGGCAGTCAGTGAAGCATAACAATCATTATTTTTAAAAACCTTCAAAGGTGTCATTGATACAATAGGTAACTGTACTGTACCATTACAGTCATCCACACAGAGAATTTAAAAACAAGCACACTGCACTCCGTAGGATCTTGAGTTTAGAAGACACTTGGAGGTCATGTGGGTTAATCCTTTCAGCCAGAACCCATCACCATGTCCATAACAACAATCTCCATCCAATTCCAACCTGAACACTTCCAGTCAGGGGAGCTTAATTCCTTTTAGGAAACTCTTTTCTAGACAGTTCCAATCACTAGAAAGTTGTTCTCCTAGTATGCAAAAGGAGAACTGAACACCCAACAGACATGAGGAACCCTAAATGCAGCCACTGAAAACCCAACAGAGATGAGGAGCCCCACATGGAGTCACTCTCCCAGAAAAGAGAACCAGAGCAAGGGAGAGAGCCGTGTGGCAGCCATGGTGCAGGGAAGTGGGCCAGGCATGAGCTCCTGGGGAGCCTGCTCTGCTCCCCAGGGAAAACAGTTTACTCCTGAGATGGTGACAGAGAAGTCAGGCCTTCTCGTAGAATGCAGTGTAGTCAGAAAAGCACATCAGATGAGAGAAGAGACACCGACTGCAAGACTGTGACTTCTGCTCAGCAGCACTTTCAGGGACAACAGAGAGGGCAGAGAAGATGCTTCTAGCAGAAGTGACAAGACAGAAGGACATTTCTAGGAAGTGAAGAGTCAACAATCGAGATCAGAGGGTTCAGGGTAGTAAGTAGGAAAGAAATCCCAACAAACTAGCCACACACCTAGGCTTAATCTGTTGAAATTTCTGAATTTTAAGGAAAATAGATAAATTTAATGCGACCAGAGAGAAAACAAGGGGGTACCTTCTAGAAAGGAAAGAAACTCATACTGGCTCTGTGACAAAGGGTGACCATGGAGGTCTTCACGTGTCCTGGGGGGAAGGACGAAGCCCAGACATCCGCAGTGCCCAGTCCACCTGGCGCACAGACGAGGACCAGGTAAAGTCAAGATACAGGGCAGCACACAGGCCTTTTCTCCAAAAATCAAACAAAAACAGCCAACCAAGAAATCACCCTGTCACCCCAATTAAGGATGTATTCCAGCAGAGTGAAAAATAAATCTGGATGTGGAGTTAAGGGCAGGGGCAACGGCTACAGAAAATTGGTCAGGAGAGAAACCAGGAGCCCTTACATTTTCATCCGAACAGCTGTTGATCATGTGGCTTGTGACTCATTAAGAAAGGCTTTTAAAGAAAAAGCACGGGCCGGGCGCGGTGGCTCAAGCCTGTAATCCCAGCACTTTGGGAGGCCGAGACGGGCGGATCACAAGGTCAGGAGATCAAGACCATCCTGGCTAACCCGGTGAAACCCCGTCTCTACTAAAAAATACAAAAATCTAGCCGGGCGAGGTGGCGGGCGCCTGTAGTCCCAGCTACTCGGGAGTCTCGAGGCAGGAGAATGGCGTGAACCCGGGAGGCGGAGCTTGCAGTGAGCTGAGATCCGGCCACTGCACTCCAGCCTGGGCGAGAGAACGAAACTCCGCCTCAAAAAAAAAAAAAAAAAAAAAAAAAAAAAACAAGAAAAAGCACAGTATTAAATGAGTTTCCAAAACTGAAGATGATGTCATCAGAATCTAGGAAGACGAGGATGGGAAGAGTGTGGAATAAAAATGAGCCCAATATTTCACCTTTTCCCAAGTTTGGATCTTTACAAATATTAATTCTTGATGCCAACATTTTTTCAAAGTGATTTAAACATATTTATTTTAAAAAATTGGGGTGACCACTGGTCAAAATAGAAATAAGGTTTAGAACTTCCAAATCACCAGTGGGAAGAAAGGGGAAAGACAATTTAATCAGTCCAGCAAAAGTAAAGGGGAGGAAAACAGAAAGTAAAATGGAAAGAAAAACTGTCAGCTGAAAAGAATGATTCTGTACTTGGAGCCAAGCTTGGTGGTCGTCCTCTTTTACAATGACTTATGGCACGTTCACTCCTCCTAGAAACCAGGGAAGGAGGAAACTGACATTACCAACACCTCTTTCCCACAACCCCGATGACCGCTCTTACCTGGAGAATATGCATACACACACACACTCGCACACACACCCCCCCCCACACCCACTCTCACACATGCGTACACAGGCACACACATACACACACACTCACGCATTCACAAGCACACACACGCACACACACATAAACACACATGCACTCACACACACGCACTTATGCACACACACACTCTCACACTCTCACACACTCTCACAGTGATGTTCCTTCTCTCTCACTTCAGCCAGGGCCTCATCAAACCAGCTTGCCTTGCTCTTCCTGCCCATGATATTGAATGGTCTTGGATGGACAGCAGCTCTGCAGGCACCTGCCTCCTTCCCACCACACACCTGGGCCTGCTGCCAGCCCCGTCGGGTACCTGTGCTGTCCTCCGAGAGATACTGAAATGCAAGCTGTTCACGAGGACCCTACCCCCATCAAGCAGCCTTGTTTAACGTTTCATGCCAACGTTCAACACGAAAACCGGCAGGATAGGGAGCCTTGTCGGATGACCCTAGAGCAGGCTGTCAACAAGGTCCCCAGAGACATCACATGGGGCATTTGGGCACCCTGCTCCTTCTTCTTAGGTTCTCTTAGTGAGTCTTGGATAACAAACTGGGCCAGTTGAGGAGCTCACACTCAGGGGATCAATGGACATAAATTAGAAGCTGGAACTGTCCAGCTTGCAAGTGCTGGATGTGAAACTCATTCGAAAGAAAATTGAAGAAAGCTCAAGAGACTTCCGTTTCCACAGTGCTAAGCAAGGGTACCAAGTGTGCAAACCCACAAAGGCAAAAGTTTCACAGCTTGGCACCAAGAACCTTTCTGAAAGTAAAACTAGTGTTCAGGCTGAAATGAAAATTAAATTCTTCTCACTTTAATCCTGACAGCATTATTTTTTTAAGAGAAAGAAACACCCTATCCCTACATTTTTACTTTGATTTGCTCCCGGTTTCAGGTAATCTTTTCTTTGTATTTGTTTATGTCAATTTTTGCTCCTCCCTAAAGACGCTACAATTCGCTAGGCGCCATCATACCTCGCTCTCTTTTTAACATGGGAATGACCCTTATAATAAAATGTGAGGTGACAAAGTGTAACACACACAACGTGAGCTGTGACGCACAGCAAGGGGGCCAATGCCCTGGTAGCTCCTCTTTCCAGGTCACTTGTTAAATGTAAGACTTTCCTTTTAATAAAGTTTTGAGGGCTTTGCTTTGGGACCCATTTTTAAAGAGTGTGACCTCCCAAATCTATTAAGACATCAACATTTGCCTCTCCAGATTTCTCTTATTTGGTTCCTTTTGTCTCCAGTAACACCCATAGCATTGCTTGCTTTTGACTTCAATTCTGAAGCAGAAGCATCTGCCCTCCCATCCTGCTCCATCCCCCGGCTCACCGAATTTCCTGCTATGCTGTCCTGCTGATTGACAGGAGTCCTGGTCTAAAGGTGTCTTCTCCAAAGCTACTTGCTTTGCTCATCTGAACTCTCTTCAGGGAAACAACAACAAAAACCCATTTCCAAAATAAAGCATTTACCAAAAATAAGATATTTCAAATAGTTTGCATTTTGAAATAGACTTTGGTGCTAGAGTGACACTGTTTATTGGCTCAGCATTTGAGTAACGTTCTGCCTCCTGGAGCTTGTGTGGTGTCCTTTTATTTTCATAGGACAGTGGCACATTTGTCCAGAAGGATTGCAAGGGGTACCCTGCCACTGGGCGTATGAAGAACCCAAGACACAGAAGCTGCCAAGGAGACAGAGCTGACACAGGGGCAGCCTCACGGCTCTGACCCAGGCTCTCTCTGCTGCTGCTGAATCAGCTTGGCACAGCCCCCTGCAGCAGGGACCAGGGGAGAGGTTTGGTTATGTGCTTTAGGCTATTAAGATTAGAGATGATGGAGGCCAGGCATGGTGGCTCACCCTGTAATCCTAACACTTTGGGACCCCGAGGTGGGCAGATCACCTGAGGTCAGGAATTCAAGACCAGCCTGGTCAACATGGTGAAACCCCGTCTCTACTAAAAATACAAAAATTAGCTGGGCGTGGTGGCACACGCCTGTAATCCCAGCTACTTGGGAGGCTAAGGCAGGACAATTGCTTGAACCTGGGAAGCGGAGGTTGCAGTGAGCCAAGATCGCGCCACTGCACTCCAGCCTGGGCGATAGAGCAAAACTCTGTCTCAAAAAAAAAAAAAAAAAAAAAAAAAAAAAAAAAAAATTAGAGAAGATATTGAGGAGGAAAGGATAAACAGCAGCATCAGCAACTCCGAAGTCTCTATCTTGCAGACACTATTTTTCAAGGTCTTTTAACAGATATAAATGCTTTTCACATAAGTGAAATATGATAAAAATACACTGACTTTTATAAATGAGCTCCACTTTCAATATCTTAGAAAATTTTTTTAGCAAAATGATTCTGCCTTTGCAGATTTTAGTTATGGATGAGATATTGCTTAGACAGCACTGTTCAACGAGGCCCTAATTAACAACTATTTTTGAGTATCACCTATGTGTCCCATATTCCACATGCAATGTTTTAAGTATCTATGCATATAAAAGGTGAGTGACAGCTAAAATTAAAGCACTCTTCCCTCAACTACAGAAGATAGAGAACAAAGAGGGAAATTTTTGGAATCATGAGAAATTCACACACCAACACACAACAAAATACTTCAAAAGACACTGATTGGTGCTACAATTTCAACTTACCTACCATCAGGTTTGATCTGTCTATTTCGTTTTTCTTAAAACACAATGGTTAAGTTAGGGAGCTGTAAAATTTAATTCAAGGCAACTGTTTTTCCCCATCCCTGCCTCCTTCATGTGCTCTGACAGGCATGCTTTCAAATAAAATTCCACACTGCTTTTTCTCAAATAAAAGGCGTGCTAGTAGCCAAGCACTAGAAAACAAGGCAGCACACACACACGCACACATCCCCCAAAATAAACGTCACACACACGCACACCCCCCGCAAAATAAACGTGTTTCAGGTTAGGATTATGGTTTTAGTTTTGAGCTTTTAAAAAAGTAGTAAAATTATACATTTAAAAAGATAAAAATACCTTAACTGTGTCCTTTTAAATAAAGGTGAGCTTAGAAGTTAGGACCTTTGAATTCAAAAGTTCCTGTTCACTTTACTGTTAGCCACTGAAATTCTAAAAAAAGAAAAAAGAAAACCAGCAATGAAGGGCATCGAGGGTAGTGCAGACACCAGGGAGACAACCTCTGCCTGGCGTTGGCGCCCCTGGTTACACGGTCACTACCTCTCGGAGCCAGCAGGGCCTCTCCAGGGAGCCCATGGCAGGCTCCAGGCAGCTCATCACTGTGGACACCCTGGTGGCTCCAAGACAGCGTAAACGTGCAGGAGAACTGGCTCAGGGTGAGTCTGGGAAAGCCAATGCTGACATAATTTTCAGTGTCTGTGAGTCTCTGCCGCTGAGACAGGAATGAACACACTGCCTGACTGAGAGGAAAAGAGACAGCTGCCCAGACCAGTCATAATTTCATTCTTTTCATTTTTCATTTCTTTCTTTTTTTTTTTTTTAAGACAGGATCTCACTCTGTTGCCCAGGCTGGAGTGCAGTGGTGCAATCTTGGCTCACTGCAACCTTGACCTCCTGGGCTCAGGTGATCCTCCCACCTCAGCCTCCCAAGTAGCTGGGACCATAGGCGTGCCCCACCTCATCTGGCTGATTTTTTTGTATTTTTGTAGAGATGGGCTTTTGCCATGTTTCCCAGGCTGGTCTTGAAATTCTGGGCTCAAGCAGTCCACTAGCCTTGGCCTCCCAAAGTGTTGGGATGACAGGTGCGAGCCCATCAATTCCTCTATGAATGGCTAGGTTTGTGATCGGTAAAGGAGATTAATCTTGCAGAGGGACTCACTTAAAAGGCCCTAGAGACAAGGCCCGGAGAGATCCAGAAACATCACCTTGGGTCCCTTTAGAAGGACTCTCATATTCTTCTGATAGCCACAGAGCAGCTCAGGTGGTGTTTTTTTCATTCATGAGGATGAAAACATTGCAAAATCAAGACAGATTAAATCAGCACACTCCAGAGATACTTGCCACTGAGCAAAGGCTTGTTGAGGGTGTAGAGAGGTGGCAGGTCCTCTATGTTGGAGATCCGCTGGTACATGGCCCTGGAAAGGTGGTCCCCATGGTAGAGGCTTCCCAGGATGATGCTCGAGAAGTAAATGGGCTCCACGAAAATGCTGAGCAGGGATCCCTGGATGCCCACCACGTTCCAGCTGGAGGGAGAAGAAAGCACAGTCTTCAGGGAGCTCGGACTCAGTGCCGACGCGGCCCAGTCCAAGCCTGAGTGGTTACAGGGATGCACTGACAATTCTGCAGGATCCCAACCAACTGACGAAGGAGCGCAACAAAAGTAATAGACTGCTTTAGCAGCTTACGATCGCAAAGACAAAAATCTACTTAAAAGTTATTTTACGCTGTGATTTTCTTTACCGTTACGTTTCCCATAATCAATGAGCCATGTGTGTTTCTTGTGAGAAAGTTGTGGGAAATATCAGAAAGGAAATTACGTATTTATTTCATTACAGCAGGTCCCCTTATCTGAGGTTTCACTTTCAGAGGTTTCAGTTACCCACTGTTAAGCATGATCTGAAGATACTAAATGAAAAAATTCCAGAAATAAACACTTCCAGACTTTAAATTGGATGCTGCTCTGAGGAGTGTGATGAAATCTTGCGCCACCCAGCCCAGGGTGTGAACCATCCATGTTGCAGATGCCACTGGCCCGTCAGCAGTCACCTTGGTGACCAGATTGATGGTCGCAGCATCACAGTGCTTGCGCTCAAGTCACTCTTATTTTATTATTAATGACTGTTGTTAATCTCTTACTGTGTCTAATTATAAGTTAAACTTTATATAGGAATGTACTTACAGGAGAAATACCAGCACGTACAGGGTTCAGTCCTGTCTACAGTTTCAGGAGTCTACTGGGGGTCTTGAGACACATCTGCGGAAAAGCAGGGACCACTATACTTCTTATAAAAATGATAGCTCTTCAAGGAGCCCTTCAAGACATTCAACTGCTTATTTCCTGTTCTCTGCAAGTGACAATGGCACTGAATGCACAGGGAGAGAGGGTGTGGGGTTTACAGCGGCTGAATATGTGCAGCTGACATGCACGACACCAACTATGCACGCCAATGGCAACTTAGGTATTCGTTATCAGCTCCAGCACACACATGCCTTCACAATACGCCTGTTTTCTCTTTCTGAGCCCCGCAAACAGCATGCTCTGCTCAGCCTGGGAGTTGCTGTGTCCACAGCACCCTTTGCTGGGCACTATATACACATAGTGTGAGGTACTGGGGGGAGACACAGCCTAGGAGCTAAACAATAATGCAATGAAAAGACAAACGAAGAACCATAAATTGAGGTAAAATCAATTTGGAAGAAAGGGCAGGGTTCTGTGAAAAAGAAAAAGGGGTGTATGAACTTCAAGGAATGCTCCTGGGGTGACCCTGAAGCTCAGCCCCAAAGGAGGGGGCTGTGAGGCTGAGGGAGGAAGACATGTCCCAACCTAGGGGGCAGGGGACGCAGGACAGCAGTAAGGGCAGCCAGGGCAGAGGGGCAGGGCAGGGGCCCCTGAGCAGCCAGGATCCTGATGAGGGATGGGGCGGTATTCAGACGGCAGAGAGAGGCCAGAGAGAGAGAGAGAGCCAGCCACTCAAGCCTTTTGCTTACCTGCTGCCTGAGGCCTCCCTTCCCTGCCGCCCCAGCCCTCCACCCCGATTCTGACCTTCATGTAATTTACAGGTCCATGTCGGGCTATCCGTCCCATCCTACCCCAGCACGGGAAGAGGTTTCTGTCGGCTTTCTTTACTGACCTATCCCAGCACTCACAATATGTACCTGACACACACACAAGATCAATAAATGTGTCGAATGCACAAATCCTCCAATTCCTATGACACGTTCCTTCCACCTTCCAAAACGGAAATGAAAATGCAGGTTTCCCTAACTTACAGAAAAAGCATGAAATGATTCAATGCCTCTAAGAAACACAGGCCTATTTCTTCTCTAGATTAGAAGCCTCTACACACTTAGAGCATCTTTAAGCTGAATTCAGTCTTCAGGGCAAACTTTAAAGCAGTGATCCTGCAAAAACCTACATTTGTTAGGAGTCATTAATTCTGAACACATGCTTTGTAAGAGAATTCCAGGAGTGTCTACAGCTCTGCAGAGGCCCTGGGTGGGAAATGGTGTGGCACCAGCTCCCACCAATGCTCCTCACAAAGGACAGCTGGGACAAACGTCATCAGGATGAAATCGCCTAGCGCCAGTGAGAGGGCGTCAGGCACAGTCAGCATCCATGCAAGTAAAACAAGTAAAGCTCTGCAAAAACTGCGGGCAGGACATCTTCTAGAGATACCCACTACACGTCCACAGCCACCTGTCCTGCGGACCCCATGGAGGGTGTCCACTCACAGCGTGCTGTGACGTGTTTGGCTGACACTCGAGGAACCTAAAGGTGTCCCCACTCTCATAGCATGGCCTCAGGCTCACTGCACCCGGGTCTAGGCATCTGTGCCTGGCCTTACTCATCTTTCATTTTCCTTGTGCCATTTATTTAGGAAAAGAGTCCAGAGCACTATCATCTGATCTGTCCCCTGATCCAGCAAACAGCCTGGCCTGAGAGACTGAGCTGCAGACAGATGTCGGCCAGACCACACAGGGCAGGAGAACTACTCTGACCCAAACCACAGCCTCCACAGCCAGGCTTTGAGGGAAGGACTACAGCTTCCTAGTGGTTGCCCCACACCCACCCTTTCCTGCTTCCAACCCAGGACCAGCCAGAGATGCCCCTGGGTTCTTCAAACAGCTGCACGGGAGGCCACCTTCTGCAGAGCCCATCCTGGTTTCCCCTACCTCCATCAGAACATGCCCAAAGCCTCCCTTTTTCCCTACAATAAAGCCATCCCCCTTCCTGTGCCTGCCTTTGAGTCTGCCCATCACAGTGGTCCAGCCCCCTTGCCATAGCCGACTCTGAACAGACAGGCTGCTGGTCCTCCTTTGGATGATCTTGTTTGTTCCCACAGCTCTGTGCAGCTGAGGACAGAGGCCGAGGTCATCTGAATCAAGACTCTCGTTCCTTCCCATGGCTTCCACGCCAACATAATCACCGAGGGGTGGCCAACCCCATGGGAGCCTCTTACCCCGTGGTCCTGCGGACAACTCTCTGGGGCTGCGTTCACCGCCAAACTGCCTGCCAGTGGGACGGACAACCTGGTGACCTCCAGTGGCAGTGCCGTGGCTCCCACCCCACCCTCAGCCTACCGTGGCCCTGGGCCCTCCATAAGGGAAACAGGTCAGCCTCACCCAGCCCCATCCACCTGGCCCTCCAAGGTGGCTGCTCCCCACTCCCCACTCTCCCAGAGCAGGGACACAGCTGCAGCCAACTGGCCCACCAGGGCTCTTTCTGGGCAACTTTTCTGGCCATTTGCTATTTCTTGGCCCACCCATGCTGTCTCTTCTTTTTTTTTTTTTTTTTTTGTGGCCCAGGCTGGAGTGCTGTGGCCGGATCTCAGCTTGCTGCAAGCTCCGCCTCCCGGGTTCCCGCCATTCTCCTGCCTCAGCCTCCCGAGTAGCTGGGACTACAGGCGCCCACCACTTCGCCCGGCTAGTTTTTTGTGTTTTTTTTAGTAGAGACGGGGTTTCACCGTGTTAGCCAGGATGGTCTCGATCTCCTGACCTTGTGATCCGCCCGTCTCCGCCTCCCAAAGTGCTGGGATTACAGGCTTGAGCCACCGCGCCCGGCCGACGTCTCTTCTAAGAATATCCCTTGTCCTAGGTTCTATCAGCTTGTGTTTGTTTCTTCCTTGAGGTAAAGTCTAGTTACTATATAATAAAAGGCTTGGAGCTTAAGGGTTCAGGTTCATGAGCCCCGACTTCTGCATTTATGTGTGTGACATCCCCACGCCCCAGCAAGGCTCCTCCAAATGGATGGCTTTGTGCTTTGCAGGTGCAGGAATCAGCTTGTAACTAAGTCAAATCCTTTGTTGGTCACATGAGACATCAGATTATCTCTTCCCAATATGTGGCTTTTCTTTTCCAAATATGTGGGTTATAGTAAATAATTCTTGAATTTTTAGCTTAGTCAAATTTATTCACTTTTCTTTATAATTTGGGTTTTCTGTGCCTTATTGAAGAACCTGCTTGAGACCAGAAACACTGCCAGGCACTGCTGTGCGTACTGAGGTCCTTAACTGGCCTGGCATGTGCTTTGTGGGTAGTGTATGGCGGGCTGCTTCTCTGCACAGACAGCCTGTTGTGTGCAGGGAGGTGGTCACAGGGAGCCCTCGCCCCTTACCGTGCAATCTTGTCACTGCAGGACATGGTGAGCAGCCGCTCCCCTTGCAGCACCCCGTCCCACGTTTGGATGCTCGCATTGGAGCGCACTGGAATCGTCCCCTCACCAGACTCTATTTTGGTCCGTAGCTGTCCTCTTGCTTTACGATTTGGGTGTCTATCTGCTGGTTCTAAGAGAGAAAAAAGAGTTAAAACCCCACAGGTAGTAAACCATCTATTTGATTTATTGAAAAGCACATCTAACAATAGCTTATAAATTTAAAATATAGTTTGTGCATATAAATGCACATGTTTATGCCATACATACAAAATACACATACAAAATAAGTATGTGAAACTGAGAGGCTGAGTATGATGGCTCACACCTGTAATCTCAGCACTTTGGGAGGCTGAGGCAGGTGGATCGCTTGAGCCCAGGAGTTTAAGACCAGCCTGGGCAACACGGTGAAACCCCATCTCTACAAAAATTACAAAAACTAGCCAGGTATAGTGGTACATGCCTGTGATCCCAGCTCCTTGGAAGGTTGAGGTGGAAGGATCGCTTAAGAGCCCAGGAGGTCGAGGCTGCAGTGAGCCATGATTGCACCACTGCACTCCAGCCTGGGTGACAGAGCGAGACCCTGTCTCAAAAAAAACACAAAACAATTACATGAAATTGAGTAGGAACAACATAACACAAACAAAATTCACAGAAGTGGTCTCCAAGGGAGTTGGGGAAATGGGGTTTTCACTTTAACTGAAATTATTTATTTCTATCATTAAAAACGAGCTGAAGCAAATAGCACAAAATACTAACATTTGCTAATTCTGGGTGATGGATACTTGGGTGTTTGCTATGTTTTTTTCCTCTATATTTTTAAAATTTCCAAAATAAATCTAGACAGATGCAGAAATAAACCCATAGAAAGTATAGTAAAACACCCATAGTGAGTATTTCTGGGTTATAGGAATATGGGTGATTTTAATGTTCCTTCTTATATTTTAAAAATATTTAGCAATATTCCACAGTGAGTATGCCTGTTGCTTTTATAATCAAGGGAAGTAATGTAATAAAACGTTCCATTTGGAATAAACACTACCTAAGAGCTTGGGAGAAGGGATGTGGATACAAAACACTAAAAAACAAAAGTGCTAACCTCAAATATAAAAAAGGATGGAAAAAAATATGATCACAATAGCGGTTTCACTTTTCATTAGTGTCTATCTGCTGCTGAAATATCAGGCAAATAAATACTTTAATTACACATTTAGCAAATTAGAATTCCTCAGAAATATGGAGGATCACATATACCTCTGATATAGAGATATTTATTACCCAAATCTAAATACAGATACAATTTTAATCCAATACTCTCGCTCCATTCTAATTACTTGGTTAATTACAATCAGCATTATTCATTCATTAAAGTTTTCTAATTAAGTTATTAATTGCAAAGAAAAAAAGTCCATGCTTTTATAGAGACTCTTATCAGATCCACATCCAAGTCTAAAAATAAAAAGAGAAAAAAGGAAAAGGGATATTAACATAGGTTAGTTCTTTTATCAATTACATCATACAGATACATTTTCTTGAGAAACTGGCTTGTTGAAGAATCTCGTCTCATACCTTCCAGGATTGGCTCATGTGGTGAGAAGATTCTGGCATCTCCACAGGGAGAGGTGCTGATGTACAGATGAAACTGGACATTCTCCTTCAGCCTAAACCCTCCTCGCTCTGATTTCTGAAAGATGGATCTTTTTTGATCATCTTTGTTACTGAAAGGAAAAAAGTTGCAAAAGTAACATTGAAAGCTGTATATAGTTAAATTTTAGTCTATCATAGTTTAAAATAATTTTCAGAGGCTAGTATTTTCAACAGGGGAAAGATAAGTTTGAACTGGAATATTTATTTTACATGTTTAGGGTAATTAATACAGTTCTTGTCCACTCAATAATGGATATGTCATCAGAACGTGAGTAACTTTTCCTTCTTCCAATTTATGACTTCAGAACAGAAAGATCACATACAAAAAATAGCATTGTAAAGAAAAGGAGTTTGGGCCGGGCGCGGTGGCTCAAGCCTGTAATCCCAGCACTTTGGGAGGCCGAGACGGGCGGATCACGAGGTCAGGAGATCGAGACTATCCTGGCTAACACGGTGAAACCCCGTCTCTATTAAGAAATACAAAAAAAAACTAGCCGGGCGAGGTGGCGGGCGCCTGTAGTCCCAGCTACTCGGGAGGCTGAGGCCAGAGAATGGCGTGAACCCGGGAGGCGGAGCTTGCAGTGAGCTGAGATCCGGCCACTGCACTCCAGCCTGGGCGACAGAGCGAGACTCCGTCTCAAAAAAAAAAAAAAAAAAAAAAAAGAAAAGGAGTTTGGACACATGACTAGCCTTTCTAGAAATAGTGACTAGAATAAAACTTACTATCTTTACCTGGCATTTTGGGAACTTCTATTTATACTGCATACAACAAAATCACATGGTCTTAAACACAGACTTGAAATTTATGACCATGTCATGTTATTGTATGTATGTGTGCATATGTTTCTTGAGCATTGTGGGAGAATGGGATCCAGCCTTATTGTTACTAAAGTTATGATTTTGAGAGATTTTCCATGATTACAGAAACAATGAAAGGTTTTGCAATAGTTTTCTAATAGAAGAATATTTTAATAGCTTCCTGTCCTTATTTGTTTACTAAACTTACTTTAAGTAAAGCTCAAGTTGTGTATAAAGGAATCTGAGCAAGGATCTCCGAGAGATTATTTCTGCATGGCAGTCATTTAATGCAAGGCCACGATCACTCATGTATTCACCATTAATACATTTTGTTCCTGTAGAAACACTTATCACCTTGGCATCTTTAACATCTGTGCCTGAAAAAAAAAAAAAAAGAGAGACACTATTTTCTGTAATTCACAGTAATGTTTGCCTAACTGTGCTCCTAAAGTCTGACCCTTATTCTCAGTGACTTACCTTTTCAGGGGCCAACAGACTTTTCAAGCTCATCTTCATGCATATTCTTACCACCTACTTTTTTAAGTGGGCAAATGTATACACTGCAAACAACTTCCTATTGAGGACTCACTTTGTGACATTTCTGGAAAGCCAGCCATCCTCACTGCTTAGTGCACAGACACTGAACTCAAGGAAGTAATTTCCTCTGGTATGCAATAGCATCTTTTCTTGAATGCCCACAACTAGAACACATCTGGGCAACACTATGGAAAGGTAGACTCACTGGTCTGGTAATTAATCTTGACATCACAGGAAACAACAGGTGCTGGAGAGGATGTGGAGAAATAGGAACTCTTTTACACTGTTGGTGGGATTGTAAACTAGTTCAACCATTATGGAAAACAGTATGGCGATTCCTCAAGGATCTAGAACTAGATGTACCATATGACCCAGCCATCCCATTACTGGGTATATACCCAAAGGATTATAAATTATGCTGCTATAAGGACACATGCACACGTATGTTTATTGCAGCACTATTCACAATAGCAAAGACTTGGAATCAACCCAAATGTCCATCAGTGACAGATTGGATTAAGAAAATGTGTCACATATACACCATGGAATACTATGCAGCCATAAAAAAGGATGAGTTTGTGTCTTTTGTAGGGACATGGATGCAGCTGGAAACCATCATTCTTAGCAAACTATCACAAGAACAGAAAACCAAACACCGCATGTTCTCACTCGTAGGTGGGAACTGAACAATGAGATCACTTGGACTCGGGAAGGGGAACATCACACACCGGGGCCTATCATGGGGAGGGGGGAGGGGGGAGGGATTGCATTGGGAGTTATACCTGATGTAAAAATAAATAAATAAATAAATAAATAAATAAATAAATAAAAAAATAAAAAAAAAAAAAAAAAAAAAAAAAAAATCTTGACATCAAATATCGAAGTACTAAAGAGGATATGAAGGAGGGGTCAACAGCACCCAGAGGAATAAGAAGGAAAACAGAATTAACTTGAGATGTTTTCATTAGCAAACTGTCACCATGTAACCATACTGGGAGTGAAATCACAAGCAGTGGTGATCTCCCATAAACATATCACTCTGTCTCAACTGCGTGAGATAAACTGCTGACCACAGGTGTGATGCCGGGACCCTGGAAGTTACCTGCTGGGAGACTCGCATTCACTACAGCTGAACCAATGGTGTGCCCACCATGTGGCAGGTATGCACCAGGTCTTTTGGGTAAATTGTCCTCACTGCATTCCCACGACGTCCTCTGAGGCTCATGCTACTAATGTCTCCACTGTATAGATGAGGGAACTGAGGCACAGAGGCCTCCTAACCTGCCCAAGGCCACTCAACCAGCAGGAGCCCCTGAATCAGCTGTCTGGAGTGCCAAGTGCTCCAGCATCCTGGCTTCAGATGTAAACTATGGCTCTGAGCAAGTGGTCTCGGTGAAATACACACTAAGACGTAAAATGTTCCCAGAAGGTGATCGGCCTCTTCTAAGGTGGTTAAAAAACAACAACAACAACAACAACAACAACAAAAACAATGAAAGAACACGACCAGCTCCCTCACCCAGGCTGCTGGAAGAGGCAGGGAGTCTTACCTAGGGAACTACTCTATTCAGTAGTTGTGGTGTTCACCTTTGATTAATGTAAAAGATAGCAGTAAGGAGAGAGGTAAAGGGGGAGAAAATACAGGTACAAAACATTAGAACAGAAGCTGCTGTTTGAGTACTTCCTCCTCCCCAGACACGGCACAGCAAGGAAATAAGTCATGAGCAGAACAGCCAGGTTTCCTAGGGCAGCAAGAGGTGGGTCAGTGAAGAGGGCTGCAGAGTCTGATAGAGGTGACCCCTCAGGGGAAAGGACAAGAAAGTCACATACTGAGAACTGGGGGGTTTCTCCTGGGCTGGTAGATGTAGAGAGAGAAACCGTCGCCAGCTTCCTCCCTTACCTCTAGGGCCTGCTTCCTGCATCTGGCTGTCCAGGCTGGGCTGAGCAGATGCTGGGCACAGAGATGGCCCCACATGATGGGGGTCCTCTCCCTGAGTCTTGCTCCACCCTGGGGAGCCAGGCACTGGTCAAGGCTGTGGCTTCCTCTGAGCTACTCACAGAGACACACTGCTGTGTGTTCTCACTCCCGGGATGTGGGAAGAGGATTCGGGGGTTCCTTTTGCTACTGGGAACTTCTAGACTAATTTAACAGAATTTCTTCTATCATTCTAAATTGTGTTTTTTTCCCCCACAGATTTTCTACTCTTGCTAGAGCTTTCTCCCTCCTCAAAAGAAGTCACACGGAAACTTGTCTGGCATCGTTAACATTAACTGATACAACAGATAGGCACTACTTTCAAATAAAGCCAGAATTGGTAAGCCCCCTGCCATCTTCCAGAGCAGACTGAGGCCATTCACAGGACGAAGATGACAGGAATCAGATAGTATGCTTTCTCCAAATACAACAAACTTAGGTTAAAAAGAAGAACATTTGGGGGAAAAAGCTTGTATGTGCAGTTCCTAAACTTGCATATGGCAGACATTTTGAAGAAGAAAGGAAGTAACCATCTCCCGCTGGTGTGCCACGGTGGTTTCTGTCAACCGACAACATTTCACATTTGTCAGACATGAAAACAGGCAGGGTTACATACAACACCAAGATGGTTACCTGTTGTCATGACGACTCCAGCCAGCACTTTTCTGCGAGCGTGAGGGGAGGAGAAGTTGTCGGTCAGGTCACCAAACTTACCCAGGACCAGGCGTGAGACAGCGTCAGCTAAAACCTGTGTGGGAAGCACAGACGCAGGTTAGGGGCCAGGTGCAGCTGGGAGCAGGGCTCACTCTCTGAATGCTGCACGCACTCTCCCTTATGGAGTGACACAGGCTGCTTCTCATTTGGAAAACCACACAGGTAAATCTGACAAACAAGTATGTGTGTATGTTTCTTCCAGAACATTCCTTGGAAATAGACACCCCAGGATCCTGCCAGGCTCTGGCTGAGTCCTTTGCCACCCGCATGGGGCCAGTGTGGAGTGTGGGCACCACATACGAGCATCCCTCCAATCCTCACCGCAGGCCAGCCCAGCCCTCAGGAGGAAACTGAGGCAAACAGAGGCAAAACTGCCTGCTCAGGGCCACCTGCTCACGCCTACACCCACCTAGTATGGCCCTCCCACCCCCCTTGCCCTCTCTCACGTGCACACACGGTGTGGCTCAGTCAGCTCCAGGTCACACATAGCTGGGAGCACAGCCCAGGGTGATGTGCAAAATCACAGGCAAGAGAAAGGAGCAGCTTGGAGATGCGGTCCAGGGAAAGAAGCCATAGGCTGTGCACAGCACCTCCCTCAAAGGCGCCACCGAGAGGTTCTCAGTCACTCCAGCCTCTCCACACAAACGCGCTCTGGCTGCACTCACTCGCCCAGACGGCACGATAGAATCATGTACCAGAGGACAGCGCAGGGAGGGAAAGCGCTTAGACGTCCGGAACACCTGAACAGGTATATGTTCAGGTCAGCCAGACACCTGTTTTAAGGTGCTTCTGAGAACAGACATATTTGTTGCATTTTGGACATGGTCTTATGGCTTATGATTTATCTAGGATATAATGAGCCCGTGGCATTTTGGGAAACGATGTCTGCTGGGAGGTCGGTGTTAAGAGCCAGTTTCAACTCATGTCCCACCAATTTCACACTTGTCTGGAAAATCAAATGACCACTAGGAAAACCCAGCATCCCCAGGTGGTCCTTAATAAAATATTTCTGAAATGAACAGAAAAGATAGTTGTCAGGGTGTTTTCCTCTTATCATTGCACCAGCAAATATCAGTGAGCCCCACAGGACAGTGTTCAAGACAAGTCATGTGGAGAATGGCTTTGGTGGCAGGGATCCATGCACCCGCAGGCAGCGGCATCCGCAATGCAGGGGTGAGCGGATGCGGGGAACTGAGGCTGTGACAGAAACACAGGACGAGGCCAGGGTGCCAGAGGGAAGGGGTAACGCATTCGAATTGGCCAGGGTGCCAGAGGGAAAGGGTGATTCATTCGAATTTAGAGAGAGAAAAAGCCATAAGAAGATTAGGGATAAGCCAGAGGAAATAAAAGTTTCCATTTCATATAAGAATAGGCAAATCTCCAAATTTTCGAAGAGAGGCGAAGAAATCTAACTTCAGAGTGAGCTCCGAGATTCTTGAGTGGAAGGTCTGGTGCTGGGGCTGAAGCTGGTGAGCGCCGGCATCCGAGGCACATGGCCAGGGCTCAGCCCCCTCCCCTTGAGGGGATTACTGGCCTCACCCTGCATGGTTAATGAAGGACTTCCCTCTTAATTTGGGGGACAGATATAAGAATAAAAGAAACATGCTTTTAAGAGTTAAACCCATGCCACACAGTCCCAGGCAGCACCATTTACCTGCAATGGCACGCAGGGATATCTGACCTACGTCCTTCAAGGATTACTCTAGAAAAAGAGTGAGGGTTTCCCACCCACCCTAGAATGCACATTTTGAAATTTCCTGTCAGAAGACAATAGAGCCCAGCAACAAAGCCCAAAGGATGGGTTCTGAGAGGCCACCTGGGTCCTGCAAGGAGCGTATGTCACATTCCTGGGCTACCCTGGGGGCTCTGAAGACACAAGGTGGCAGGGTCCCCTGGCAGAGACTAGAAGTGCAGCTCCATCCTCTCATGCCCTAGTGGTTCTGGACATGAGGCCTAGAGCCCAGGGGAACATGGCATCAGGGGGCTGAGATGGCCCTGCCCACCTGCACCCCTCCCCAGGCTGGAGACCGACAGATGCCCCTCCAGCCTTCCCACGCCAGGGGCTCTGGTCCTGCTCCACACAGAAGTCACTGCAGGCACACCGCCAAGCCAGGGAGGCAGGGCTGACGTCTATACTGGGGCTTCTATCTGCGTCCGCCTAAGGTGCTCACAGCCTACATACTAAAGGCTCAGACATCTGGGATCCACGGCATTTGATGTCATTTCAATGGTTTTATATGCCACTCTGTCAATATTAAGGGAAGACAAGTCACATGAGACAATATTTTGAACTCAGGCTTTAATATTTTAGCAAAGAGTAATCCTGAAAATAAAAAATCACATGGGATCTAGCACCACTGATTTGTTAAAGTACAAATGGACTAATAATCCTTATGAACAATGTTGATGAGAGGTTAATAAGGGAAGCAAGTATTTGGTTTGTTAAAAAAATCAGTGAAATACCTTGAATATATTATTTTATACTGATGTTGTATTTGGTTCCTTTAGGCAAAATAAAATACATTTCCTTCCTTTAAAACAGAACTCCGGGTCATCTCAGACTACAACTGCACAGAGGTTATTCTAATTGTAGACAACAGCAAAAAAGAAACTATAAGACACTTGGATTCTTCCAGGGGAATACAAGTCACCTTCAAGTCTTCTGGTCAAGGGCAGTATACATGTTATCTTCGAAGTGAAGACGACTCTGATACAAAGGAATAAATGAATAGAGGGTCAAAAGAATAATTTTTGCAATAGACCAGAAGAATTTTGGATTTCCAAGAAAAGAAGCAACACATAATCAGAGAGTTTTAGGATTTAGAGATGAGAACTAAAGGCGATTTTCTCCTTTACTTTTTCTTTTTCATGTAAGCCAATCTGAGCTCACCCTGGAACTTCCCCTTCCTTCATCCTGATTTCATTAGGCTGGGGGAGCAGGGGAAGGTCAAATGGAAGAGTGGCTGCCCACCTTCAGCCTGGGCAAGCGGGGAAGTCCTCATAAAGTCCATGCAGGAAATTCAAAGTAGAGACTCCCAGACAACTGGCAGGCCCTAGAACAGTTATTGGAGGCCCCTCCCTCCCTGCCCTCTGATAGGTGCTCACTGCTGTGCTGCCTCATTCTCTGCTTCGAGGGGCTCCTTGGCTGAGGGACAGCGAACAGCCACCAGTCAGTCATGTGGGAGCCCAGAGGCTGCCATCCTGACTCAGACTTGGGTTTTCAGCTGCTGACGGGCTAGTGTCACTTATCTTGAATGTGAGATTCCTGGATGAGACCTTTGAAGGAAAATGGTGCTGAACTGGGGGCAAGGTTTCAAAGACTGGGCTCTTATTCCCTCTCTCCTGCTAAAGACTTGCTGTGGGATGAGGGTCATCGGTTGGTGGGGGGGTTGCCTAATGGGAAGAGAGTTATGGATAGTGTTGTAAACACTGCCCTGGTGGACGGGGCCTCAGGTGTCCCTGCCTTGCATTGCGACGGGCCCAGCAAGCGCTAGGATGCAGATGGCTTCTCAGTGGCCACATGGCCATGGGAATCAAGGAAAGGCTGCCCCAGCAGCCAGACTTACCAGTAACTCCTCCTGATGGGGACAGAGTGATGTCAAGGGGGAAAGTCAATAGTAATCCTAAAACTAAAATGTTGTCTAGAAGCATTACCAAGAGCAATGACCCTGTGTTTTAAAGCAGCAGCACTGTTCCTCACCTGCGGTAAATGCAGCTGAAGACCCTCACTGGGAATAGGCTGGCGAGATGGCGTCTGATCCAAGTGCAAGTTAAAAATGGTGGCCAGGGCAGACTGTGCAGCCCGGGCCTTGGCAAGCTTCTTGTTTCTCCCCGAGCCTTCAAAGAACTGACCATCCACGACCACAGACATGACGAAGCTCTTGGCATGGCTCTCCCCACTCTCAGAGAGGAAGTCATACTTGAGTCCTGGGCGCAGTTCGTTCAAGATCATCACGGGATTCTTCCCACTCGGGGGTGGGAATGGTGGTAAGACAGGGAGAGGAGGCTGGGCTAGGCTGGCAGGCACCGGGGAGGCCGACAAGCTGAGGTCCCCGCTGGAACTGAAGGAGTCATCCCCGTTGGAGCCCACGTAAAAGGGAGGCTCCGCCTTGTCAGGAGTTTCAAAACCATTGAAGAGCGTGTCAGGGAAGTCGGCCTGGTCAGATGTGAAGTCCGTGTTGACAGACAGGGTCCTCCCCATGGCCAGGTGGGCCTCAGAGGCATTAGGAAACTGAACGAAAGATCTCAAGGCCTTCTCAGCAGCATGGAGTTTGGCCTTTTTCTTTGTGGGACCAGAGCCCTCAAAAACCTGGCCATTCACCTCCACAGACATGACAAACAAAGGCGCGTGCACGGGCCCAGTCTGGGACAGGAGCGTGTACTGCAAACCAGGCTTGATCTCATTCAGCTGCATCAGGGCGTTCTTGGGAAGGACGGGCCCTGGTGTTCTCCTCCTTTTCTTCAGGCGGTACTTGGAGTGGCCATTGCTGCCCTCCTCCAGGGACCGCTTTCTGCCGGGGCCACCACCACCCCCATTGGAGAGCTGAGAGCCCTCGCCAGGCCCAGGGGTGCTGCCATCTTTGGGGGACACGTTGTCCAGATTGCGGTTTTCCTTCACATCAGTGCTGCTGGAACCTGTGGTGCCCAGAAAGAGTAACTTACAATGCCTTCGTTGCAGGATCTTGTAAATGCAAAATTTATAGATTCCTTTAGCTCTCTTTGTAACTGGTTAAGTGATGTGTGCTTATCAATTTTATTCCTTGATGTATACATGAAGAGTTAGACATTTAAAGAACTATCAGCCTCAACTAAACAAGTAATTTGATACTTTGCTCAGTGACTAATACCATTTCTATTCAGTGTCACCAACTGCTTTTGCTTTAAAAAGTAAAATCTTTAAATAATTTTTTTTTCTGAGAATATTCTGAAGTATCTAGACTTTTTCAACCTTATCAAAATGTGGGATGATAAATTAATCCAGAAAGACCTTACATATTAAAAAGGTCTTTATAATGAAATGACAATTTAATATCAATATATGGATTAATGTATATTTATTTTAGCATTTTCCTTTCACTGTTGTTTACCCTCATTTTATCTATGGGTTTTAAATTGCAGTGTCTCTCAGAAGAGAAAACTATTTTAAAAACTTGCATCCACAGATAATTAGTTTTTCAGGTTTAAAATATTCAATCAATAAATGCAATTATTTGATTTAGTTTATGAACCAATCTTTAAAAGCTGCTTATGTAATTGTGCAAAGTATTACGGCTTTTTAGTTGTTGTGTTTGGAGGGTATGGTTTTATTTCTAGCATCTATTTGAAAATGAGAACATTATATATGGGGGCTGATTAAGTCTGAATCCTTAATACCACTCCATGATAGAAAGTGTGTAAGAACAAGACACAAAACTGAAGCTGTAGGCAGGCTACAACTTCCTAACTTCATAAATACACTTTCTGGTGATTTTGTCTTTTTTAAGACAATTATTTGATGAATTTCCAGAAAAATTTGTTTATCCTAACTTTTAAAAGTATTTTAGATTTCAAATTAATACAGATAATTTTAGAATTCTAAAATTACATGGCAAAATAAACATAATTTTTAAATTTTATTTATTTATTTGTTTATTTTTGAGACAGAGTCTCAGTCTATTGGCGAGGCTGGAGTGCAGTGGCGTGATCTCAGTTCACTGCAACCTCCACCTCCTGGGTTCAAGTGATTCTCCTGCCTCAGCCTCCTGAGTAGCTGGGACTACAGGCTTGCACTGCCATGCCTGGCTGATTTTTGTATTTTTAGTAGAGATGGGGTTTCATCATGTTGGCCAGGTTGGTCTTGAACTCCCGACCTCAGGTGATCTGCCCGCCTTGGCCTCCCAAAGTGCTGGGATTACAGGCATGAGCCAGCGTGCCCGGCCCTAATTTTTTATTTTAAAATTAGAGTAAAAAGTGTTCATTGAGCTTTTTAAAAAATAGAAGAAGAAATAATTCCTTTCCATCATGGCTAGGCAGCTGTCACATGGAGCCCAGGGGTGAGGGCTACAGTGCCCTGCAAGGTTGTAATGTGAATGAAAGTTACAGACATCTACCACCAGATTTAAAAAATCTATATTAAGTAACCAAAATATTGCTAAAATTGTAAACCAATTTACACGTGCCCCATATGGTGGCTTTAGGGTCTATTTCTACTACATGTGTAAAGGTAGATTCTCATTATGTTAAGCAAACTGAAAAGTTGTGAAAATGTTCATCAGCTTCATCCATGGGAAGGTTGAAAGGGACCAAGTCCTTGCCCTTGGCTGCCAATCTTTGAGGTTAAAGATCTCTAATTCCAGGGCTGGCATCATTCAGCCAAGACAGCAGAGCATAAACCTGGTTTAGACACAACCCGTGGGAAAACTGATGCCACACTGTGGCAGAGGCTAAGAAATTTAAAACTTTCTCTACAGACATCATTTCTCCAAAATAATCCTCACACACACACCACTTCTCCCAGTTGACAAAGCTGATGGAATGGACATTAAATTTTCATTTATAACATCCTCCAGCAAAAGCTCGATAGGTTACTCCTTTCGGTGCTCAAAGGGAAAAAAAGGTTAAAAAAAAGTAGAGCCAAGATGGAAGTCAGAGATTAATAAACTGAGCAAGAACATGACATACTAGATTACTGCTTACATTTTGACTTTGTTGCTAAACAATTATCAATATCAAAAATCAAATCATTATAAATGTATTTAGACAGGCATTTAACCAAATATTTATAACCTCTGAAATAACCAAATACTTTTCTTTCAGAAATAAAAATAATTACTATTGGATTGACAAATAATTTTGAGAAGAATATACTTCTGTAACAGATTACAAACATTCTAAACTCTTACTCACTTCAGGAGCACACTGAAATACTTTCTCATTGTCATTGAAAATGCTATTATAATAAAGGAAAATACTAAAACCAGAAAAAGATGCCACTTTCACAGCTTTTCTTAAACAGATGCCTTCTCTCTCTGTATCATGCTACTACATTTCATAAATGTACATAACTGATCATGATAGGGCTTTGCATTGCTTTCAAAATGATAAAAAAAAAATACAGAACCAGAATTTCCAAGCTTCAGCAGTAGAACATCAGCTTATCTTTACAGAAAAATTATTCGGGAGGATTGTTTATCATGTCAAGTTATCACAGGATCAGTTTTGGGAGAGTTCCAGAACCTACACGATCATGAAGCCTCTGTCCATGCGAGGTGACTGCAGCTGCAGGCTGTAGGCCACAGTCCTGACACAGAGGCCCTGGGGACCCCTGCACACGCTCTGTCGGTGGGCTACTGCACGGGCCAAGCACAGGTCACATTTTCTCAAATGAGGAGTATGGACGTAACCTCTCTCTTAAAGCTTGTGGCAAAATTGGAAACAGTGAGTAGAACTGCCCAGTAAAAACATAAAGCTGGGTTTTTAAAAGATCTCAAGAGCAGGACTGATGAGGAAAAAAACCTGAAAAAACAATCACCAGCAGCCACGGGCTGCGCACACATCAGCAGAAGTGAGGTGAGCACACCGGTCCCGTGGGAGCCAGGTAGCGCTGCAGGAAGTGGTCTCACCCTCACACCCCAGACGGCTGACTTCAACCAAAGCCAACACTTAGCGTACAGTCCATAGAGCAGAGGCCCAGCCCCCTCCACAGCATCCACAGCACACCCACGGGGCAGCACTACCACGCAGAAATGTTTCGCTGGGTCACAGTTTGGGTTCTACACGGTACACAAGAGCGATTCCAAGACCCCAGATCATCAGTTTTGCGTGAAGTCAAAGGGAAAGTGCTGAGCCAAGTTCTAATGCTCAATAATCACTCCCAGTGACATGTCACTCATCATTGATAGCTGCATGTTATTCCTTAAGACAAGTAAGAAGGTAAATACGGATAGTTATATTAGTTAGAGCAATGATGCCTTTGTTGTAATTTCTCTACTAAACTCTCCCAACTTCTGTGAAAGCATTTAAATCTGTTTTCTGAGACTGAAGATGAACTAGAAGAGATAAGTACCTTCAACGAGCTTCTTATAGAAGAAAACACAGAGGAAACACTGACGTACCCCAGTGGCTTTCCACCCACCCACCCCAGAGAGAACAGCATGGAAGGAGAAGGCCCACACCAGTCCCAGCTTTCATTAGCACCTTTGCGAACTTCAGATCAACAGACACGTGTGAACCCCCTTCCTTCAAAATGCAGGGAGAACCTGCATTTTGAAGGGAAATATTTCTGTACTATTATTGCAAAGGACTGGGTATTTAAATCAATCTCAGACATTTATCTTCGATTTGCATGCATGAATACTCAGAGCATTATTCTAAGAGGCGTGCCGTGACAGGACTCCACACGAAACAGTGGGGCTTCATGAGATGTGCCCAGAAGCCCATTCCATCGTCACAGTGATGCCCCATGACGATAACGAGGAAGGAAAAACCTAGACATACCGCTGCAGGGAAAACGTCTACAGCAAATTCTGACACCTGTTGCAGAGAACACACCAAAAATTAAAAACATGCCACTGTCAGTAGAACATGTTACGGGAAAAAACACAATTCCCCACATTGGTCTCATGAAATATATTTGCAAAAACACCAAAATGTTAACATAAAATTAGCTATCTGATACTACGTGATAGGCCTAGATCTTACTCATGTTTTCTTCATCTTCTATATCCATGGCAAAATACTTTTGAGGGTTTCTTGACTGGCGGAGACTGTTTCTGTCTGAAAGACAGTAAGAAAATAGCATTTAGTGTGCCGATGATATGAGTAATGTGAAGTAAGTCTACTCTAAGGAAATAATTACAATATTATTACAAATTAAAGGAAAAAAATCATAAAATAAGAACTAGGTCTTGTTAGAGAAGTCAGATCTGCCATCTGGTAAAAAATACTCCTCCTTGGCACATTCCAGTCCAGCAAAGGACTTCTCACGTGAATTCCAGTCCAGCAAACGACTTCTCGTGTGGATTCCAGTCCAGCAAAGGACTTCTCCCGTGGACTCTCCCACATGGAGGGATGATGAGGGTGGGACCAGGTCCCAGCAAGGGAGGTTCAGGGCCAGTGCCCAGGGACCTCACACCACTCTGAGGAGGGTGGGTTTGATTCCGGGCAATGGAGGGCCATGAAGAGCGCTGAACTAGGGACAAAGGCACTGGCATCTGCACCCTGGAAAGACATCTGCTGCGGGATGGCCTAAGGACACAACACGCCACAACAGATGGCGACAAACCTCAGAAGGGCGCTTACATACTTGCCATCTATCATTACTCTGGATAGACTTTTGGCTTCCAGCTGTAAACTAAAGCCACACCGCAGAACCAGCACCCACAGCTTCTCTCTAAACTACTTCTCTCTCACCTTGAATAGCTCCTCATGCAGACAAAACTAAAGTGCATATGACTGTTAAAATTCAATCTAATTTCTTAGCTACATAAAAGTACTATTTTGTTGGCAGGAGAAAACACAGGAAATCCTCAAAGAACAAGTATCACAATTTCTGGTTACTAACAAATTTAGGAATTTCCTTTTCTTAAATATTTTAGATATACTTTGTTAGACTGTATTAATACATGATCTATAATAAAGAATATCCTCAAATTGCAATTGAGGAAAAAGAGGATTTGCAAATTTTATAATCACATTACTTTGTATACAAATAAAACTTATAAATCACTAAAAGGCAAACTCATTGCTCTTAGAAAATGGTGACTAAAATGTACTAAAACATGCATATATCTTATATCTCTATATCAAATATCTGAAAGTATTTATTTTAGATATATAGTTTTTCATAAAATCATTTGTTAATAACTTTCAATCTCACTATATTTCAGGCAAATATGTTGCTAAAAGTTAAATCAGTTTCTCTTTAGAATCCTTTATTCAGGAAAGTTTGCCAGATAGTTTTAAAAGCATTATTATTTTATAGTCATTAATTATTTCAAGATATATTTTCTGAGAATCAATTACGTGCACAAGAATCTAAATCGGATTCTGAGAAACTTAAATGTAAATATTGCCTGAATAGCTGATTATATTAAGGAATTATGATACATTATTTTAGGTGTAGAAATGGTAATTCTCTTTTAGTGACATATACTGAAGTATTTACAAATAAAAGGACAATATCTAGAATTTACTTCAAAATAATTCAGTGTGGCGTGAAAAACAGAGATGAGGTGTAGACAAAACCAACCAAAGGGCCCTGGTTGGTAATTACTGATGTGGCTGATGGGCATGCAGAGTTCTTGATACAACTGTGTATTTGTATATGTTTTAATATTTTCATTATGGAAGGACTGATAAAAAGTGATTGGGTTAAGGTCTAGAATGGGAAGTGAGATGTAGGCACAGAGGGCAAGAGCCCTGTCTTGCAGGCAGGGCAGATGCCCTCAGTAGGCTGTGGGTGCTCCCAGGAGCCTCCTGGCTGGAGGGATCAGGCCAGAAAACTGGGGACATGCTCATTAAACTGAGCTTCAGACGAGAGGTCTGGCTGAGCATATCATGAAGACGGGAAAACAGGTGGTGTGTGTGAAGGCACTGAGGTTATGCAGGCAAAGTGATGGCAAGGCGCTTCTCAGAAGCCTAAACTATAAACTGGAGGAACAACAAATAAGCCTGTCCAAATAGCTCTGTTCTTATTGGCTGAAACTCGTTTTAAATAGGCAAAGGAATGTCCTCAGTGGGAAGGCGGAGTTCTCCTTTTTCCCCCCATCAAATACAAATAAGAATCCTGGATATTATACATAAAACACACATAAAAAGACTGAGAGATTCAGAGAAAGCTGACAAGCCAGGGGGCCTCAGGACCTGAAAAGCGACCCTGCATTTTCCTTTTGCTTCATTTTCTCAACATAGAGCTGAAGAAGCCAGAACCCAGAAACATCAACAGGCATTGGCAAAAACAAAACACATAAAAAGCCGCAACAAAAGCTGCTCTCTCTGGCCAAAGGACCAGGAAAGAGGTAGCCCAGCAAGACAGAAAACTTTTTAGACAAGAATTGCTTGATTCCAGGCAAACACTAGAGAGAAAACCTCAACCACATCGCCCCCGTGCCAGGCTGTAAGGACAATCCAGAGTCCCCTTGTTGGGTGGTGTCTGACAAAGCTGAGTGACAAGCCACAATTTTCATTCCCACCAGGCTCTAACAACCCCTTCCCTTCCCACACCACAATGCAGAGTCATGGAAAACTGTGTGGGGAACCTGGACTCTCTTCCCAGCTGGTGGAAACAACGCTAGCCCGTGCTGTCAGTGCAGGCTCCAAATGGAGCAGTGATGAGGCCCTCTCACAATGGGGAGGTATCCGGGAGCCCCAGTGGAGAACTTGGACTTATCCCCTATCCAGCAGTAATGAGACAGCATCCCTGCTTCCTCTGACACCATGGTGTATGAGAAAGTCAGCTAAAACAGAAGGCTTGAGTAAGATTTAGAGTCTCATAATATCATATAAACAGGTTCCAATAAAAAATCACTTGTCACACCGAGAAACAGAAGATATCAAACTAAATGAAAAAAGACAATCAACAGATGCCAATAGGGAGATGACACAGATGTTAGAATTCTCTTAGAAAGACTTTAAAGTAGCCACCATCAAAAAGAATAAAGTGGGAGCAATCAGTCTAGGTGATCTCAGCATTTATTACAAAGCTACAGTCATCAAGACAGTACAGTGTTGGCAAGAGGCAGACGAGCAGATCACAAGAGGATAGCACAGAGAATCCCCAATAGACCACACAAATATGTCGAACTGATTTTGGACAAGGGTGCAAAAGCAATTCCAGGAAGGAGGCACGGCCTTATTGGGGCAACTAGAGATCCAAAAAAATTAACCTCAATTCAGGTCTCCTATCTCAGTCAAAACTTAACTCAAAATAGATTATGGGCTTACATGCAAAACATAAATCTATGAAACTTTTAGAAAGTCATAGGAGAAAATCCTCAGGATCTAGGGCTAGGCAAAGAGTTTTTAGACTTCACAGCAAAAGCACAATCCACAAAAGAAACAACTGACAAACTGGAAGTTGAAAACTTTTTCTCTGCAAACGTCCCTGTTAAAAAGATGAAAAAACAAGCTACAGACTAGGAGAAAATATTTGAAAAACACATATCCAACAAACAGAATATATAAGAAATTATCAAAGCTCAACAGTAAAATAAACAAACAGTCCAATTAGAAAATGGGCAAAAGACATGAAGAGGATGTACAGATGGGAAATAAACTCATGAAAGGATGCTCAGGATCATGAGTCACTAGGGAATGCAACTGAGAACTACAGTGAGATAACTCCGCTGCACGCCTCTGAGAAGGGCTATTAAGCATAGGGTCGCTTTAAAAATAGTGACAGCCCCAAGTGAAAAGGAGGCTGTGGAGAAGACGGCTCTCTCGGAGACTGCTGGCAGACATGTGAAATGGGATAGATACTCCGGAAAGTAGTTTGGCAGTTTCCTGAAAATAAAACATGCAACTACCACATGACTCAGCAATTGTACTGCTGGGCATTTATCCCAGAGAAATGAAGGCTTATGTTCATGTAAGTATTATTTCTTACAACTACATGTGAATCCATATTATCTCAAAACAAAAAGTTTTTTTAATTTTTAATGTTTTTTTTTTTTTGACAGTCTGGCTCGCCCAGGCTGGAGTGCAGTGGCACTATCTTGGCTCACTGCAACCTCTACCTCTCAGGTTCAAGCTGCCTGCCCCAGCCTCCCAAGTAGCTGGAATTACAGGGACACGCCACCATGCCCGGCTAACTTTTGTGTTTTTAGTAGAGAAGGGGTTTCACCATGTTGACTAGGCTGGTCTCGAACTCCTGACCTCAGGTGATCCACCCGCCTTGGCCTCCAAAATGCTGGGATTACAGGCATGAGTCACCGCACCCAGCCTTCAAAATAAAAAGTTTATTAATAATAGGCAGAAGACACACAAAAGGCTAATTTAATTCTTATATATAATTAATCAATAATTGGTTTGCTTGAGAAGGCTGACTTCTCTCAGATACCCGGGACCAGGAAAAACAAACTTTACAACAACAATAAAAGTGCTGAGGCACCGGAGTGAGCCCAGCTCATGTCGTTCACCGAATTCATGTAGTTCACCTTGTTTTCCTGCCCTTACGTATTAAAATTCTTTTAAAAGGACATGGAAAATGTCTCACAGTAGAAAACAGTCATGCCGAGTGTGGTGGCAGGTGAGTACCGGCAGGTACCGCCCACATTAAGAATGGGAGCTACAAATCTCTTGCAGAGCAGAAGCCAACATTTTCAGCTTTGACAAATGCCAACTCTTGTACCAAAGGTTACAAAACAAAGCAAAATAGCAAGTGCAAACACTTTAGCACATTTCACAGAGTTATTTTTTCTTTCCTTTTTAAAAGAACCTCTTATGACTTGAACTACAAACAAGTAAGAATTAAAGCCCTATCAAATATTCCCTATGGAACAAAATTCCAAGAATGGTCAATTTTAAAAAAGCCTTATTTGATAGCAATATTCAGAACAACCTCTTCCTTTCTCAGAATGCCTCCTAATGCAGTAAGAAGTAAAACAGAGCTGGGAGGTGGTGAGTGTGGAAGAACATTGAACTTGACTGCAGAAGACCGGAGACTTCAGTTTCACTTGGTTCCAGGTACAAATCCAACTTTTTTTTTTTTTTTAATGGAACTAGACAAGCTGATTCTAATGTTTACATGAAAAGGATAAACACATACTCAGGAAAACTCTGAACCAAAGGAGCAGGTGGCTTAGTCCTTCCTATTAGAAATAAAGAGCCTCAGTGCCTAAAGCAACACAGCATGGCTCATGGACAAAGAGGGTCAATGTGATGGAAAAAAAAATCCAGAATCAGACACAACACATCCAGATGCTGAATATTTGGTAAAGGTGGCATCTTAAATCAGGGACATATGAACGTGCTTTTTATTTTTAATAAACAGGACCAGACACTGGGTGCCAACATGGAAGAAGATCAAGTTGGATCAAACAAGGCCATTCCTTCACCGTGTCCTGATCATTTCTTCATGAGCTTGCTTTTGATTTCAGCTAACATGATCAAATTGGCAATGTTATATGTTTTATACTGGGGGTAGGTAAATGATTATTGTATTATTCTTTATACCTTTTTATAGATACTTACACTGCAACCACAAGTATAAACAATATATATAAATATAATGTTCTTATCAACTTTGGACAACGAGCATACCTACCCTTTTTCTCCCCTTCCCTTAATGAAAAGCCATATCCTGGAACAAAATAGTGAAAACAGGACTTATTTACACCAAAGATGCATCAGAACTTGAATAGTCTCTATCGTGCTGGTAAAAAATGCCATCTTTAGGAGTCCACTAAAAGGTTACAGATTAAAAACTGTTTAAGACAACTGGTGAACGTGATTAAAATTACTAACATATATTACTGGATTAAATCCATTTTCCCCTCAAAAATGGATAGCTTTGAGAAAACTTTTACATATTCTTTATGACTGCTATGGGTTCCATATTTAATAGCTTTGAACTGCAAACTAAAAAAAAGAGAAACGTTATTAAAGCGGAGATTATTCGTGTTGATTCTTTACTATACATCAAGCAGCATTCCAAAGCTAGATTAACTTTGTAGCAAAAAAATTGAATGATGATTTGCTCATTTAACAAAAGCAATTGAAGTATAAACCTCTTAAATCATTTGAATGAAAACAATCTGAAATTCAATAAGCAAATCATGCATGTTTAGAGATATACTTCACCTCATAATTTATATTTTGCTTTCAGTATTATCTAAACCAAACAATATCACTAAAGTGTTCCAAAATATTCAATTGATAATATTTTCAGTGAAATATTTTACCTTCTAGGAAACCCTCCCTGCAATCTGCTGCTAAGTGAATCTTTATATTTTGTACACATTGAACAAGATACAGATCTTGTACACAGAGCAAGCAAGATTTGTGCCTAATTTTCAGCAAACGCATTTTTTCTAGTGCAATGCAAAAGGAGATAATTAAAACAAGTATAATAATGTACAATATTCATCATATTAAGTGGGAAATATTGATGAGAATAGGAATCTACTGAAACAGAAGAGGAAATTCTATCAATGACAAATGACAGAAAGGAACATGTAGAGGTGTCAGTCAGGGCACCTTGCACAGGGCACTAACACCTCAGTTGCCCAGTCAGCAACTTCATCAAACTGTGGCTCTAGTTCTTCCCTCATTAAAAGGGATGCATCATGGGAGAAGCACATGCCAATAGCACAGACAGTAGTAGACTGGCCTAGCAAGGCAGCTCTAGGGCGGCTGGGCGGGGGTGGGCCTGGTGAGGCCTGGGTGCTCCAGAGAGCCTCAAGTAAGGTGTTTTCAGCTTTGACAAATACCAGCTCCTTGTTCAACTGGCCACCCCGGGCAGATGTACCAATGCACATGAGTAAATCTTGTCGCCTCGCTGCACCCATCTGTCCCTGCACTGCACACAGCAGGCGCTCAGGCCAGACACCTGGAGACTACCTGGTTCTCTCTCCCCTCTTACCCCACACCCCATGTCACCAGCTCTTCTCCCAAAGTTGGGCTAAACACATCAGCCTGTCCGCCTCTGCCCTGCTGTTACCACTCAGCTTATGCAGGAGCCTCTCTGCCTTCTCTTGACCCTGAGAGCCCTCTCCTCGCAGCAGCCAGGGCTATGTCTTTATAAATAAAAAACGTGCTCTAACACACGTCCATGTGTCACGGCCACTGGGAACATCGTCAGCCCTTCGCCATGCCCACCAGAGCCTCTCCAACTTCCTGAGGTGCTTCCCTGTTCCCTCCTTGCCACGTCCTCGTGCAAGGCTTCATCAGACCCCACCTCCTACTGCCCAAGTCCCAGCTCACACAACACCAGCCCACCCCAGTGCTCCCCTCCCTCTCCCTCCACACAGTGCAATCCACAATTTGTCTCCCTGTTTGTGGCCTGCCTCTCCCAGCAGGCTGTGAGGCCCACATGGCTGGGGCAGGCTCAGTCTTCTCCACCCCTCCCCACTGGGCGCCATGCCTGCCCCACAGGAACACTGTGCACTGAGTTCCTCCACCCCTAGCTTTTCCTTGGCAGCCCCTGTACTTGTGCCAACACAGGGGCACACTTGGGGCTTTCATGGCCTACTTCAGGCCCCATGGACACATGCAACAGCTGTCCTCCCCTGTCCAGTGTCTTCACTTGGCTGCTACAGTTGTTTCCTAAAAATAAACCATACAATCCTCTGAGTGCCAAAACATCCCTGAGATGCCTACACATCCTGGATGGTGCCTGCAATGTGGCAGTGGCTCTGCAGCTTTCTGCTCTTTAAAATAGGGCCATGTGTTGGTCTTCGCCAGAAGGAAGAAGCATGAACTTCTACCATTTATTATTAATCTGTACTTTTTATTGAAAGGTACCAACTAGTGGCAACTATTCAAATGTACACTAGTCGTCACCAATTTAGGGATCAGCAAAAAAAACCCACAGCCCAAGTTGACTGTGTTGAGCGAACTCAGTTATGGAAACGTGGGACAGACAGCTACTCTGAGTCTACAGGAGCAGGGCCAACGGCCCCACACAAAACACAGCAAGCATGGGGACAAGCGTGGCAGAGCACAGAGGGCCAGATGTCCCCCGAGTTTCCCTTCAGTCACCCCACTCACTGCTGCCTGGTACTCAGCATCACCCTGAGCAGGCCCAGGGAGCACACTGTCCACACCCCTGACTCCCATAGGCCCCAGCAGCCCCCAGCAGCCCCCAGGAGGTTGCATGTGTGCTACCATTGTGGTGAAACTGCACAAGGCTCGCTGCTGTGGATGGAGCTGTGGGCGCCACAGGCCTTGAGGGCCCAGTCAGCGCCCCCGGTGGGGGTCCTTGAGGGCCCAGAGTCAGCGTCCCTGGTGTGGGTCCTTGAGGGCCCAGAGTCAGCGCTCCCGGTGTGGGTCCTTGAGGGCCCAGAGTCAGCGCCCCCGGTGGGGGGCCTTGAGGGCCCAGAGTCAGCGTCCCCGGCCCAGATTCAGAGTCAGTGCTCCTGGTTGAGCTGGGGGATTCCTGGCTCCTTGTGCAGAGTTGGTTACCCCTCTCTGCTCACTCCCCCCATGGCCTGACCACCCTGCTTTTCCCACCAGGCCCTGAGCTCTGCTAGGGCAGACTTAAGCCTCATCCTCAGTGTCCACAGCTCTCAGTCGGGTGCTTCCTGTGAGGAAGATCGTGGATGCTTCCAGTTGTGGTGTCCTCAACTAACTAATCACAGCCAGGGAATGTTACCTGTGCCCTGTTGCCTTTTGGGACCACGTGGGCTGTATCCACTTTCTCCAAAACACATCTAAACTTGATTGCATAGGAACTAACCTCTAAGTCCTTAAATCAGAAATATTTGTAAATGAAAGGGCTTTAAACTGGTTACTATTGATGTGAAAGGGATCTACTTAGTACAATCCTCATTAACAACTGTTTTCCCATGCAGCTATGACTGTCCTCTTCTAAGAAACAGGAACATCTTGCTGGGTGACTCTGGATGGGAAGCCTCTGACCAGCCTGCGGTCTGCAGAACGACAGCTGGACGAGTGGGCAAGGGAGCACTGGGCGAGAGTCTGGGACTGAGCCTGTTTCAGGCCCTCGAGCTCTCCGACCTGGGTCTGAAGTGTCTGATGCTGTGAGTTAAGACTCACATCTGTGTCTGAAGTGTCTGGTGCTGTGAGCTGAGACTCTCTCACACCTTCTTGGTGGTGGTTCTACAGGCAGGGCAAGCCCTGGTGATTCAGCACCAGCACAGCACCTACATAAAGGAGCACTCATGGGCATCAGCTACTGTCCCTAAAGCAAGGAGTGGGACTTTCGTGGACAGACCTGCACGCCCCTGCTTCCCCACGTCCCTAGTCAGGTGTGGCTCTTTTTGGTAAATCAGAGCCCAGTGTCACAGGATCCTCAAGGTATCATTTTTCTGGCCAGAAACCTCTGTCACTGGTGGCGCCTTTACCCAAGTTTTGCTTGGGCCTGCTGGGCTTATTCTGCCCACACAGCATGGCAGGCTGCGCTCGGTTCACACTTCCGGCTTGGATCCCATGCCTGCCAAGGGTGAGCCAGGCATAGAGCGGGAAGGGATGTGTGAGTGAGTGGACGTGGGGTCCAGCCATTGTGTACAGCCAGGCACACTGGCTGTGGCAGAGTGGGCAGCTCCAGGCACTGGCATGGGCCCTGGCTCCCTGCAAGGCTGCAGCTGAACCAGGCATACCACACATAGCTTCCATGGCTGAAACCAGGGAACATGGTAGTACCCAGAAGCCTGGAAACACCAGGAACTGCAGGGCCCCAATGAGGGCATCACCGCCCTGGCTCAGGGAGCTCCTAGGTCTGGGCTCCCTGAAGGGTTGCAGTTCTTCTCTCCTTCTCTCCTCGTTGCTTGCAACGTGGCAAGCAAAGGGTGTGTTTCAGCCCTGTTTCTGTTACAGCTCTTTCAGCCCCGCCATTCAGCAGATCCCAAGTTCTCCCGTGTCCAGGAAGAAAGAGGTGCATGGACAAGTGGAAGGTGAGCAATGCAAAGAGGTGCTTCACTGAGTGACAGAACAGCTCAGAGAGACCCGCAGTGGGTAGCTCTTCTCCACAAGCAGGTCGTCCCTTCTTCTGCCTGAGTCTGGCTGAGTCCGGGGGTTTTTATGGGCTTCAGAGGAGAGAAAGTGTGTGCTGATTGGTCCATGGGCAGCCATGGGTGGGCCCGGAAAAAGCACCATAAGTTCTCACTCTGGTCTGTGGAACTGGCAGCCTGGTCCCCAGGCCTCAAGCCCTCTGTGAGCTGCAGGTGGAGTTTCACCAGGGACCCTCCCCTTTCTTCCCAGGAGTTTGTCTGCCTCCTGCCACCATTATCCTGCTGTCCACAGTGCGCACGGCACCCAGCCTGTTCCTGCCGAGGGGCACCTGCAAGGCCTGCGCTGTGCTGCCCTCAGTCCCACAATGGCCTCCCTCTCATGCTCCTCAGTGCCCAAAGTCTGGAGGGGGCCGAGGCAGCAGGGTGCTGGCATGTCAGCACTGCCCTGAGCGAACACACTCCCAGCCAGGTTGTGACAGTGCCCCGGCTCGGCCACAACTTTGCTCTGAAATTGGAGCAGGTGCTGGGAGCAGGGAGAGACCAGGCAGTGGGAGCAGGCACTTCTGAGCCTGTCGGGGCAGGGGGGCTTCCAGGGCCCTGGTGAGTGCAGGGATGCCTGGGTCCACAGCTGCTAATGGGTGGTTGCAGCTGTGCCCAGGATGGCGGGGCTCCTGCTCCTCCAACTTGCAGGGGGGTGGGGCTTCCACCTGTTCCCGGCTCCCACCAGCTCCATGGAGCACAGAGCCCCAGCCTCCCCCGCTGCAGCTGACACATGGCAGCAGCAACTCCAGACAGGCTGCAGCTGCCATCACCAGCTTCATCCACACTACAAAAACTGACATTGACTAAAACACTAGATGGTACTGACTACAGCAAGCAAATGCAGGCCAATTAATCCTGCCAAGTTATTTGCAGTATAAATCCTATAAAGCAGATATTTAAAACCCTGGCTATTTATACTCTCAGGAGAACTACAGTAATTCTTACAGAAATATATTTTCAGTCATGTTTTAACTTGTTTTCTGTTAACCTTCTAAGTGCACACCTTCTGTGCAAGTTGATTACTTAACAACACAATGACCCTAATAGAAAATGGGATAATAACACAGAGTTCAACTTGTGGAAATGAACAAAACAGGAGTAAAACCCAAATTCAGTATACGCTCTGTAAGGAGGACACTCACCATGATGAAATGATTAGGTGGCAAATAAAATTCTACCTTGTTTACAATAAAAATCCATAATGTTATGAGTGGAAGTCATATCCAGGAAGATTTATATCCAGGAAGATATAAAATCTAGAACATGCTGCTTATATTTAATTAATTAACAATATTTAGCACTGAGATAACTAAACAGAAGTAAGCAACTGGAAGTATTTTAAAAAACACAATCATCATGGCAAAGCACTGCTGGGGCAACTCTACGGGAACAAAGCTGAATCAGAGAGCATGGGGAGAGTTACAAATGTGCATGGAACATGTGAACACACACACGCTGCAAGACAGTAAGCAAGAAGGCTGAAAGCCACTCCTTTTAACGGGAGTTAAACAACCAAATAGAAAGAGGCTATGTGAACGTCTGTAAGCCCTCCCACTGCAGCGGCTCCCGGCAGGGATCTCCCACCTCCTTCGGTCCAGCTCTACGGGGATCTGTGAAAATGATGAAGGTTAATTTGTCCAGTTACCTGCACCCTGAGTCCACTGGATAAAGACCATGTGTTTTCCTTCCATCTAAGGGACCTGGAGCATGTGCCTTGACAGAAGGCAGCCCCTTCCTGATGGGCCTGAATGGAGGCAGACATGGTGACCTCCCTGAAAGTTAAAACCAGGTTTCTATGGTCAACCTTCCAGCAGCCTACTATGGTCGATAATATAAAGACAAACAACCAATTTAAAAAGCGGTAGACAAAATGTGAGCAAAATTCATAAAAGAATAAATGCAAACAGGCTTTAATACATTGACTTTTGAAAGTTTCCTTTCATTCTGTAGAAAGCAAAGATAGTTGTCAAAGTGATACATCATGGAAGTGATAGGTTGGCTCAGGACCAGGGAAAAGGGTCACTTTCTATGGTAAGCAGCACCCATCTGGCCTCTTGGAAGCCAACACAGCCAGGCCTCCCATGGGGAGCAGCCCCCTTGGCCTGACATATCTTGTTCACACTGCTGTCCAGAGGGTAAAACAACCCCGAAAGTCAGAAGGGGCTGGCAATGTGAGAGGACTATGGTGGCTAAGAGGTGCAAAGGAGGCTATTCGTCTCCTGTTGGACACCAGGAATGAAGTTGGAGGGATGCGGCCACCCCTCTTGTATACTCACATCATCCTCCAAGGCAGAAGTTAGGCATTACTGAGCTCCTGGTCATAATAACACAAAAATACAAAGCCTTAAACAATTCTAAATCTAATTCTAGTACTAGGAATTGGAAGAAAATTATTATGGCTTTGCTCCCATTCAAAGATTTAGCTTCAAGGATGATGATATGGTTTGGCTGTGTCCCCACCCAAATCTCATCTTGAACTGTAGCTCTCACAGTTCCCACACGTGCGGGAGGGACCCAGTGGGAGATAATTGAGTCACGGGCGCAATTTCCCCCATACTGTTCTCATGGTAGTAAAGAAGGCCCATGAGATCTGACGTTTTTAAAAGGAGTTTCCCCCTTTCGCTTGGTTCTCCTTTCCCTCTTTGCTGGCTGCCATGTAAGACGTCCCTTTGTCCCTCCATCTTCCATCATGATTGTGAGGCCTCTGCAGCCATGTGGAACTGTGAATCAATTAAACCTCTTACCTTTATAAATTACTCGGTCTTTATTAGCAGTGCAAAAACAGACTAATGCAGATGATCACCTTTTTCATAAAGTTTTTCATAAAGTTTATTTTGTACCTATGTTTCCTAATTCTTACAATGAACATGTACTGCTTCCATAAGAAAAAAAGTTAAATTTTATTCTAAGCCTTCCTCCTACATACACGAATATGCTTTATGCAGAATTCCACATGCAGTCTGGAAGGGGAGCAGACCCACGGGAGACTGAGCCACACTCCAACCCACCACGAGCTGTCTCTGCAGTCTTATCTGTAACCACCATCAACCGAAAGAACTGCATGCTTTTCCATGATATTACACAAAATACTGTATGTCCTGTACATTCCAGCATACTGTCAGGTCTCAGACAGCCTATGCAACTGGCCCAAATACAGGCAGAATAAATAGCTACTAAGCAGAGGGACACCTGCGGGATGTGGGGATGTGAGGAAGGTAGGACAGCTCAGCTTTGGTGGAGGAAGTGGGGGAAACACATATGTGACCTGTGAGCCCCGAGCACGAGGCTGCTGCACAGTGGCTTCAGGGAGGTCCCTCCCCAAATCCCCAAGAGCCACAAAATGATGTCACTGGTACAGGACCAAAGATCCCTAAACTCTCTGACATAATTTTGCAAATCTAAGGCATTTATTCCATCCTATTATCACTACTACACATACTATATATTTCACACCTAACAAATTATGTATTTTATAAGGCCTAGAGCAAAACTTCCAGATGGTTCCATTTGCTTCCACATTCTGACTCACTGTGTTCTACACTGACACCCTCTTCAGACGGGGCTCTGAAGGCAATGATCAGAAAGAACCCCCAAAGGATGAAGCCAGTGGCTGAGAGAACGACGGACAAAGGAGTCCCCCTCCGACCTTTCCCCCACCGAGAAGAATCAGGGTCTGGAGAATGAGGACACTCCCTGCTGTGCAGGGTGCAGGAAGCTGGCAAGACAGGGCCAGGCTGGGCCCTTCCACCTCCTCTCCTGAATAAGTGTATTTTATTGTGGTTCCCCTGTCGCTGCATGGCTCCCAGGCTGCTGGCCCACGACGAGCCATAGCCAGACCAATGAAGCAACAATCAGGGATCACCCTGAGGTCTGGACACTAGCTGGAAAGAGGTGATGGGCAAGGACCCAGGCTCACTTCCCGTGGGGGTTCTGTGCAATTTGTGGCATGTGCCACTGCATCTAGGCCAACTCACACAGCTTCCTGCATGCTTCCCTGTATTCTTTCTCGCCTATCTATTACTGGACTAGAAGCAACTGCCAAGGTGACTCCAGAACCTTCTGTTAGAGAACAGAGCTTCTTCCAGGATGGAAGAAGCCTAGGTCACTGAGTGACTTCGAGGGCCAGCTGTGCCACAGAGCATCACCCTTGCTTCTGATGTGGTCACAGGCCCTGGCCCTTCTTGTCCCTGTCCCCCGTTCCCCCAATCCTATGCATGTATGTCAATACGCGTTCACATGTACAGAGCCACACTGATCCACGCACTCGTTTCCCGCCTCAGTCCAGCATGCCTAACCAACGGCAAGCTTTAGAAAGCTACATGAACTGCTAAAGCAGACACTCAGCAGCAAAATCACAGCTCAGAGCTAGCGCGTGAGAGCACAAACTTCAGAGGGCCCTGCCTTCCTGAAGGTGCTCTGTCCTTCACAGCGCACACGCAGCAGCAATGCATTTGAAAGACTGTCCACTTTGCTCTACTTGACACAACCTAAGTAAGTTCCTGCTTATTTGAAAATTGTAGCTAATTTTCTGGAATCAAAGGGAAAAAAAGACAACAATGTAAACTTTATTTTCAATATTAACACTATAATTACACTAAGAATTGGCACTGTTATGATTTGCTTTGGATCCAATTTCCATAGTATTTCAAGTGCATTTCACAAATCTACTTCTATACGCTTGCTTCAGAATTTCACCTGTTAACCTAGAGTGTACGTGCCTGTGCTTAAACTGCACCCTGTAGATGAGAGGAGCTCCTGTCCAGGCAGCAGAGTCTTTTTTGTGCTGCGAGGCCCATCAGCACAAATGTAGTGAAAGGTACACACACAGCCATTACAACAGGTTCTAGGAGATCTGGGCCCTCTATCCATAACGCTGCTGTCCACTGGGGGTTCAACCTTCCTTACTTGGGCCCCTCTCCTGGCAGACACTGCTAGAGAATGGTGTCTTCCATTCTCACCAGATACTGGGGAATATCCCTTCCCACTACTACACATATAGTGCAGCAGTGACAAATCACATAAATCCACCCTCTTCATGCACCTAGTGGGATTTCAGGTGGCCCATTCCAGAACAAACCTCAAGCCTGAAAGTTGTGGCTGTCCCCTGCTACTGCCATCCCATTACCCCCTAAGCATGTCCAACCCCCTGGTGCCAGCATGCAGAAGGGTGTAATGGGTACTTGTTGGATGAACAGAACAATGGATTGATGGAGGAATGGGTGGGGAGGGGGTGGATGGATGAATGGATGACAGATGATGGCTGATGGGTGATGGGTGGGTGGATGGATGATGGGTAATGTGTGATGATGGGTGGGTGGATGGATGGATGGGTGATGACGGGTGGGTGGGTGGATGGATGATGGGTGATGGGTGATGATGGGTGGGTGGGTGGATGGATGGGTGATGACGGGTGGGTGGGTGGATGGATGATGGGTGATGGGTGATGATGGGTGGGTGGATGGATGGTTGATAGATGATGGGTGAATATGGGTGGGTGGGTAGGTGGATGGATGACAGATGATGGTTGATGGATGACGATGGGTGGGCAGATGGACAGATGACAGATGATGGGTGATTATGGGTGGGTGGATGGATGGATGGATGGATGGATGATAGATGATGGGTAATGATGGGTGGGTAGATGGATGAATGGATGATAGATGATGGGTGATGATGGGTGGGTGGGTGGATGGATGGATGGATGAATAGGTGATGGGTGATGACAGGTGGGTGGGTGAAAGGATAACATATGATGGGTGATGATGGGTGATGATGGGTGGGTGAAAGGATAACATATGATGGGTGATGATGGGTGATGATGGGTGGGTGGGTGAAAGGATAACATATGATGGGTGATGATGGGTGATGATGGGTGGGTGGGTGAAAGGATAACATATGATGGGTGATGATGGGTGGGTGGGTGGGTGGATGGATGGATGATGGGTGAAGGATGATGGGTGATGATGCGTGGGTGGGTGGATGGATGGATGGATGGATGAATGGATGGATGAATGGATGATGGATGATGGATGATGGGTGATGATGGGTGGGTGCGTGGGTGATGGATGATGGGTAATGAGTGATGATGGGTGGGTGGGTGGATGGATGATGGATGATGGGTGATGATGGGTAGGTGGGCGGATGGATGGATGGATGAATGGATGATGGATGATGGGGGATGATGGGTGGGTGGGTGGATGATGGATGATGGGTAATGGATGATGATGGGTAGGTGGGTGGATGGATGGATGGATGATGGGTGATGATGGGTGGGTGGGTGGGTGGATGATGGATGACAGATGATGGGTGATGATGGGTGGGTGGATGAGTGGATGGATGATGGATGATGGGCAATGGGTGATGATGGGTGGGTGGGTGGATGGATGGATGGGTGAATGGATAATGGATGATGGGTGATGGGTGACAGGTGATAATGGGTGGGGTGGGTGGATGGATGATTGATAATGGGTAATGGGTGATGATGGGTGGGTGGGTGGATGGATGGATGGATGAATGGATGATGGGTGATGATGGGTGGGTGGGTGGGTGGATGGATGATTGATAATGGGTAATGGGTGATGATGGGTGGGTGGGTGGGTGGATGGATGGATGAATGAATGAATGGGTGATGGGTGATGATGCGTGGGTGGGTGGGGGGATGGATGATGGATGATGGGTAATGGGGGATGATGGGTGGGTGGGTGGGTGGATGGATGGATGAATGAATGAATGGGTGATGGGTGATGATGCATGGGTGGGTGGATGGATGGATGATGGATGATGGGTAGTGGGTGATGATGGGTGGGTGGGTAGATGGATAGACGGATATTGGATAATGGGTGATGATGGGTGGGTAGGTGGGTGGATGGATGGATGGATGGATGGATGACAGATGATGGGTGATGATGGGTGGGTATATGGATGAATGGATGATAGATGATTGGTGATGATGGGTGGGTGGGTGGGTGGGTGGGTGGATGGATGGATGGATGGATGGATGAAGGGTGATGATGGCTGGGTGGGTGGATGGGTGGATGGATGGATGAATGGACGATGGATGCTGGGTGATGGGTGATGATGGATGGGTGGGTGGACTGATGAATAGATGGGTGATGGGTAGATGCTCAGATAGATGGATGACTAGATGGACGGATAGATACTGGATGGGTGGGTGGATGGATGGGTGAGTGGATGGATGATGGATGGGTGGGTAGATGGGTAAATGAGTGAATAGATGGATGATAGGTTGACAGATAGATGGATGGACTAAAGTGAGTAGATGGATGATGGATGGACTGGTATATGGATGGGTGGATAAATGCCATCCCATCCTATACCTCCAGGTGCTACCATGCTCTGCATCTCACAAAGAATTGCTCTCTTTGCAAGGTAAGAGTTATGGCTGGCACCAGAGAAGGAGGCTGGCAAGATAGCTGCCTGCTTCTTCCCCATGGCCAGCTGGCTCTCCTCACTCTGTGAAGGGTGAAGGTCAGGAGTCCCAGGGCTTCTCCTCCAGAAGTACTCAGGGGGAGCAGGCCTCTCTAGGTTGGGACCTCCATCTCCACAGAGGTCCCCACACCCTGTTCACCTCTATTCTGGAAACATGGGGGAGCCCAGCCTCAGACTAAAACACACTTCAGAACTGCTGCCAGAGGACAATGGTCTTCACATGTACACACATGACTAAGCACAGATAAGGATGTTATCACATGGGAGACAAACAAAACACTCAGTGAGAAATACATCTAGAAATATAGGATGCTATTCAGACAGCAGGCGGGTGGGGAGTGAACGACTGCCTCTGTGTTCCCACCTCTCTCCCCTCCCACTGGTCATCAACTTAGCAGCAGTGCTGTGAGTGAATGAGGCTACAGCAGCAGTCACTGGGCACTGGCCGGGTGCAGGAAGTGCCTCATATATGGGCACTAACTGCTCCCCAGAATCCTGCCCTGTGGCTCCCAGACCTCTCCCAGGTCTCGTGCTGGCAGCATCTGCCAGGATGGCAGTGTCCGCTTGATGGGGGCTCTGGCTGCTATTTAAATGGCACATTATTCTTTAGTCCTATTTTCCTGATGATTAAGCTAATCCATCTGAGGCTCACACACAGTCAACAGTCAATTATTTGCCCTGTGGAAGGGAGTAACTGCATGGATAATTCAGGAGTGATGAAAAAAATCACTGAAATTATATTGCCACTGAAGCCAACTAAAACCAGTAACTTGCTACTACATTGTTTTCATCAAATAATTACATTTTAAAAGGTGTACATTATACCAGTCTTAGAAAAAAACAAAACAAAACAAAACCATGTAACACACATGATTTACCATACCTTAAAAATATACAGTATAAAAGACTATATTTTACATCTTATAAAATTTTGCCAGTTTGGTATAACTGTGATGGCCAATCTTAATAATATCTGTAATTTTCAAAGGTATTTTTATTAGTTTCAAAGATAATGCATATTATAAAATATCAACAGCAAGAACTAACACATAACGTGATGTTGTTTAATAACACTCACAATGAACTTACTCATAGGAATGACCAAGGAATACAAGTCATTTAATATGTGGGCTTCATTGTCACATCTTATAACCCTCTCAATTTCTTATAACCTTGGTCTGAAAATGTAACATACTTGAGAGTAGTTTTCCCGCTGCAGAATGAGATTATGGAATGCATGAAAAAGACATTTTAAGCTTGAATCACAGTACATTCCAAAAGAATGACGACAGACTTATTCTTGTACTTCTCAATATTTTTCCCAACTTAAATGATTAGTGATGAGTGTCCATGGGAAAAGTGGTGGTAATGCTAAATGGAGGGTATTTGGTAAAAATGTCCTTTAGTTTTTGCCTGTGCATTTGTTTTGCCCCCTATTGCCTATCTTAGTAACATCTCAATTTCTAAAGCTTAACTGAGGAAACAAAAACAGGCCAATGCTGTGACTTCTTGAGGTGAGGGCAGAGGGGGCCGCACAGATTGGTTATACTGAGACCGCCCGTCAGTCCGGGAAAGCATCGAGGGTGTGGTATCCCCAGCCCTGGTCACAAGCAGCTGGCAGCACGGTGCCCAGAGGGCCCAGGGTCAGGGGTTACCCACTCCAGACACAGACTTCCATGAGGTGCTGTCGTCCTTGTTATATTAGCAAGGCACTGTTACACGACTGCTGACTTTGAGATGCATCTGTTCTTCTTCTTTTTAGGAAGCCACACCAAAAAACTGAGGTTAATTTTATTTCCTCAAGAGACAGCCATCTCCTGCCACAGAATGTCCCAAAGGCCCTGTGGTGGTGAAAGGCTGTGCTCCGGTCCTGTCGGGAAGGGGACGCTAAGGGGGTGCCCAGAAGACACAGAGGCAGAGGCACTGACCACACCTGTCTTCAGCTGTTCTCCGGGCTAGATACATCTTTTCACTAAGGCATTTTCTATTAATTATTTCATATTATACAAAGAGAAAAAAAAGTCAACAGCTTTTAAAGCAGCAGTTCACGTCCAAAAACCAGTAGCTTGTGATGTGTATAGTCATGGACAACTTTTGAATCTGGTTTTGAGAAAAAATAATCTAGATTTTAACAACTTAAAACATTAAGTTGAATTAAAAACTGGTATTAGCCTGGAGTGCAGAATGTAAGGAATTTGTTCTCCATCCTTTTAAAGGGGAAATATTTTCACAATGCTTGCTACAGCCTTGCTTTCTGCAGCATGAAGAACAGTTTTAATGTAGAAAAGTCATTAATGAAGAGTGCGGCAAAGGAAATCTCATATAAGCATCTATCTCTGGGAGAAAAACCTTTTCTGTGGCTCAAAGCTACAAACTTTAGGGTTTTATAAATATCTTTCCAAAGACATACTCCAGACTCTGAAGCTAAATGATTTCTATTCATGTTTACAGACATGTTTTTGAATCTTCCTTTTTAAGTGCCCCTATCTAAAATTCTATAAAATGCCAACAACAAAAAAGGCACTTAAGAAGGGAAAATAGGAAGTAACTGGCATCAGCAAGATTAATTCACAAAGTCATCTATCCCAGAAAACACTTCTGTACTGCATTAAAGACTAATGCTTCACATTGAAGAATAAAAACTAAATGAATTACCTTTCCTCTCAGAGCGCTTCTTGCGCCTCCTTTTATACCGACGCCCCATGACGCTGAAAAAGGTCCCCATGTGCAAAGGCCCAGTGGTGGACGACGCCATGCAGACACGCCAATGCCAGCGCCAGCCGGCCCCAGCCTCATTCTGTCCCTCAGTCACTCGGGGCAGCAGCACAGCGACTCACTTCAGTGTGCCGGCAGCTGCGACAACAGCAGCCCCTGCCGACCAGGGAGCCTCCTCCTTTGCCTCGGGCCCATTCATCACGCTGCAGTTAGGCAGAACTAGGCTGAAGGGGCCCAAACACCATAATGACTTCAGAGCACACCACCCAGAGGATGACATGTGACAGTTAACCCTTCAGTGCAGTCACGGACAAAACACCACGAGCAAGGGGGAGAGAATGATAGCATGAATCTTCCTAGGGAAACAAATCTCCCACAGCAAACACACCAAAGTCCTGTTTAAATGGAAATCCTAATACAAAAAATCTATCAATAAGAGAGTACAGTGTAGAAAATAAAACTGCAAAAAGTAACAGGCTACCACACAACGCAATGCAGGGGCTCAGCAGATGCCAGCTGATGAAAACAGCTCCACGGAAAGTGCAGCTGAGTGGTCAGGATGTCACCAGTGAAATCCCTGGGACAGGAAACTGCAGGCCACTGACAAACGGATCTCCCTGCTCCCAGAGAGCGCTCTTTCTCCTCTTAACTCTGTCTCCCACCAACGCCGACCTGCCTTGTTCATTACTGCAGGGCAGGGGCACGGCTCATGGCCCAGGTGAATGACGCGCAGCCAAGAGAGGGGCCAACACCAACATCTTCCCATTTTCCGCTGTGCCTGGTTTGATCAGCACTGCCAGCCTGTGACTAGCACAGTACCATGACCAGCCTGGGGCGAGCAGGGACATGCATCACACATGTACATCATACAGCACTTGGTGCCTCTGCCGCTCAGGAGCCAGCATTTAGGGCTGGCACAGCAAAACCCACAGCCTTCAGCCCCTTCTTGTCCAGAAAAATGCTGTTCAGGCCCCAAGGAGATGCTTCCCCTGAGATGGCCTGTGTCTCTGGAAAAAAAGGCAGCTACATCCAAATGCCCTGAAGATTAGGCTGTCTTGGGAGGAGTCCGATTATGGGGAGGAGGCAAGTAGAAGAAGCACTCACAGGCAAAAGAAAAAAAAGACAAATTAATTAACTAGTCAGATTCTTTCTCTTGGCACGATGCGATTACTGTCTCGTGTAACAAAGTACCTTTTCCCAATAACGGCCGGCATCCACTTTCTAATTCATTATTCCAAAGGTATACATGAATTAGTGCAATGTTTGTGACAACGATACATGGCACCTGAGGAAATTATGCCATATTAAGCAATTCTTACTACTTTTAAACTTGTGTGTGTCCAGACATACTCTGCTTAAGCATAGTGAATTCTTTTCATTTTCTATTGTCTCAGCATCTATCTGGAATATGAGCTGCACTTTCTCCTAATAGCAGCAGGGTTCAGCCAGCCTTGACACTTTCTAGTTCTACACCACACCCAAGTGGCCCAAGCCAGTACCAGAGATGAGAACCGAGAGGCATCTTTCACTCAGGCACCTGCCCACACACTTCAAGTGACCCCACTCTACTCCCTTATTTGTTCTGCTGGTTGGCTGCAGTGCTCTCTCTCTCTGCTTGACTCTTTGTTCCTGCCTTGCGTGACCCAGGGACAGAGGACTGCCCTCGTGACTCATGGCACCCTCCCTGCTCAGGACCTGTAAGTAAAAATCTTTGAACATGCTTCCCATCGTGTGGTGTGCTGAATTTGTGCCTGAATTTGTGTCGGGCTCCTGGCACGAGTGACGATCAGGCAGGAATAACCTGGACATGGATCAGACAAGAGCCACCAGGGCATCTGTCAGTACACACACAATTCAAGAGGGATCCCCCCTGGTCACAGGTGGAACAATGAGACATCAGGCCGTCCGCTAGGCAAAGCAGCATCTCATGAAAGCACTGGAAACAGCACGCCCAGCCCCTTCACTCATCATTAGGGCGGGGCTGCCAGCCACTCTGGCACTGGAACCCCAATTTAGCTGGAGGCCCTCAAAACACCATAAGACTCAGGCTCCATGTCAGCAATCAGAGAGATGTCAGACATCAGAATTATCAGTAGTTTCATTTCTTAAAAAATTATTAATATGATTTAACTAGATTTTCAAATTATTAAATTTAAAACTCAGCTTTAAACAATTTTGATTTAAACATTTCACATTAACTACTTTATGTAACTTTTAATAATTTAGAAAAAATAATTTTCTGAAAACACAAAAAATTATAATTTTTGCTTTGTTATTTACTTAAATTCAAATTTTTAATAGAAACATATTCAAATTTTGTATACTTCAAATTCAATGACATTTTTGGTTTTTTGCTTGTTTGAGACAGAGTTTTGCTCTGTTGCCCAGGCTGGAGTGCAGTGCCGGGATCTCAGCTCACTGCAGCCTCTGCCTTCTGGATTCAAGCGATTCTTCTGCCTTGGCCTTCCAAGTAGCGTGCGCCACCAAGTCTGGCTAACTTATTTTGTATTTTTAGTAGAGACGGGGTTTCACCATGTTGGTCAGGCTGGTCTTGAACTCCCAACCTCAGGTGATCCGCCCTCCTTGGCCTCCCAAAGTGCTGGGATTACAGGCGTGAGCCACCACACCTGGCCCAATGACATGTTTTATTTTTTAATCCTTTAGATCTAGTGGTAGCAAATATTTTCTGTAAAGGGCCAGAGAGTAAGTACTTTAGACTTCATGGCCAATGTCTCTGATGCACTATTTTATTTTTAACAACTCTTTAAAAAATGTAAACGCTGCACAAAAACAGGCTGTAGGCTGCCATGTGCTGGCCCTGCATTAAGCCATGAACACCAATAGAACAAGCATTATCTGAAAATGCTTAATATAAAACATAATTAGTGATTTGCAGAAATAAAAACAAAATAATCAATGTTATGGGAAACATACGCACCTATTCATCAATCATGTCTTGATCTGTTACTCATTCAAACATGAGTGGCATCTGAACAGAACACCCAGATATGCACAGTAGCAGTTAAATTCAGTGGTCTTTGATATTTTGCCAACATTAACTCATATAAAAACCGTAACTCTCCACATATTTTTTCCATCTTGAAGATGTATTTGCCGAAGATGACACAATGTATTGTATCAATAGTGCGCTGGCTTGACCTAAAACTCTGAAAGATTTAGACATGACATGTGGCCTCCATTTGAACTCTGGTGCCCTAACCACTGCCAGTGTCGGGGACAGGCCCAGGGACAGCAGGGCCACCTGAGTGCCCCCAGATGCTGTGTACAAGGAGACGGCCAGCAACTCATCAGCATGCATGGTGCAGTTGCGATGGATTTCTGCTCCAAAGGACAGAGCTGGTGTCAGGATGAGCTTCTGAGATAGAGTAAGGCAAGTGGGGAGCCTGCCGAGAGGAACAGGGGCCTAAGACAGGAACAGAGGCCACATCAGGAGCCAGCAGAGGCTGACGCATCATGGCAAGCTGCCCGGGGGCCCATGTTGTTGCACCCAGGAACATGCGGGTGTCTGGGTTGTGCAGGGCCAGACCTGAAAGGGCCTTTCACGCTGAGGTGATGTCTTTGAACTCCATCCAGAAAGCCATGGAGAGTCTGCAGGTTTGCATCCAGCGGTAAGGAAGGTGGACTGATTATGTGGGGACAGGTGAGGAAGACAGGAGAGAGGGAACAGGGGACAGTCACAGCCCTACCTCAGGCCAGTCAGGGATGAGACGGCCTAAACTCTCCCATGGTGGCATGGGTGGAGAGAGAAGCTGGGGAGGAGAAACGATGCAGAGATCTCACAAGGCCAGGGAGCTGGGCTGGGCAGCCAGGGAGAGAGAAACAACGCTCCCAGAGGACGGACGGATGTTAGAGAAAGCCGAGCCCAGCTGCTGGCGAATGCATCTGTGATGCCCGTGAGGAGCCGGGAGCTCAGATCTGCTCTACTTCTCGACTGCCGCAGAACTCAGCACCAGCTCCAGTGCTCTCAGAGCCCTGATTTTTTTTCACAAACCGACTCCTCCAACCTTCCCCTGTGGGCAGTTCACACAGGCCAGAGTCACTTTGTCACATCTCTCCTCTCTCCACCAGGTCATGGGCAAACCTTCCTGACGTACTTTATGGCATTACAGCAAAGGGGAGTCCAGGCTCTGGTGCTAAGGCAGGAGCCTTGGTGTCATCAGGTGGGAGCCTCCGCCGCCTGTCCGGATTCTTTCCTTCAATGCTCACAATACTGGGGCTGTCATGGGACAGTGAACTAGCAGTGGGGCACTTAGGGTCGGCCTGACACCCACAGGCAATCAGCCACTGGTAGCTGTGACTCCACCTTAATTCCTTTTACCCAGCTCATACCCTCACAGAGGCTGCCACGGTCCTGAGGGCTTGGGAATGGATGGGCAGGCCCCTCAGGGCATAAAGGAGTGAAAACCAAGGAGGAGGTGGGTGGGACAGAAGCTGTCTGCAAAGGCTGCCCCCACGTCTGGGGCAGGCTCTTCCGGGAAGCAGAGCCTCCGTTCTCACAGACGCTTAGCTTGTGACAGGTGCTGGGAGGGGAGGTCGTCTATTTCTGACAGTGATGCCGACAGGCCTCTGGTGTGGTGAGTTCAGGAGGGCTGTACCGCAATGCCCTGCCCATCACTCGACGAAGCCTCACCAGACAGTTGGCACAGGCTCTACAGACTCTTGCCTTCTCTCGGTGACAGAGGAGAAGTGGTGGTGGTAGAGCAGGAACCGCTGCATGGGGCTCAGAAGAGAAGCTGAGAGGATGCTGGGAGCAGAAACAGAGACAGGTGCCAGGGGCAGTATGGGAGCCAGGAAGGTTCACGGTCGCTGACCTGCATGGCTATCACAGTGAGATGGGGGACCAAGGCAAGGTCAACTGCAGAACGCGCTGAGCAACATGCAGGGTACGACTCACAGCTCTAGGGCCAGTCCAGCTGCAGGGGTCCCTCCTTCACTGCAGCTGTGTTGTTCCTGTGCCCCCAGGAGGCCTGGTCTGAGACAGATAAGATGACCCATTTTGGTAAAAGAGGCGTGTGGAAAACATCAAATCATCCCCTTCCCTCTGCAGTCTAAGGTAGCACGTTTTACAGTTTCACATTACGAGTCGCCTTGCACAAAATCCTTACCTAAGCATGCATCTGTGCACACATCTGTGCTTAGCTCCCTGCTGGGAGTTCGGGATCTCCTGTTAAATACGGATGCACAGCATATCTCCAACAGAGGAAGTCAAAAGCAACCCACAGGATTAGAACCAAGAAACCACAAAAGGGAAACATAAATGTTCTTTAATTATTTCAAATAAGAAACAATGAAACCTCTTTTGACCTATTTTATAGTAGAAATTCACTTACTGTATTTGAAAACTGTAAGTGGGAGTTTCTGTAGGTTTATTAATTTAATTATTCCCTTGCTATGCATCAAACGAGTGAGGTGCACAGTCATGAAAAATGACTCCACACTGTGATTAGCCAGGTCTGAGAAACTGAGGACTAGCCAGAAGCTCAAAAACACCAGAGCTATGAACAGACCTGGCTAAGAAGAGCTAGACACCAGGTAAGCAGTGCCGTGGCCCCTGAGGAGGGGCTGGCCAGGCCCAAGCACAGTGGCTGCTGGGACTAGCTGCATTGTGTCTCCAGCCGAGGCCCCAGGGGTCTCCTAACAGGGACAGAACCAAAGAAGAAACAATTTGAGAAGAGCCAGAACTTCTAGACAAGAAGCCAAAATTTTTATCCAGGAGAAAGCACTTAATATTGTCATGGTTTTAGGCAGTCCAGATCAAGCCAATCATACGGTAAGAAAAAAGGAAAAGACAGATGGTAAAGAGCTGTCTGAACTCTGGATTCTTTATGATGAAATTATTCTGGAGAAATAAAGTGCTTATAGAAGTTGGGTAAAAACGAGGACTGTTGCTGCCCGGTTGCTGGACACACTCACATTTTCAAAAGTCCAACTCTCTGCCTTCTCCCTCTGGGTCAGGGTTTTCATCTGATTTGGTTTCTACAGGAAGCTGAGCTCAATAGCGGGCTTTAATCTCTCTAGTTTACCCCCACACGAACCACATTCATGGAAAGAGGTGGCCAAGAGGTCAGGCCACTCCCACGGAGGCCGGTGGTATTCTGTGTCCTGCCAGCTCTACCAGGACACAGCCCTGGGAGAGTCCCAGTCCAGAGGAAACCAGGTTGCCTTGCAACTTCCTATCATCCCGTTTCCCAACTGATACATAATGCATGATTATTGTTTTCCTTGAAATGAGAAAAGTATAATTTCCCCATCTGCATTGTAACCCTTACCTTAAAAGACCAAAACTTACGGCAAGCCACAATTCAGAAAAGTATATTCAAGAAACAACTTGCAAAGTATACCTCAACACCCATACTGTAAAATCCCGGCAGAATGGATCAGGTAAGTGTGAAACCGTAACCCCATCACGGGCAGTGACAACAGCTATCTGGCCACAGGTAAAGGCTCCTAGTGAGGAGTCCACGGCTCAGTGAGAATGTGGTGAACATGCCTGGCAAAGGTCATGCCAGCTGGTTTGTGTGTAACTTTTCAGGAATCTGGCAGGTCTACTAAATGAGATATGACTTTAAGTGAAAATATGCTAAAAGCACAATCTCAAGAGATATGCCGTCATTAAAAATTAATCTGGGATTACAGTTAACATTGTGAAAGATACCATGGTAAGCTTGTTAAGAGATCCTGCCGGCATCCCCCAGCTGTGCGCCCATCCTGGGCTCTGCGCGCCACCTTGTCAATGAAGGCAGTTGTTCTGTGCTTTCTCAGATTCTGTATTTGTCAGTTAGGCATCCAGTCCTCACAGGACCAATTCTATTAAGTACGTTTTCTTATTCCTAATGCTCTGGCATTTGTGGGCCTTACAGACACAGGGAGAGACTGGCCCTCCCAGGGCTTAGAGCAGCACAGGGTTCCAGGAGGGTGGTCGGCTCTACCCACCTCCCTTAGCTAACTTCCTGCCTGCCCTAAATCACCCAAGGGCCTGGTATCAGGCAGCTAGTGATCTTTCCTACAGCCTAAGGCCCACTGGAACTGTTCACACTAGCCAGCCCTACACCGGTGCCCTGCCCTGCCTTTCCCGCTCAGGGGAAACCCCACTCAGGCTCTGTCCTGGGCTTTCCTGTGGCTCCTTTCTGCCCCTTGACTGACACCACTGTGCCCCGTGGGCCTGCTTGGAGCGAGTGCCCCTCCTCTAGGAAACGCAAGTAATAAAAGTCTCCTTTCAGTGGCAGAGGCCTCTTGGGTTCTGGTTCCTTGGTCACCTCCACATGCTACAATTCTGTGGGCACAAAGGAGACAGAACAGTTCTCAAGACCTTCTTGGTTTAACAATACATCCTTTTAGACTCGTCTATAAAACACAAAAGCATGCTAGTTTCCTGACTATCACACTGTATAATCTTGTTTGATATTTGTTCTGCATTCATATAAAAAGTTAGATTAAAATGGTATTTACATATATTTTGCCTTCATTTTCATAAAGAGATCATTTGGTTTTTTCATCAAATGACAGAGCCCAATGCAGAGTAAATCTTCCTAACATCAAAAATGCATATTTTTTGGTTTCTTGAAAGTCAGAGTAATTTAGACTCTCCCGGCATGACAAGACAAGCTGTGCCCTAACTGTGGTAAATCTGTGTGCCAGCAAGTGGAAAGGTGCCCTAGTGGGGTACTGGCTCTCTTCCTGCTTATTAATTCATTCTGCAGTCATTTCACATGAAGTTACCAGAGCTGAAGTAATGCCCTCACAACGTATCTATGGTTCTCTTCCTTTTTCTTCTCATTTCTTCTTTCTACCTTTAGGATTATTTAAGAGAAACATAAAAATAGAATGTCTGATTCATGAGAATCCAGAAACTCACAGCAGAATAGCAATGATTCACTGTATCACGTATGGTTTCTATGATGATTAAATTGACAGTTTATAATTTTAATAAGATACCTTAAAGCTCTTTTTTCCCAACTTTAAAAGTTCATCAATTTCTGACTTCAGCTGCCATGTCTTTGCAAGTTAATAACTGTTTAATTCTAGGAGAATGTCACAAATAGCCATACACCATTTAGTATCTGACATTCCTGGTATCTAATTAATTTTATTTTTATCTATGTCCTCAGAGTAAAGTTCTCAAATTTAATGTTCCCAGAATATTAATTTAGGAAAACTCTTAAAAGCATTTTTCTACTCTTATAAGAAGGGGAAAAAATGAGTTTATTAGAATTCTAAAATCTCTTTGAGAGTAATTTACTCATTATTTACATAAAATCAACACATGGGAAATTGTAACATTACTTAATGTAATATTAAAGTACCTCAGAAATGTATGTTAATAAGAAAAGTAGCAAATATTCATTCATCTACGTATTTACTGAGCATCTGCTATGTGCCAGTACTATCCTAAATGCCTGAGATACATCAGTGAACAAAAAGACGTTAACATCTACTTTCCTGGAGCTTATGTTCTAATAAGGAAAAAAAAAGACAACTGACAATGGGTGTCATAAAAGATTAAATGCCATCAAGTGTCAACGGACAACAGTGACTGTTACTCTAGGAAGATGGCTGGATGTGGGAAGGCAGTAGTGGCTATGCCATTTTGGAAAAGACTGCAACAAACTTCAAGGTGGTGAGGAAGGTGGCCATAAGACAGCTGGCAAGAGTGTTCTGGAAGGGAAGATGGAAGGTTCTAGGTAGCTGCAGCACCTGAAACCGCCCAGGAACAGCCAGGCAGCCAGACTGACAGCAGCACAGTTAAGAGTGAGTGAGAAGAGATGGAGGCCACTCTGCACATGGGACCTCCTGGGCCACAGTGAGGACATGGCAGTCACATGGTGGCAAGAGATTGTGGTAGCATCTTGAACACGGGCTTTAATCTAGTTCTGATCTAGTTTTAAAAGGAACACTCAGGCCAGAGTTGGGGACAGGGGCACAGGAGGCATGTTCTGAAGGCACTGCCCACAGGCCTCCTGGCTGCCATGTGGAATAGAAGAGAAAGGATAGGCTGCCTTCAGCCTGAGCGCCTGGAAGGAAAGAGCTGCTGAGATGGGAAGATTATGGCAAGAGCAAGGGAATGAGAATTTGGAACCTTAAGTTGTGGAGGTCTACAGACGCCTGACAGAAGATGCTGCTGGCCTTGGGGTCTGAGTCTGGAGAGCAGGGGGAAGGTGTGGGCTGGAGACACAGGTGTGGCACTCACCCATAGAGGTGAGGCTGGGTGCAATTCCTGAGTGAGGAGCATACTGCCAGGAGATTAGGAGAGGAAGAAGCAGGGAGCAAGGAAGGGCACCTGCCAAAGCAGAGGGCACAGGAAAAGTCGGTTGAGTGATGGCCACCTGCCAATCACTACACATGCATTTGCTCATTTAAACGTCATCAAATCTCAGTAAAGGAGACTGAGGTTTCAGAGCAGCGGCCTGGACATGGCTGCTATCTGTTTTACAAGCATCATAGATGCCATCTGAGCTTTGGCCTTTGTGGGTGGAGCCTGCACAGCTGTGCAGCATGGCCATGGTTTCAGCAAAGCAGTAACCAGCACAGAGTCACGAGCTGGTCCCCCTGGTCAAAGCCCTGCTCCCTCTTCTACTAGCCAAGGGCCTTAGGCAATTTCTTACCTTCTGGGCTCCTCAGATGCCCCCTCTGCAAAACACATGACAGAGCCAGGACACAACCCTGAGTTCATGGGGTACCAAGTGAGGATACTGCTTAGGCTGCAGCAGCTGCACCCCCAGTAGGCAGATACCACATGGCTCCCACCACCTCATGGGGAGGAGCCTGGCAGCCAGCTGGGCTGAGTCGCTGACCAAGGTCACATGCTGGCCATACACTAGGACCCACTCCAAACCCAGAGCTCTCCAACCTGGGGACCCACACTCCACCCTGCTACAATGCGGCCCAATTAAAGAAAAAACACAGCCAGGAGTGGTGGCTCACACCTGTAATCCCAGCACTTTGGGAGGCCGAGGCGGGCAGATCACGAGGTCAGGAGATCGAGACCATCCTGGTTAACATAGTGAAACCCTGTCTCTACTGAAAAAAAAATACAAAAAATTAGCCAGGCGTAGTGGCGGGCACCTGTAGTCCCAGCTACTTGGGAGGCTGAGGCAGGAGAGTGGGGTGAACCCGGGAGGCAGAGCTTGCAGTGAGCCGAGATAGCACCACTGCAGTCCAGCCTGGGCGACAGAGCGAGACTCTGTCTCAAAAACAAAAAAGAAAAAACAAAACTACTTGAGTTTATTTTATCAAGATTCCTTACAATATTAAGTCAAATAACATATACATATTTCTTTATATTAACACATTTCTGTTTTCTGAATGAGAATGTTTCAAACAGAACAGACTAACTTGCAACATTCCTCCACTTCTTCACACAAATGAATTCAATTAAGCTTTTTCCATTGGCTTTAAAGGTGACTTTACCAGGCAACTTAGGGTTAAAAATCAAAGTCTACACTTCTCAAATTAGTATAGTAGGTGTTCGATTTGAAAAACAACAAAAAGGCAGGAGCCAAAAAAAGGAGACACTTGACTTGAGGGACCTTAATTAGCTTCGGTAGCATAACGTGGCTTAAAGCAAGCAAGCAGCCACAGACAGTGACCAAGGGTGGCTCAGGTAACCCAGGGGTAGGTAAGGTGACCCGGAGTGGCTAAGGTGGCCCAGGGTGGCTTAGGAGACCCAGAGGTGGCTACGCTGGCCCAGGGGTGGCTAAGCGGACCCACAAACAGCTAATATGACCATGAGTGATTAAGGTGAGAGGGTGGCTAAGGTGACCAACAAATGGCTGAGGTGATCCTGGGGTAGCTAAAGGTTACTCACAGGTGGCTGAGGTAACCCACAGGTGGCTAAGGAGACCCTGTGATGACTAAGGTGACCCTGTGATGACTAAGGTGACCCTGCGGTGGCTAACATGGCCCAGGGGTGGCTAAGGCGACCCGGGGATGCTAAGGTGACCCTGGGGTAGCTCAGGTGGCCCACAGGTAGCTCAGGTGGTACTATGCCAGCAACAGAGGACGACTCAAATGTAGGAGGACTGGCATCCTCCAAGGACAGCTCCATTCCCATTTACAGACTCTGGGAAACTTTTTAAATTCTTACGAGCTCTGAATATAAATTTGATACTAAACTGAGACATACATCGACAGGTATTTCTTTAAAGATTCTTGGGCATTATTTAAAAACAATGTTTTCTATAATCAGCTATTAAAAATAAAACAGAATGCCAATCCTTTGAAATATCTTCTGTAAAACTGTTACTACATATTTAGATCAAGGGAGTATAGGCTAATTTTTTGCATTTTAACATAATTATTACCTATTTGGAATATTAAGCTTAAAACAATAGAATCACAAAATTATGTTACACAAATACCACACAAGCAAAGTAACAACCTTTTTTTTTTTTTTTTTTTTTTTGAGACAGGGTCTCACTCTGCCACCCAGGCTGGAGTGCAGTGGCGCGATCTCGGCTCATTGCCACCTGTCTCCTGGGATCAGGCAACTCTCCCACCTCAGCCTCCTGAGTAGCTGGGACTATAGGCACACGCCACCATGCCTGGATAATTTATTTTTACTTTTATTGTTTGTACAGACAGGGTTTCACCATGTTACCCAGGCTAGTCTCAAACTCCTGGGCTTCAGTAATCCTCCTGTCTCAGCCTCCCAAAGTTCTGGGATTATAGGCTTGAGCCACCACAGTCAGCCACAGTTTTTTGAACTGCAAAAGATGTGCAAAACTTCTCATTCCATAACACAATAAGCCCCTTCCACAGACTTAGTTTATCAAATTTATAAATTACTTGATAAAATTTTATTTACAATTCAGATCACTCACTGAATTAAACCAGCCATAAGCATTCCATCTCACTGCCTCATGGATCCTCTAAATGGTGAAAATAAAGCCAGGGACCAGAAAGTTTTCTGAAGGAAACGGGCTTCTGGACGCACATTGGGAATGCAAACACACACACACACACACACACACACACACGCACAGATGGTGTAAAGACAGGAGGTTTGTCCTAGTGGCCACTGCTCAGAACACCACTCAAATTCCACTGAGCCTCCGCCACTGAGTCTTAGAAGCGGCCCTACAGCACCATCTGCTGTTTTGCAGAGGTCACTCAACGCTCCATGCCAGAGCAACCAAGCCAGGAGCCACCCGGAAGCTACCACGCATGGGCAACCTGTACCTCACAGCCTGGTCCGGGTGCTCTGCTGAATACAAACCATCTGACAGGACAGCAACATCAGAAAATGTCGCCCTGGGCCCTGATGGGCAGGACACCTGCATGGGGTGAGAGGAAAGTTTGGGGGTAAGAAGAATGTTCTCTACCCCGACTGCTTGGTGGTGTGGCACTGGCACACATTTGTCAGAATACATCAGAGTGCACACTTTAGAAGAATGGCTTTTGGCTGGGTCGAGGCGGGTGGATCACCCGGGGTCAGGAGTTCGAGACCAGCCGGGCCAACATGGTGACACTCCGTCTCTACTAAAAATACAAAAACTAGCTGGGCGTGGTGGCAGGTGCCTGTAATCCCAGCTACTCAGGAGGCTGAGGCAGGAGAATCGCTTGAGCCCGAAAGGCAGAGGTTGCAGTAAGCAGAGATCATACCATTGCAATCCAGCCTGGGCATCAAGGGTGAAACTCTGTGACGAAAAAAAAAAAAAAAAAAAAGACTTTTATTGTCTGTACATTTTACCTCAGTAAATACAGTTTTAAAAAAAATCAGAAATTCCAGAAGAAAACCAATTCTGTAAGAAAGGTAAGTCTCAATTTGAAATAAAATAGAAAATACATGTATTTCAAGAAGAATGAATTAAATGGGTTCCAAGAAACAGAATGAATAAGCTGGAAAAGGCTGGAGACAGCATAAGAAAGGCAGTGGTCCCTCTCAACAAGAGGACACGGAGAGGCAGAAGTGCTGATGTTCAGGGCCCACAGGCGCATAGGGCCCCATACTACCACTCACCACGCTCGCCGTGCCCGACGGGCACCTTCCCCGCCCCACGTGACAGAGGAGGAAGTGGAGCGGGGATCGAGGCACTTGCTCGACTGCTGGATCCAAACTCAACTCGATTCCCCACTCCGCTCTACCACTCCATGCCAGGCAAGAATACAGGAAAAGAGAAAACAGAACCAAAAAATCAAGTACACCAAATCCAAGTATAAAGCAAATTAAACTGTGGCATGACTTTCAGCAATCGTCATAATAATATCAGTGCCACGTATGAATTTGGAACTTTGATTGAACCAAGGTTACAGAACAGAAAAAGTTTTCTACTTTGGTAATCCCAGCACAGTGGGAGGCTGAGGTGGGTGGATCACCTGAGCCCAGGAGTTCAAGATCAGCCTGGGCAACACAGCAAAACTCTGTCTCTACAAAAACTACAAAAATTAGCCAGGCGTGGTGGCAGACGCCTGTAGTCTCAGCTACTCAGGAGGCTGAGGCGGGAGAATTGCTTGAACCCGAGAGGTGGAGGTTGCAGTGAGCCGAGATTGTGCCACTGCACTCCAGCCTGGCAACAGAGCGAGACTCTGTCTTAAAAAAAAGGAAAAAAAAAAGAAGACAACAAACTGACAGAGCTCAGACAAACTGACACCACCGAAGAGGTGAGGGCCAGATAAGTGCTCCTGCTGCCTTCCACGCAGGAAACTGAGAGGCCGCCCAGCGCCCACAGGCCACAAGCACATGGGCCACTCAGTCTCTAGGATGACCAGCAGAGGAGCATGGCTTCAAGCTTGGTAAACTGACCCAGCGCTCACCCTCGAGCCCTTTTCCCATGCCCCTCTACCAAGGGTGCTGCAAGAATGAAAGGCTCATTTTCTCAGTCTCTTTTGTGACTAAAGCTGGCTACAAAACAATTCTGGCCAAGGAGAAAGATACAGTTCTGGCCAAGTGAAAATATGCTGGGGGCAATGCCTCTGACAAAAGGAACAGACAAGAGCTCCACTGCCTGCTCCTTCTCAGTTGTTCCTGCCTCAAACATAGATGTGATGTCTAAAGCTGCTGCTGCTGTACTGCAATGATACTGACCCAGAGCCCCAACACGGCTGAACTCGGAACTAGCTCTAGCAAACTCCTCCCTCTGGATTACCTATGACATAATAAGTGTATGTATACGTCCAAGGTGTGTAAGATACTGTGAGTCATGCTATGACTTTCACCCAGAATCAATCTAAATGATACAGGAAAAGAAGGTTGGAGAAATGTCAGGGAGCTAAATCCTCCTCCACGTGAACTAACAGTGCACAGATAATGTCTCAAGTTCATAAATCAAACCATAGCAAGTGCAGGATGCAGCCCTTTCTCTTGGTTAAGCTCCTACTATGTTGCATCCCTGTCACTTATAGCCAATCCTAATACTAATACAGAAATACAAATATCTAAAATGCATTTTAAAAAATCAGTGATGCCGCTGAGGAGGGCAAGAGCTATACTCTATTGCTTCTCATCAAAAGCCCTTCTAAGTTTGAGGGCATCGCTTCCAGAGAAATTAAAATTAAGCACAGGTCTGCTCTTTTCCTGGCACCAGCAGGCCTAGCCTCTCCCCACTCTCCGGCTCACCAGGCTTCTGGAGTCATATCCTGAGCCCCTCCTGCCTAGGGCGCCCACCTCCCATGCCATCTGCCTGGAAAACACACCTAGTTTTCCAGACTTGCTGCAACCCTACATCCATGAACCCTCCTGCCCTGCCTCCCGGGCACACCTCCTTCCGTCCCCACTTTCCTCACAGTGCCACCATCATCACAGGATTCCTCCCTTCCACACCCACCGGCCGTTCACACACAGCAGGCAGAGACTGCGTCTGAACCCTCAGTGCCTCAATCAGACGCAAGGCAGAGGCCGACCTCTGTCACTGAATGCAGACATCCTCACGCCGCCCTCTGCAGAGACTTCAAATGTATTATTTTAAATTGGATTGATGGGCCTTCACTCATCAGGGTCACTAAAGCATAAAGCTCCTGCCACACCCGAAGTGCCACTCATGCACCCTCAGACCAAGGAATGGCGGCCAGGGGGCAGGAATGGCCAAGAGCCCCACCCCCACCACCAGCATGGGTAGGCATAAGTTAAGAAAGGGGTTAGAAGTCATCCGTCTTCCAGAACTCTCCACATATCAGGATCACAATGGGCTGCAGGCTGGAACCTCGGCCTCCAGCGCCTTACGTGGGGGAATCTGTCCACAAGAGGGAGCTGCTGTGTCACTCCAAGTCCCTCCACGTAGAAAAAGCCTTCGGGAAATACTGAAGAGAAGTAAATTCAGATTGTCCTGGATATACACATGAATCTTCTCACTTCTTTCCTTTTACACACACCAGTCTTCAAGGTATCTGGATTCATTACTTTTAGTTCAGTCATGCTCAGAGCACAACAAAGCTAAAAAAAATTACCAATTTCTAAGAACTTCAGATCTTTATGATTTTACACTCAACAGTGTATATTTTGTTAAATTCTTATCTATTCAAGTTATACATCTGTGGTTAATTGTGCACTTCTTCAGAACCTTAAAAATCACATATAAACTGGGAATCCAACCACTTCTTAGGAATTTATTTAACTTCATGCTGTTTAAACCAAGATTTACACAGATTATTTCTTATGTTTTAAGTGGAAAACAATCCCAGTCACAAACTCCCTTGTTCCACACCTACCAGTGTCCCTGGCCCCTGTGGACACCAGCTGGGGCGGGCTTCTCCCTGCAGCGCACCCACCAAGCAACCTGGGGGAGAGCGGCCGGGTACCTACTCTGGGTTCAGGAACACCCCTGCTCTCCCAGCAGTCGCTGGCTGGCGGGGCAGCTCCACTGTTTTCTACCTCCCACTAGCTGTCACCACAGGACTGGTCTGTCCCCACATTTGTCCCCAGGCCTCGGTCAGTGCCTCTCCACAGGGGCTCAGTACATGTCTGTTGTTAAAGGAATGACTCTCTCTTGAGCACTGCTACAGGTTCTGAAACGTGATGCCGGGTATAGCAAACACCATGACTCCACAGCTCACTTCACAAGCAGCAGTTCCACTTAATTGCACCACTTGATGTTATTTTCCCTGTAGTCTCAGCTACTCTGAGACTACAGGCTGGTGTATCTTAGTTTTTCCCTGTCATCTCAGCTCAGGCTGAGGCCCCAGGTCTGAGTAAGAGTGCCAAGGGTCCCCCTGTTTTTAAGAGCAGGGTCTCCCTGCCCACTATGTAGAGCTTGCTGGAAGACTGGAAAGCAGGGCACCTGACAGGAGGCCAGAACCAGAGCTCAGAGACCAGTGGACTTGTCCTAAGAGAGCGAGTCCTCATGGCAGCCAGCCACCAAGCAGGGGAGGGAGTGCATGGTCCTCCACTCCTTCCCCTGGTTTTACTCCCCTCCCTCTGATCCCTCTGATCCCTCTGATCCCTCCTACCCCCATGGGCCCGGGGCCATCACAGGATGAACACAGGCGCGTATGACTTGCACTGTGTCCCTGCTCTGATGCTGCCCAGTCCCGTGGCTCCTGGTGGCCTCTAAAATTAGAAGGGTCTTTGCAAGGGGCTGTGCAGGGTCAGATTTTCAGGACAACATTCAGCTTCACCCACCCCATCACAGAGGACCCACCAGGGAGGGGGAGGGGCAGCAAGTCTCCACCGGGCCCACCTGCAGTCCAGGACCACAGGACCCACGGAGGGCCCCCTTGACCATGGCCACACCTTTCTGCTGACATTCCACACTCGGCATGTTTTTTTCCAATTTCTCTAATACATTTTGAAATGTGGATAGCAAGCTTGTCAGTTCTGGAAAGCCTTTCTCGCACTCTGCCTTCATCTTCTGAGGCCTCACTTTGCTTTTCGACCTAAATTAGGTCCTGTCTCTTCCAGTCTTTCCGCTTCATTAGGGGCTACTCTGCCCATCTATCGCTTACGGTTTTGAGGTCACCAACTCAGGACCCCGTATCTGTGTGCACTGACAGGCGGGCGTCACACGGTGGTCCTGCTGACTGGCAGGACTCACCCAGCTGTCAGCAGCAGCCAGGGATGTGGTGCTGGGTGCGCCTGACCACGACTGCCATCACCCACTGACCTAGATGGCAAGGCGTCTTCATCCTTGGGATCTTCACCACTCATGGGCCCAGCCTCCAGGGGGTCCTCAATGCTCGCCGGATGAATGAGCGTGTGCTCACTGGCCATTTCAATTTCATCTTTTGTAAAAAAAAAAAAAAAAAAAAAAAAAAAAATCTGTGCAAGTCTTTTGCCCCAAATTCCACTGTACTGCCTTGTCCATGGGGATCTGTAGGATTCTTCATGTACTGTGGACCCTGAACACTAAGCCAGGCCTCTGTCAGGCATATGCCTCTGCTGGGCACACACACCTCTGCCAGGTGCACACACCCATGTCAGGCGCACACACCCCAAGTGCACATACCCCTGCCGGGCGCTCACACACCCATGTCAGATACATTCACTCCTGTCAGGCGCACACACCACTGTCGGGCATACACCCATCCATCAGGCGCACACACCATCGGGCACACACCTCTTTCAGGTACACACCTGTCAGGCACAGGTATGACAAATTCTTTTCTCAGTGTAGTGTTAGCATCCTGCCCCTGGGGTACACACCTTGTACACTCCCCTGCCTTGCAGGTGGGAGGAACTGTGAACATGATGGGAGAGAGTGTTGCATAAGGCAAAGGTGAAGGGATTTTACAGATGCAATTAAGGCATCTCATCAGCTGACTGAGTTCATCAAAAGGGAGATTTTCCTGGGTGGGCCTGGCCTGATCAGGTAAACCCTGAAGGATGGGAGAAGTCAGAGAGGAAAGGAAGAGGGGAGACTCTCGCGTAGACGCCTTGGAAGGCAAACTGCCATGCTAGGAAGAGGGCCACCGGGCAGGGGCTATGAGCAGTCTCCAGGAGCCAAGCGCCACAGGCCTATGGCCACAAGGAACTGAGCTCTGCCAAGAGCCAATGGGCTTGAAGAGCACCCCCAGTCAGATGCGACGGCAGGCCCTGCTCAATACAGGCACCTTAACTACTGACACTTTAAGGAACAGAATCAGGGGCTCAGGCTTCTGAACAGAGGCTGACACCCCTTCGACAACTGTCCGATTCCACCAGGGAAATGAGCTGGGCTCACCATGGCTTTGCACCCAGAAGCACATGACTATGAAAACTTGACAGATGAGCCACCACCCAGCAGACAGGAAGTAGGACTGGAGGAGCTGGCACAGAAATGCTGATTGTGGCTTTGGAATATTGTTAGTACTCTCTTTAATGGTGTATTTTCTAATGTGCGCACAAGGAAGCCCCTTTTCTTTCTTCTTCGTCTATCTCTAGCCCTAAATCCAGTAGACTCTGCTCTCTGCTTTCAAAGCTGAAATAAAACACTGTTTAGGTGACATCTTACTCTCCTGAACTTTCAGAATTCAGGAATACTCATGCTAAGACACTTTACTCTTCCTGACAATGGAGTTTATTGCATAGGTTCAGTAAGAATGTGTCCTCCTTTATAATTGGATGTAACTGGACAAAAGAAAAGTGCCACCAATCCCACATCTGGAGTGTCACATCTGAAAGTGAATCTCACATCCCCTAAGCTCATCCACAGGAAGGATCTGTGCCCTGTGGAGCCAATGCCCACCCAGCCCCACAAGGGAGCAGGCCTGGTCCCTGTTCTATACTTTATGGGGGCCCAGAAAATTGTGAGGGCCTCAAGTTAAAGAAGTTCAACATTTTTAAAGACTATGGGCAAAACCTGGTGTGGATACATTTCTTGGGTCTGGCTTCCTAGTTCCAGGGTAGAAGAACAAGTAAAAGCAATCTTAAAACTCTCTGGAATAACAGAAGCTACTGGAAAAGCCATCTTAGTTCCTCGCAAAGCTTCAGACAGAAATGAATCCTCTGACCTGGCCAGCTGCTCTCCCCCTGCCCCTCTGCTGACCTTCCAATAGGACGCCATGTGCCTGAGCGCCTCTGAGCAGATGCAAATCAATCAGGCCCAACACCACACAGACAGCTTCCTGGTGACAGGGGTCACGCCAGAAAAGCACATTCAGAGAGACTTCTCGTTCTTAGCCAAATTTTTACTCTATGTCAGTAATCTTTTGAAATATTTAGATACTAAAACATCACCTTTGCTCAGTTGGTTGTTTCAGTCAGTAAATTACTTTGAAGGAAGAAAAATGTCAAGTTTTTGTCACAATATCTGAGGACCCAGAATTAGTGTCCTCACAATAATGTGCTTCATTCGAAGGCCCTTGTTGGCCTGACCATCCACCCGGCCTGCCCATCTCCAGAACCTCCATGCAGAGAAGAACCTTGCAGAGGCTCACGGAGCTCTGCACCAAGACGCCGCCAGGCACCAGGACAGAGGTCAGCACACAGGACACCCCAGGGAGGGCACCTCCACACTGTGTAAGCCTTGAATGACAGCTCCCTTCTTCTGGCCCCTAGAACCCCCGTGAAAAGCCCTAGCCCCTAAAGATGCAGCTGCCTCTTGGCACTGGGCTCCATGCCCCTCCTCACTTCTCCTTTCAGTCAAGGCTTCAAGAGAACTCTAGTTCCTGACCAGTCGGTCAGGCGGCCACACCACACTGTGCACAGAGCAGGAGGCAGCAGCGATGCCCGGTGGTAGCAACAGGTAGCAACGTGAGAAGTGGCTTAGGCGCCATAGTGACATGGGCACTCCTAAACCTCCTGGAGGGAGCAGGGCCAGCCCGGAAACAAAGAATGGTCCTGTACAAAAGGACTTCCATGCAGGTGGAAAGGCTGTTCATAATTCTCTAAGCCCAGGCCCAGCTGAGTTGTGGATTCACACGATGTGTTTTTCTATACTTTTAACACATACTCAATGTTCCAGAAACACAGAGACTATCTAGAGACAGGGAAGACCGAACACTGCTTCCCTCAGGGTTCACCATTTCAGAAAGTAATGCCACTCAGCTCTATTGCTTATGGTTTCCAGGTCACCGGCTCGGTACCCCGTATCTGCCTGCACTGACAGGCCCACTCCACTCAGTGGTCCAAGGGAAAGCAGCAGTGCCTAAATATTCACTCAGTGGCATAGAAAAGTATTTTATTCTGTATCTTCAATTTATCTTTATATTATATTTGGGCATGACACGGCTTTTTAACATTATATGGCTATAATTATATAAGATAATATCTTCTATGAACTTCATTTTAAAATAAAAAGATGGGTTAATAAATATTTGTTACAAAAAGAAGATGTGGTGTGTGGTGGCAATGAGAAAGACTAAGAAAGCTTTCCAAGTTTAAACAAGAGTCAAGGTTTCCTGAAGCCCTCCCCAGCAATTCCCCTTGAGCAGGGGAATTACTATAGAAATTCTACCTAGTGTATCCCCCCAAGGTGTTCCAGCCTCAGAAGATAATCTCATGTATAAAAACACAAGAAACAACTTCAGTCTTTCCAAGCAAAAAGAAAGGCAAAAACAATGAGTCTGCCTAAAACGAAAAATAACACCCCACACCTACCTACAGTGCGACCTGTGGCTACACTGCACAGACAGCACTAAGGCAGGACCAGGGAGGGAGGCTCAGAGGGAAACCAGGCAGTGCAGTGAGGCTGAGGATGGCCGTGTTTCCAAAGATTTTCCAGCCAAAATCTTTCATGTTTATTTATTTTTATTTAAACCACCCTGAAAAGGGAAAAGAACAACACACCAAACTGTTTGCTGCCGAAATTAGCTCTTATTTTATGAAAAAAAGGAAATACACGATTTCTATTCGCAGCTAACATTTAGTGACACAGAATCAGGAGGAGGGGATGTGACTCATCATGTCGTAATATTTTATAAATTCCAGCTCTTCAGTTTTGCTTTCTCAGCACATGCTTTAGATATCTCCTTCTGGCCTGATTACTTTTTCTATGCTTTTAAGAACAATTTATTGGTGCAAAGGATTATAAATAATTCATTTCTCCAATGCACAGTTACATTATATAAAAATACTTGCTATTTCACATATATGGTATAATTAATGCAATGCTTTACTTCTGTGGCATGTTAAAAATAGGTAATCACAAATCAACACTTAACTTAGCAATATTAAACCACAATGTCTCTTTCAGACTCATTCCAACTCTGGGATCCTCATTCTTTCAATAACCTCTGGTTACAGAGAAGTTGATTTCCTATCACTAATTAAGCTAAAAGAAGCGCTACAGCTGAAAATAAAATTCCATCCCACTGGCACAAGCCACAATAAAGGTGACCTGATTTTGACCTTCCCATACTTGGACTGCCTGTGTACCCCCCAAAAAAAGCATCGGTTGAAGATAAAACCTCCTTTAAAGGTCTCACTAGGGAACCCGTTACCTGAAATTCCTGACACTTATAGACAAAAATGGTAAGCAGGATCTTTGCTGGCACAAACTCAAAACCCAGTAGTCAGACATGGGCATGTCTCTACTCCCCAAAGACAGTGTCCCCTGTAGGCTCCCAGTCACTCCCATCCGTCCATACTCACGCCCCGGTGACCGCTCCCTCCCCACGGCTCTGCATGCCGTCCAGAACTCCCAGGTGGGAACACGTCTGTCCCCTCCCTCCATGTCTAGTGAGTGGCTCACATGAAAGCTGCCAAGCAAGCTCCTGGTCCCTGCCATGCCCAGAGGGCATCTGAGGCCCAGTGGGCACTCGTCAATATCCACAGAGCAAATGAACACAGGAGCACACCTGCGTTCTTCAAGCCAGCAGCAGCCCTCTGACACTTTCTCCTTCCCCTCATCTCATCTGAATCCATGAACAAGCTTCCTTGGAAATGTACAACTGGACTTCCTGAGTTAGTCACTCAACTGCTCATAAGTAAATTAACCTGACACCATACTAATTTTACTGGGATTTTAGTATTTGTCACAACTTCTCTCAAAAGTAGATGCTGAATCATGGGATAGTCACCAAAAACAAGTACTAAAGAAATTTTCTTTTTTGCTTTATTTTTTTTTAGAGTCTTGCTCTGTCACCCAGGTTGGAACGCAATGGTGTGATCTCAGCTCACTGCAGCCTCCACCTCCTGGGTTCAAGCAATTCTCCTGCCTCAGTCTCCCGAGGTTGGGACTACAGGCGTGCACCATCACACCCGGCTAAATTTTGTATTTTTGGTAGAGACAGGGTTTTGTCATGTTGGCCAGGCTGGTCTCGAACTCCTGGCCTCAAGTAATCTGTCTGCCTCAGCCTCCCAACATGCTGGGATTACAGGAAAATTTTCTTTTAATTGCTCCTAAGAAAATAATAATTGATGGTAAAAGGCTTTCACCAAGTCTAGCACCTGGCATGAAGCACTGACTCAATAAATGGTGAACTGACCCCGAAGAGGGCAGCAGGTGCCGCACACGCCACCGGAGGGCAGCAGGCGCCGCCCCAGAACCAGCAGGAGGGACTCATGGGTGAGCTAAGGCTGCAGTAAAATTAGAAATGAACCAACAGTAACGGATCATCTGTCCTGGGAAGTATTCGATAAGGCATCTTTCAAAGGCAAGCCAAAAGGCTTAATTAAGCAGTTTATATCAAGAAAAAGGCATTTCTACCAGTCAGATTTGATCAGATCTTTACAGGTTTTTACTCACCTTGAAATCTGTCTAGCTTTATGTCTGCTCTGATCCCAAGGCAGCTTCCTTCAGTGCGAGTGGACTGAGAGGATATCTCAGCAGGACTGAAGTAACTAGAACTCTGCAGTTGGCCAGCATCAATATCCTTCAGTCGCCCCTTAAGCTCTCCATGATAGCTTGAAAGACTCCACTCTGCATAACAGAGAGATTCAATTACTTCAAACTTGTTTGATCCAGTATCAAAAGCTTTGTCACCATTTCAGAAGTGAACTCTATAATAATAAATACTCTCCATTAAAAGTCTCCTAAATACAAATTAAAGTTATTTTAAATGTATTCTTCTGAATCTGTAAAGGGGATACGCGCAATCCATCATGTCTCCTTCCATCTGCCTGCAGCAGGGAGAGGCACACACGACAGACGGAGCCAGATCATTGCCGGTCCAACATCTCGGCAACAGGCGGCACCAGGCCACACACTGAGGAGTGGAGCCTCAGGCAGAATTTCACATGTACTCATCCTTTTTTACAATTAAATACGCAAACGCCCCTACAATGCACGCATGTGAACGTGAGTCCAGGTACAGAGACGCACCATCCCCGCACTTGCTCTGCCCAGGTTTGGAAGCTACAGGCCACCGTCTGCTTCTGAAGCAGAGGCTGTGAAACAGTATCTCCATCTCATTTCTGCTCTGTGTGAAAGCGTTTTCAACCAGCAAGCCATTAGAGAAAATATCTCAACATGGTAATATACTTACAAAACCTCACTATGGAGTATTAAAATTTTCTTCTTGAAAAGCAAACTGATATCCAAAAGAAGGGGAAGTCTGCAATGGGTTTCTCCACTGCAGAATTCCAAAGAGAAGTTTCTGGGAGCTGTGTCCAGGGGTGAGTGGGATTCTGAGTGGGAACCCAGAAGAAGGAGGTGAAGTGTGGAGGATGAGGTGCGCGTGAAAGTGGCTCGGCTCTCGCTATGCAGACTTGGCCAGGCCATCACAATGCGTTCCTGTTGCCCCGGTCGCTGCTGCAGTCCTCAGAGGAGATTGGAGGCTACCTTCCAAACCTCCCACCTGTGGCCAGTTGATATTCATCTAGAACACATGTCAGCTCGTCTGCTGGGACAGACCTAAGACACAGAGACAGGCTCACCTGTGTCCTGCACTAGCACCACCAAGTCAAATGGGCTGTCACTGAAAATGCTCTATCAGCCTGGAGTTATAGGTCACAGAGTCATCTTGTCCAGCACAGAGAATGAGGGCCACATGTCCAGAACTGTCCCCACTGTCAATGACCCCCATCATCACCACACCAGATTCAAGTTCCCAAATCACCCTCCACAGCGGTCCCAATCAGCATGCCTGGGTGGAGAGTGTCAAGAAGTGCAAGGACGTTGGCCTCTGACCTTTAGCGCTGCCTCCACTCAATCCAAATCAAGCTCCACCACAGCCCCTCCCCAGTGGGCAGAGAACAAGGCCCCCCAGTGAGCATGAGCCAAGCAAGCTTCTCTGGAGATGGCACCTAGCCTCTCTCTCAATCCAAAGAGCCACAAAGAAGTAAAATCCATTCTAGAAGCTTTACACACCAAAAAGTCCACCGCCTAAACAGAGAAAGAAAAACACAGCAGAAAGGACATGAAATCAAGATTTACAGAACTGGGTTCTTCTAGTGCCCACATCACGTCCCACCAACTCTGCAAGCCTGGCCAAGAAATCCGACCTACAGGATGGGAAACTGCATGGGAAGTCCAACCACCCTGGGGAGGGAGCAGGTGATACGCAGGGCAGGTTCTGGAAGCTGCAAAGTGTAAACGTCAAGTGCAAGAATGGTTGCCTCTAATTTGAGCATACTCATACCAACTGAGGTAAAACTGTCATACTTGCCAGGGGTATTGCAAGGGGTTTCAGGAAAAGCATGGCTTCCAGGAAAGAGGGGTCCAGGCCACCACCCTAGACCACAGCCTTGCAGCCGTGTGACTGGAACAGTGACTCAGCCCCTTCCAGGCTTGCTCCTATGAGGACAGGATGAGGACACAAGGAACACCCGCCGCAGATGGTGCCGTGAGGATTAAATGGAGGAACAGATGTAGAGTGCTTGGCCCCGTGACTAAGATCACAGTAGGGGCGCAACAAAAGATGGTCAAAAACACCGGAGTCTCTTTGTCATGGAGGGAGTGGAGAGGAGCAGGTCACAGAGACAGCAGCTGAAACAACAAAACAGAGGAGAGATGGAAGATCTGCACAACACAATTAACAAGCTGCATGGCGGTCACAAGCAAGACACTGCTCCTAACGTGCATTATACATCAGTTCCTCAAGGACACATGAGCCACTTCTAAAAATAGACCATATCCCAGTCATAAAGAAAATCTCAACATATTTCAAGTGGCTGAAATCAGATAGAGCTCATCCTCTGATCACAATACGATGAGCCTAGAAATTAATAACACAAGTATAACTAGAAAGTCCCCATATGTTTGAGAGTTAAGCAATATACTTCTACGAAAGAAAATAATCACAGCAGAAAACAGAAAATATTTAGAAGTTAAAACTAGAAAAGATTATATACGGAACTGTGCGGCACACAGATAAAGCAGTACATCAGAGGGACATTTATAGCTCGGTGCTCAAACTAGAATAGAAGTAAAAAAATTAAAGAGGGCCTACCTGAACAAGTCAGGGAAAGAAGAACAAAGTAAGCTCAAAGAAAAGAGAAAAAGGGAACTAGTAAGAAATTCAACCTGTATTAATTACATATAATGGCAGGTACACAAAGATCAACATTGGTTCTTTGAAAAGACAATGCAGTGAACCAGTGATCTCTGGCAAGACTCATGGAAACACAGAGAGGGAACACAAGAGGAAAAGCCCAAAATTAACCAGCCTTGGAATTGAATCAGAGGGCGGGAAGGCCTGATGGCCACAATGCTGTGACTCTCCTGTCCTTGTGTGGGAAGATCTCACTCGCCCCCAGTGAGTCCAAGCAGGCGGGTGACTGCTCTGGCCCATCGAATGCAGTGGATGTGGTACTGCCAGGTCCAGACCTGCACCGGAAGAGGATGTCTGCTTCCACTTCCTGTTTCTTGGAATACCGTCTCTGGGGAGCCAGCTCAGATGCTCTGAAGAAATCACAGCGGCCACATGCAGAGAAAGATGTCTAGTCAGAGAAAGATGTCTGAGAAGAACCAAGAAAGCCAGCCAACAGCCAGAACCAGAGCTCCAGACACTCAGGCTACCTGGCTGGGCATTATAAAGCGATTGTTGTTTTATGCCACTAAGTTGGGAGTGAGTCATCAGGCAGCAAAAGAAACCAAAATGGAATTATCACTTAAACTCTGACAACACTAAAAATGTAATAAAAGGCTTTATAAATTTTATTCCAAAAAGCTCGTAAGCTTAGGTTAAATAAAGAAACTCCAAGAGAAATACAACTTATTAGGCTGGGTGTGGTGGCTCACGCCTGTAATCCCAGCACTCTGGGAGGCTGAGGCAGGTGGATCACTTGAGCCCAGGAGCTCAAGACAAGCCTGAGCAACATAGCAAAACCATCTGTCCTAAAAATACAAAGATCAGCCAGGCGTGGTAACACGTACCTGTCATCCCAGCTACTTCAGAGGCTGAGGTGTGAGAAATCACCTGAGCCTGAGTGGTCGAGGCTGCAGTGAGCTGAGATTGCATCACTGCACTCCAGCCTGGGCAACCAGAGTGAGACCCGGTCACACACACAAAAATCACCATTTAAAAAGAAAAGAAAAGAAATATAACCTATTAACACGGACTCAGGAGGAAATAGAAAATCTGACAAAACCACAAACATTAAAGAATTAGAAGCCAGGTGCAGTGGCTCAAGCATGGAATCCCAGCACTTTGGGAGGCCGAGACAGGCAGATTGCTTGAGCCCAGGAATTCAAGATCAGTCCTGGCAACATAGTGACGCCTGTCTCTACAAAAAAATAAAATTAGCCAGGTGTGGTGGCATGCACCTGTAGTCACAGCTACTCAGAAGGCTGAGGCAGGAGGATTGTTTGAGCCCAGGAGGCAGAGGCTGCAGTGAGCCAAAATTGCACCATCACACTCTACAGCCTGGGAGACAGAGTGAGACCTTGTCTCAAGAAAAAGAAAAGAGAAGAAGAGGGAGGGAAGGAAGGAAGGAATGGAGGGAGGGAGGGATGGATTATAGTCAGTAAACAAAGATCATCCTAGAAAGAACACTCCACGCCTAGATGGCTTCTCTAGAAAGTGAATCCAGCATTCAACACGACACTTCTGTGAGGAAGATGAGAAGGAAGCAGTAAGTCAATCTTATAAATACAGATGTAAACATCCTATACAAAATGTGATCACACTCAATCCAATAATATTTTTAAAAGTGATCAATCGTGATTAAATTGAATTTATGATGAGAATGCAAACATGATTTAATGTATGAAAATCAATTTAGGTAATCTACCTCATTAATAAATCAAGAGAAACACAAAAGAATATATTGATGACTCCCCTTAGATAAAGTCCCATCACAGGCAAAACTGAACTACATTGATTGGGGATGCATTCTTACATGGTAAAATTAAAAAGAAAAGGACAGGATTATTTCAAAATATAGGATATCACGAAACACAGTGGCTCACACTTATAATCCTAGCACTCTGGGAGACCAAGGCAGGAGGATCACTTGAGGCCAGGAGTTCAAGATCAGCCTAGGCAACACATGGAGACCCCATCTCTACAAAAAATAAAAAATTAACGAGGCATGGTGGTGTCTGCCTGTCGTCCCAGCTAATCAGCAGGCTAAGGCATAAGGACTGTTTGAGCCTGGGAGTTCAAGGCTGCGGTAAGCCACAATCCTGCCACTGCACTCCAGCCTGAGGGACAGAGTGAGACCCTGTCTCAAAAACAAACAAAAAGGCCAGCATGATGGTTCACACCTGTAAGCCCAGCCAGCACTTTGGGGGACAGGTGGGAGGATCGCTTGAGCCAGGAGTTCAAGAACAGCCTGGGAAACACAGAGAGACACCATCTCTACAAAAAGTAAAAAAAATTAGCCACGAGTGGTGGCTTATTTCTATAATCCCAACTGCTCTGGAAGCTGTGGTGGGAGGATCACCTATGCCTGGGAAGTTGAGGCTGCAGAGAGCTGTGATCACACCACTGCATTCCAGCCTGGGCCACAGAGCAAAACACTGTCTCATAATAATAATTATTATATATATATACACACACATAGTATATATTAGATGTGTCATATGGATGAGGGGGAGTTATCATCAGGGAGGAGCATGAAGGAAACTGTGAGGTACACAATGTCTATTTAACCTGGGTGAGAGTTACAAGGACATACAATTAAAATTATTCTCTTATATATGTGTCCATCTTTATGAAAGGTATCTCATAATACAAATGTATTACAAAACAAACAATTAGGCAATGAAGCAAAAAAAATGCCAGCAATGACAACAGATTTACACAGCACTATCAATAACAATGGGACCAAGTACCTGCTGTATGATCAACCACATGAAACAACTAACCAACCACTGCAACCAGCTAATTGTCTGCCACGGTCTCAGATAAGAGCTAAGGAACCGCAGGTGCAGAAGAGTTATGAGATTATGCAAAAGGCAACTAGAAACTTTATACTCCTCACACAAAAAAGAGAGACTGAGGAGACTGTGTTCAAGGAGATCGTGGTTGGATCTCCTATGTGCTAAGCAGCAAGCTCACAAGCTAGGGCCAAGAGTTTCAACCTGTGCCATTTTTCCATTTGCCTTGAGCCATCCTGTGAAACTGGTTGGGAGTGAGCCACCCGAAAGGGTGGATGGCGAAAGGGAAGTACTGTGGGATAGGCAGCTCTGCACGTCTCCCACCTCCGCCCACTGACATGCCAGGGGCTGGCAGCTCAGCTTCAACCCCAGCACCACCACCTTTCCAGAGCTTTCTCTGGGTGACTGCTCCTAGTTGCAGGAAATCCTCTTCTGAAAATAGCATGACTCCAAATTCGTCAAGCTGAAGGGGTTTCCACAATGGGTTTATATCTCACTATCTCCTAACAAAGGGAAATTCCAGTGCCACAGCAATGCTATGAAGAGGGACCACTGAGGATTTAACATGCCTTATACCAACAGCAAGTACACTGCAAGTTGTATTAAAACACATTTATCATTCACAGTACTTGATGGATTTGCTTTGCCAGTAATAATCACATTGATTAAATGAAGCAATTGTGTTTCCTTTTAAAGTGATATTTATCATTATAATTTAATTAGACCGTGGAAATTGAGGCTCTGCTCTGCCAAAAACTAAGTACTCTCCTTTTCTACCTTGCAGGAGCATAAAGCCAATACTATTACACAGGTGTGCAGTTACAACTATGGTCAACTGATGAGATTTCACTGTTTCGAGACAGTAATTATTTCAGGAAGTACAGAGGCATGATATGCTCACGGCAAGTAAAGTACAGGTCAGGAGAAAGTAATCAACCGGAGGGTGCTAGAGCAAAGACGTCTTCTTCCTAATTTTTGCCAGGAGCTGCCATTTGAAGTGCTTTATTAGTCCTAAGAATTAGTAGCAACAATGGGGGATGAAAGTCGATGGCCTGAGAGGAGGGGATACAGCTCGGAAACACCCTCGAGCATGCTGGAAAAGTCAAACACACCATATGTGAACAGCAAACAACTGCTTAAGGAGATACAAACAGTTGGGAAACAGGTAAACTAAGAATGACCAACTGGACTTGGCAGGGCAGGGAAGCAGAGAGACCCTCCAGAAATAATAGCTATAATGACTAACGTTAAAAGCTCAGTGGACAGGTTTTAGCAGCATATTAGACACAGTTAAAGAGAAAATGACCGAACTGGGGAGCAGAACTGAAGCAATAACCCAGAAAGCAGTGCAGAGATACACAAGAGACAGAAAATACCAGAAGCATGGGAGCTCTCACAGAAACAGATTTGGCCAACTAACCTGCAGCAGACTAAATACAAATAAGCATGAACCCAGACACAGCGCAGAGAAATGACGTGGGAGCACAGGGGGAAAGTCAGGCTGAGAGCAGATGCTCAGGGTCCAGGGAAGAAACCAGGTAGTGGAGCAGGACAAGATCTTCAACGTGCAGACAGGAAAACAAACTCCCCACCTAACGACAGTCTTTCCACAATAAGAATAAAGACGTTTTCACACAAATCATACCTGAGACAGTTAATCCTAAGGGACACATTCCAGAGGAGCTGTGCTCTTGTAGAGAAAGAATATGTAGCAAAAAAGAGTGGCTATAAAAGGAAGCAGCATGTGAAAGCGCTGGTTGAATAAAGGAAAAGCACAAATCTTACACACAGCGTTCCAGCGAACAAAAAACAGGGAACATTCCCAACTCGTTTTATGAGACCAGTATAATCTTGGTAGTAAGATCTGTCAAGGATGTGCTAGAAATGAACTATTAGTGGCTTTTATAAACGTAGACACAAAAATCATAACAAAATTAGCACATTTAAATCCAGGGACATATAAAAGACAGTAGGTCACACCTGAGTTGAATATACACACACCAAGAATACACAGCTGACTTCAGATGTGAGAATCGATCAATGCGCTGAACAGCGACATTTCTATTCAAGGGTTCTTTAACTTAGATTTCTCAATCATTCAAACTGGTATTTCTGTAAATTTCCATCAGCAGAATAAACCTCACACTGTTCTCAAAACATACATGACCTGTGGAAGATAAAAAATTGGAGGATAAAGCTAATAAAATGAAAACATTGTCACCAATAATGAAAGTAAAGGCCCAGCACACAGCTTCTCCACGTTCCTGCCCTTGCTGGGGGAGGGCAATAAGCTTGGGAGTTGCCCCAGAGCAATGTGGTCGTAGGGGTGGTGTCCTCAGAGGGTCCTGGTGTGTCCATGATAAGGCCATCATGGACAGAACCAAAGAAGGCAAAAGGGGGACATCTGGCTTTCGCAGGCCTCCTTAGTGTGTTTTCCACACCTGTGAGGATCCTGAGTGAATGCCAGGACGAGACGGAAGAAGTGCGGCTTCACGCTCCTCTCTACAGCAGGCATTCTTAATCAAGGGTTCACGAATGAGCTTCAGGAAGCCCATGAGAAGTGTGAAATCATATATGAAATGGTACGTTCACATGCACAGATGCATTTCTCCAGCAAAAACGTAAATGGATTTAATCAGATACTCAAAAGAACCCAATACCCCACAAGAGTGCCAACATCTGACATGCAAACTTATCTGTACGGTAGCGGCCAAAGACAGTCCTCACCATGGGCTATGAGATGACCCAAAACCCAATCCTTTCCTTGGCACTTAACCAACAAAATTTCATAGCCTTTCTTTTCTCAGTACAACTAAGGGCTAGTCCATGGTAACCTACGAAGTGAATTATTACGGGGCACTAAGATTTATAATTTATAACCCACACCTGGGGTGTTACTAGACTGTATAGAGGTCTAATTCAGTACGAAGAAATGGGGCTCTGGTGCAAAGCTGCAAAGCTCAGTAATGTGCTGTGTAGGGGCCACAAAGTCCTCATCCTCAGAAACAGCATTTCGTTCATCATCAATGACAGTTTTATTTATAATGGATTTCAATTGCCAATATTCCTGCTTTTATAATTTCAATGTCAGTTTTTTCTCATTTTCACACCAGTTTAATGTGGGTTGTTTGGATATACAATGATGAAAATTCATAGTTTTAGGAGCCATAATTTTTCTACAACTTATAAGTATCCTAAGTCATCTCCATCTTTATTTCAAAACAGATGTATAGAACCTCCCCTAAATTTTGAGGCAGTAGTAACATTTTATTTATTGGTGATGTGCTGATTAAGAGTATATGAAATTTAACTAATGTGCAACACACCATCAAGGCAAGTGTAACAAAGTCGCCCAGCTATTTTTCAGTCTATGGCCACACTCTTACAAAATAAGGAACGACATGTCTCATAAGAACTGATGTATCAAAAGTACCTAAACTGGTTCATTTAATTTCATCCCAATTCTTTGATAATGTTGAGTGATATTTCCACTGGAGAGCAAGAATAGCTACTGGTAAAGTTGACCAAGGCACTAATTTTGGCACTGAGAGTAATCTAAAAAGGCTTTTAGGCTAGGCACAATGGTGTGCTCAGCACTTTGGGAGGCCAAGGTGGGAGGATGGCTTGAGCCTAGGAGTTCGAGACCAGTCTGGGCAACATGGCAAGACCCCATCTCTACAAAAAATTTAAAAATTAGTCAATGTGGTACGTGACTGTGGTCCAAGCTACTCAAGAAGCTGATACAGGAGTATGGCTTGGGCCCAGAAGGTGGAGGCTGCAGTGAGCCATGATCACACTACTGCACTCCATCCTGGGCAACAGAGCAAGACCCTGCCTCCAAATTAATTAATTAAAAGGGTTTTTAATTAAAAACGGTGATAAAGTACACCATACCTTCTCTCCATTCTTCCCAGAACTCTGTTAAAATGTCAGAAAAGGTACTTTTTGGTGGTGAATGAACCACCCAAATAATACGGTGAATAGTAGTGCATGGTGCTAAAAATTTACAGAGGGATTTAGCCGAATACAAGAAAGCCTGCCAGGGCTTTTAGGGCATAAGGCAGACAAAAGCAGGTTGATGCGAAAGAGCAGAGGAAACTGCAGAGCAAGACAACAGAGGTGAGGGGTCTTCCCAAGAAGGAGGAGCCACAGAGAATGCTTTTATTCCTGGGCTAAAACCTGAGAATCGCTCTCCAAAGAAAGCCTGAGGTTTTCTAAGGGGTGATCCCAATATGGGCACGCAGACTGGAAGAGAATCAGATCAGGGTTTAGTGTAAGGAAAATCAAACTGTCAGGACATGAGACCCAGGGAGGGAGAGAAGGAGAGAGTAGAAGACGTTTACCTGCAATAGAACAAGGATCAAACGGATATCCAACTCCTCATTAACAATACTAGACTCTGGAAAATAATAGAGAATATTTTCTGATTTCAAAAGGAAAATTATATGATCCTAGAATTCTAGACACCATCAAATTATCAATAAGTATGAGAACAAAGTAACTGCATGTTTGAACCTTACGTGCAAAAACCCAGGAAGTCTGCCAGCCATCCATTCTGTAAGGAAGTGGATTAAGGAGGTGCTCTAGCAAAACAAAAATAGAATCCAAGAAATGAACACTATGGGATAGGAGAAATTATGGCAACTGAGGCAGCTAGAAACAGCAGACATCCAAAGAGAAACTGGGAGTTCCATCTGAATATTCTCCTTTTATTGGGAAAGGTTTGGTGAGGCAGAATTACATTTCACACCACTTGGTTCTATGGCAAAATACACTATCATAATACTATAAATGTTGCTTTTCTTATATTAAAATGTTTAGACTACACTTGCAGGAAAAGCACAGGGAGCCTAATGATAGATGGGAAACACTACAAATGTTTTAAGCCTTGTCAATACAAATCTCATCAAAATTCAGGGTGTGAAGGCACTGTCCATTGATTCCCACATGAACTCACAAACAGAAAAGTTAAAGTTATAATGGTGACTACAAGAAGAACTTAAAACAAGAGAAGAAAACATAAACTGTACTTTGTTTACCTCTGGAAACAGGGCGGGGAGGGAGAAAGAGGAAAAAGGAAATCTCCAACTTAATTTATACCCATTCATGAGTTACAATGTGTTTTTTACCAAGTGCTGGTATTACTTTCATTTTTTAAAATGGTCACATTAACAGGGCCCCTTATCAATAGCCCATCCATTAAATAACTGCAGTGCATCTATAGGACAGAATAATATGTTCTTTTAACAAGTAAAGTAGCATGAGCATTGCATTAGTTACATAAAGTTAGAATTTTTAAAAACCCTTTTTTTTAACTGTGAAAGAAAAAAGATAGTGTCATAGTCCTATGAAGAGAACGGCACTGCCTGTACTGACATGCAGGATGTGACGCGATAGCTGTGTTACAGAGTGATGTGCACAGAAAACCGCTGTATATCTCAGCAATCCCGTATACGTAACAGAAACTCCTCATTTATCATATATACCAGAATCCAGTGCTGACACAAACTAGTGGGTATGTACCCTTCCATAATTTCCCTACGTACACACACACAACATTTTGTAAGCCTAAAAAGCTGGCACAAAATCAAACCAACTTCACAAGGACAAGCCAGAGAGTCCTTGGGGGATGTCCTCCCAGGAAACTCAAAACGGCAGTGGCTAAGTCTCCCTGGAGGAGGAGGCTGGGAAGAGCATCCGAGGCTAAGTCTCCCTGGAGGAGGAGGCTGGGAAGAGCATCCGACAGCGCTGCTGCCTTCATCCTTGAAGGGAGCAAGCCACGAAATGCAAGGCTGTCTACTTCACGTGGTTTCCTGAGAATACGGGTAGAAAACATTTCCAGTAAAAGCTTCACTAAAATGTCATACAGTGAAAATTAAAATACAAACCATTACTCCATGTGCCAGTGTCATCTGCTAATTTGCACAACATCTTGTTTCGATGATCTGAGAGGCCCACACAAATAGGTACAGTAACCACAGTCTATCAACTGTGCTTAGAAAAGAAAAAAATAATACATACACATAAAAAGATACAGATATTGTTTGGCTGTGTCCCCACCCAAATCTCATCTTCAATTGTAGTTCCCATAATCCCCACGTGTTGTGGCAGGGACCCGGTGGGAGGTAATTGTATCATGGGGGCAGTTACCCTCATGCTGTTCTCGTGATAGTGAGTGAGTTCTCACAGGATCTGATGGTTTTGTAAGGGGCTTTTCCCCATTTTGCTGGGCACTTCTTGCTGCTGCCACATGAAGAATGATATGTTTGCTTCCCCTTCTGCCATGATTGTAAGTTTCCTGAGGCCTTCTCACTCATGCTGAACTGTGAGTCCATTCAACCTTTTTCCTTTATAAATTACCCAGTCTTTGGTATGTCTTTATTAGCAGCACGAGAACAGACTAATACAGATACAAAGGAAATATACAAAATGATAACAAAAGTTGCTTCTACGCAATGGGACTAATCACGTCTCTTCCTAGTTTTGCATTTCTGCAAAGTATGCACAGTCCGTAATAAGCATATTTCGTTTCTAAATAAAAAATTAAATCTTTCAGAAGAAGCTTGGAAATGCAGAGTTTTCTCCAAAGACTTAGCAGTCGAGGCAAGGGAAGGCAGGAAAGGGTGCTGTGCAGCAAGCACAGGCCCTGCCCAGGCCAGCCCACCCTGGGGCTGAAGATAGAGAGAAGGCCAGTCCAAGACTGATCCTGTTCAGAAGACAAAATGAGCTCAAGCAGCTGCTCCTGCCACTGTAACCTGAGGAATTTCACCCTGGGAACACTGAGAGATCATAGCAGATACCATCTTAATCAGCATCCCGGAAAGCACTTACCTTTTCACCCCAGGATGCCCCAACCTTGCACAAAGGACTTAGTCTCCACTCAGCAAGAATGCAACACACAGTTCCTCATGGAAAGAGGATGGATGACAAGGGTGAAATCAGTTAATTAACAAACATGTATCTCTTCTGCATTTTGCTTTGCAGGGGGAAAAAAAAGATAAGCAAGCATCCCTACTACTTGAAGTGGTGACATCCTGGCCCCAGATTTTAGGTGAGACACTAAATCCCCTTGACCCACAATACCACATCTTATGTAACAGCACCAGAAACTCACATATTTGAACTTTAGAGCAAGTGAATAATTCCTTACACGCATTATAGAAAGAAGAAAAAGCATACGACTTCTGCAAGAGTCCTTGGGTTTAATGGACACAAATTTTAAAAGCTATCTCATCTATTAAGTTTAAATAGTAAACTTGTAAACATGTTAAACATTTACATAGTAAACATCCTTCAAAACCCAAGGATGCAGAAGAAGGGGAAGAGATTATGCTGAAGTCAGAAGATGTACACCTATAAGAAGTCAGTGATTTGATTGCTAATTTGACTGGGATGTAAATGGCATCCGGTGATACAGATGTTCTAACTGGGTTTCTTATTCCTTGCTCTGTCAGGGACAAGCTGAGTGATCCAGAGACATCACCCTGACCGGCTGGTACCCCGTGAGGAAGCTGGTGCACTGCTGACCCGATTCAGGAGAGCTCTCCTATCACAGCAGGCCCAGCATTCACTCACTCTGAGACTCACAGACGGTCACTGGCACCACAGCAGACCACCTCCTCGTGCCCCCCAATCAAGAAGGTCAAATATCCCAAACCATGTACTTCTGCACTTCTGGGGTAAAGGAATAGATTACTTTCAAATATTGTTTGTCACTGGACGTTTGGTCACCTTAAATCTTCCCTGGGCCCTTACAAAGCAAGAGGCCCAGAAAGCCTGTCTGTGAGTGGATGCATGACTTGAAGAAGTGTACTTCCCAAAGGATCATGCCACTTTGCTATTGTTTCAAATAAAAGTTCTCCAATCCATTAAGAAAATGTGGCACATATACACCATGGAATACTATGCAGCCATAAAAAAGGATGAGTTTGTGTCCTTTGTAGGGACATGGATGCAGCTGGAAACCATCATTCTTAGCAAACTATCACAAGAACAGAAAACCAAACACCGCATGTTCTCACTCGTAGGTGGGAACTGAACAATGAGATCACTTGGACTCGGGAAGGGGAACATCACACACCGGGGCCTATCATGGGGAGGGGGGAGGGGGGAGGGATTGCATTGGGAGTTATACCTGATGTAAATGACGAGTTGATGGGTGCAGCACACCAACATGGCACAAGTATACATATGTAGCAAACCTGCACGTTGTGCACATGTACCCTACAACTTGAAGTTTAATAATAATCAATAAATAAAAAAAAAAATTAAAAAAAAAAAAAAAAAATGGGGTAATCCAACATCTACTTCACAGCTTGCAAAGCGGATTAAAAAGCATGTGGAAGAAGTTCTTTAAACATATTTAAACATCTTTAAACACTACAAACATAAAAAGCAGTTAACATGGTGGCTGGTACATAGTAGGTCTTCAATAAACTACAATAAACTTCAATAAACTTTTTTCAATTAAAAAAAAAAAAAAAAAGTTCTCCAATCCATTCCCCATGTCCAGCTCTCCACAGGTCAGTGCAACCCCATGACCAGGATTATGAACACAGCGTTGGAAGTTTGCCTGCTTGAAGATCCAGCAATGCAGCCCCCGACTCTGAAGCTACTGTCACCCTGCAGTGTCTCAAGCATTCCCTCTGGCAGGAGCAGGTGCAGATGGCCGCAGCAAAGGCTGAATAAAATAATGCAGGCAAAGAACTCAGCACAGTTCCTGCATGGAGGAAGAACTCAATAAATGTTAGCTATTACCGGAGGTGATGATGACAATGCTAAGATGACGATGACAACCTCAACAATGTTTTTTTGTTTGTTTGTTTGTTTGTTTTGAGACAGAGTCTTACTCTGTCACCCAGGCTGGAGTGCAATGGCCCACTCTCAGCTCACTGCTACCTCCACCTCCCGGGTTCAAGCGATTCTCCCGCGTCAGTCTCCTGAGTAGCTGGGACTACAGGCGTGCACCACCACGCCCGGCTAACTTTTGTATTATGAGTAGAGATGGGGTTTCGCCATGTTGGCCAGGCTGGTCTCGAACTCCTGACCTTGTAATCCCCCTGCCTCGACTTCCCAAAGTGCTGGGATTACAGGTGTGAGCCACCATGCCCCGCCATTTCAACCAATATTTTAAAATTCACTATCACATTTTAGTCCCCAAAATATCCCTAGGAAAGGCATGCAAGCAAGGCAAGTAGATTTCCCTTTCCACAGACAAATAAAACTCAACTGAGTTTAGTCAATGAGTGAAATACTTATACATTCTGCCTCCAACTCCAGCCATCTTCCTATGGCTACCCACATGGCCCCAGCACCCCTTAGGGCCTGTGTACAAAGGACACATGTGGCCCCTCACAACTCGCAGGGGGCATCCTCCCTGTGACGCTCTCCATCTTTGAGATAATAACTGTGGGGATCATGACCTGATCTCCCCAGGACTTCCTGGTTCTCACATGTCATCTTGGGGTCATTAACAATCGCAGGCCCTTTCACTCTCAAAGTGTCCCTGTTCAAGCAGTAAATCACATGGTCACCTATTTACAACACAAGCCCGCATCCCCCAAACTGGAGGTGAGACCAAAGGTCCGCAGAGGTTGCCGGCTCCTCACACCAGGGCAGACTGACCAAAGGAATGTGGGTGACTCAGGACTATCCCCCTTTATTTCCACCCAACTGCATTTAGAACAGAATCCGAATCTCACCACGCAACTCTATACAGAGATACACACCAAGAGGAAGGCTCGCCCCCAACCCCAAGCCCTGGCCCCAGCCCAGAAAGGCCAGGGAAGAGAAGAGTGAAGGGTTATGAGGAGCCCCAGGGATGGGGGAAGTCCACTAAGGGCCTCGTGTGCATGTCTAGGCAACTTGCACTCATCTCGGCAGATATGAAGTCGCTGTGCCTCTTTACACTGAATTAAAAAGGCAATTCTAGAAAAGACACCTGAGCTAGACTCAAAAATGATGAGCCAATTTCTATCATTTTGAGAGGGAACACCAGTATTTTCTTGAAGAAGGGATGTAGGGCATGACATGAGGTGTGCAGAGACACCATTTCCATACCTACTCCTTCCCTGATGACAGAAGCTGTAGCTGGGCACTTTGGGAGGCACCTCAAAGAGTCCAGATGACCACGAAATTTAACAAAAGCTCAATCTCACTAGCATGCAGGTCCATGAGACTCAAAACTACAAAAAAGTACCACACACACCTGCCAGAATGGTAAAAATTAAGAAGACAGAAACTTCCAAAGCAGTTGATGCCACATGAGGAGTGTGGTGAGAGGAGGCAGTTGAGTGCCCAACCAGGCACCATGCCAGCATCACCCGCTCACGCTGAAGTGTGTGTGCTCACAGCCAGCCCATCCACCCCAGCAACACCTGTGTTTCTTTACCAAAACACATGTATCAGTATGATCAGAGCAGTTATGCTTATAATTGCCCCAAACTGGAAACCATCTAACTATCCATCATCAGCAGAATGAATATATGATATGGTCAAACAGCAGACTACTATGTACAGCAATACAAATGAACAAGCAACAACACAGGCAAGTCTCACACATGTAATACTGAACAAAAGAAAACACACAAAAACGCATCCTTTGATTGCATTTATATAGTTAATAAATAGGCGAAGCATAGGACTTTTAGGGCAATAAAATAATTCTGCATATCGGAAGGACGGATCCATATCGTCATAAATGTGTACAAACCCACAGAACGTCCAACACCAAGAGTGCACCTTCATGAAACTATGAACTCTGGGTAATGAGGTGTCAACGTGGCATCATCAACTGCAACAAATACACGGCTCTGGATATGGATGTTGATAATGGGGGAGGCTGTGCCTATGTGGGGGCAGGGGGCATATGGGAAATCTTTGTACCTGTCCCTCAATTTTGCTGTAACTATAAAACTGCTCTAAAAAATAAAGTCTATTAAAAAGTTAAAAACAGGCCGGGCATGGTGGCTCAAGCCTGTAATCCCAGCACTTTGGGAGGCCGAGATGGGTGGATCACGAGGTCAGGAGATCGAGACCATCCTGGCTGACACAGTGAAACCCCGTCTCTACTAAAAAATACAAAAAACTAGCCAGGCGAGGTGGCGGGCGCCTGTAGTCCCAGCTACTCGGGAGGCTGAGGCAGGAGAATGGCGTGAACCCGGTTGGCGGAGCTTGCAGTGAGCTGAGATCCGGCCACTGCACTCCAGCCTGGGCCTCAGAGCGAGACTCCGTCTCAAAAAAAAAAAAAAAAAAAAAAGTTAAAAACACACAGGCACACCTAAACGAACAGGTTGCAGGATACACGCTCAAGTGACAAACCTGTCACCCACAGAGGTCAGTGGCAGGCGCCCATACTAACAGGAGGAGCCTGAGGAAGTCTTCAGGGACTGCAGCACTCTGTGTGCTGGCCTGGGTGGAAGGCACAGCCCAGCGGGCTCTGTGATGCTTCACTCAGCTGCGCCTTCCTCTTGTGTGCTTTCTTGCCTGCATAGTGCTTCTCAACAACACGGGTAAACCTTGATTGTCTTACAAGGAACTGTTGACGAGCTGAGAGACGCAGGAGTGCCCCAGCCCTCTCGACCTGAGCTCTCACTAGCACCATCCCCTCACAGAGCAGAGCAGGGGAAAGGGATGAGTGTCCAAAGAGGATGGACAGATGGGCAGAGCTCAGCACAGCACTCAGGAGTACCCTCCAGAAGGTAAAAACTGACAGAGATGTACCCACTGCATTTAGGAAGCAGCACAAGAATCTCGGTTTTCTGTCCATGAGATGTAAATGTTCATTACTTTTTAAAATAATGGTAAATTACCTAATCAAAATGAATGAATCCTGACAGCAACTATAACTAGAAATATTTAAAAAGCCACAAATGCTAACAACTCCTGGAATATTACAATTTCCAAAAGGATTGATACATGCTTAAATATATTAGGTTTATTAATCAAACTGTTATAGGTGAGGAGTTTAATCTCCTAGGAATTAAAATACATTATTGTCAGTAACAATTGTTTAGTTCAATTCCTGAAGAAAAAGGAAGTGAAAAACAAAGGGGAAACAAATTCTCCACACCCTGCCTCACTGGCTCTTCGACGACAAGGCACCACAGCCATGCAGAGACTTGCCGGAGGGTCCAGAAAACACAGCTATTACTTGGCACAGAAATGTGCTGGTTTTCAAATTAGCTGGAAATAAGAAAATAATTATTTCATAGAATAAACAGATGAACATTTTAAGGTTTGTTTCAAGAACAGAAAACGCTAAACATGCTACCCTGAGGGTAATCCCACCACTGTCCGAGTATATGACTGAAAATAGTTTCTCATCAAGGAAGAAAATCATGCAGAGGAAAGACCCTCACATTTTCTTCTCAAAATGTGGAAGTGAAAAGGTCAAGTAAAAATAAATACAAAGCAAACTGACTAATTTGAGCTTCTTTCCTCCCTGCACCCAGCTAATAGAGCAGAACATTAAAAATAAAAGTGGTCAGAATTTTTCAGAGCGAGGACTGTGAGGTAAAAATAGACGCTCACAGCGCACTTCCAGCTGAAGCGTGACTAGAGGTAGCCCCCACGCTACTTGTGGCTTTCCACTAATGTCTGTAATGACAAAAAGAGAGAAAACTCCTCACAACATGGCTGAAAACTACATACTGACGTATAACCTCATACAGAAAGTTTTCAAAGGAAAATTTCAGGAGCAAATAAATGATTTTTGCTTAAAACCAGCATGCTTTGGCTTCTCTATCACCAAAAGCATCCAAAAAGAGGGGCACCAAGACGTTTGTTTAATAGTAAACCTGGAAACAACCAAAAGGTGCATTGCTAGGTTAAAAATACCATAGCCCATCCATTTATTCTTCAACAAGTATTTGAGTGCCTTCTACATGCCAGGAGGATGGGACAAAAACAAAAGTCTCCATCTACACGGAGCCTCCAGTCCTGGGGGGCGCAGAGTGCACGAGCTGACCCTGCAGCATCAGGAGGTGGCGATGCACGCGGCGCAGAAAAACAAACCAGCCTCCAAGCTGAGAAGGAAAGGTGGATACTTTTCCAGCTTTTGACCAAGCCATTAAAATCCAGGTCACAGAGAAACGGCCTCCAAAATGGGAAACTGCTCCTGACTCGTGAAATGAAAGCATTCATGACAATGCGGTGGTGCCACAGGACTCATGGTCACACACGTGCGCGCACACACACGTGCACACGCATGTGCGCACACGCACACACACACGCACACACGCGAGCACACACACGCGTACAGGAGGAGGCAGCAGCGCAGACTGGTGATTCCCGCATGAACCCCAGAGCCTGGTCTGGTCCTAGCTCTGCAGCTGAGAGCTGTGCCATCCTTGCAAGGACTTACTCCAGGTCCTTTTGCCTCTGTTGATTCAGCCCCAAAAGTAAAGTCCTAGCAAAGCCACCTCCTTCAGGTGTGTTTGCAGGGCCCTGCTCAAGTGACCCAACTTCTGGCTGGTTTGGCCTGGGCTGCAATCACACAGCCTTCAAAGACGGAATACTATCCTTCTAACTCAATTCTGTGTTTAATCTGTATCAGGTACCTTCCAGCCATGTGTCTTATGAAATCCATAATGAAAGCAGAGCCGTCCGAAGAAAAAAGGTAGAAGTGTGGAAACTACCTAAATTTAACAACCCCTAGGTTTGGGGACGTGGGTGTGGTGGTTGGAGGGAAGGAGAAAGAGCCCAGAGTAATCCACAGCAGAGCGGGGGCATCCTGGCAGCCTGTGCATGCAGGTGCATAAGAATTCAATACCTGCTTCCTAGGAAATCTAGGGAGATTACTGCTGCTTTTGTTACAAAGTCTATTTCAGAGCACACTGAGAATAAATTTAGAAGTGAACAATCATGAACTTTAATGCTCTTTTAAGCTGAAAAGACAACTGGCTCTTCACCTTTATTTAATATATCATTTCCAATTAAGCATGTACATGAGACATTGCACCATGATTACAAATAGCTATCAAGTGAGACTTTTGATTATTTGCAAATCTGTAAGAAACGGTATCTTAGTAAAGTTTGCGGACCATTTTTATGCATGTGTATATGGGCATATGTGTCTGTTCATACTTTTTCCCATTTTCCTAGGATTTCAGGTTTCTTCCCCCTCAACTTTTAAAATATTTATGATATGCTACGAAGGCTTTCTCACAATTGGTATTTTTGTCTTTCGACCTTACTGTATTTTTCTGTTTTGTTTTTGGTCAGGCAAAAGTTGTTACTTTTCTTTTTTTCTTTTTTTTTTTTTTTTTTTGAGACAGAGTCTCGCTTTGTCGCCCAGGCAGGACTGCAGTGGCGCTATCTCGGCTCACTGCAAGCTCCATCTCCCGGGTTCATACCATTCTCCTGCCTCAGCCTCCCGAGTAGCTGGGACTACAGCTGCCCGCCACCGCGCCTGGCTACTTTTTTTTGTATTTTTAGTACAGATGGGGTTTCACCATGTTAGCCAGGATGGTCTTGATCTCCTGACCTTGTGATCTGCCCGCCTTGGACTCCCAAAGTGCTGGGATTACAGGCGTGAGCCACCGCGCCTGGCCAAAAGTTGTTACTTTTCTTTTTGAGACAGGGTCTCGCTCTGTCACTGAGGCTGCAGTGGCACCATCATGGCTCACTGCAGCCTCAACCTCCTGGTTTCAAGTGATCCTCCCACCTCAGCCTCCCAAGTAGCTGGGACTACAGGTGCGTGCCACCACGTCCAAACAATTTTTGTATTTTTTCTAGAAATAGGTTTTGCCATGTTGCCCAGGCTGGTCGCAGTATTTTGGAATGTAGTCAAATTCATCCATCTTTTCTTTTGTTGAAGATGAATTTTGAGTTACACCTTTAAAAAAGCGTTTCCCAACACATAGGTAATATTCACCCATGTTTGTGTCTAACACTGGAACAGCTGCCTTTTTCACACTGAGTTCTCTGACCCACTTGCAGCCTATTTTTGTATGTGGTGTAAGGTATAAATCCTAATGATGTATTTTACAAAATGGAGTCCAATTGTTCCAAGAACATTTACTCTAACAATCTATCTTTGACCCAACAATCTGAGATACTACCCTTATCATATACTAGATTTCCATCTACATATGGGCTTATTTCCTCCATTGGTCTGTCTGGCTCTTCATGCAACCTTGCCACACTATTTTCCATATAGAGTCTTTGTAGTATGTTTTAATATCTAGTAGAGCTATTCTCCTTTCCTTGGCTCTTTCTTTTCTAAGTTTTCTAGGTATTAATGCTTTTTCAATTTTAGAATCGACATTTCCAGTCCAAGGAAAAAAAAAAAAACTGAGTCTTTTTGTTTTCATGTATTTATTAGCATCACATTAAATTTGTAAATTAACTTACAACTGACATCTTAACGAGCCAAGCCATTGTAACCAAGAACAAGGTGTCTTTTCACCTGCTCAAGGCGACTTCTTTGTCTTTCTCAACTTACTGTTTTCTTCACTTAGCTTTTGAACAGTTCTCATTACATTTATTCCTAAGTACTTTCTCATTATTGTTGCTATTTTTTGTTGTTGTTTTTATTTTTTTTAAGACGGAGTCTCGCTCTGTCGCCCAGGCCGGAGTGCAGTGCGCGATCTCGGCTCACTGCAAGCTCTGCCTCCCGGGTTCACGTCATTCTCCTGCTTCAGCTTCCTGAGTAGCTGGGACTACAGGTGCCCGCCACCACGCCCCGCTAATTTTTTGTATTTTTAGTAGAGACGGAGTTTCACGGTGGTCTCGATCTCCTGACCTCGTGATCTGCCCACCTCGGCCTCCCAAAGTGCTGGGATTCCAGGCGTGAGCCACTGTGCCCAGCCTGTTGTTGCTATTGTTAATGGGCTTGTGTTTTCCGTAATATCTTCTGATTATTTTTGTATATATGAATAACATTGATGTTTGCATATTAATTTTGTATTTCTACCCGACAGGACTGCTCTAGGGTTTTCCAGGTACTCCCAAAAGAGGTAGTTTTATTTCTTCTTTTCCACATTTTATGCCTGTTTTTTCTTTCCTTTACTCAACCTAGCCAGTGGGTACATTAGCATTCCTTCGTGTTGACTAAATGAAACTGCACATCTGTGCTTTGTGCAGCCTCTTCCTGGCCTTGCCACAAGCCCTGCCCCAACGCACTCAACTCCAGCACCTATTCCTTGCTTTGGGGAGATACAACTGACACAGAGAAGAGACAAATTTGCATCCCAAAAGCGTATCCGGCCATATTTATTCTCAACAATACCTTCTTTACCTTTCTTGGCTCTTGTTTAACTAAAATTAATTAAATTTGTGTACCTCCCACTGGAAGGACCCTATCATCGATAGCATTAAAAATGGTTTGTAAAAGTAAAGTGAGCTAAATATTTTAAGTTGCTCGTAAGTTCCCAAGTCACTCATTATCCAGAGAATAAGGGAAAAGGGGGACAGCAAAAACCCCAAGGCCTATGGCTCCCCAGAGTTCTCATGGGTTTCCAAGTGCACACTCACAGCTGAGAAATGGAGTGCAGGCATCCCAGTACTTTGCCTAGGCACCCCCTCTGTCTCCACGTCACGTCCTTAGGATGGCCTTAGAGACATGATGATAAACACACTGAGAGCAAGGCTAAGTTAAGTGACAGATGACAGCTGTACTTAATACACGAGTCTAGATTGCAACATTAAACACAACCACGACCACGCTGAATACAGAGGGCTTTGTTAAATATCATAAAAAGGCTTTAAACTCAGCAGGCAACATAGCCAAATAGAGAAAGGACCTACTAAAACAAAAAACAACAACAAAAAACCAACCAAACAAAAAAAAAAACGCCTCCCACAGGATTTAACAAGCCTGCTACAAGATGCAATTGCAATAAAGGCAAAGAAAGGAATACCGCTGTAGATGAGAAAAGAAAGCAAATAGCTAAGAACAACTTCATCAGGTTGAGAAGCAAATAATCCAAAAACATGACATGACATCAGGGCAGCTTGTTCTTACAAAAGAATGTCTCCACTAGATCGTCGGGATTCCTTCACAGTCGTTTTACAGAACAAAGACAACTATCACTAGCCAAAAGTCTAAAAAAGCAAAGAAGCTGATTTCCGCCAAAACTCCTAGACAAGGTACACTATAAAAAGAGAACTCGCTCAACAAGTTCATAATCATAAAGACTGGACGGTGGTGAGTTTCTTGAAACTTCACCTCCACAGACAGATGAATCATGTTTCCAGTCCCCTATCTTCTTGCAACCAACAATACGTTTTCACGAAGGAAGCCAGTCCTTGAAATCATCTGCATACTGAGAAATACACTCGTGTGTGTGTGTGCATGAAGCAAATTTAGTAAAGAACATAAAAGTAACACAATGTTAGAATGCTTTTAGCTTTAGTGTTCAAAATCATTCCTTATTTCCTTAGGGCTCTTATGAGTTTTCTCTTTTAAAATATATTCAATTAATTGTGATCTGAGAAGGAACAGATGAGGACCAGTCAGGAACAGCTGAAGGAAACAGAGAAACCAGGCCTTCCACCTCTTGTATCATACTTAGACCAAAATGAAACCAAAGCTCCTATTGAAAATCATAAATTACACAAATATTAAAACACAAAGAAGCAGGCTGGGTGCAGTGGCTCATGCCCATAATCCCAGCACTTCGGGAGGCCAAGGCAGGCAGACCACTTGAGGGTCAGGAGTTTGAGACCAGCCTAGCCAACAAGGCGAAACCCCATCTCTACTGAAAATACAAAAATTAGCCAGGTGTGGTGGCAGGCACCTGTAATCCTAGCTACTTGGGAGGCTGAGGCAGGAGAATTGCTTGACCCCAGAAGGTGGAGGTTGTGGTGAGCCAAGATCGTGCCACTGCTCTCTAGCTTGGGTGACAGCGCCAGACTCTATCTCAAAAAAAAAAAAACAAAAAAAACGAAGCAATGATCCATCTACAGCATAACAAAAAAAAAATCGCCTGGGAAGTAAAGTCAAAGCTTCACATGCCATCCTTGTCTCCACTTCAATCCTATTAGGTAAGTTTCTCCAACTCAACCTTATTATCCAACTGTATTATCAGAACCTGGGTGCTTCATATTTGGGAGCACTTCCCCAAGGGAAACATAGAGACTTTATATCAATGTCATAAACACCTAGACCCCTTGTAGCCAGCTGGCACCCCAAAAAAACTTCAAAGAGCAGGTGTGGAGCTGCTCTGTGTGAGGCCACCCAGGACAGTAGGAGGCACCTACGGCAGCATGGGCAGCCTACCAGTGCCAGACAAAGTCCCTACTCCCCAGAGCACATGCTTGCCACTGCTGACATTTCCCTGCTTACAACTCTTCACAGGGGGCCCTGCAATGCCATGTCCGTTTTATTTAGCCAAAACAGACCACCTCAACTTTGCTAGAGGTTATTGCTAGTAAGTATGATGGGAGTTTCGTCTCAACCTTTGAAGATTCCTCTTCTTGAGAAACACCTCCAGTTCTGGGTCCATCCCTCATTCCTTGTATCTCCAAGCTGCAGGAAGGCCTGTCCCTGCCCTGACTCCCACTGTGTCTCCACTGACCCAATTCTTCCCTGCTTTCTTGGAACTCACTCTATCCCAGGAGTCCCCAGTCAAATGGGTACAGTAGCAACAGCCTCTCTCCCCTGACAATGCTCCTTTACAGGCTCCACTGCACAGGACAACTCCAGACTCCAAGCTGACAGCACCCGGACAGCACCTAACTCTTCACAGAAGTGACGGTAGCACATAAATGTATCCCACTGCACCAAAACTAACCACAGCCATTTCACAGATACCCAAGGCTGTCAAGCACTAGAAGCCAGACAAGAAAGGAGAAGCCCCAGTAGAAGGAGAGGGCGGCAGGTGTACCTCGCTGAAGGGAACAGAACGCATTTGTGAAAAAGTACACGAGATAGCTGAACATGCACTGCTCCAGGAGGGACCCCCCACCACTGACAAGTGAACCCCTTGGAGATCAACCATTACTGACCCGTGGGTCCTGGTTCAACAAGTGTGCCCTGACTACTCAGTTTTCAAAACCAAGGATATACTGTTCAAGGGTAACAGACAGAGTTAAGAAATCAAAGAAAACTAGTGGAACCACTCACACAAAAGTCAGGATAATTATTTATTTGGAGCAGAAGGTAAGGACACAAAAAAGTGTTTTTTAAAAAACACTCATTTTTAAAGTAAACATTATTTTTAGAACAATTTTAGATTTGAAGAAAAATTGAGTAGATGCGACAGAAAGTTCCCATAAACCCCACACCCATTTTCTATCATTAACCTCTTACATTAGTACGGTTTAATACAGGAGTCCCCAAATCCTGGGCCACGGACAAGTAACAGTCCGTGACCTGTTAGGAACTGGGTTGCACAGAATCAGCTCCTGCACTGATTCTGTCAGATCGGCGGCAGCATTAGATTCTCATAGGACTGGAACTCAATTGTGAACTGTGCATGTGAGGGGTCTAGGTTGCACATTCCTTATGAGAATCTAATGTCTGATAATCTGCCACTGTCTCCCCTCACCCCCTGATGGGACCATCTAATTGCAGGAAAACAAGCTCAGGCTCCCACTGATTCGACATGATGGTGAGTTGTATAATTATTTCATTATATATTACAATGTAATAATGGAAACAAAGTGCACAATAAATGTAATGTGCTTGAATCATCCCCAAACCATTCTCCCAGCCCCGACCTCAGTCCATGGAAAAATTGTCACCAGTCTCTGGTGCCAAAAAGGTTGGGGACTGCTGGTGTAATGGACCAGTATTAACACATTGTTATTAACTGAAATCCACACTTTCGTCAGATTCAGTCGTCCCATGTGACAGTCAGATGTCACGGCTCCTAGGCCCCTCTTGGCTGTGAGTTTCTCAGACTCCTCTTGGTTTTGGTGACCTTGACTGTTCTGAGGAAGCTGTCCCTCAGCTGGGATCTGTCTGATGTTTTTCTCATGGTACAGGAAGGGACTGAGTGTGGGGACGAAGCCCCCAGAGGTGGAGGCCCACTGTCACTCCACGGTATTGGGCACACCCTGTCACCATGACTGACCACTGTGAGGCTGAGCTGACCCCTGGTGGGTTGAGGCCCCCTCTCCATGCTGTCCTCTCTGGAAGGAAGTTGCTCTGCACAGCCCTTGCCTTGGGGTAAGGGTTGTGCTCCACCTCCTGGAAGACACAGCAGATACAGCAGATACAGAGATGATTTGGAATTCTGCTGGAAAGGAGCTTTGTCTCTTCTCCCCATTTATCAGTCATTTATTTATGTCAGTCTGGACTCATGGATATTTATTTATCTCTGGGCTATAATCCAATACTACTTTGTTTTATTGTGGAAACTGTTCCAGCTTTGGCCACTGGGAGCTCTTTCAGTAGGCTCCTGGGTCCCTTTGACACCATCCATTGATGGGGTGTGGTCATGTTTCTCAGCGTTTCCTTGCCATTTCCTTAGAATTTCTGGCACTTGTGTATTTCCTGCACAGTCCTAGAATCAGTTATTTCTCCAATAAAGAATCCTCACTCTATTTTTTATATGCTCTTTTATGGAACATGCAGCTACATGTTTAAAAAATATAGTTTTGGTACCAGCTGGTTTTGCTGCTTGAATCCATCCCCTTCTTTCTGATAACAGCAACCCAAATGTGCTGAGGAAACTGTCTTCTCCCATTGAACTGCCTGCATAATTACTTCCAAGAAATCAAAAATTATTTTAAACCCTTGTGCTGATAACAGACAGACACCAAGGTAAGGAAGTTAATTATAGAAATTCTGATTTAGAATTAAAATAAGTACACTGGCCAGGCATGGTGGCTCACACCTGTAATCCCAGCACCTTGGGAGGCCAAAGAGGGAGGATTGCTTGACCCCAGGAGTTCAAGACTAGCCTGGGCAACATAGCAAGACTCTGTCTCTACAAAAAATTTAAAAAGTGAGTTGGGTGCGGTAGTGCGCGCACAGCCCCATAGTCCCAGCTACTCAGGAGGCTGAGATGGGAGGATCACTTGAGCCTGGAAGTTGAGGCTGCAGTGAGCCATGATTATCACTGCACTCCAGCCTGAGTAACAGAGTGAGACCCTGTTCCAAATAAATAAATAAATAAGCACAAAATATGTTCACTTTAAAATAAACCATGTCTGGCAAAAGTATGTCCGCCACTGTTACTACTGATCCCTTACACAATTTTAAGCAGCACTCATCTCTCACGTAACAGTCAGCAAGACTGGTGTGCTAGCGTACCCAGCATTCAGAAACTCCAAAAGCTTGCGTAGCAAGTACACACTATTCAGAAAATTTCACGTGCTTTCTGCTTGGGGAAAGAAATATCAAAGCTCTACAGATGGTGATGTTCGTTACAATTTCCAAAAGCAAAAGGATCACTGATTACTTAGGAAGTAATGCTTCCTTTAAACTCCTGTACAGGAGGTAAATGTTACACACTAGCAAAACTTTTGAGAAGCATTAAAAAAGGTTTTCGTTACATCACAGGTATACTTAATCATAATGTCAAAGCCTTTAAAATAAAAACTCTGTGCACGCACTTCAGGAGTTTTTCCCATGTGCCGCGAAAGAACGGAGCATGGGTGTCTGCAGAGATCCTCTGCACCCAGCACTCGGCGACTGGCAGCGGGCGTTTCCGCACCTGCTAAAGTCCGCTGGGCAGCTCGGCAGCGCCAGGTGCGGGGCTGCGGAGACACGGCCGCCCGCGCGCAGGGCACAGCGAGCAGGTGAGCTCAGAGCCAGCTCCGGAGCGCTAGGGCGCGCGTGGCGGCACACCTGCTCCCCGTGGTTGACCGTTAACAGTTGTGGGCAGGGGGTAGGCCAGGTTACGGCTGTCAGGATCTCACTGGACAGGACCGGAGAGGACCCCGCGGAACAGACACTCTCGGCAGCGACCGCGGCCGCGGCACTAGCTAGGGGATGAGTGGAGCGCAGCGCTCGGTCATGGCGGCCCGATCCGCGCTGGCGCTGCTGCTGCTGCTGCCGGTCCTGCTCCTGGCGGCGCAGAGCCGCTCAGAGCCCGAGGCCACCGCGCCCACCCCCCGCCCCAACCCCGGGTGGCAACTCATCAGTGAGCAGGTTCCTACCCAGCATCGAGCTCCACGCCTGCAGCCCGTACCCCAAGCCAGGCCTGCTCATCCTGCTGGCCCCGCTGGCCCTGTGGCCCATCCTCCTATAGGGGCGCCCAGCCAGCCACGTCTAGGCCTGCGCCTTCGAGCAACAGAGACGCCGGAGAGCTGCCCGCCTCCATTCCTTGACTTCATTCAGAAATGGGTCCAGAAAACAGAATCCCACCAGGACTGGTTTGGAGCATCCGGAGACCAAGGTTTCACCTCCTGGGATTCCATGAAGAGCCTCAATGCAGATGCCACATCCTACTGAGTTAAAGTTGGGCTGAGGAACTTGGGTACCCACAACTCTGCCTTGGGAATCAAAAGAAAATATTTATCTTTAGTTTGGTTCATTAAATGTATAAAGTCAAAATACGACCAGGTAGTGTGCAAGGCCTCCTTGTTCTGGGTAGAGCTGGGAAAGGCAGGGCTGGCAAGCGCTCCCTAAATCTGCCACCTGCAGCCTTTAGAGTTCTCTAGGAAATGCACTGTTGCTCTGGTGTTCAGTGCAACGCAGCATTTGACTTGGGAACAGTGACTGATGGGGGCCAGTGCAAATCTAGTTAGTAAGCCCAGCCTGTCTACTCCACTGTCCCCCACACATCCCCATTCATCCAAAGAACCTTGTAGCTATCATTTCAACCTAGTTCCAAAGAGCAGACATATATAATCTCATATAATCTGCAATGCTACTTTTTAAATTTCTGTATATGTTGAATAATTTTTACAAGTTAAAAGTGACCTTTTTAAACATATATTTTTAAATCTTTAACATGAGGGGAAGGAAAAGGAAAGTTTTTGGAAAGGGAAGACTAGAAGCTTGCCTGCTTCAGTTCACACAAATTTTACACTATTTCTATACATGTGTTATCTTTATAAATCCACATTTGGAATACTTCCTATATAAATATTTTTAGATAGAACCTAAGACTAAGCCTTGAGTAGCTTCTGGAAAATAACCCCAATACCACCATCAAGGTGCACACACACCAACGTCCAGCATCTAGGAGGGCTTCAGGGCCTCCACAGCCCGAGACGTGCCAGCCCGAGAGAGCATTCCCAGGAACTCCAGATCCAGCCGGCCTCAGAACAGCATGTGAACACTTCACACTTCACACGGGCCTACTGCGCATGTTTTGGATTATGCCTTGTGTTCAGTAATTATGCCTGGATTTACATAGCTTAAAATGACATATTGTAACATAAATGGCATTTTTTTTTTTTTTTCAGACAGAGTCTCGCTCTGTCACCCAGGCTGGAGTGGCCCCCCCGCAAGGTTCAAGTGATTCTCATGTCTCAGCCTCCTGCTCGCTGGGATTGCAGGTTTGTGCCACCACATTCAGCTAATTTTTTTGTATTTTTAGTAGAGATAGGGTTTTACCATGTTGGCCAGGCTGGTCTCAAACTCCTGACCTCAGGTGATCCACCCACCTCGGCCTCCCAAAGTGCTGGGATTACAGGCGTGAGCCACCCACCGCACCGGGCCTGTAAATTATTTTTTAAAAAAGGCTCGCATAGCTATCTGAAGACCCTAATTTAACAGGCTGTACACTAGGCACTGAAGGATGATCAACTATAGCTTTATTAAAGGAATAATGAAATTGCTGCTCTCCCACAGGAAATTACAGTTCCCTGGTCACCAGCCCTACCACCCCCTCCTCAAGGACAAATGTGGAATCAACAACCCTTAAGAGAAATCCTGAGAGGGAAGACGTGTGAAAATCCCCATCAGGCTATGATCACGGCTAAATTTCAGTCCCAAGCATCTACATGTCACCTCTGAAGTGCCACCTATCTGCTGGTAACACTACCACTGACGCATTTGTCCCGCTGAGGGAAAACAATAGGCTCCTATGTTAGGGGGCACTTCTGCTCTGCAGGGAAGGACTCTGTCTAACCTTACAAACCAAGAATACTAAGAATAACCTGACCTCCAATTCCGAGGCAGAGGCAGTGAGCTCAGGTCAAGGATAAGCTCTGACAGTTGTCCACTAAATGCCAGAGAAGTTTCTGCCCTAAAAGAGAAACACAAACAAATATACACAAGATTGAAGGCCAAGGTAAGTGCTCGAAAGGAGGCTAAGAGCATATATGTGCAAAGAGCCCAATGAGAACAGCAGCTCCCACCTAGCACTCGCCATCCCCCACACTGCCACACTTTACCTAATCATGTAATCCTTATGAGAATGAGGCAGGTTTGAGTGTCCCCATTTTGCACATGGGGAAACTGAGGCCCAGCAGGTTAGACCACATGCCAAGATCACGCAACTAGGAAGAGGCAGGGTGGGGATGATTCAGACTCAACAGTTTGGTTCCAGGTGCCAGGCACCCAACCACTCCTTGGCTGCCTCTCCACTGAGAACCTAGAGGATGCCTCCATAAACAGGCAGGTCAGGACGGGATGGGAGACAATGGTCATACGATGCACTGGGGCAGGAGGGGCCGTCAGCAGAGGAAGAACACACATGGAAAGTCACTAGTTGGGAATAAGCAAAGCCCAGGCAAGAAACTTCCAGAAAGCTGTGAGCAGCCCCTGGACAGAGATGGGGCAAGTGGTCCAAAGGAGGAGGCCATGGGCCTGCAGCAGACCTGGGAGAGTGCTCCAAGGGGGTCTGGAGACAGATGGGAGCCGGGTCAAGCACAGCCTTGGGGTTAGGAGGAAGTCACAGTTGTATTCCAGATGCCCTGGTGGGTCTGTAGGGCTGGAAGTACAGGGCAGGAATGACCTGCCGCTGCTGGACAGCAGGGAGACATGGAAAGGCAAGCACCTAGGTAGGGAGTGAATGCAGGGACAGCAGGCACAAATATTCGAGGGGACTGGGTGTGACAGTGAGGGAAAGCGAGGTGGCTAGGACGACTGCCAGGTTTCCAGCAGCTGGGTGGGTGTTGCTGGCGTTCACTGTAAGGAGAAAGGCTAGGAAATTTAGGAAAATGAAGTTCTGGTTTCAGATGCTCATTTTGTGACACCTGTGTGACATCAGTGGGGAGCAGGGGAGGCTGCCTAGCGGGCTGGGGCAGAGGACTACATGGAGCTTAGGTCGAAAGGCAAAGGCACTCTCCTTTTCCTTTAGGGAGCGGTGGTTTGTCTCTGGAATTACTTCCACCCAGTGGTCTCCCTGACAGCTCCCCTTAAGTGCCCCCAAGTCAGCACACCCAAACAGACCTGCTAGTCTACCCTCCCCACCCTCCACAGTGGGCTCCCTCCCAGCTGTCCAGTCGTAGGCACTGCCTTCCATCTTGCCACATGGCCAGCACCCAGGCATCCTCAGAACCTCGCACATGTGTCTGAAGTCCCCATCAGCCATGCTCCATCACCCTTGCCTGTACAGCGGCCCCTCGGCGTCTGCTCTCCACGTGTTCTCCTGCCACAGGGACCCTTCCATGGCACAACTCTGAGTTCATGCCCCCAACACAGTGGCTTCCCACCTCCAGAAAGAAAAAAAAATCACAATTCTCTACCATGGCCAACACCTTATACTTTGTACCACATCACACAGGGCCTCGGTATCTCCTGACTAGTTTTCAAATTGGGAGGGGGCACCAATCCATCAGCCCGAAAATCATGCTGGCCTCCCTCATTTACACATCAGGCTTCCCCAAAGCTCATAAGCTTAGTTTTTTCAGCATTTGCTCTTTTGTCCTGTTACCAAAGGGAAGGTATGTGACCATCTCACAGTGGAAAACACTCTCCTTAAAGAATGGAAAGGGCCACCCCCACCCGCCTCATACCTAAAGGGTGATGCTGAGGAAGGAAGGGAATTGCATCTAGTTCCCAGCAGAAAACAGGCAAAAGAAACCAGACCTGAAGAGGAAGCTACTTGGGAACATTTAAAAAGAGGAGAAAATTCCTCCCAAAGCCCAAGATGGCTTCCCAGAGTTCCCTCATCTCTCAGGAGCTCTTCTGGGTGACAATGATGGGGTCTTTCTATAGTATGATCACCCCAGGAACGACCAGGGAGGCCTCAAGGAAGTTCGTGGGGACAACAGCAGTTCTTTCTGGAGGGATGGCTCACCAGAAGCAGTTTCAGAGACAGAAACCACTGTCCCTAAAGGGAAAAGAGAGTGGATGATGAGGGGAAGAATTGGGGCTGCCCCTCCAACAGCCTCAGGGCAGGGCAGTGTGAGGACACAGGCCCGCAGCAGCCAGCCCAGACCTGCAGGAAGACAGGCAGGGCTGGCACAGCTGGTGTAGGGGTTGAGACTGCCCAGCTTCCAGACTTCCAACAGGAGATATGCAAAACTCTTCCTCAGAGCAGAGGAGCACTTGTCCCTTGCCCTTCTCTTCCCTGTGGACAGAATCCAGCTCACCACTCTTTCCTGCAGAAGGAGGCATGTAGAAGGAGGAAATGGGTTGCTTAGCTCAGCCAGTCCTCCTCTTCTCTTGGGCTAGGCATACCCACACCAAAGTGCTAGGGTTTCTTCTCCTGCCACGTGGAAGGGGCTTGCCCCCAGCCATGCTCGTTACTAGGTGGAAAGTTTGTCTAATTTGGGATAAAGGATTAGCAAACCCACTTGGCCAGTCAGCCACTTTCTCTAGTCGATTTTATCTAAAACAGAGCCTGCATCTGATCTCCACTTGCCTATCTACAGTGTGTGCGGCTCTCTCAACTGGTCCGGAACTTGAGGGGGTAAAAAACGGGTGCAAATATAAAGCCCCAACAACGCCACTTTTTAAGCCTCCCTCAGTCAGGAACTAGGATTTACAGCCTATAGCTCCTTGCTGATCTGGCTGCAGGAGACCCTAACTCACAGAGCCTGATGCTGTTGAGCACAGACCCTTCCCCAGGCATCCGGGCAACCAGAGGTAGTCATGTAATGCGCTTCCAGCCGATGAGAGACACCGAGTTTCCTGAACTCCTTATCGCTTTCCTGATGCAGAGACCACCCCTTCCTGCCTCACCACCTCTCAGCTGGAACATCAGGCTGGAGACATGACCCAAGGAGCCAAGCACGAGAAGGAAACGTGCACTCTGAAACAGCAGGATGGAGAGACAGAAGCCTCAGGAAATGCGGATGGCAGTGTGAGACCCCTGTCCCAGCCCCATGACACTGAGAAGAGCTCACAGAAAAAGCGGGCAGAGAAAAACCTCTGGGTTGGGTCTGAGTCAATGGTCACTGTGGGAAACTGAAAGGGGGCATGATGGACAGGAGCCTGGGGAAGGGATCCAGAGCTCAAGCAAGTCTGTGTTGCTCAGGGCAAAGGCTGGGGCATCACAGGCAGAGCAAGCAGGGAGTGCAGCCTGGGCTGGGGGCAGATAGGCTGCACCTGCAGGGCTCCTGGTGGCAGGGGGACCTGCACAGAAGACTGAGCCAGAAGGATGCCAGGTTGGCACAGACCACAGAATCCAAGAAGTTAGTCAGTTCTGTACAGTCTTGCTGAGACACTGATTAAGACCAGGACAAAATACAGGCCACTGACCTTAACAAGAGACAGAACATTAGTGACTAGCAAAAGCCATTTCAGAGGGATAGAAGGCCAAAACTTGAACACAACAGATGGAAGAAAAATGTCGAGGAAGTGGTGACAGTGGAGAAGGTGCCTGGCACATGGGCAGCAGAATGAGGCTGCCAGCTTTCAGCAAGGAGACTAAGTGCAAACCTCGCCTCTCAGTGAGCGTCCCGGCCCCTCTGCTGATGGAGGTCTTCAATCTGTCTTCCTTCATCACAGCTACCACTTTACATCTGTTTGTGTGATTACTTGATACACAGAGATCTGCATCACTAGACATTTCCACGAAAGCAAGGACCATGTCTCATTTGCCCCCTCTCTCTGCCCTCAACATGATATGAGAGTCTGGATGGGAGGACAGGAAGGGGAGCTGTGGGGACAGGAAGCCCACCAGGTCAGCTGTGTGAGGAAGAAGTGAGTCCATGCATGTCTGGGGCCTCAGCAGGGCCCACACGCAGGGCCGCAGAAACCTTGAGAACAGAAACACAAGCAGACATAGTGCTTGGGGCTGCTTCCGTGTACAGAGGATGCTACCTGATCTGGCGGGGCGCCTGGCAGCACATGAATGTGGCTGATGGTAGTGGTGCCAAAACAACCAAATATATCTCCCTGAAACCTGCCATTCAAAAGTATCCTAGGGAATAAATCAAAAACTCAAAAATTTTACTTGAAGATTTTCCAGTTTAAAGGTAATTTCAGGCAATAAACTAGTATTGGGTCTAAAATGAGCTGACAGTACCTGGGAAGCCACACCACTGCTCGATAAAGACACGGACCAACAGCCTCACAGAGATTACCAGTGGGGGATCTTGAACAGAGCTCTAATCAGGTACACGCTACCTGCTTTAACAGAAAACTGCTTGCAGAGTTAGAAAAAATGCTTTGGAATGTTTCTGAACAAATAATTTGATATATTCTATTTCTGAAAAGACCCTCACTTTTTAAACACAAAATCACCAAAAAACCATCTTATGAAAGAGAACATTAAATATAACATTAAGATCAAGAAACTACCTTTTAAAATTCTGTAAATAAAGTAACAATCAGGATGGGCAGACAAATAATTTGATCACTCACAATCGCCTCAATCAATGACTAACAAATCACCAGTCAAAACCAAGTGCGAAAAAGCGAGTTATTTAATTTTATCTTATCAGACACTTTTCTGAGGAGCCCCCTTGTGCTGTGCAGGGTCAAAAAACCCAATCCTAATGTACTTAAAAGGGCAGACGAGAGACATCTGCCCGAAATTAAAACACAAAGTAATTCTGTTCTGGGACTTTATTTGAAAATCCAGGAGAAGCCCTTGGCCGGAAGCATCAGCCTCCAGGGCCTCTTCACCCTGACATTCCTGGGGCTGCAGCACAGTCACCCTATACCCCTGAGCCCCCTGGAGAAAAGATGCACTCATGCCTCATGCCTCCTCCAGGCACACAGTCAAAGGGCCTCTTCCTGAAAGAAGAGGACAGAACTTCCCAACACCCCAAACCTTCGCTCCAAGCAGGTTAAGACCTAGTTTCAGAGTCACGGCATGAAACACGAGAGGCGGCAGAAAAACCCACAAGTCTGAGAACAGCAGCTGTGTGGCCCAGAGGGCTCGGCACCCACAGAAAGCCAGCTCCTCTCTTCCTCTTGTCAAGGACATCAGGCAGATGCCTGTGGACACCTGCCAACGAGAGCAATGGCCAGACCTAGAAGAGCCAAGCCCGGTGCGCCCTCGCCTGGAGTTGTGAGAAAAGTCCCTGTAGCCCCAGATCTAGGGCCTGCAACATTCTCCTCCCCGAGACTCCAGGCTGCCCTGAGAACCGGTGAGGAAAGCCAAAGCGCACCCCGCAAACTGCCTGGGATCCGTCCAGGTTCCTAAAGCAAGTACCGGGGGGCGAGGTCCAGGCGCAGTATGGGCAGCGGCCGAGCTGCTTCCTTCCTTGGTAGGCGGTTCCTGAAGCCAACTGCCGGGGGCCGACGTCCAGGCGCAGTATGGGCAGCAGCCGAGCTGCTTCCTTCCTCTGGAGGCTGCTTATTTCAGAGACGAATTTCCTGGTTTTCACTGTGCCTATTGTGTGAATATTCAGGGGGGTGGGGTGGGGTATAAGCTGAGACTCATCAGAAGGGTTTCGGGGCCCAGGAACAGATTACCCTGTTGGCTATAGAAATGGGACTGAGATAGCCTCGACTTTAGAAAATGGAACATGATACTAGTTTTGACATCTTTAAGACTTGGGCTCCATCAAGAAAAAAAAAATTTAAAGTACAAATGTGTGATGATGAATCACTCCTATTTTACAGGAATGGGAGGCTTGATTTATAAAACAGTTTTTAAAATTATTATTCAGGTAAAGGTTAGATTTAAGCTATAAAGAGCTTGACTGATTTTCCTCTGCGTTGTCTTCTCTGTTTTGGAATAATCCCTAATATTGTTCATTACTTCAATATTTACAGAAAGATGTTTTGGTTTTCCTGTGTCATACTATTAGTATAAGTCTAGTCAAATGACTTGTAAATACCAATAAATAGAATGTATCCATTTTTAAAAATCCAACAGGAGCACAATAATAGGGAAAAAGTTAACTTTTGACTAAAGCTGAATTCCTAATTCTAAGATTTAAAGGTCACCTACTAGAATTAAGATTTGGTCCTCACAACTGTTACCGGAAGGTAAGAGTAAATTCCAAGGGTATAACTATATCAAAAAATAACAGATAATTCCATAAAAATTGTTTATGTTTATTTTTTAAATCTCTCTCATCAACCAGTTGTAATGTAGTAGAGAGAATGAGGAAAGAGAGAGGTCAGAAAGTCACCCAGTAAACAAAAGGACCACAGATTTTTCTCCATCCTCAACAGAGATTCCAGCTGATGAAGAAGGCTGCCATGCAGGCTCAGGGCAAGGAGAGGGAATGTGCTGCTAGCACTGGAGCTCAGCTCCGGGCAAGGCTGCACCTTCTGAACCCACGGCCCAGGAGCAAAGTGACCCACACTTCCTCCAAAGCATCACTCTCCAGACATGGTGATCCAGGCCCAGAAGCAAAGGTCAGTCCCGCTGTGCCTGTCACACACTCTGCTCCTCTACACCCTACTCTAGGAAATGAAAGAGGAAGGATATTGATCTCTAGGGTCTTTTAAATTGTTCCAAATAAATAAAATAGAATTATTTTCCCTTACTAAAAATAAAACACTGATTTTCATACTAAAGACAAATTAATTGTGCAAAGGATTTAAAAAGCAGAAATCCAAATCAGTTTAGCAGAAAGATGAACAGATGGATTTCTGAGGTCCACTGGCCTGCATCCAAATTTCCCAGCCTAGCCCACGGTTAAACTCGATCTGGAGTCTTCCAGCTCCTCCTCCTACAGGGAAACCCCCGCTCTCCCTGGACTGTGGCCCATAGGTCTCCCTGGACTGTGGCCCACAGGAGAACAAGGAGCTCTACTCCACAGGACACCAGAACATCAGCAAACGTGTGGCAATGCTGTAGGATGCTGTGACCAGGATCCTGCCCCGGGAGCCACTAAGCTACCAGAAGACACAGTCACCCAGGCAAGGCTGTGAATAGCACCCCATATCCCTACTGCTCTCCCTCTGAGCCATAGACAGAGATCATGCTGGTGGGGAATAAGGTCTCATGATGTCCAGAACTATAGTAGAAAACTGTAAGCTGATCTCCTGCTCCTCACTAAGCGATGACAGTTCACGCAACACAACAGTGCCATTTCACCAAACTGTGCTATTACAACCCTTTCATCATCAACCTTTCTAAAGCAAAAATCGCCAGATTCAAGTCTCTTGTCTTTTCATCGTAAGAATTCAATAAAAGCAGAAATAATTATATAAGTAGTTAAGCCAAACGTCAACTAGTACGAAAGCAGTGGAAGAAATTGGATTGATTTAGAGTTGATTTAAGATAATACCAGGAGCAAAGGCAAGTGGATGTCTGAGTTAGGGGAAAATTGGCAAGGACGGTCAAATAGAAAAAACACGTGACTTAAAGACATAGCAGAACATATGCTCTGTGAAGAAAGGGACTGAGTTATTTCATTCACTGCTATACCTTTGGTATCCAAAGTGCTCAAAAAATATTTATTCAATGATTGCATAAACACATGAATGAAAAACGTCAGTTTAGATGAACGAAGTTGATGAACTTCATGAATATAAGATGGCAGCAATGCCCCACATTTAAGAAAAGTTATCACAGAACCTACATTGTTTAATAAAGCCAGTGCCACAATAATAATCAGATGCTCAATTTTTCAATAAAAATCATTACAAACCCTGTATTTTTTTTTTTTTTTTTTTTTTTTTTTGAGAGGGAGTCTCGCGCTGTCGCCCAGGCTGGAGTGCAGTGGCCAGATCTCAGCTCACTGCAAGCTCCGCCTCCCGGGTTTACGCCATTCTCCTGCCTCAGCCTCCCGAGTAGCTGGGACTACAGGCGCCCGCCACCTCGCCCGGCTAGTTTTTTGTATTTTTTAGTAGAGACGGGGTTTCACTGTGTTAGCCAGGATGGTCTCGATCTCCTGACCTCGTGATCCGCCCGTCTCGGCCTCCCAAAGTGCTGGGATTACAGGCTTGAGCCACCGCGCCCGGCCTCAAACCCTGTATTTTGCTATCTATAAATGAGGTGGCCAAGGCAGTTCTTGGCGGGAAACCATAGAGCTGTATGTGCACAGAAGAGAAAACCAGGATGACGTGAAAATAAACAAGGTATTAAATCCCCAAGTGAGAACAAAGGTGGAGAGAGGTCAGAACCGGGGCCCTCCTGGGTCCTCCTGGGGAGGGTAGGAGGCTGAACGGCACAGGTGCCAGGAAGCCTCCAGGTTGGTCCAGGGGATGGCTGCGCGAGTGCTCACAGACATGAGAGTCACCAGGCTGCACGCTCAGGCCACTGGTGTGCGTGTCACACCCATTCATGAGAGAAGAGAAGACTGTCACATTTTCAGGCACTCTGTAAACCAGTTGACAGCTCATTGGTAGCTTCAAATAGGGCATGGTAGGGACGTTTATACCTTGGACATTGGCAAATGCTACAAATCAGGGGTTTCCACACATTCCCACCCCTCCTTGCCACCAAAAGCCAGGTGTTAAGCACTTACACCACTGTGTAGCTACTACAACATGTAAACCACGTGAAAAACATGAAAGGCTGGGGGTAGGGCTGGGGAGAGACTCATTTAGAAAAAATTGAAGGTATTAAAAATAGCAATTTTAATTTTGCACTGTGTTAAAAGTAGGATTTTCCCCAGAATGCAGGAATGTTTAATATCAGGAAATATATTAATGAAATCTGCTATATTAACAGACTGGAGGGAAAACCATGTGATCATCTCAACAGATGCACATATGGTAAAATTCTACTGCCACTCATGATAAAGATTATTTTTAAAAGAACTCTCAGGCAAACCAGGAAGAGAAGGTAACATGCTAAACAAGATAAAGGGTATATACAAAACAACTAGAGTAATATCACACTTAAGGATGAAATACTGGAAGGATTCACACCAAAGACAAGAACGAGAGGCAGCCTGCTAGCCATCACTATGATCCAAACACTACACTCAGCACAGTACCAGAAGTCCTAACCAATTAATACAGGGGAAGTACAAAGCTTAGGAAGATGCATGTTCCTAAAAGGATCCTCTATCTAGAAAACATGAGACACAAATGACGAGCTGTGGATACAACATACAAAAACCAATCACTTTTCCACACAAGAATAATAAGCCATTTGAAATGTCATTGAAAGAAAACATTTAGTAGGGATAAAGGTGATACTTCTGATAATTGGGCAAAGGGAAGACTACTCAATGACTAAGGCAAATGATTAGCCAATTGAAAAAATATCCCAACTTCAAACTGTACAAAAACAAATTTCATATAGATCAACATGCTAAATGTGAAAAACAAAATAAAACCTATTAGAAGAAATTAAAGAAAAATATGATTATTGAAGTAGGGAAAGTATTCTTAGGATTCAAAACCGAAAAGCAATAAAGGAAAAAAACTGATAAATTTGACTATATTTAAAATTTCTTTCAGAAAAAAAAAAATCGACCAAATCCAAAGACCAAGATAAACCAGGTAAACATTTTCACATGGGAAGAAACCGAGGTAGTGGCTGAAACCAGAAGTGGCCCTGCCATTTCTGCCATTCTCCCATCATATTCGGCTATGTGCTTTCTTTTTCAATGTTTTATGTTGAAATTTTAGGCTTATGGGAAGGCTGAAAAATAGTACAGAGAGTTCCCCTATGTCCTTCTCCCAGCTTCCTCTAAAATCTTGGATTTGTAAGTTGTGAGCATGAGAAGTATGTATCAATCACAGACCTATCCGTTGTGAGCTGGGAGGACATATCGAAACCAGAAAACAAACACTGGCCCAACATGATTGGCTACTCCACAGACCTCATCGGAATTTCGGTGGTTTCTCCACCAATACCAGCTTCTGTTCCAGGATTCTGCCCAGAATCACAGGCCACAGTTAGTCATCGGGTCTCTAAGCTGAGCCCAATCCTCAGTGTTCCCAGTGTTCATGACCTGGACACTTCTGAAGAACACTGATGAGGTATTTTGCACGATGTCCCTCTACTGGACCGTCTGATATTCCCCCCATGACTAGACTGTGATTGTGCATTTGTGGCAGGAGTCCCTGAGAGAGCACACGGCTTGTGGTGTGGGGCTGCATATGATGGCAACTTGTCTCGTCAGGTGATGCTGATCTTGATCGCCTGGGTGACATGGTGTCTGCTGGCTTCCTCCATTCTAAAGTTACTATTTTTCCCTTTTTAATAAATAAACAACTTGAGGAAGAGATACTTCGAGACCAGGCAAATATCCTGTTTCTCTCCAAACTCTGGCCCACTAATCAGCATTCTCCCGCAGAACTTGCCTGAAGTTAACTATTTCTGTAGTGCTGGCTGCCTGAAGGCGATTTTCTACTTTCTCACTGCTCCTACACCAATTAATTGGAATGTTTCTGTCAGGAAGAGATGTCCCTTCTCCCTCATTTTTTCAATGTCTTCTTATATCAATAGGTAGTGATACTGACTTTGTTCTATAGATTATACACCTATACTATCATTACACATTTCCTTGCTCAAACTGACCCCGCTTTGGCCATGGGGCTCCTCCAGGTTGCTTATGTGCCTCTGACACACCACATCCTTTTTGGGCACTTCCTTATTTCCAGTATCATCAGAGGTTCCAGACTCATCTTCTGCAAGGAGCCCTGCTTATTTTTATCGGCAACTGATACTTAAGTGTGCTACCTGTTGCTGGAGGTCATCGCTTCTAGGTCTTCCCAATGGACAAAGCTAGGAGATGCATGTGTAGGTACATCACTAACCCATGCATATAATGTGTACACCTATATTTACTTCTGTGTGGTACGTGCATATATTAAAGACCGCAGGGTCACACTGACACCTGAATCCAATCCAGCAGCACGGGCTCCCTCTGCCATCTTCCTTTCCTTATTTGTAACTTCTTCCTGGGACAGTGAGAAGCCTGGCTCTCATTATCTACTATGAGTCTGCTTACTTATTCAATCCCCACATACACATGAAGTCGTTTCACACTGCTCAACATTAACACTGAGAAAAAAATTTACTTCTATTTTGTACAGTTCTCTTCAGCCTCACAGAATCCAGTCAACATATCATTTTCCCAAATAAGGTTAACACTTGCCTTTCCACCCCCTTCGCTGTGGCTCTGCCGCTTTATACTACAGTGAGATGTGTGTTTGTGGCTTATATTTTATTTTGGGTCCCCCACATCCTTGCTGATACTAACCATCTATTTTACTTTGGAGTGTATGAAGTACTGCTATGGTTTCAACAGCTGGGCCACACTAAAAGGTGTACTGAGAGCAGCACTGCCCCCCACCTACGACCCAGCACCCACTCCACTTCCCCACCCCCTCGCCCTCTGCACCCCACCTACGACCCAGCACCCACTCCTCCTCCGTCCCCTCACCCTCTGCAGTCGCCATCTCTTTTGTTTCTGGCTCTGCCCTCCCATATCTCCTCTGCACAAGTGTGCAGGGAGCATGTGTTTTCCTGCATCCCCTTCTTCTCACATCAAGGGCAGCATTTAGATGTTCTTTGGCATTTGCTTTGTTCACATCTGCATGCCCTGAAAACCACCTCAAACCAATTCACAGAGGTCATCCTCAATAGTGGATGTGGTTGTGTGGCTATACCAGAGTTTACTCAACTTTCTCCTGCATATGGATATTTAGGTTATTCCAAGTGTATTTTCATATTGTTGGAGGTCTATCTTCTGGAAGGATTCCTAGAAGTAGAATTGCTGGGTCAAAGGGTAAGTGTTTATGTGGTGTTGTAGGTTGAATGTGGTTTTAATATGCCCAACAGTACTTCATTGACTTCCTCTTCTGATAAGTTGAGGGGAAAACATCAAACACCAGTGAAGAACTCATCTGTTGAGAACCTAATAGTGTGCACCAACAAAGGGTGGTCATCTTAAGAAATGCTAATAGCCTCTGCTCGATATTATAACCATATTTCATCCTAGAAGAAATAGGTTCATACAGTTCAAGAAGCACAGTGCACATCACAGAGACAGACTTCAAGAGCAAGACATCTGAAACCAAATAAATGGCCCTTGCTAGCATTATCAGTATCAAACAAAGACTTCTGTCTTAAACTCCATTTCGAAGCTCCTATGAACGCCTAGGAATCTACCTATGAGAAATGAAAATACACATCCACACGCAGACGTGCTTGCTAATATTCAAAGTCACATGATTCATAACGGCCAAAATGCAGAAACAACCCAAAGTCCATCACTGCAGCGGGATAAACGAACATGCTACGCCAATACTAGTAAAAGGAACAAACTACTGATACGTGCTACAACACGGATGTACCTGAAAAACATGTTAAGTGAAAGCCTGATGCAAACAACTACACAGGACATGAGTTGCTTCCTGTGAAACGTCTGCAAGGCACATGTGGAAAGAGCAGGCGGGCTGCCTGAGTGGTTGCCGGTGGCTGGGCTGGGAGCGCGAACCAACTGTAGACAAGCACAGGGAGCATTTGGGGTGATGGGAGTGTTCAAGAACTAGACTGTGGTGATGTCCGCACAACTCAGACATTCAGAAAATCACTGAATTGTCCTCTTACAGAGGGTGCATTTCATGGTAGCTGTTTAAAACAAAACAAAACCACCTCAGAATGCCTTTCCTACGGTTTATTTTCCGCCCATATTTTCCCAGAGCATTCTAAAAAGGTGAACACTCAAAGCATTATTTGATCACAACTTGCAATTTGCATTGTTTCCTTCAACGATCAATAAGCCCAGGAAATCATCTAGATAAATTCTCGATGCAGTGTGAAAAGGCACACAGGGCAGGTAGCTCTTCTGTCCAACAGCATCGCCCTATCCCGGCTTCACACATAGCAAGCAGTGTCTGGCGAATCAAAGCCTGCCTTTTCCAGTCTACAGCATAGCTCAAAATCATTGTCAAATAAAGGAAAAAAATCTTACTTTTCCTACAGCAAGTGCTTCCAGCGATAAACAGAACTAAAATCTATCAGGCACTTCTTGCCTGTACCACACATAACACGTGCCTATGGCTAATTCGTGCATGGAGAATTCAAGGTGAGCTGCACAGTACACTGTATCTCAGTTCTGCAGGACAGGCATGTGCTCAATGACTTCCTGTAGGTTCACGTGACACCAGCCCTTTCTGTGTAAATATAATCAATTCCTCACAGTTTCATTAGAGGGATAAAATTAAAGAATAGAAAGCTTCACTATGAACGAGATAAATATGTCACTCATTCACCTGCATGTGGGTGAAAACATCTACTACGTGACACCAAAAAGTGCGGAGGGAAAAAATTCCAGAGTAGAAGTCAGAAGATGTCACTTTTAACCTGCTCTGCTCCTGGGTACATAAATACATAGTATGTAAAGAACTCAAATTCAAAATGACCAAGACTAATAAATATGCATTTGATGTGACTACTTTCATTCATATCTAGAATAGAGGGGACGTAAAGAGTCAAATAATTGCTGTTTAACTGCAGCTGGGGTGCTGAAGTCTCTGGAAACTCTAACCTCTGTTTAGATTGACTTCATGCTATTTATGCTCAGGTCTAAACCAAGTGAAATGTGTAGATTAACAATGTTTCCCACCATTCTTCATGTAAAGGTCAGAGGTCACGTCTGTAGCTCCCCAGCATCTTTTGAATCCCCTCTCTCTACCTCGGGACATCCCTAAGACAAAAGCCAGAATTCTATTTCCTGTTCTCACAGCCAGGGTGCACTCAGCCAGTCAGATGAACCCACACAAAACCTCACCTCAAATGACAGAAATGTGAGGGAGCAGGTCCCTAGTGGAATCTATTCCTGAAAAGGGAAAACAATGAGACAAGAGAGGGCTTGGGGATGCAGCAGCGGCAGACGGCCCACCAGCGGCATCCAGCAGCCCAGGCTCACTGCACATGGTCCCAGGGTAACCAGGTATTGTACCTGACTCCAGAGCCTCACGAAGACCACGAGAAGCCACTTGACATCCTTGAAAAGATTCCTTTTTTCAAGGAAATCAACTCACTCTAAGTGACTTAACACTGGGTGGGTTGGACACCTTGTGCCCAACTGTTACTAATCAAAGAAAAAGAAACAAAACTGGGTTTATGTGCACTGCCATACGTAAACACACAGGAATAAAATGCAACTTTCCAACTTACTCTCCAGCCTGACTGATATATATGTTAAAGACCTCCACTTCTAGCTTTATAATTTTAGAAGTGAGGGTTAATGAAATATTAACTACTATTGAATTACCTCTGGTTGCTTATGATAAGCTCTGGACTTAAAGAAGTGAAAAAAATCCCTGCTCCATTTAATTCAAGACAACTAACACAGTCTAGTCCCCCAACCAACAGAGAAAGGGATCAATTCTAATCCCCTGGAGTTTCATGTTTTCTATTGGACTCTGAATCCATCATTCCAACCCTCTAGATCCTGCTTCCTAAGCCTGCTTAACCCCTAAGGCCTATGCCCTCCCTTCCTATACCTCACCTTTTTCCACAGAGTTACTGAGTCAAGAGAAGGGACATGACTCTGTGCCAAGTGCCAGCCTCGCGTGAGCCTCGGCAGCCATGGCAGGAAGTGGCGTAGCACCACCTACATTAGACAGGACTACATATAGGTTCTACGATGAATATTGGTTGGATAACTGAATGAATGATTATTTGACTCTGACTTACAATAGTCTTCTAGAAATGGAGAGAACCTCGGCAACAAGCAATTCAACTGCCCTCATTTCACATCCAAGGAGCCCGCAGCACAGCCATGAAGAGAATGCACCATCCTGTTCAGAAGCAGGGCTGGGATTACATTCCTGATCTCCCAAATTCTGGGACACTTTCCTATTTGCTCCTTGACCAAAAACAGCTTATAAGAGATGCTTTCTTGGCCAGGTTCAACGGCTCCGCCTGTAATCCCAGCAATTTGGGAGGCCAAGGCAATTGGATCCCTTGAGTCCAGGAGCTCGAGACCAGCCTAGGCAACACGGTAAAACCCTGTCTCTACAAAAAATACAAAAATTAGTTGGGTGTGGTGGCATCCACCTGTAGACTCAGCTACCTGGGAGGCTGAGACTGAGGCAGGAGGATCGCTTGAACTCGGGAGGTTGTGGCTACAGTAAGCTATGATTGTACCACCGTACTCTAGCCTGAGCAACAAAGCGAGACGCTGTCGCAAAAAAACAAAAAAGATGTGTAACTCCTTTAAGCCTCCACAGTTGAATCAAACGTATTTTTTCATTTTACTTGGCTGCTTTTTCCTGAATCCTCCCAGAATTATTCGAAATATTCTTGTTTCTGTCAAGATGTAGTTATAACTATTACTTCAGAGAATGCATTTCAACTGTATCTTGTCCAAAAGGGGTTAAAATGATGCTGGCAGGACAGAGCTACTTTTTCAGGATGTCGCCTCCCTGTTTTCAACAGATAATTTACTATGTCACATTTTATGGTTTTATAATAATTTTGAATGTTTTGTAAATGTTTATATTCTACATAGACAAGCGTGGAAATCTGGAGATAACACAGACATATGGGGCATAAATATATGACTGATTCACCAAGTACAATAGGATGGGGGGCAGTGTAGGGAGGCAGCAAAAGCATATGTTTTCAGAAGCAGATAAACTTAATGCTGGTTCTACTACTTACTACCTACAGAAAAAGTAAGTTAAAGTTATTCTCTCCTTCAGCAAAGGCTTACAAGTGTCTGTCTGCCAGGCATTGCTCTGAGCCCTCAGGATAGATTCAGAGCAATAGCCCTGCCTTCCTGAGGCTTCCATTCTGGCCAGGCAGGCTGTGTGGGGAGGAAGGAAGTGGTGGGTACAGATGGCAGAAATAAACAGAATGGTGAGCAGGGCACACAGCACACAAGGGTGCGTGAACACCGAAGTGAGGGCTAGCTATAGGCCCCAAGACAGCTGGAGCCATGGCTGTGAGTGGCAGGAAGGGACAGCAGGAAAGAAGGCCGCAGGGGGACTCTGAGCAGGAGAATGACGTGATGTCTTCCATGTAGAGACTCAGATCTGACTGCTGGTCAAGAACAGACTGAAGGAGACCAGGAGTGGAAGAAGAGATCTTTTAGGAGGCTACTAAGGTAAGCCAGGCCAGTGTTATCAGTAAAAAGGGATGATGACAGTGACCCTTAATAGCAACATCCTAAGATCATCATGAGGATTAAACTAGATTAAACCCACTTTACCATGTCTGACACATAGTAAGAGCTTAATAAATGTTAAATATTATCCAGCTTTCCTAGGACGTCACTGAGCCTCTTAGCATCAGTTTCCTGATCTAATAAATAGGGGTAATGAGACCTCCTACAAGACTGTCGTGAGGAATAACTTAATTACAAGGACCCTGAAGAAGAGCCAGTTTTACCTAATAAAAGTTTAAACGCATGTGTCTGTGTTTTACAAACAATGTATTACAAATTTTGCAGGCCGTGGGAAGGTACAGACAGACCCTGGCTTACAACAGTCTGACTTACATTTTTTTTACTTTATGATGGTGTGAAAGTGATACACATTTACTAGAAAGTGTACACTGAATTTTGAACGTTAGGTGTATTAAATGTATTTTCAACTTACAATATATTCAAGTTATGAACCTCATCGTAAGTTGAGGAATATCTATACAAATATTCTGCAAGTCACATATGAGGCGACAACTGCTTTGCAGAATCAAACAGAACCCAATACAAAATGAGGCCTATAGTTGAAGAATCCTCACCTGAGATCCTCTGGAACACGGCAGCATCACATCATTACCATCCAAAGAGTTCCAAGAGCACTTCTTGGTCCCTCTACTTCCCTTGTCTCCAAGACCCGATCTACTGCCCACAACCAAGAATTCACAACTGCTCTCTTTTCTCCAGCTCTGCCACCTCTGCCGCACGAAATCATGGCAAAAGCGCCAACCCAGGCCTCCGTTCTTTCTCTTGCACTTCTTCACTCCCTGGCTGAAAGCACTCTGAGTCTGCAGCACCTGGCCCATGTGTCTCTCCAGCCTCACCTCCCAGCCCCTGACTGGACAATGGTTCTGGTCCTATCCTGGCCACCCTAATAAGCAGGCCCTCTGGCAGGCTATCCCTTCTACCCAGAAGGCTGCTGTCCCCACTCCTGACATGAGCTCATCCTCTCCCTTTGGACCTCAGCATACCACATCGCACTCAGAGAGGTGTTCCTAGAACATCATGCCTCCACCAGGAGCCACCCTCTGATGCCATCTATCTCAGCCGCATCTCTCAGTCATGATGATAAAGATAACACAGGGGCTCCTTGACTGATGGTGGAGTTCCAATCCCATGAACCCATTACAAGTTGAAAACATCCTAACCTGAAAAAGCATTCAATACACCTACCCTACCAAACATCAAAGCTTAGCCTAGCCTACCTAAAAGGTGCTCAGAACACTCACACTAGCCTACAGTTGGACAAAATCATCTAATACAAAGCCTATTTTATAATAAGGTACTTAATATCGCAGGCAATCTATTGAATGCTATGCTGAAAGTGAAAAACAGAATGACTGTATGCGTACCACGGTCAAGTCAAAAATTATTACTGGAACCATGATAAGCCAGGTCTGTGTGTAGTTGTGAGACATGGTGTCTGCCTCTGTGATCTGTTTAGTTTCCCCACCAGAATGTCAGCTCAAAGAGGCACAGACCTCCTCTCTGTCCTTCTCCACCACATCCTCCCACGATGACTCACACAGAGCAGGCACTCAGGAAAGCCTGCCCCTGAGAGAAAAGAGCGAAGGGAATATGTTTCCACAGCAATGGGAACTACTCTCCACTGCACAGATGATGGAGAGAATGCAAGGAAGCTGGGAAAGGCTTCTTTGCCTTTCATCGCATTGGCTGAACTACTAAGAAGATGGGTGTTCTGAAACTCCAAACCTGAAAAAATCAAATAATCACAAAAACAAATCAAAACTCATGCAGTTAAGATATTTTACCAAGTTAACAGGCAACTTTATTTCACTGAATGCTGCTGACCCAGTGGAACATAAACATATACATGCAACAGGCCCGAAGCAACAATACCTGCTTTCCTCTGGAGGTAGGATTGGTGAGGGAGTTATCTTAAATGCAAAACTGAAATTCCCAGCTAGGCAAATCAAGAACAAATCAGGCACCAAGTCTTCTAGTCCTCTGAGTACTGAATTTGGTGAATTAAGGTGACAACCTCCAGGTAACAATACTTTTAGAGAAAAGTGAATTTTTTAAATAAATAAAAAACTCCATTTCCACATGTATCTTTCTGTAAGTACGCCCCACGGCATGTTCAGCACAAGCTAGTAAGAATCTGGATCCTGAGTCTTAGGGTGAGATTCCCAACTTTTCAGGACTGAGGACACCACCATGATTTATTTTCTATCCTCCTTTCAAAAGGGCAGCATGTCTTGAGGAATATTTCTCAGTCCAGGCTCCCACACGCAGAAGTCCCGCCTCCCTCCTGAAGTCCTGCCTCCCTTCTGGAGCTGAGCATCCCTGCTCTTCCTGCCTCCCTCTCACCTTCTCAAGGACTTGGCTCCAACATTATCCTCTTTCCTGGCATATTATAAATGTTTCCCTCTACTGGATCATTCCTATTAGCTCATAAACATGCTATCATTCCTCTCATTTAAAAATACAAATAAAAATTTCTGTGCCCATGTCCCCTCCAGCCACCATCCCATGACTCTTCCCTTTTAACAGAACTCCTCTAGATAGTCGTCTACACTGATGTTCCCACTTCTACTCTCTCTGTTTCCTCTCCCCACCACTCCAAACCTATCAAGGTCACTCACAACCACCTCTTATCAAAGCCAACAGGAAACTCTCCAGCTAATGAAGAATAAGAACCCCTTGGTGTCTTGGTTTCCAGGCCACTAGACTCTCACTAGTTTCTTCTTTCTTCAAACAGAGCCCTTTTCAATGGTATTGCTAGACCCTCCCTCCCAATGTGAACGCCTTGCCAAAAGCTCCCAGGTCATTCCTCATCTCCCGCTCTTCTGTATCCATACTGTATGCCTCAAAGATCAGCAATATGCAAATGACTCCCAAATTTACACACTTGGCCCCAACCTCTTCTTGAACCTGACCTTGAATTTCCATCCATATTCACCTTTCTCTACTCAGATGACTAATCATAAAAATAATAAGCAAAGTAAGCCCCGTTAAATACTGTCAGTCACGTACTATTTTAGGCACTTTACATTAGCAACTCAACAACTCTGACAAGTTGCTTTTATTCTTCCTAATTTATAGATGAGAAAACTGAAGCACAGAAAGATTAGACTGCTTGCTCAAGATCATGTAGGAAATAGCTGCACAATGACCCAACCCTCATCCTCCAGATCTGGCCCTTGAGTGGAGCTGCTGAGCTGGGCTGCCTTTCAGAGTCACAAGCTCCACATGTTCAAATCCTAACACTGGCTCTTCCCAGACTTCCCTATCTCATACCTGGCACCAACACCAAGTCAAAAGCTGAGTTGGAAGAATCAGATTCTAGATGTGAAGAAATTTCAGAATTACTTTATTTCACTTGTATTTTCCTTTTTGTGAAAGTGCATGAATGATAAGATTTTAAAAGTCAATGCTTAGTCTAAGCTCTTTCAATGAGTATAAATGAATGCTGGGTAACAAGAAAGCACTGTGTCACAATCTACCTGGCTACATTTTCCCTTTGTTAGTAGCATAAAAAATGATAATGCAACTTAAAAATGATGGCATCTTACAAATGCTGAAATTCAGTAGGCTGAATCTGATCTCACCACTTCCGCCCTGGTCTGAGGTGCCGGTACAGTCATCTAGCTTTCACAAAAGTCTAAATGATCTCCTTGCTGATATTCCTCCTCCAGTCTGCAGTAGTGGAGGTGAAAAAAGCAAGCTGCAGTAAGGAGGTAAGGGTACATCTTACCACTGCCACTTCCTGTGTGACCTTGGGTAAATCACTTAACCACTCTGTGCCTAGGTATTCCCCCCTATAACATGGGAATAATGATAATAATGCCTACTTTGTGGACTGCCATAAGAATAAGTGAATTAATATATGTAAAGCTCTTAAAACAGCCTGGCATATCATAAGCCCAACAGCCAGAGTGGTACTTTTTAAAGATAAATCAGATCATGTCATTCCCAAGGAAGGAAGGAAGGGTCTCTTAAGGCTTCCCATCACACTTAAAATCTAAATTCCTTACCACAGCCTGTGTGCTCCAAGATGCAGCTCTCTGCCACTCACGTCTCATTTCCTGCCACTCGCCCAGCTCTCTGGCAGCAATGGCCTCCCTGAGGTGACCAGCATACTACAAGGAGGCTCAGGAACCAAGGCTTTCACCTAAGAGGTCCCTGTGCCTGAGAGGCTGCTGCTGCCACGACCTCAGCCCAGCTCGCTCCATCCTCATCACCTATTTGACCTTCTCTCACCTACCCTGCCTCATTTGCCCTTCGAAGCAGTCAGGATACCAGATGCTTGTTTATTGCTCTTCTCCTTCCCAAGAAAATGAACTGCTCGAGGGCAGGAACTCTCCTCATCAGGCTCATCCTGAATCTCCAATACCTAGAACAGTACCCGGGCCAGGATGCATGGGTGAATGCCTGTTGGATCAATAAGCAAATGAAATAGAACCAGGTTCCAAAATCACCAAACTAGAAGCAAGTAGAGCTTCCATTTCACTGTACTTCCAATAAAAATACAAGGTATCTCAGAGTTATTTCACTCCCCTTCCAGTTCCATCACAAAGACGTTAAACCTAAAACCAAAGTCACTTTTCTTTGTATATGCCTAGGACATCTTATAGGTATACAGGTGGAGAAGTGCAGTAAGCAGTACTAATCAAACTACAAAAAAAAAAAAAAAGTGATAATTTGGTATTAATGGTCCTAGCCCAACAGCTGTCAAGCTATGGATGAAGCAAAACTCTGCAAATGGAAGGTGCAGTAAGACCCTGCCACGAAGACCTCTGTGGGCTACCGCGCTGTCCCTGTCCACACCTGAGATAAAAAGTTGTTGCCTTGGAAAGAAAAGTCACTCAAGGAATAAGGAAGAAATCTTAATGATTTCACTGGACAATTTTTAATTTTCCTATTTGCTTTTCCTACCTCGCGTATTATGAACATACAATATAATATAGGTTTTTTTTTTAACACTACCATTTCCAGCACACCAAATTACAGATTTAGAAATTCCTATTTTAGAAATTTGACACAGAAAACCATTGAGTTTTCTAATAAAATTAGACCTCTCTGAGCTTTTTGGTTTCAAACTAAGCTTGATAACTTTGCTTAACTTTTTTATAGGCTGGTAAATGTATAACTTCATCTATTACTCTCCAAAGTTACCTACCTCTTATCTATTTAAATTATATTACTTGATCACAGAGCTAATCACAGCATTCAAGAGAATAAAACCCAGTTCTTAAGTAAAACGTACAGCTAATAAATTTTGATAATAAATAATTAGTAGGCTTTGCTTGTACCCATGTGTAAGAATATCCACTGTAGCAATGTTTGTCATATATTAAAACATATACAACTGCGTACATACTTTGACTCCTGCTGGGACAATACACAACTGGGTGCAGCCTTTGAACCAAGTGCCCAGGGACGGAGTGGAATGAGGTTTTACCTTTCTGTAGGTATTGCGTGCATGCTGATCTTTTTAAACCTATCAATACAAATCTACTGCTTTATGCCAGAAGCATTTTTGATCTCTACCTATCTTGTTAAGTACTGCATCTCCTAGGGCCTAAAACAGGGAGGGTCTAGCACATAACAAGCCACAGACAAGTATTTGTCAAATGAATTAAGTTTGTTTTATGCATTCACTGGACAAATAGAAGTTAAAAAAAATTCCTATTCCAAAAATCTAAAAGAATTCAAATACTTTACAACACATAAATTCACAAGGAAGTGAAATTAGCCTCTGAGCCACGATGTTTTTTGTGGATGATGTTATCACTTCATAGCTAATCCTTCCCCCTTGGCCTCCCTGCATGAACACGTCACACCAGAGACACATGGGTCATCAGTTTCTCAGAGCTAGATCGATTCTCTTTAAGCCCCTGTCCCTGCAGGAGGGCCTCCTTTTTTCCTTTCCAACTAAAGCTTCAAATTTGATGTAGATGTAGTGGGATATACCCAGTCTTAGGAACCCTCAGACATCTAACAGGGCATCACTCACAGACAATGCATTCCTTTCAAAGCTTGTGTGAGTTCATCCTCTCCACCACAGGCAAGATATAGGCACCCAGCTCAGCCTGTCTCATCAAATATTTATCAAACCCCTGTTGTGGCTGCCCATGCATAGTGGACCCTGCCCTCTGGAGGAACCGCCCAATGAGAGACAGTTAATTTTCTTATCCAAGAACGAACTGTTTCAGCCAACCTTTTACCCTTTCTTCCTTCTCCCTTTCCCCTCTGGGAAACCCTCAGCAGGCAAAAAGGATACAGCAGTCTCAATCCCAAGGAAAAGATGGTCATCAAAAGACAATTAGTTTTTCTATCTCCTAGGAACAACTGCTCTTAAGACAGCCTAGTGTTTTGGAAAATGCAGCTCTGGGTGTCACCTTTCGAAGCAATAAAACATACGGCTAAATTTAAGAGGAAACAAAGAGGATTAAATACATATTTGTATTCTCAATTTAAAAAACTACGGTTCTATCATCTTAATCACGGAACTAAACGTAAAGAAACAAGTTTGATATCACGCCACTTTTCGTTATACTTCGAGAATGGAATGCAATAATGGTTAGTGTAAGAAGGAAATAAAATGCCTGTATCAGAAGTAACAGCCCAAACCTGCTACCCAAAAATATTAACTGCGAGCTAAACACCACGGTGCAGATCTCCGACACAGAAATCTGGACAGGAACACATTTTAGGTTAGGTTCTCCAGCGCGTAAACTGGGACTCCAACACGTTTCAGCGTCCACAGTCCAATATGACACCTTCCCTCGCACCCATCCACCACGCAGTAATTTTCCTTCTCCTCATGTGAACACGTCAAAAGTCACCTCGGGCCCCCAACTGCCCCAGATTGCTCCCGATCGCTGCAGACGCCCGGCACCCGCAGGAACTCCCAGCCCCGGGCCGCCCGCGGCTCAGAGCATCCCGCGCGGACACTGCGCCCTCGGGAGGAGACGCAGGACCGTCCAGGGCGCAGCCTCGTCCCCAGCGCAGTCTCCACTCCCGGGGCACAGCGTCCCCTCCTCACAAGGCAGCCTTCCCTGCCCGGGCCCAGCCTCATCCCGGGGGCAGCCTGGCGTCCCCCCCGCGCAGCGTCCCATGCCGGGCGCAGCGTCTCCCCAGGGACATCGCCTCCCGTCCCCGGGCGCAGCCTCCCGTCCCCCAGCGCAGCCTTGTACCCGGGGCAGCCTCCTCCCCAGCGCAGCCTCCGATCTCCGGGGCACACCGTCCCCTCCCCAAAACGCAGCCTCGGTCCCCAGGGCGCAGCCCCTTCCGGACGCACCTGCCCTCCCCGCGGCGCGGCGCATCCCACGCGGACTCGGCGCCCTCGGGAGGGGACGCGGGGCCGCCCGGGGCGCAGCCTCCTCCGGGGGCCGAGCGCCGGAGCAGACGGGCGCCCCGGGAGGGTGGATGCGAGGCGGTGCCGGGGCAGCCTCGCCTCCCCACAGGCGCCCTCCGCTCCCGGGACGGCCCGCAGCCCCGTCCCCGCCGCCAGCCCCTGCCCGGCGCTTACATAAACGCCGCCGCCGCGGGGTCCGGAGCCCGCGCCCGCCCGAGCCGCCGCGGCCCCGCGCCGCCCTCACCTCAGCCGCAGCCGCGCCGCGCCTGGTCCTCCGCCCGCGCGCCCCAGGCTCCGGCCGCAGTCCCGCGCCGGACGGCGTTCTGCCTCGTCGGCTGTGCGCAGCGGCGCGGCGTGGCCGTAGCCTCGCGCGGCCCGGAGCCCCGGCCGCCGACCTGGCCGCTTGGCAGCCGATGCCGCCGCCGCCGCCGCCGCCGCCGCCGCCACGGCCGCCTCAGCGCCTCAGCCCGGCTGCCGGCGGCTCCGCCCCCTCCCCGCCCCCGCCCGCCCGCCGGGGCGCGCGCACGCCGAGGGGCGGGGCCGGCGCAGCGACGCCGGACGTGCGCGCGCTCGCGCGTTCCTGTCTGTGGTAGGCAGCTGGGCTGTGGCGTCTCCCCTCACGACCACCTGCGGCGGACGGGCGCTGGGCCGGTGAGGCTGGAGCGCGGCCGGAGCTGAGAGACCGCAGCTGGGCGGCACTGGAGCGTGGGGCGGGGGCGCGGGACCGGCCTGGCGTCGCGGCGCCACCCGCCCGAGCACCGCTGAGGAGACCCTGCCCGCCTTCGTGTCCTCTGGGTGCGCGGCTGCTGCGTTTTGGGGACGGGGTCTCACTGTCGCCCAGGCTGGAGCGCGGTGGCCCGCTCTTGGCTCACTGCAGCCTCGGCCTCCCGAGCTCACGCGATCCTGCCGCCTCAGCCTCCCTGGTAGCTGGGACCGCAGGCGCCCCGCGCCCGGCGATTGGCGTTTGCGTTTTGCGGAGGTGGCGTCTCGCGGTGTTGCCCAGGCTCCCGGCTCCCGGGCCCACGCGCTCCTCCCTGCAGCGGGCGCCGCCCCGCCAGGCCCCCGCCGAGCCGCCCCTGCTTCCCCCGCTCCCGGAGTTGTCTGGGACGCGCGGGGCCCGCCCCGCATTGGGTCAGGGCTGGGGGCCGGCGGCGGTCGCGGCTGTCCCGCTGGCTCCCTCTCCCCGCCCGTCATCCTCACTGTAGACTCGGGGAGAACCGGGTCGCGGCCCAGGACCCCGGACGCGGTTCCCTCCGTGTGCCATTTAGTCCGCACTGACACTAGCAGCTGCTCCCAATTACCAATGTTTAGGTGATGGTGGTTTGGTTTGATTTTTTTGTTATTTTAGGTTGATAGTAAAAGCATTTTAAAGCTTTTTTTTTTTTCTTTACAGCGTATGCAATAGACTTACTCCTCGATTTATCTATATTTACTGACTGTTCCACAGTTATACCAAGAAATGTTTACACAGATGATGATAAGCATATGTAGAGATGCAACGTTTTCACAGACCAGAATAACCAGCTCCAGGCTGCAGTTCTCTACACGAAGATAAAGTTTGTTGGGAAACTCCTGACTGCGGCGACCTGAGCCCACAGGAGCAGCCGGGGGCGGCGGGCAGAGCCGGGTGTGGACAAGCGGGTGGGTCCTGCACCTGGGTGGGGGAAGCGGCAGGCTCCAGGGTCAAGTTGAGGTTGTGCTAGCCCTGGCTTCCAGACCTCGGGCGGCCCACTCTGCCCTCTGCCTGTTTCCTCTCTTGTAAAGTGGGGAGTAAGAGACCATCACAAGCCAGGGATGGGGTGGCACAAACTGTGATCTCAGCCACTCTGGAGGCTGGGTCATAGGGGTGGAGGGGTCACTTGTGTCTCAGAGCTGGAGCTGTGGTGTGTGAGGCCGGCACCTGTAAATGGCCACTGCACTCCGGCCTGGGCAACACTGAGACCCTGGCTCTGAAAAACAACAAAACTTAAAAGATGAACACAGATGAAGTATGGGAGCCTGGTATGTGGTAAGCACAGGTGTCAGCCGCCAGCCTGCAGTCCAGGACAGGTCAGGGGGAGACCCGGAGTCTGCGACAGGCTGCCGGCTTCCATCACTGCCTGATGGAAAACAAGCCTGTCTTTGGGGCCAACCAGCTAACAAGTGAGCCCTTTACCCCATCTGAAGGCGAAGCACCCAAAGGGGCAACCATGGACCACTAAATAAAAATCAGGACTCCTGGGACGCCTTCTCCGGACACATTCTTAGTAAAGAGATACGTGGATGAGGACGTTGTGTGTATTTCTGTGTAACAGGCCACCCCCAAACCTCAGAGGGCGGAAACCTCTCTTCACTGCTCATGACCCCGTGGGCCTGCAGCTTGAGCCAGTTCAACTGGGACAGCTTGCCTCAGCTCCATGGGGTGTCTGCTGGACCCACTTATGGGCAGGGGCCCCCCAGCAGATCTGGGCCACGTATCACCCACCCACCGCAGGCTGGTCAGGCCTCCCTCCCATGGTGGCTGGGCTCTATCGGCAGCAAGAGAAAGCAAATCTCCATGGTGCTTCCCTCCATCTCCCCAGGAGAAGCAGGTGAGATGGCCAGGGCCTGAATGGATGTGAGGGACTGTGCAGGGGACAGGCATGGGAAGCTTGGTTCATCAGGACGGTCACTGTAACAGTCTTCCACAGGCCTTCACTGAGATGCAGGTTGGTGTAGGGAACACAAGGGAACTCCCCAGAATGGAGGCTGCTTATGCAAATTTCAGCTTGTTCTTTTTCTCCCTCCAGAGCATAGGAGAGCAGATGGTGGCCAAGGCCGGGACCCTCTGCTGCTCCCACGAGCCTCTCAGGCGGCTCTGCAGGACCAGTCAGCAGCCTCTGATTCTCCCTTCCTTTTCCATGGCCTCAGATGCCATCCTTTCCACAGAGACAGTTTCTATCGTGACACTCTCCCTGACTTGGAAGAATGGCACTCAGAACATTCCCCTTGGTGCTGATGTCAGGGATGAAAGTTTCCAGTCGCCTGGGGCCAGGACACAGCATTCCCAGCTGTTGTGGAGCAGGAAGCACCAGGATACCCATTTGGGTGCCTGTTGAGATCAGGCTCTTTGAGAAGGAATCCTGTGGTCGCCTGAGGAGGCCCGAAGAAATTTCGAGGACATCTCAGCCATCCATCCCCTGTTCACTGTGGAGGTCGAACACCAAGGTTCCTGGAGGGGGACCCTGGGTCTCCACAGAATTGCTGGCAACCATCTACTTCCCGACCTTCTGTGTCCGCCCTACCTCTGTTCTGTTGTTTACCGTCCCCTTTGTGGGAATTACGGAATAAACGATCACTTTGGTGTCCTGGAAAATAAACCTGATGCTGGAGGGCTTGAGTGTAGGAATCCCACTGGGCTCCCTCTGTCTGCCCCAGGAGTTAGGCTTTGCATAAGCATGTGAGACATCAACCGCTATGAAATGTGGTCTACACAGCACCAAAAAATCCATTTCACCACATTCTCCCTTCAGTGCAGTTAAATGGCATGACCTTGTGACTGCCCCCACGAGAAGAATTAAAAGTTACACTGGCCCTGCCAAAGCCTACAGGACACAGTGGCACAAAATGATTTCCATGATCTTAGGATATAGACCCAGGCCGACTCGACAGATTAAGTGGATTTCGAACTGTGATCTCAAGCCTTCTGGGAACTGCCAGAAAGGAGGGGAAGGTGCCGAGTGGCCCAGCTGCCCAGCCTGTTCACACACTGGGCTTTCCAAAAGGAGGAGAATGTGCCAGCCTCAGAGTGGCCCAGCTGCCCAGCCTCTTCACACACTGGGCTTTCAGTTGAAGAGAGTGTTCAAAGCTTACACATGTAAATGCCACTGATCTGTGAACCCCCTTCCTGTCATGCCCAGGGACTAGAAGACTGTGTCTAGAAGGGTGGGACCAGAGGGGTGGGTCACGTGACCTGCACACGGGTGTGCTGGCCTCCCTGGGCCTCGGTGGCCAGGAGAGCCTCCCTTTCCCTTTCCAGCCACACAGGGCAATCTGTGTGGATTTCTGTCTCCCCAATTACAGAGCGTGCTGCCAACCTGCTGTGCTGAGACTGGCCTGGTCTTGGTCCTGGTGTCCTAGGGCTAATGACTGACCAGAGCCTTTGTGCTTTTGAAGCCCATTTGACTATAGTCCTTGTGTACAACTAAAAATGAAGCTTTAAACAATCTTGCTTTGTTTTATTTAATTCTGCCCAATCTATTTGAGAAAGGACACTCACAGGTACTTTTTAGATTGTAGCCTAAAGTGGATTATTGATTTCCTGGTTTCTCAAACATCAGGAAGAGCATAAAACTGCTAATAAGAGGTGACAAATATTTGGTGATACCGTGATTTCAGACATATTAATTTTGCCCTATATTTTAAAAATAAAAAGAATGAGACTGGAGTAGCAAAACCAGATGGTGCCAAACCATTCGGTCAACAGCTGCCATGGTGGTGGAAACCGTGTGTAAGGCCCGACCAGCTCACAATGTGCCATCGTCTCTGGAACAACTCCCAGCTCCCACAGTGATGCAGCAGGAGCGGTCTGTCTGTGCTCTGTGACAGGCACACAGCCCCCCACCCCACCCCCTGACTCCAGGACCTCAAGCGGATTCTGACTCCCAGGATGGCCCTGGGCACATAGAGCTGGCATTGAGACAATTGTGAGTCTCTCTTTGTGCCTAGGCCTGAAAGGTTTAAATCCAGCACAGTTAGGATGGTCTCCATCACTTGCCAGCCTAAAGAGAGAAAACGGTTAGACACACAGGGGCAGGCGAGAGAGGACAATCTGATGGCCTTTCAGCACTGTAGGCAGTGTCCTGTGCATGGGTCAACATGTGGCCAGGAAGATGTCTTTGCTTCAGGGCATTCATGTTCTAGTGGGGAGATGGCATCACGGAGCAGCACAATGTATTAACTGGGCATTCACGTTCTAGTGGGGAGATGGCGTCACGGAGCAGCGCAGTGTGATAACTGGGCATTCATGTTCTAGTAGGGAGATGGCGTCATGGAGCAGCGCAGTGTGATAACTGGGCATTCATGTTCTAGTGGGGAGATGGCATCAGGGAGCAGTGCAGTGTATTAATTGGGACACCATCCAGGGCAGGAAGAGAGGTGTGACAGTCAGTGCGGACCTAGCTGTGCCATGCAGCACCGGCCAAGTTGTTTGGCCTGTCTGAGCCTGTTCTACATCCAGAAGAGGGAGACAATGGGTGGAAAGGCTCCAGTGGTGACGTACAAATGCAAGCTCCTAATGGAGAGGCATGTGAACGGTTGCAGGAGTCCAGGGCGCTGCAGCCGCACCGCTCAGGTGTGTCGGAGCAAGCTGCAGGAAGCTGCGCTGAGCCTTGGGGATGAGAAGGCACTGGCGGCAGGAGTGCCTGTGGCAGAGGAAAAAGCACTTCCATGGCACGTGAAGTTGGAGAAGAGAGGAGGTTTCTGCCACCATTGGTCAGAAGAATCCTCCTGATTGGGCCACTTTGCACTCTCTAGAGACCAGGCAAAGGGAATGTGCTGCGTGGTTAAATCAGAGGTGGGCAGGCTGAGCCTGGGCCCAGTGGTGTCCAGTCAGCAGTTAAGAATGAATATTAAACATGTAAAGTGTTGGGGTGAGTGGGGGGTTATGAAGAATAGATGCAGTGGGCTTCTGTGGCTGGCAGAGCCATAGATCTTTGCCATCTGGCCCTTTACAGAGAAAGGCAATCCCTGGTTTAGCCAAATAGTGCCTAGCTCTGGAACTGGGAGTTAGAGCAGCTGCCATCAAAGTGCATAGACTGTCTGGAGGTGGGAGAAACACAACCCAAATCAGCACCACAGGTGAAGGGATGGGGGCTCTGACGTACTCGGTGGTGTTTGCCTAGAGCTCAGGCATGCCTGCAGCTTCCGTGCGGAAGACTTCCATCAGGTGTTGACAGTGGAAGTGGAAAGAGTTAAGAGGCTTTTGGAATTAGACTCAACAGGATTTAGTGATGGAGTCACTAGAGGGGTCTGGGGAGGGGAAGCATCAAGGCTTACCCAGGATCCTGGCTTGCACATATCAGTGGGTGATGGTGCTCTGGGATGACACGGGGGATGGGGAGAAGAAACCAGGCATTTCTTTTGGGTGCGTTAAGTTTGCAATGCCTACAGGATGTCTGAGTGGCTGTGTTAGGAAGACAGCTGCGTACGAAAGACTGATGTCCAGAGAGGAGAGCCGTGCTGGAGATGGACACTTGAAACCCTTGAAAATGGAAGATGTCACCGATCCCCTAAAGAGAGGGTGGAGAAAGGAAAGAAGGGAACCTGGCACCAGACCTGAAGAGCCTCAGCCTGGCATTAGAGGTGAGCATAGAAAGAGAAGGGGGCGTGGGAGGCAGGAAGGCCCAGCGAGGCAGGAGAGAAAAGGCAGAAGTGTGTTTCTCTGGAGGCCGAGGCAGGGAGACTGCTTGAGGCCAGGAGTTGGAGGCTTCGGTGAGCTAATACCTCACACAGCTTGTATTCTTTTGTGTCTCGATTCTTTCACTTGATCATGGATAAAGAGTGGAAAGGGAGACATAAATATGGTTATGTACGCAGATAATTTTAAATCTACAGCCGAAGTCTTAGATCTAATTAAAATTCAGCAAGATTACTGAGTATAAAATTGACACACATGCACACATCCCCAAAATGATTTCTATATATCAGCAGCAAACAACATGTAATTTGGAAGATGATACTGTTTACAACAGTAACAAAAGTGTGAACTAAAAATAAATCAAAAAGAAGTACATGATCCTTAAGGAGAAATTCATTTTTAAAAATTATTAAAAGAGCAGGCAAATATAGAGACACACCAAACACCTCAAATTCTTCGTGGGATGAGTATAAATATATAAATCAAACAAAATTAGCAGCTTCACCAACTTCTTTTGAATGATACTAGATTTTTAAAATAAATCAGATGCAAAAACAGTATGGTTCCTGGTAACATACTACTCTAAAATAATGAACTAGAGTTAGGAAAAGGAGATTTTTTTTTCTCTTTTGCTGAGTTATGTCTTAATTATTATGTTAGCAGTCTTTCCTGAGAAGCTAAAAGGTAATTAGCAACTGAAGCCAGGCAAGAGGCGGAGGAGGGAGGGCGTGGGCAGGCCATGCTCTCTGCTGAATCTCCAGGAGCTGTTCTGGTGGGGATGGAGGCTGGAGGCTGAGCCTAAGTGCAGTTGGGTTAGTGACAAATTAGATGGCTCATGTGGTTATTTAAAGCCTTCTCTCTAGGGAACTTTCAACTACCATATATTCAAGATCTTGCAGTTGATAGTTTTAAACTGGAATCTCAGGGACTCGGGCTGACTGTTACCTATACAAGTCGCTAAGGGATACAGCAGCTGTGAGCAGTGGTGTGAAAAATGGCCATCATTGCGTATTTTCAAACTTTTTTTAAGTATAACGCATACACCAAAAAGTATCCATGTCGTAAGTGTACATCTCAACACGTTAGCCCAAAGTGGACACAACTGTGAAACCTCCACCAGGGCAAGCAGCGGAACGTGACCGACCCAGAGTGTCCGGCATGCCCCTCCGCAGCCAAGGCTGCCTCTGGGCCTTAAAGATAACCTCTACCCTGACTCCCACCTCCGCAGATTGGTTACGCCTGTTTTTGCTTCACATAAGCAACATCACACAGCATGTATTCTTTTGTGTCTTGATTCTTTCACTTGATGCTGTGTTCATGAGCTCCATCAACCTGTGCCTCTGTGAACCTTCTCATACTCCTCTCTCAGTGCACGTGTGTATATGTTTCTGTTGGGTTGTGTACCAGGTCGCAGGAGACACATAGGTCCCACTCTAGAGGGCATACTGATTTACCAAAGTGTTGAGCGACTTTATACTCCTACCAGCAAGCAAGGAGCTTTCCAGCTGCTTCTTGTCCACATCAACAGTTGATGTTGACACTTTGGCCACCCTGGAGGGTGGTGGTGGTTTCTCATGGTGGCTTTAATCTGTAGTTCACTAATGACCAGTGAGGTTGAGCATCTTTACATGTTCTTATTTTCCACATGCACATCCTTTCTGGTGAAGAAGCCACAAGTTTTCTTTATTATTTATTTGTAGAAGTTATTTATATATTCCAGACCCAAACTCTCGGCAGATATATGTGTTGCAAATACCTTCTCTCACCCTGTGTCTTGCATTTCCATAATCACAGTGGAGTCTTTTGTTATACAGGAGTTCTTAATTTCAATGTGATCCAATTTATCTACCTTTTTTCTACGGTTAGGGTTTTTTTGTGTCCAGTTTAGAAAACTCAACTACTCCATGGTCATGAAGGAGTGCTTCTGTTATCTTTTGGAAGGTTTATTGTTTCAATTTTCAAATTTAAAGGACAATTCACCAGGAATTGTTTTTCTGTACAGTGTGAGGTAGGGGTTCAGAGTCAGTCCATCAGTGTTGTCTGTGTTTGATGTCCAGTTGACCTAGCACCGTTTGCTGACATAATTTCCCTTCTCCCTCCTGCTCTGCTGCAGTAGCTTTGTTGTGAATTAAGCATCCATATAGGCATGGGTTGTTGTTTTTTCTGAACTATTTTGTTAGGTGCTGAGGACTGGCCTTGAACTATTTCCTGTCCTAATTACTGAAACTTTCTTAAGAGTCTTCTTTTGACACCATAGAATCACCTTGCAGTTTTTTTGTTTTTCAAAATTTTCTTGGTTATACTTGGTATTTTGCGTTTCCATTTAAATCTTTCAATTAGCTTATCAATTTCCTCAAAATATTCTGCTAGAATTTTTATTAGACTTGCATTGAAGCTATAGATCATTTGGTGAGAATGGATATTCTTACAATATTGAGTGCTCCAATTCATGTTTAGCCATACATTGATTTAAATATTCTCCAATTGTTCTCATTATCTTCTAGTCTTCTGTGTAGATATTACACACTTAGTCCATTAGATTTATTCCCAGACATTTGGTGCATTGGATGATCAATTTAAAATGTTCCCTATTTTTATTTTGTAACCACTGGTTTCTGGTTTATTTAGAATGCAGTTGATCTTTGTGTATTGACCTCGTACCAGCAGTCTTTCGAGATTCACTTAATAATTTCAATAGTTATCTGTAGATTCTATTGGGTTTCTTACATATGTATCATTTTGTTTGTGAGTAATCACTTTTTCATTTTTTCCTTTCCAGTCATTTTATCCTTTATTGCTTTCTTCTTGGCTTACCTCATTGGTTGCTGCTGAAAAGAAGTGTTAGTGGTAAGCATCCTTATTTTTTTCCTGACCTCAGCGGGGGACACTTTCAATATTTCACCAGTAAGTGTGAGATCTGTGGTAGGATTTTTAAATATAGATCCCCGCAATGAGATCAAGGAAGCTCCCTTCTATCTCTTCTTTGCTAAGAGTTTCTTTTCCTGAATGCATGCTGAGTTGTATCACATTCTTTCTTCTGCATTTATTGAGATGATAGTATGATTTTTCTGCTTCATTATATTAATATGGTGAATTAAGTTGATTAAAGTTTAAATGTTATACCAAACTTGCATTTCTGGAAAAAGCCCAACTTAGAAAAAGCCCAGGAGATACCCCAGGATCCTTCTAGCAAATCCCCCTCTCTGCTTGCCCACCCACCTTGCTTCAAGGACAAGGAGTGGAAGAAATAAGGAAAATGGTGAAGAAGCCCAGGTCTCAGGGCTCCACCTGGCCATGCTATGGCCTAAGGCATGTGGCAGGGGGGACTTTTGTGACTTGGCTGGGGGTGGTGAGGGGCTGCTGTGGCCTAGGTGTGGGGAGTCTGTGGCCTGGGTACGGGGACATTGCTGACTACTGTGGCCTGGTCCCCCTCCCCAACTGCATCCTAGCCGTGGGGGGCTGCTGTGGCCTGACCCTGCCTAGCAGATGAGAGGCTCCAGGCCTCGTTTTCTATTGAGTGCATGGAGACAGCTCTGGTTGATGTGAGACCAGGTCACTTACTGGACATGGGTCCCTTCCTTGGGCTTCAGTCTCCTCATCGGAGAGGCTATCTGTAAAGTCAGGAGTCAACAAAATGTCCCTCAAGCAAACTGTGTAAAAAGAAAGTATAAACTAAACATTAAATATCCCGTCAGCCACAGAAATGTGAGGCACTGTTCCCGCCTGCACTGAGGTTCAGAGACTCGCCCTTCCCCAGCACCATCCACTGTGGGGTGCGGTGCTCAGTGTTTGCCAGCAGCCTAGGGTCTTCAAGGGGAAAAGTCTCTCTGCCGTCCTATGCTGGCCACCATGGGGACTTGTGATGGAGCTACTCATCAGTTCTTCGGCCAGTCTCTTTTCAGGGGGAAGGGTCTCCCATCTGCCATCAATGCCTCAGGGGATGGAGGGGAGGGAGGGCACATCTGGAGGGGTGCAACCCCAGATGGCCCCATGAGAACCAGGAGGGGCCCTGGTGGCAGCAGGAGTTCAGGCCCAGGAACAGGTCCCAGGCTCCCTCTTGTCCCAGCTCCTTCCCAGACCTCCTGGGAACACAGCACGCATTCCAGAGAGATGAGAGCAGTCATAGTCTATGCGGGTTTGCTTGAATGGCATACAATATAAGCCCACCTATTTTTGCTTTCTAGAATTCCACTTCTATTTTTGGTGGAATATGAAAGCTTTGACTATTTCCCAAAGTGGAAAAACACATATTTTTCCTTGACTGTCTGGTAATATCTTTGTTGCTCATTAAATAAGTGCATTCAGTCTGCATGGTGCTCGGTGAAGCCCCTTCCCGATCCCCTGAGCAGGAGCTGGCTGTGTGCACCACACGCAGATCCTTTCTCAAGCACTCTTGCATTTTATCTGTTGAAGCTTCAGCACTTCACACATATCCCAGTGGGTAGATCTGAATAAGGGCATCAGATGTGCCCCCCACTCTGCAGCTAAGAACTGCAGAGAAGCCTCTCCGTGAGGATTCCAGTGCTTAGGTCCCAGGCCCCACCCCTCATGTATCTGTAAAATAGAAGAGGAGGAGGGGGAGGGAGAGGAAGAAGACGGGTGGGAGGGTAGGAGGAAGGGGAGGGGCACTTCCACCCCTTCCACTGCCTTAAGGATGTGTGTGGTGGACACTGGAGTGACTACGGAAGGAATACGCCTACCTGAGCTCACTCCCACCAGCATATTAGCCTCCATTACAACCACTGATTCTTCCGGTATTTTGCAACAGAGTTTCACTCCGTTGCCCAGACTGGAGTGCAGTGGCACAACCATGGCTCACTGGAGCCTCCACCTGCCCACTCACCCAATCCTCCCACCCCAGTCTCTGTAGTAGCTTGACACCACCACACCCCGCTAATTTTTTCATTTTTATTTTTTGTAGAGACAAGGTCTCCTTATATTGCCCAGGTTGGTGTCAAACTCCTGGATTTAAGTGATCCTCCCATCTTGGCCTCCCAAGGTGTTGGGATTACAGGTGTGAGCCACTGCATCAGGGCTTAGTGGGTCTATTTCTTGACTCTTTATTCTGTTCCATTGATCTATTTGTTTTGCTTGCCACAGACACCATGTTGTATTGAATCCTATAGCTTAAGAAAAAGAAGCTGGTGTCATTCTTGCAGACTCTGTGCAGGATTGTTTGCCCTATTCCAAGTTCTTTGCCTTTCCATTAAACTTTTAGGATCAGCTGGTCAATTTCTACAACAAAGCCTGCTGGAATTTTTACTAGAATAATATTGATCTTTCAGGAAGGATGGACAGCTTTATAATACTGAATCTTCCAATCCATGATCATGGTATATCTCTCTGTCTCAGTACATTCCGGCAGCTATAACACAGCATCTTCGACTGGATAGCTTACAAACAACAGAAATCTATTTCTGGCAGTTCTGGAGGTTGAGAAGTTCAAGATCAAGGTGTCTGGTGAAGGCCCAGGCTCCCCAGCCTCTGGCTCCAGAACTTATACCCTTTGCCTGGTGTTCTCAGGCCTTTGGTTTGGACTGAGGGTTTTACCATCAGCTTCCCTGGTTCTGGGGCTTTTGGACTTGGACTGAGCCACACTGCCAGCATCCCTGGCTCTCCAGCTTGCGGATGACTTGTAGTGGGACTCCTCAGGCTTCACAGCTGACAGTGCCTTCTTGCTATGGCCTCACGTAACAGAAGGTACTAGATAGCCCTCTGCAGTGTCTCTTTCTTTCGAGTCAGAGTCTTGCTCTGTTACCCGGGCTGGAGTGCAGTGGTGCAACCTCGGCTCACTGCAACCTCTGCCTCCAAGGTTCAAGCCATTCTCTTGCCTCAGCCTCCCAAGTAGCTGGGATTACAGGTGCCCACCAACACACCCAGCTAATTTTTTGTATTTTTAGTAGAGACAGGGTTTTGCTATGTTGGCCAGGTTGGTCTCAAACTCCTGACCTCATGATCTGCCTGCCTCGGCCTCCCAAAGTGCTGGGATGACAGGTGTGAGCCACCGCGCCCAGCCTACAGTGTCTTTTATAAGGAAACTAATCCCATCACGACGACTCCACTCTTATGACCAAACCACCTCCCAAAAGGCCTCACCTCAAAAAACCATCACCTTGGGGGTCAGAATTTCAACTTATGAGTTTTAGGGGGACAGAAATATTTAGACCATAACACTTACAATGTGTTTACATTGTCTTTAATTTCCACCAGCTGTGTTTTGCGGTTTTCAGGGTAAAGGTCCTGCACATCTGTGTTAGGTTTCTCCAGAGAAATGGAACCAATAGTATGGGTGGATAGATGGGTAGATGGAGAGAGGGAGAGAGAGAGAGACAGACAGGCAGACAGGTAGATAGATAGTTGAGAGGGGATTTATTAGGGGAATTGATTCATATGAGTGTGGGGTCTGAGGAGTCCCACTGCAGGCCATCTGCAAGCTAGAGACCCTAGGGTGCTGGGAGTGTGGCTCGGTCCAAGTCCAAAAGCCCCAGAGCCAGGAAAGCTGGTGGTAGAAGTCTCAGTTCAAGGTCAAAGGCCTGGGAACCCAGAGGCAGGGGATGAAAGCCCTGGAGCCAAAGGCTGGGGAGGCTGACGTTGTTGTCCAAGGGCAGGAGAGGACCAGTGCATCCCAGCTCCAGCAGGGAGCTCCACACATTCACCTTTTCTCTGTCTCTGTTCTCTCCAGGCCCCCAATAACTGGATGATGCTGTCCACCCTGAGGGAGAATCTCCCCCACTAGTCCACTCAGACTCACACTAATCTCTTCTGGAAACACCTCACAGACACACCACAAAATATACTTTATCCAGTTTCTAGGTATTTCTTAATCCAGTCAAGTTGACACCTAAAATGAACCATCACAAAACCTTCTGTTAAATTCATTCCTAAGTATTGCGTTTTTTGTTGCTACTGTAAGTGGTATTTTAAATTTTAATTTTCCAGTTGTTTCTTGCTAATGTATAGGAAAGCAATTGATCTGGTAATTGATTGTATACCCTTTGGCCTTGCTGTATTCACTTACTAATTCTAGTGCTTTTTGTAGCTTCTTTGGGATTTTCTGCATATACGTTTATAATCATATTGTTTATGAATCTACACAGATTTGCTTTTTCCTCTTCAACCTGTATGTCTTTTATTTCTTTTTCTTGCCTTATTGCATTGGCTAGGACCTGTGATACAGTTGGAGAGCACTTGCTGTGCCCACATGGGAGAGTACATAGAAGGGTGACACCAGGAGGTAGGTTCAGAGGTCCCAAAAACTAAGTGTAGTACAGTCATCCCCTCTTATCTGTGGGGAATATGTTCCAAGACACCCAGTTGGTGCCTGAAGCTGCAGACAGACAGATAGATAGATGGATAGACAGATGATAGATAGATAGATAGATAGATAGATAGATAGATAGATAGATAGACAGACAAGAGAGGATTTATTAGGGGAATTGGTTCACATGGTTGTGGGGCCTGAGAAGTCCCACACAGGCCATCTGCAAGCTAGAGACCCTAGGGTGCTGGTCATGTGGCTCAGTATAAGTCCAAAAGCCCTAAACCAGGGAAGTCAATGGTAGAACTCTCGCTCCAAGGTCAAAAGCCTGGGAACCCAGAGGTAGGGGGTGAAACCCAGGCTGTGCAGAACACTATATGTACCATGTCTCTTTTATCTGACTACCAAGAGGGCTACTAAGTGACTAACAGCGGCTAGTGCAGACAGTGTGAATATGCTGAACAAAGGGACAATTCACATCCTGTGCAGGACAGAGCAGGACGGTGCAAGATTTCATTGTGCTTCTCACAGGGTATCCAATTTAAAACATATGAATTGATTTCTGGACTCTTCCAGTTTATAATTTTAAAATGCAATTGACTGTGGGTAAGTGAAATTACGGACAGTGAAACTGAGGATGGTGGAGGCTACTGTACATGACTTTCAGTTCCTGCTGACTTCTCTAGTGTCATTAAAGAGCAAACTCTGGCAGGATATGTCATATTTGTATAACACTTGAGAGCTGGGCTGGCTATGTAATTTGCAGGGTGCACTGGAAAATGAAAATGAGACTGCTTATTCATGAAACATGAAAAACCTTCTTTCCTTTTTACCAAAGTCTGTCTCTGTCTGTGCCCTTCCCTCCGTCGCCCTTCCCTGCCCTCTCGATCTGTCACAGTGGTTTTCACGTGCCGTTTACTGTCGTGCTCCCTTGAGCACGGGAATACCTGCAAGACAAGGAGGGGTCTTCACAGGCAGAGGCGTCAGGGTCAGAACCGTGGAGTGGCCTCGGGTGAGTCACGGCTGCAAGCCCCATTACTCCATTGCCCCACAGGGCTTCTCTTTCAAAGCACACATTCAATAATAAAATTGTTAAAATATCAAGATAATAACTGCAGAGCACTCAAAATGCAAACACCGTCCTCCCGAGCATGGAACCCTCTTGAGAAAAAGGCCCTCCTGAGCACCGAGTCCTCCTGAGCATGGGGTCCCCCTGAGCACAGAGTCCTCCTGAGCACAGAGTCCTCCTGAGCAGCAAGCCCTCCTGAGTACCGAGCCCTCCTGAGCACGGGGTCCTCCTGAGCACAGAGTCCTCCTGAGCACAGAGCCCTCCTGAGTACCGAGCCCTCCTGAGCACGGGGTCCTCCTGAGCACAGAGTCCTCCTGAGCACGGGGTCCTCCTGAGCACAGAGCCCTCCTGAGCACAGAGTCCTCCTGAGCACCGAGCCCTCCTGAGCACCGAGCTCTCCTGAGCACAGAGCCCTCCTGAGCACAGCGTCCTCCTGAGCACCGAGCCCTCCTGAGCACCGAGCCCTCCTGAGCACTAAGCCCTCCTGAGCAGAGAGTCCTCCTGAGCAGCGAGCCCTCCTGAGCACGGGGTCCTCCTGAGCACAGAGTGCTCCTGAGCACCGAGCCCTCCTGAGCACTAAGCCCTCCTGAGCAGAGAGTCCTCCTGAGCACCGAGCCCTCCTGAGCACGGGGTCCTCCTGAGCACAGAGTGCTCCTGAGCACCGAGCCCTCCTGAGCAGAGTCCTGAGCACCGAGTCCTCCTGAGCATGGAGTCCCCCTGAGCACAGAGCCCTCCTGAGCACCAAGCCCTCCTGAGCACCGAGCCCTCCTGAGCAGAGAGTCCTGAGCACAGAGTCCTCCTGAGCATGGGGTCCCCCTGAGCACAGAGCCCTCCTGAGCACCAAGCCCTCCTGAGCACCGAGCCCTCCTGAGCAGAGAGTCCTGAGCACAGAGTCCTCCTGAGCATGGTGTCCTCCTGAGCATGGTGTCCTCCTGGGGGTCTCCTAAGTGGCTCCCAGTCATATACCTGCCTCACACACACCAGTGCCAAGGGCCTGTGTGCTTGGTGCCCTGCCAGGTGTCTGGGGCCCGCCTGCTATCTCGCACTCACAGCCTCACATTCACTTACAATGGGCCAGGCATTTAGCAGGTGAAACTGCGGCTCTGAGAGCTCAGAGAGCTTCTTTCACAGTAGCAGCTGCTCCCACAAGGGGTGGATTCTTTTCTCTGAAACAGGGCAGCGGAGACTAAATTATCTCTAACAATGGTGGGGTGGTGAGCAGTCTTTGCTTCAGTAATGGACATATGTATTCTGTACTCACTTTCATGGTCAAATGTTTTCTTAAGCTGATTAAGAATGGTAAGGTGTGGCTGGAGGCGGTGGCTCACGCCTGTAATCCCAGCACTTTGGGAGACCAAGGTGGGTGGATCATGAGGTCAGGAGATCGAGACCATCCTGACTAACACAGTGAAACCCAGTCTCCACTAAAAATACACACACACAAAAAAATTAGCCAGGCGTGGTGGCGGGCACCTGTAGTCCCAGCTACTCAGGAGGCTGAGGCAGGAGAATGGCGTGAACCCGGGAGGCGGAGCTTGCAGTGAGCCAAGATCGCACCACTGCACTCCAGCCTGGGCAACAGAGTGAGAGTCTGTCTCACTCAAAAAAAAAAAAAAAAAAAAAGAATGGTAAGGTGTGGGTCACACCCTAGGGAGAGACAGTGGGCCCAGTGGCCGGGACAGCAGCTGAAACAAGCCATTCAATCTCCCAGGGTGGCAGATTCGTTGCAGCTGTGTGAGGTGCTGTGGTCAGGCAAGACTTCTGCTTAGTCAGGTCAGGAGGACTTCCTGAAGGAGACGACATTCTTACAGTACAAGCAGTCATTCCCCAGGTCCAGAAGAGGCCTGGGGGAAAGCCTGTGCCCAGCAGGTAGGAAAGTGATGTGTAACCCAGCCAGGAGAGCCCAGGGAGCCAGTGCCTATCACTCAGGGGTGCTCCAGGGCTTCCTGGGAGGGCCTGGCATGGCAGGGGCCAGGGACCAGTGAGGGCAGAGGAGGGACTGGGGAGGAGAGCAGAGGAAGACAGGTTCGGCCAGATGGGAGGGTCCTGGATGCCACTTCTGATCCCGACTCCCCCCACCACTTACCAACCTGCAAAATCCTCCATGTTCTGTTCTTTCCCTTTTTTTTTTTTTTTTTTTTTTTGAGACAGGATCTCACTCTGTTGCTCAGGCTGGTGTGTACAGTGGTGCCATTTCGGCTCACTGCAACCTCCACCTCCCAGGTTCAAGTGACTCTCCTACCTCAGCCTCCCGAGTAGCTGGGACTACAGGTTCACACTACCACACTGGGCTAATTTTTGGATTTTTTTTGGTAGAGACGGGGTTTCAGCATGTTGGCCAGGCTGGTTTCAAACTCCTGATCTCAAGCGATCTACCCACCTTGGCTTCCCAAAGTGCAGAGATTACAAGTGTGAGCCACCACGTCCAGCCAATCTTCTGTGTTCTCCTCAACCCTGGTTAAAAGCCCACTCCCCTGTCCCCCTCCTCACCAGCCGCCACTGCCCCAGCACCCCTCCCCATTCCATGCCCCCACCCTGCACACCCTTCCCCCTCCCTGCCCCACACTCCCTACACCCCTCCCCTCCGGCCCCCACTCCCCAAACCCCTCCCCACTCCCTGACCCCGCTCCTCCACACCCCTCCCCGTCCCTGACCCCCATTCCCCCCATCACCCTCCTCCCTCCCCGCCACTGCCCCACACCCCTCCCTCTCCCTGCCCCTCATGGCCATCTTCCTAAAGGGCAGAACCCTCTAGACTCTGGAACTTTGCTCTGTCCACCTGCCTGTGTGTTCAGAAACCTCTCAGACCAGTGGGCACCCCCAGCTCATCCAGCCCCCTCCTGTATGTGGACACTCAGATTGTCACCAATCTTTTTTTTCTATTACAAACAGCGCTGCAAAGGAAGGATGTCAACCACAGGTGTCTTCGTTTTGGAAACTGGAGACATCTTCCCGGGGTCAAAGGCAAGTGTGCATGTCGTTTTGTTCGGTGTTGCCAGCGCCCCTCTGAGAGGGCGGTACCCAGTGGTGTCCCAGTCAGGGACTGGGACCTGCTTCCCACAGCCCAGCAGACGGATGTGCGGTCTCGTGGATGAGAGGCAGCACCTGGCTGTGGTTGAAGTTTGCGTTCTCTAAGGATGAGTGAGTGGACAGGTTCAAAGTATTTAAGGCTCATTTTAATCTTTTTGGGGAACTGTCTCTTTATGTCCTTTTCCTGTTTGTCTATCTGATTTCTGGTCCTTTGTCATCAATTTGTACGAGTTCTTCATTTATTAAGGATGTTGGGGCTGGGCACGGTGGCTCATGCCTGTAATCCCAGCACTTTGGGAGGCCGAGATAGGCGGATCGCTTGAGGTCGGGAGTTCGAGACCAGCCTGACCAACATGGTGAAACTCCGTCTCTACTAAAAATACAAAAAAATTAGCCAGGCGTGGTGGCACACACCTGTAATCCCACTTACTCAGGAGGCTGAGGCAGGAGAATTGCTTGAACCTGGGAGGTGGAGGTTGTAGTGAGCCAAGATGGCGCCACTACACTCCAGCCTGGGTGATGGAGCGAGACTTTGTCTCAAAAAAAAGAAAAGAAAAAAGGACTTTGGCCCTTCATCTGTGTCTTATGTTGCAAATATTTTCTCCTAGTTTTTCAGTGGTCTTTGTTTATGGTGTTTTCTTTTGGCTGTGCAAAATATTTTTCCTTTTTTATACCCATATTTCCCAATCTTTTCTTTTCTTTGAGTCATAGTCTACCCCTGCACCCAGGTAACGGAAGAATGCACTCATGTCCTCTTCCAGGACTTGTCTGAACTCCTGTTTTGCACGTGGGTTCCCGAGCCGCTGAAGTGTATTTTTGTGTGTGGCGTGAGGCAGACCTCTCATCTTTTCTCCAAGCCTATCTGGTGTGTACCCCCACCCTGTTATTCAGAGTCCACTTGTGCTCCAGAGGTTTGAGGCACCCCCTCTATCTCATGCTGACCTCCCAGGTGCATGGGCCTCCTTCAGGGCTTCTCGTCCACCCTGTGTCTGTCTGTCCAGCACAACCCGCTGGAGGACGCTGTGCTGTCAGCAGGGCTGAGGCTATCAGGGAAGGGGTGCAGGTGGCGGAACTAGACTTTCTTTTTCAGGGGTTCCTGGCTGTCTTTGAGGGATAAGTATTTCTTGGGATAAGATTCATTTATGTGAAGTTCAGCAGTCCTTCAGTTTTACTCCATTTCTTTTTCTTCTATTAAATTCAAGGAAAATCCTTAACTTTCCCATCTACTCAGCGATCAGCTTGCGTGTTCTGTCCACGTCTTGCACAGGGCCTGGCCTCATCCGACATGAATGAGGGGCGTTTCTGGGCAAGGGGTCTGGCAGTGACATTTGTGGTTTGTTGTTGCTTTCTTTTTTTGTAACTTTCGGTATTGTTTGCCTCTTGACAATATGCATGCATTCTTCCTGTGAGGAAACCAAGTCATTATTCCAGAGCAGAATTTTTCCAGGAAGGAGCCAAGCGCTCAGATGGCTCTAGGTGGGGGAGGGGACGAAGTAAATCGCAGTCTGCAAATTAGAGCTCAGTGCATTAATATTTCCTAAAAATATCTCTCATTTGCATCTCCTACGAGCAAATGTTTTGCGGAAAAACCGTCTTTATTTCGGGATCTCTGGAGTGGTGGCGGCACCGCCGGCGAATGGCCTACATCTCCTGCTTCTGTTCCAGCTCATTCTTGCCTTCCATGAATACAAGACGCTGGAAGGTGCAGGAAGAGAGAGGAACGGTGATGAACGGAGCAGTCTCTGTCCCACGTGGCAGCTTTGGGGTTCTGTCTCCCTTTTTATCATAAAGAGGTGTTTTTGTGTGTTTCTTTCTCATGGCTAATTTGAGATTCTGGTTATTTAAAGAGCCCAGAGATGGAAGCCAGATGACTCAACTCCAGATTGGGGAGGGATTTCCTTAAAAGACCTCTCAGTTTGTGGGAGCACAGACCAACATGACCGTGCACCATGCATGCTCATCACGCCTGGCTACCCTGATGTACTCAGACTCCGAGCCGCTCGGCAGAAAGTGGAGGCTAAACAAACTCGTCTTCCCTCCCACCGTGGCTCTCGTTCAATAAAACCAACAGAAGCCACAGGCTGACAGCATCTGGTTAAGGGAGGGAGGGACCTGAACGGCTGCCGCGTGGTGACCACTGCACCCATAGCACGGGTTGCTGGCTGCGCCTGGGGAGCCCCATCCCTGTGCTTGTAACCAGAAGTCAGGCTAGTCTGCTCTGGGACTCTTCTTAAGATGAGCTCTTCAACTCTGCAGCGGTTGCCTTTTCTGGCGCTGCGGGCCGGTCCCTCCACACCGCGCCTCCTCCTGGGACGCCCATGACAGTCACCTGCTGTGGTCGGGAGGGGCATTCTCAGGAGCAGACCTGAGAGTTTCTGAGAGTTCCCGGCGGGCCTGAAGATGCGGGGGCTCAGAGCTGCGCTTTCCTTGCCAGCGTGGTCCTTCCGTGCACTCCCCGGTGCCAGCTGACTGCGGGGGGGTGGAAGGGAGGCCTGTGGTGGCCGTTGGAGGCTGGTGCTTCCCTGCCGGACTCCCTGGCAAGTCTGTTCTTGGAATTGTCCTTCCCGAAGCCTCCTGCGTGAACTGCACTCAGCGGAACCCGCAGGCTGTGGGCGCGGCGTCCGGGCTCTCTCCGTTCCAGCCCCCGGGCTCGCGGTGCCCCACTGTGTGCCGGCACAGTCTTTGCTCCGCGGGAAGGTGGGCTCCGGCTCTCCCCTGGCCACGTTACATGAGTCTCAGACCCTTCTGGAGGGCCACCCTGAGCTCCGACACGCCAGGGCCAAGTTCCACGCTTCTGCCAAGCACTCAGCCTGCGGGCCTGTGTCAGCCGGTGTGTGCGGGAGGCGCACACGGTCATTCCTAGAGCGTGTTATGTTCTACTCATAAAAGGCAACGTAGTGGGGGCAAAATCCTGGGGCCATGGCTGTTTCCCTCCCAGCGGGTGTGGGGCCCTATATTCCAGAAGATCGTTTCTGACGAACTCCAGGTTGGCCTGTGCTCGGGCTTCCAGGGTTTTCCCTCCGTGCTCCGCCGCCTTCGCCACTCCAGACGATCGACTGGGGCATCTCAGGGTGCCTCGTCTGTCTCCTGTGGCTCAGGGAGGGCTGTCCCTCGTTGTCTGATGCTGGCATCTTGACGTCTCTTGTTTCATGTGGTTTTTCTCTTTTGATTTGTTTGGTTTTTCAAGCAGAAGGTAAACATGGTTCCTGTTACTCCACCTTGGCTGGAAGCCACAGTCTCCTGTTCAGATTGTCTTAGTTCCTTATTCTCTATTGTGAACAATCTTCTCAGACCCAGCCATTTCCAAAAACTGAGGATACGGGCTCTCCTTGGCCTCCCTATGTCCCCATGGATACCTTCTCAGCACCTCCCTCAGGCCCCAGGGTGCCCGCTGGCAGTTTTCGGTGCAGAAACTCCTCAGAGAGCGGGGGGCATTTCTTAGGAAATGCCCACTCCAAACATTTGGATTGCGGGCTCATCGTTTTAGAAATTCTGAATGGGTTATAGTTGGCTCAAACACCAAAAAGTATAAAGAGACATACAGTGTCCAGCGTCCCTCCCCCAGGCCGTTCCTCCCTGGTTACTTTCTCATGTAAACCCACGTGCAAGACTGCAGCTGTGGGCAATCTTCTATTTTTGGAAAGTAGTAGCAAGTTGATACCCACTGATCCTCACCTTGAATTTTTCAGCACATAGCACATTCACGCAGGTAGAGCCAGCAAAACATAATGCTAGACTGGCATGGGGGCATGGGAGATAGGCCCACAGATGGTCCAAGGACCTGCCTGTGTGATGTCAGGTCTGTCCTGTCCTCTGATGAGCTTGGGAGGGAGAGCAGATGTCTGTTTCTGACTACATTGGGGTGCTCATTAGCCAGCGAGGTGGAGGAGTCCTGTAGGCAGCTGGATGTTGTGATGGTTACTTTCATGTGTCTACTGGACAGGGCCAGAGGGTGCCCAGATACTTGGTCAAACATCACTTTGGGTATTTCTGTGAGGGTGTTTTTGGAAGAGATTAGCATTCAAATTGGCAGACTGAGGAAAGCAAGATGGCCCTCCCCATTGTGGTGGGCCACATCCAGTTGAGGACCTGAATTCAACTGAGGGTCCCCTGAGGACCCTGATGACAGTGGAACTAATTCCTACCAGCTCTGTGTGAGTGGAGCTCATGTTTATTTTTAAGAGACAGGGTCTCGCTCTGTCACCCAGGCTGGAGTGCAATGGTGCCATCATGGCTCACTGCAGCCTCCACCTCCTGGGCTCAAGTGATCCTCCCACCTCAGCCTCCTGAGTAGCTAGGACTATAGGCACATGCTACCATGCCCAGGTTTTTTTTTTTTTTTTTTTTTTTTTTTTTTTTTTTTTTTGTAGAGATGAGACCTCGATATGTTGCCCAGGCTGATCTCAAACTCCCAGGCTCAAGTGATACTCCCGCCTCAGCCTCCCAAAGTGCTGGGATTACAGATGTAAGCCACTGTACCCAGTGCAACCTAATGACTTCTAAAGATGCCTGTGCTTACCTCTTCCAAGGGCTGTGGTTGTGCTGGAGTTCCTGGACACAGCCCTATCTGGTTACATGGCGGCTCCTTCAGGCTTCGGTCTGTTCCTGTGCTGGCTGCGGGGCCAAGCTGGCGTCTGAAGGACATTTCTCCATCGAATGGGCAGTCTCTGGAGGGTCCAATTTTCCTTCTAGGTTTTCCTTTCTCAGGACACTGTCCTTGCCAACCGTTTCCTGCTACGGCTGGTGGCGGCCAAGTCCGCAGGGCCTCTCTGAATGCCCGGTTCCTGCTCCACTCACAATCGCCAGTGCAAGCCTCACCCGGGAGCAGCGGCTTCTCAGAACGTAAACCCCAGTGATGCTCTCAGGTGCCAGTTGTGTCTAGTGTGGCCTGTGTGGACCCCACGACTTGGAAAATTTTAAGAAGCGCTTATAAATTATTAACCTGTGATTGTAGGTAATGAAACAACCAGAGGGCTTCATGAAATTCAGATCAAATTCGACCACAGAAGCATTTGAATCTGGCTCACTGCATGCCGGGCGCCGCTGTAAGCACCCTACCTGCATGTTCTCATTGGATCCTCAGCAACCCCAGGAAGCTGGCATGGTCACAGCTGCACTCAGCTGGGTGAGCAGGTCTGTGTGCCAAGAGGTGGAGCCTCTCCCACAGCCACGCAGTGGTCGGGGGCCACGCAGGTTCCAGCCTGTCCCTGCCAGACCAGCAGGCACTCTCGAGCCACAGGCCCGCTGCCTCTCACATGCAGAAGGTAGCTGGTCTCCCCAAAGTCGGCTTGGCTTCTGACGAACGCTCTCGTGCTCCCTCTGGCCCTACCATGGAGGCTTCATCTCACACAATGCCCAGAGTAAGGGCCCAACATTTAAAGAGATGAGTGTGGAAAGCATGATACAGTCAGAGTTCCACGTACTCTCACGTCATTCCTGAGGGTACAGGCAGGAATCAGAACAAGGAGAAAAACCAACAGAAACAAAACAGTAACAACAAGCAAGCTACGAACCAAAGGCATATGCAGCACACAAAGGGTTAACACCTTGACCGGTTCAAGAGTCAGAGATTAACGTCACGAATAAAACTGCAAATTAAAAAAGATAACAAGATGCCATGTTTCATTATTGGATTAGCAAATACTAAAAAGAAAGCTATGCCTGGGGTGGGGGATGCTGGAGGACATGGGGCCGGTCACTCACTCCTGCAGGATGCCCTGACAATGCCTGTCAGAAATCTTAAAAATGTGTGCAACGTCTTAAAATTTATCCTGTGGAGATAATAAGAGGTATGCCCCCAGATAGATTCACAGCCTTTTTATAATAGCTAAGATCTGGGCAACCTAAATGGCCAACACTACAGTATTACTCAATGACGTGTTTATTCAAACCATAGCATTCTATGCAGTATTCAAATGATCCAGCTCTTCATTTATTGACCTTAAGAACTGCTAATGATATAACTGTTACATGATAAAACATGCACAGTGCCTCGCGTGTCACAGGATCAGACGTGCACAGCACACCATGCATGCGTAGTTTGGTCTGTCCACATAGGTACAGGCATGAGTCATCACCTGTGTGATGGGGCTACGAGTGGCTTTTTCTTCTTTTTGCTTATTTTTCTTGTTTATATATTTCTACAATGAATATGAGTAACATATAGCAAAGTGTAAAACGGTGTGAGCAGAGTCTCTGTGCCATTTCCTAGACCCCTGCCCTCTGGGAGCTAGATCTGCAGCCTGGCTCTGGCCCGTCCCCTGCCGAGCTCTACTAAAGGGCAAAGCAGGATGTCCCTGAGGAAGGGGCCTCGCCAGCTCCTCCCCTGGAGGAGCCTCTGAGCACATCGAACTAGAGTCTGAGCTGGTCACACAAGCCCCCGCTGAGCACCTGCCATGGGCCGACACATCCTGGGGACGGAATGTTCTGGAATCGCAGCAGTAGGTCAGACGGGAACTCTGGCACAGACGCCCCCTCTCCGGATTCTTGTCCAGATCCCAAGATGGATACAAAACATGGCAAGTATGAGCTGGGGCTTAGCAAAGCCGCATAAATCCATCGCTGCTGCGAAAACAACTCGAATGACATGGTGTTGGGAACAAAAACCATACAAGAATTCCGCGTCTGGGAAGGGCATTTCTAAAGCAGTTCTGGTTACAGAACAGAAGCGAGTATCATGAGGTGAACAGAAAAGGCAGAAATGTTAGTGAAATTTCAGGATGCAGAAATGAAAGGAAGTCCTGGAACTTACCGAGTGCTTTAGGGAGGCCACCGTTACAACAGATAGACATGAACGTGTGTAACGGCCCAAGTGTAAGAGAAGCGTGTTCATTCTTGGTGAGAGCAGGACAAGCAGGACCTGAGTGGTGGAGCGGAGCTTGGGGACATGGGAGGGTTGGGTGGGGGAGTCTCTCCCCATGTGGCACCCAGGGGCCCAGGCTGAGGAAAGCTTCGCCATCTTGCTTCACAGGTGACTTTGAGGTCACTGGGGCTGATCCCTGGCCCAGCCAAGGCTGATCCCTCACCCAGAGGCTGTGAGCCTCTCTGGAAGCAGGGGGAGCATCACTCCTGCTCACAGTCCACTGGCTGGAGCCCAGCCAGGGCCCACCCGGCTGCAGGGGAGCCTGGATGGATCAAGGTGTGCCCAGGAACAAGAGAAGGGATAAGTGTTCAAAGCAGAGAGCAGCATCGGCCTGCATTCATAGTTAACAGCTATTTTGACACTTGAGAATGTTTTCTAGAATAAAAATGAGTAAGAAAAGGTTGAATTTGGCAAAGACGTAAGACATACATTCATGAGAGGTGCTCTTCTATAAACACAGCAGCTCACTTTAACTGCCTTAGAAATCTGGAAACAAGGAGATTCCAAGACCCACAAATCTGGCATTTGTCAACTATTTTTTCTTTCATTGACAAATGTAGATAGTATATTTTATGAGCATAAAGAAACGTAACAACTTCAGACTCACAAATGACTGAAAAGCATTGATCTACGTGGTTCTTTTCAACCAAAATTAATATAAATAACATAAAAAAGTTGAATGAAAGATTTATTTTCCAAAAAGAACTTTTGTAACAGACATTGTATATCTTTGGATGGCTTTTAATTTTTTAAACAAAATTTCCTCTTTTTCTTCCAATGTGTTTTTTCTATTTTTAAAATTTTTTGATCCTCGTACAACTTGCTCTGACCACACTTATTTTTCTAAATTCTTGTGGAATCAAATGCTGTGTTTTCATTTTGTACCCAAACAATGTGAACATTACCTTGACCAAGAAGCCTGTAGACTAATGTTCACCAGATGGGCTGGTGTCTGGCATTCTCTGCAGAACGTGTCCAAATCCTGCCCAGTTGGTCATGATACTTCCTAGAAATGGACTGGGTGGGGGCGAGGTAGGGTGACCATCTGCCTCATGGTCCTTAACATCTAGAACTGGAGAGGATTTGAAGGAAGAAGAAAGGATCCCTCTTATCTGAGTTGCTTTCAAGTTGAAGGACGTTAGATGGGAAATCCTCATCAGAAGGTGGTAAATTTAGCTTGCAAGCATAATAATTACTTTATTAGTTGATGATACTTTTCACCCAATATATGTTTAGTATGGAAAACCCAAAATAAGTTTTTAAACTGCGGCTATTGAATATGGAATTTCCCTTGCAAATGACTTCTCAGCAAATGAATATATGGTCTAGAGATGGGACTCTATTTTAGGGGGTTACTTTCTTTAGATAGTGGAATGCCTGGAGACCACAACCAGATCTGAGAACATCGCATCTTGGTTTTAGTGTAGCAGACAGCCAGTTTCTCAGACTTAGGACTTAAAAATGTTGAAATGTATTCCACAGAAAAATCTTAAAATTTAACCACTCAACCTCACGTTGGCCTAAGAAACATTTTTAGCGAAGGCATAAAAGCAACTCTAAAATTCTATTTTACTGTGCTTTTCTGAGAATGTGATTATGCAATCACTAAATGGAAGTGGCTTTTTGCTATGGTTTCTGGCTACCCTGTCTCACCACTGTAGCTTTTGGACACAAAATTGAAAAGACCAGCCTGGAAGGGATGATGTCTACACTGGCAATATTTCTTACTGTCATCACGTTTTGTGTAAAACAAATACCTACTATTTTGAGAACAACTTTGGATATGTTTATTTTGGTTATAAAATTTAAACGATCTTTCTCTGAGTTTGATGCTGTTTTATTCTCCTATTTACTGAGCCCCACCATGAGTGGGGCTGGGGGAGTGATACTGGAACATAGCCTCCGCCACTCCTCAGTCAACCTCACCCTTCTTAGTTCTTACCTGTCACTGTGAAGTCACCTGCTTCACCAATTTTGAATAATATCTCTTAGCCCTGGCTGTAAAGATGAGGAAGTTAGTTTTCCTCCCCACCTACTCCCCACCTACTTTCTTTCTTTTTGAGACAGAGTTTTGCTCTTGTTCCCCAGGCTGGAGCGCAGTGGCACTGTCTTGGCTCACTGCATCCTCTGCCTCCTGGGTTCAAGAGATTCTCCTGGCTCAGCCTCCCGAGTAGCTGGGATAACAGGTGCCCATCACCATGCCCAGCTAATTTTTGTACTTTTTAGTAGAGCCATGGTTTTGCTATGTTGGCCAGGCTGGTCTTGAACTCCTGACCTCAGGTAATCCGCTTGCCTCAGCCTCCCAAAGTGCTTGGATTACAGGCATGAGCCACTGCGCCCAGCCTCTCCCCTACTTTCTGCCTTTCACTCCAAACCATGGTTAGCTTTATGATTTCTCTATGCTCAGAAATTTATTACTTTACATTCTTATAAATTTTTTCCAGACACATTTATTCTAGCTTTAGTCCTATAGTTAGATTCAAAACTTACTGCTAGTGCTTCCAATAATGTTTTAAAATTCATTTCTTAGTTGGCTGCAGTTTATCCTCTATTCCATAGGAATAATGTCGCTGAGTTTTGCGTGTCTGAAATGTTTGTCAGTTGCCTTCCATGTCTATGACAGTTTAGCTGGTTATAATAATGGTGTTCACACTGTCTTTCGCTAAGGATCTCCTGGGATGCTCCACAACCCTCTAGTACCATTGTCATTGTAAAGAAATCTGAGCCAGACTGGCTTTTCTCTTTACAACTGACATGATATTCAGTCTTGCACATATTTAATCTCTTTTGATGGTCTTCCCTTTTGAGCATTTTCTCTTCAATTGCTTTTGTAAAGAAAGATTTTTATTATGAAATATATCAATATATGTGAGTGCACAGAAATACAAATGACACTTGCATGTATCCACCACCCAGCCACTATGCTTAGTCACATTCCTCCATTCTGGCATTTTTTTTTTTTTTTTTTTTTTTTTTGAAACGGAGTGTCCTGTGTTGCCCAGCCTGGAGTGCAGTGGCAGGATCTTGGCTCACCACAACCTCTGCCTCCCAGGTTCAAGCAATTCTCCTGCCTCAGCCTCCCGAGTAGCTGGGATTACTGGCGCATGTCACCACGCCTGGCTAATTTTTGTATTTTTGGTAGAGATAGGGTTTCACCGTGTTGCAGGCTGGTCTCGAACTCCTGACCTCAGGCAATCTGCCTGTCTCAGTCCCACAAAGTGCTGGGATTACAAGTGTGAGCCACCACGCCCAGGCACTGTTGCAAAATCTATGCCTCCACTTACTCCTCACCCCTCACTCAAATATTACTTTAGTCTTTTATGCAAATTTATATACATTGACGTTCACAAATCTTAGCCGTACAATTTTGAAAATAGACTGTATTTTTTAGAGCGATTTTAGTTTTGCAGCAAAATTGAGCAGAAGGTACAGAGTTCCCATGCATTCCCTGACCCCACACACGTAGCCTTCCCCACTATCAACACCCCCCACAGAGGGGGACATTTGCTGCAATTGATGAGCCTATATTGACATGTCACTATCACCCAGAGGGCACAGTTTACATGAGGGTTCGTGGTTCGCTCTTTGTGTTGCATATTTCATACGTTTTGACAGATGTGCAGTGGCATGGACCCACAATGATAGTATCACACAGAAGAGTTTCATAGCCCTAAAGACCCTCTGTGCTCTGCCTGTTCATCCCTCCCTCCCCTCAGCCCCTGGAAACCACTGATCTTTCTACTGTTTCCATCATTTTGCCTTTTCCAGAATGTCATATAGTTGGAATCACATGGTATGAAGCCTTTTCTGATTGGCTTCTTTTACTTATTAATATGCATGTCAGGTTTTTCTATGTCTTTTCATGGTGCTAGAGACTGAAAGTTTGTGTACTCCCAAAATCCATATGTTGAAATCTTAACCCCTAAGGTGGTAGTATTAGGAGGTGCGGTCTTTGGAGACATGATGAGATCACGAGGACTACACCCTCATGCATGAGAGCAGTGTGCTTATAAAAGCCACCCCAGAGAGCTCCCTTGCTTCTCCCACTATGTTAGGACACAGCAAGAAGGTCCTGTCTACCAACCAAGAGACAGGCCCTCAACAGACGTCGAATCTGCCAGGACCGTGGTCTTGGACTTCCCAGCCCCCGGAACTGTGAGAAGTAGAGTTTGGTTGTTTATAAGCTATGTGGTTTATTTTGTTTTGTTATAGCAGCCTGAACAGAATAAGACACATGGCTTGAGAGCTCCTTTCTTTTTAGTGCTGAATAATGTTCCATAGTCTGGATGTGCCCCAGTTTGCCCAGTCACCCACTGAAGAACATCTTGCTTGCTTCCAAGTTTTAGCAACTATTAATAAAGCTGCTATAAATGTTAGTGTGGACATATGTGTTCAGCTCATCTGGGTAAATGCCAAGGAGTGTGATTGCTGGATCCTATGGCAAGAGAGTGTTTAGTTTTCTAAGAAGCTGCCAAACTGTCTTGCAAAGTGGCTGCACCATTTCCAGCAGCAATGATAAGCGTTCCTGTTGCTCCACACCCTGGCCAGCATTTGATGGTGTTGGTGTCCGCGTTTTGGCCATTCTAATAGGTGTGCAGTGGTATCTATTGTTGTTTAATTTGCATTTCCCTAATGATGTATAATGATGAGCATCTTTCATGGCTTATTTGCCATCTGTGTATCTTCTTTGGTGAGGCATCTTTCAGGTCTTTTGCCTGTTTCTGTAATTGGATTGTTCGTTTTCTTATTGCAGGGTTTGGAGAGCTCTTTGTGTGTTTTGGATAATGGTCCTTTAACAGATATCCCTTTTGCGGTTATCTGGTCCTAGTCTGTAGCTTGTCTTCTCTTTCTCTCAACAGTGTCTTCAGAGAGCAAAAGTTTTTAACTTTAATGTCCTGTTGATCTATGATTTATTTCGTGGGTCAGCCTTTGGTGTTGTATTTTTATAAATCACCACCAAATCCTGGGTGATCTTGATTTTTTCCTGTGTTACCTTATAGGAGTTTTATAGTTTTGCATTTTACGTGTGGGTCTGTGATCCATTTTGGGTTAATTTTTGTGAAGGTGCAGGGTGTGTGTCTGCACTCACTTTTCTGCCTGTGGATGTCCAGGTGTTCCAGCACCCTCTGTCTTTGCCCCATTTTGTTGCCTTTGCTCCTTCAGCAAACATCAGTCGGCTACACATATGCAAGTCTATTTCTGGGCTCTCTGTTCTGTTCCATTCACCCGTGTGTCTCTTCTTCCTCCAGTACCACACTATCTTGATTACTGTAGCTTTATAGTCAGCCTTGAAGCCAGGAAGTGTCAGTCTTCAAGTCCATTCTTCTCAATTAGCTGTACCATTTTGGCAAATGGACACATACTATAACTCACAAACCTTTCATGACATGGGACATTTTTATCTCCCTAGAAAGTTCCCTCACGTCACTCCCCAGTCAATGTCATGCCCAGAAGAAACCACTGTTCTGAATATTTCACCTTAGATGAACGTTTCCTGTTTGAACCATCATATAAATGGAATCACCTCGAATGCACTCTTGGGTGCACAGCATGTCTGCGAGCGGCCTCCATGCCATTGCTTGTGTCAGCGGTCAGGGTCACTCCAGGTTTCACTGCGTGCACACTTCACCCCATGGTCTACACAGAGCCAATATCGTGCCACTTTTGGAAAACGTGACACCTTGACCTGCCTATAAGCCAATTCACCCCTCTGCCTACTGCGCTGTGCGTACTGTATCGACCCATGTAAACAGCACTTCAGTGCAATGTTATCATTTTTATTTTCAAAAGGCTTGGGAAGAGGAGGAAAATTGTCTTTTATACTAACCTCCTCAACCCCTTGGTGCTTTCACCGCTCTTCCATTCTCCCAGAAGGCCCATCTCCTGTTCGGCATCTTTTCCCTTCAGCCTGCAGTTTCCCTAGCATTTTATGTTGTGAAGCTCTGCTGTGAACAAATTCTGTCAATTTTCTTTGATCTGAAAATAGCTTTATTTCTGGAAGGATAGGCATAGAATTATGGGATGGCAGGTTGTTTTTATTCTTGTAGTCTCTTCAAGATGTTTTGCACCATCTCTGGACCTCCGTTCCTTGTAGCTGGCTATTGGAGTGGTGTCCCAGGGCACCCCGTCCTTCGGGCGGCCCTCCTGGTTTCTGCTTGTCTTTTGGTTTTCCGAGCATTGACGGATGTGCTTGGGTGTGGGGGGTTGGGTACTGATGCCGCGTGGGGGCTGCTGGACTTTGCTGAAGTCCATGTTGTCCCCACTGTTGGAGACTGGCCTCCCAGACTCCTTGCCAGTCCAAAGTGCTCTGTTGGAAGAAACACAAAGGTGCCCAGGTTCCGGACAGAAAGCGTAGCTAAGAAGCGGTGGAGCTGGGCCCCCAGGTCTCGGAGGGAGAGGACATCCTGCCCGCTCCACTCACGTCGGGCCCTGGAGGAAAGGGGTGTCTTCGTGCCTCTTCATCCACAGGTATTTTTCAGTCAGGAATGGAAACTTTCTTTTCTTTTTTAAAATTAGGATATTAGAATCGCATAAATAAAAATGTAGCCTAATTTATGGATTTCTTTAAACTAAATTTTCTATTTTGAAAAATTTCAAGCTCACAGGAAAGTTGAGCGAATAGTACAATGAACAGCTGCGTGCCCTGCACCCAGATTCACCCATTTTAAACGCCTTTGCATATTTTGCTGTCTGTCTACAAACACACACACACATGCGCTTTTGGGTTTTTTGCCGAGCCACTTAAATTAAGGTGCAGACATCAGGACACTCCCTCTCACACTCTCGACTGCGTCCCCCAAGAAAGCGACATCCCACAGCATAGCCACAGCTGCCCGCCCAGGCCTGACGCTTCACACCCACCCAGTGCAGCCCCATCGGCATCCCCCACCCCGCAGTGCCCACCACTGTGGCCGTGTGTGTGTGACTCGTGCATGCTGTGCGTGTGTTACCTGTGTGTGCTGTGGGGTTTGTGCAAGAGCCTCAAACCTGCGTTCGAGGCCACCTGGAGCAGGGCCTTCCCCTCCTCCAGGCTGCCCTTCTGCGTGACTCGGATGAAGGCAGCCTCAGGGAGCACCCACAGGTTGTCCCCACTCTGTAGCCCTGGGGGGTGGAATGGGGAGGGCTGGCAGGTGCCTGCGGCCGAGCAAGCCCACCTGTTTGTCTCCACACCCAGGGGGACTGTGCTGGGATTCCCAAGGCCAGGGCCCTGCGCTGAGGGCAACGCGGAAGCAGGCAGAATTCACATAGCTTCTCCTACGCTGCCCTCTCACACTTCAGCCTTCAGCCAGGCTGCAGTCACCACACACACACACACACACACACCACACACACACCACACACATCTCACACACACTACATACACATCTCACACACACTACATACACACACCACACACACACCACACACACACCACACACATCTCACACACACTACATACATATCTCACACACACTACATACACACACACACACACACCACACACACTACACACATACACATCACACACACACCACACACCACACACACCCCCCACACACACCACACACACACCACACACACACTACACACATACACACCACACACACACCACACACCACACTCCACACATACCACACACCACACACACTACGCACACCCCACACATGCACACACACTACACACACATCTCACACACACTACATACACACACCACACACACTACACACATTACACACATACCACACATACCACACATATACCACACACACCAGACACCACACTCCACACTCCACACACACCACACACACACACCACACACACTATACACACCACCCATGCACACACACCACGTGCACACCACACACACACCACACACACCACACATACTACACACACGACACACACGACACACACACCACACTCACTACACACACATCACATGCACACCACACACACACACACCACACACACACACACCACACACACCACACACACACACTACGCACACTGCACACACACCACACACCACACACACTACACACACACCGTGCACACATACACCATGCACGCACATGCACATACACACATATGCACACACAATACACACATTACATACACAAACACACATGCCACACACACCACATAAACGTCCCACCCCACACACACCACACACATGCCACACACACACACATATTACATATACACAAACATGCATGGCACATACACAAACACATGCAAACATGCCAGTGCATACACCCCACACATACACACATATGTAAATCACACACATCACACATATACACATATATAAACCACACACATCACACACATACACACGTATATAAACTACATACATCATACACACACATATAAACCACACACTCCACACGTACACATATGTAAATCATACACATAAACCACACATATCACACACACACCATACATCCCCACAGCACACACACACACACCACATATACACCCATATGACACACGCACACACACCCCCCACAGACACATGCACACCACACATACACACAACATGCCACATAAACACGCACAAGCACACCACACACTACACATATGCACACACACACAGATACTGTACTCCCACCTTCTGACCCACTAGGGCCTGGATCAGGCTTAGGTTAGTGTGACAGTCCCCTCAGGCACAAAAGGCATGAAAAAATTCAGGAATCAAGATAAGTAATATTTTAATGCAACATTTTGCAGAATCAAAGTGAATGCAAAACATCCACATTGAACAAAACATCAGAATGGTGGGGCAAAGGCAGGATCAGCCCTCCAGGCCTCCTCCAGCCTCAGGCCCCTCCGCAGGGGCACCGCAGGGCTCCTTGTGAGAGTCCCTCAGGGCTAGGGCAGGGGCTGGCCAGGCACAGTCAGGTCTCGGCAGGGCGGGGAGTCTGGGCTGCACTGGCTCCTGTCTTCTGTTTTCTGAGTGTTTGGGAAGCGAGTGTTATTCTCTCCGTGCCCCCACCGCGTCCATCCTGGGTTGTGTAACTCTCCAGAAAGGGCATGGCACACACACCACAAAACTTTCCACACAGGGACTCCGGACACTGGGGAGCTTCCACACCCACCACAGCCAAGTGATTTCCTAATCACAAATAATTTTGTCATTTTTTCTTCTTCTTCCCAGAAACACTGGGGGTCGGTGGCGGGGGTGGGGGCGGTACTCAGAGAAGACCAGAAAATGAAAATTTTCAACATTTGTGTCTCCACTGTTTTTGATTTGTCTGTAAGCAAAATAACAAAGCCCTTGGAGAGGCGTTGAAAGTGGCAGGGTGGAGATTACCGCCGTATGTAAATTTAAAAATGAATGAGAGTAATTCAGTGAAACTGCAAAATGGGAATTTAGACAGAAAACCTCAGGCTGCAAATGAACATGTGTAGAGCCTTAAAATAACAGGAACTGCCGTGGAGGCTGTTTCCAGCTTCATCACCACACAGACATCCAGGAGGAGAGAGACCCCCGTGCTGGGGTGGGACGCCAGCCTCAGATGCACTTTCTAGGCGCCCCGTGAAGCAGAAGCAGGGGACTCCTCAGCACCCAGGCCTGGCCACTGGTGCTCAGGTGGCTCACCCGGCCCTCAGCCTGCCTGTGCGACCCCATAGTTCAGGCGGTTCCTGGAAGCGCCGGCCTCCCACCCCGAGGCCAGCCCGTGTCCTGCTCTCCACCCCTCCGGCTTCCGCACGTTCACCCTTTTAACATTCAGCCACAGAAACTCTTTTTTTTTTTTCAAACAAAATCTTACTCCAACATGTAAATCTGGTAAAAGTGGAGCTGCTGGGGCAGGTCCTCCAAGCCAGCCTCCCCCACCACCTTGAAGGGCCCCCGGGGGGCCTGTCCCCAGCAGCACATGGACCTTGGGCTCCTTCTGGGAAGGACAGAGGGCTCCCAGTCCTGATGCTGTGGGGGTGGAGGGTAGGAGTCCCTGGGCCCCGGCCTATCAAGTGCCCTCACAGGCACCAGATAGGGGCTATGGGCCCAGGACAGGGGGCTAAGGGAACTCCACACAGAGGGGACAGTGCCCAGGGATAGGCGGGCCTGCAGCCAGAGAGGTCGACAGGTGACCTGCCCGGCAAACAGAGCAGTGAGCTGAAGGGCAGGATGTGCATTGCCTGGAGGGCACTCACTGCCCTGCTGCCAACCTGGCGGGCCTCACCTCGCAGCAGCAGCAGCAGCAGCAGCAGCAGCATGGCTGGTACTGAAGGCTCCACAGAGGACGGTGGCCCCCCCGCCACCCTCACTCCTGCCTGTAGCCATCGCCCCATGCCTGTGCCTGACCCTGGCCTGGGGGACCCTCAGCGGCGCCCCAGGAACTCTCTGTTAGTGTCTCTCTCTCCTGCCCTTCCTCCCCACCACCTGGAGGCCTGGGCAATTCCCAGCTTCTCAGTTTCTGGATAAGGGAGTCTGTATATGTGTTTCTCTTTCATGCTGCTGGCGGGTGCTTTCCAGAAAGACAAAAGGGCAATGCTGACTCCAGCAGTCCTGGCCCATCTGCAACTACATCCAAGCCAATTTCCAAATCCCAGCCTGGGAAACAGGGCAAGACCCTATATCAAAACCATTTTTTTTAACCCAGGAAGTGCATGTTCTGAGTTCTTGCACTTCTGGATCTGTTTCAACTTCACTGTCAGTTTTGATGGACTGTTTAGCTGGGTATAGAATTCTCAACTCTAAATCATTGCTTTTCAGAAGCTTACAGGCCCCTTTCATAGACACCTAACGTCAACAACACCAATGAGAAGCCAAATGCTAATGTGATTCTCTTGCCTCTGTAGTAGCTCGTTCTTCCAACATCAGCAACGCCAACAAGAAGCCAAACGCCATTGTGATCCTCGTGCCTCTGTAGTAGCTCGTTCTTTCTCTTGCTGGGCTTTCAGGATTTTCTCTTTGTGCTTGATAGTCTGACATTTTAGCAGGTGTGTCAGGTGTGGTGCCCTGTCCTTCATCCTGTTTAGGACCCTTTGGATCCTTCAGACTGACTGCAATTCTTCAACACTGGGAAATTTTCTCCTATTGTTGTTGTTGTTGTTTAGAGACTGGGTCTGGGTCTGTCACCCAGGTTGGAGTGCAGTGATGCAATCATAGCTCACTGCAACCTCGAACTCCTGGGCTCAAGCGATCCTCCCACACTGGACTCCCAAAGTGGTGGGACTACAGACATGAGCCACTGTGCCCAACCTTCTACTAATTATTTTAGTACTTCCTCACTCAAATTTTCTATTTTATCATTCTGGAACTTGTATTAGGTGGTGTCTGGAGTGCCTGGAATAAGCCTCTGTACTTCTTAAGTTATCTTTCATATGCCCATGTATTTGTCTATTTTCTCTGCATTTTAGGAAATTTCTTCCTCTTTATCTCCCAGGGTTCCCATTGAATTCCAGGCTTCCCACTGAATTTGAAAATCACATTTCAAATCTCAGACTCTTTCTTGCTCTCTAGTCGCTCCTTTTCTTTGGAAAACCCCATTCTTGTGACACAAATCTGATATCTCCATGGACCTCTTCAAAATTCAGTTAACTATAATTTTTGAAAATTCTTCCAGCTCTAAAGTATTAAGTATCTAGAAGAACTCAGTCCCCATTCCCAACAGTGCCTGAGAGGCAATTTAGAATAGTTTAGTAGAAACATCATGGTTTAAATTCTGACTCTGCCACTAAATAGCCTCAAACAAATCACCCCCACCCCCAGATATCAGTTTTATTCCATAAACTTCTGAGGGGGGCTACACCCATTTTTAAAAATTCAACCGCACAAGCATGTACCAAGGGCCTCTCATGCACCTGCCCCAGGGCTGGCTGCTGGGACATGAAGACGCTGAACTCACAGAGGGGAAGGCCCAGGGCTGAGGACATCAATCAAAGGGGTAGATGTGTGACTGTGTGACTGATGGACGACAGGGTTGGGGGAGTGCAGGACCCACATGCCACAGATGAGGTGTTTTAAGAACGTGCAAAACGTGCCAGGGCTGAAGAGCTCAGGAGGCCTCCCAGGGAAGAGCTGCCTTGGGTGCCAAGGTTGCAATGACCAGGGTGTGGCCCAGCAACTCCACAGACCTCACAAGAAGTACCTGATGGCCACAGGACACAGGTAAATTCTCCTTCCCACAGCAAGGGCAGTAGCTTGGGGAGGCTTTTCCCTCTGAAGTCCAGAAAGATGTCCCAAGGCCCCTGTCTCCACGCTTCCCTCCCGGCATGGATGCCACAGATCCCCTGCAGCCCAGGCTCACCCTTGAACTTCAGATACACGAGCCCAGGGCTCTTCCATGGACCAGCAAACCCCTCTGGGTCACCTGCTTGTGGAGGGCGGGGCAGGGCTGCTGCCAGGATGATGATCGTGACCAGGAGGGCCCCCGAGGACCCTGTGGTTGAGTTGACCCCTCCATGCTCTCTTTCCTCTTTCCCTAAGCTCTGCTCTTTGGATGTGGTCCTGGGGTTTCTAGGGAGGACATCAAGGCAGAGGAGGCCTGGCCCTGAGGTAAGAGGAGCAGGGCTGCCCAGCAGCGTGGAGCAGCCACTCAGACGCCCACCTCCTTGGAGCCACTGTGTTGGTGTTGGACTGTTAGAGGCACCTTGAGCCTCCTGACCCATATGTCAGGGCTGTCTCCCATGGGCTCGGGGCTCAGCTGATGCCGCCCCAGTCTCCAGTGGCTCAGGCTGGAGTCTGGAGCCCTTTCCAACCCGTCTTTATCTTGGGCCTCCTCTAATCTCCAATGAGTCCCCCCACCTCCACCTTCCCCACACCCCAGAACACATATCCTCCTCACCGCCTGCCCCCTCGCCAGGACCCCTGCAGCACCTCCTCGCTGGCCCCTTCCCTGCCTCCCAGCCGCTCAGGCCCTGAGAGTGAGAGGATGTGTGACCGTGACTCCCACCCTGGCAGGACAGAGCAGGACAGGACAGAGCAGGACAGAGCAGGACAGGACAGGACAGTTTGCATCTTCTAGCGTGGAGCTGTCACCTTCGCTTTTAGGAAAGAGTGTTCCGGGATCGGCCCTCTTAAAAACCCAAATAATATCAAGCATCACATTCCTAAAGCTAAAAATAAACGTGCAACCCAACATTTCCTAAGACACAAGCATCTTAGCCAAGAACTTTCACGGCCGCAAATCCCACTGCAAAGCACTGCTCAGAGAGGAAAACAGACCCTGCTCCCAAACAGGGCTGTGCATGCCGGGCTCTTGGCTGTCCTGATCGCTGGTGCTAAACTCTCCTCTTCCCCACACTGAGCCCAGCACAACCAGGGCAGTGAGTCCTCAGAGGCCCGTGACATCAGCAGAACCAGCATGGTGGGCATGACCCCACATCCCTGCCATGCCAGCCAAGGTGCCCCTCACACCCTGGGAACACGAATGTCCTTCCCAGCGGCCGTGGGCCTCGCGGGTGCTGGAGCCTGCAGGTCTCGTGGCGACAGCCTGAAAACTAAACGGAAACTTTGGTTTCTTTTCTTTTTTTTTTTTTTTTTTTCAGCCTCCCGAGTAGCTGGGACTACAGGCGCCCACCACCTCACCCAGCTAGTTTTTTGGGTTTTTTTTAGTAGAGGCGGGGTTTCACTGGGTTAGCCAGGATGGTCTCGATCTCCTGACCTCGTGATCCGCCCGTCTCGGCCTCCCAAAGTGCTGGGATTACAGGCTTGAGCCACCGCGCCCGGCCGAAACTTTGGTTTCTGGTGGTGAACTTGGGAATTTGAGAAGGTGATAAATCTTCCTGGGACTCAAAACGGAAAAATGTAAATGTGAATACAGGAGGCCAGCCAAGAGACTGGGAAGCCAGGGCCAGGGCCAGGTTAGCGGGGCCACAGAGGGCCACATGGGAGAGGACGGACAGGGAAGAAGAAAAGTCAAAAAGAGAAGCGGCGGTGGGGGGCTTGTCTCTAAGTGACAGAGCGTCTCAAGGCTCCAGATCAAAAGGGATTCTGAGAGCAGAAAAGTTGATAATGAGAGAGAGAGAGAGATGGAGGGAGAGAGACAGAGATTTTTACTTTAAAGGATTTAAAATAAGGAACAAACCCGATGAGCGTGGAATGGGCGCCAGGAGCTTTATCTGCTAAGAGCAAAGCCCAGCTGCTCTGGCTGACAAGGCCGGCCGGCAGACTAGAGGGACGCCTGCAGGGATCTGAGGGGCCATCCAGGGCTCCTGCCCTGAACTCAGCATTGGCTGCTGCGCGGACGAGAATAAGTCACCGGAGATGACCTTTGGAAGCCAGGGGTGGGCAGGCCGTCCCCTCTCTGTAAGCAAGGGTTCGCCGCCAGAAGAGAGGGAGGGAACCACATCAGCTCTGTCACTGAGGTTCCCCTTGTCTGCCCCTGACGTTCCCCTGTATTTATTAAGCCTTCTGCCCTGGGGAAATTCTAAGTTCCTATAAATTCAGGCCCCACTTGTTTTGCAACCACTGGCCTTGGTGACGAACAGTCCTGAAAGCTGTTCCTGGGGCAGGGCGCAGCAGTGCTGAAGCGTGTTGCGGGGCGGCCCTCCAGGAGGCAGGGTCCATGGGCTGGGGCTAGCCCATCCTGAAGGGCACCCCTGACTCTGAGCAGGGCCGGGAGGTGTGGCTGCATCACCACAGGGCCCCCAGAGACTGCCCAGCACACTCAGGGGCACGAGGTTCAAAGAGGAATGGGCATGGGGGGGCCTTGGGGAGGGCAAAGTGCCCCAAACAATGCCTGGAGACTGGGCGGGGGTGAGCGGTGGGGGGTTCCCACACACAAAATTGGTGCCCAGAGCCACCCCCAGTCTCAGTGGGGTCTGTGTCTGGGGTCTTGGGCTCAGACACGGGGAAGATAATAGCTGGCTCAAGACAGGCACCCGCTCTGTTCTCTGTCTACAACTGGCTCAGAACCCAGGGTGGGGAGGAGCTGAGACCTCATGCTTTGCCCAGGACACGTGGCGGGACCCCCTCGGCCGGGCCCCACATGTTCCAAAGGTAGGGGTCCACGCCAGCCGTCGTGCTGGGCCATGAGCACAGGAACCCTGTCCTCACCTGCCCAGCCCCGTCCGGCCTGCCTGGCCAGTTTCCCAGCAGTTCTGCCTCCTTTTGGGCTGGAGCCAACCTCCCCAGGACCAGCAGCAAGGGAGGCTCCAGGTGTGATTGGACAGCAGTGCCAAGCACCTCGAGGTCCTCCAGAGCACTTTCTGTGTGAGGTTGTGGATTTCACAGTCTTTCCACTCTCGTTATCAGGCATGCATGTGTGAGAAGCCCCTTCACGGCCACCTCCGGCTCCGTTGCCAGGGTTTTAGCATGAGTGTCTCCATTTTGGTTCTGACAACTTTCACTCGGGGAAAGCCCAGCCCCCGTCTGTCATTGCAGGAGCCTGGGGCAAGGACAGGCAGCGAGGCGACGTCCCCAGAGCTGTGTGCACAGTGGCCGGGTTGCTCCAGCTCCTGGCGGGAGGGAGCCTGTCCTTGGAGCATCTTTCTTCTGCTATAAATACGTATTTGAGTCAGAAAATAAAATGCTTCCAACCGGGCGGCTGACCCTTCCGAGCTCGCAGTGGCCGCATGGGGGTCCAGGGCCCCCCACCCCCTGCAGCCTGGCCGTGGCCTACTTTCCAAGCCAAAACAAAGTTCTGATGGAAAATGATTAACAAAGAAAGGTTTTCTGCGTCTCTGCTTTGGCTCCTGCTGGGTGGGGACAGTAATTGCGTGCCCTGTAAACTGTCGGGGAGCTCCGGGGAGGGGCTGATGAGTCCCCGAGCTGGCTGGAGCTGAGGGCACGGGTGGGTCACAGGGCTGGAGCCCTGCCTGCTGGGAAGGGCCCAGGTGCTTCTCTCCTTCCCTGTCTCCATTCATTCAGGTTCCACAGAGACCCCGGCCCCCGGCCTCTGACCTCCTCCTCTGATGCTGTTCGGTTTGAGGTGGGAGAAGCCTGGTCTCACGCACCCCAACCTTCAGGGTCTCAGGTGCCAGGAGCCCCAGATTCTTGGGTTCTTGCCCCTGGTGCTCAAGTGAGCTCCTGGCAAACTTTAGAGGGTACTGAGAAGCCTGTGTGTCGGGGCTTGGGTCCCAGGGGTTTAGGGGAACAGCTATTTTTCTGTCTATGAGAAGTCTGGGATCAGCCCCTCTTCACTCAGGTACACTCAACCCCCATCTGGTGTCTCAGATACATCTGCCTTATAGACAATTTCAAGCAAGTCATCCAGTTTTAAATAAATGAGCGTGTTTGTGGCTTCCTTTTGTGTCTTTATGGATTTCCCGTGTTTCCCGCCATGAGCGTGGATTGTGTTCCCCTAAAGGAGATGGCGGTTTCCTGGCCCTGCACAGTCGCCTCCCCTGGGACCTCCCTGCAGGCCAGGCCGCCCCGGTGAGGTCTGCAGGTCCCTGGGAATGGCTCTGCACCCCAAGACTCTCGCAGCTGCCCCTCATCTGCAGCTCCCCACCGCCACCCCGCAACCCAGGACTTCCTCCTCCTCTCTCCAAACCTTAACGAACAGGAAGGGCTTCCAGGACACGAGGGGCTTCCAGGATCAGAGCACCTACCCTGGGCATGGTGTGGCTGCACCAGCACTCCTGCGAGATGCTCAGAAACGTAGGGTCCCCTCCAGGCCAGAATCTGATTCTGCACTTTCGCAGGACTCAGTGACTCACACTCACTGGCGAAGCAATGCCCTGAAAAGTTTCTGCAATTCACACATCAAAATGCTAGAGTTGTTGGAAGTGGGAAACGAACATTTGGGAAGAGGCTGAGATTTCAGCAAGACCTCTTGGGAACTGCCCTTTGTAATTCTAAAGTGGCTTTGCTGGCTTCTGAACATAAACTTGAATCGTGTGAGTTCTGATCCACTCATAACATTACCATGCTTTATGTACTAAATGAAAGTGCGATTTGTTTGTACACTGATTATAATTTTACCCGCTGAGTTGGCTCTTAGCTCATTTAAGCTGTTTCAAATGGAGCAGCAGCTGCCAAACCCGCAAAAATCCGCCACTGATTAGCTATTGCCAATTTATGAGGAAGACAAAGACCCAAGAGGCCGACGTGCGGTGAGGGAGGTGCCTGTGTGAGGCCAGGCTGGGGCTCTGTGGCCCCTGGAACCTCGGACTTAAGATGCCAGCCTGGGCTCCCGCAGTGTCTGGTTTTCTCAGTCAAAACTGCGCCTGAGGGGGTGAGGTGACCAGATGTGGGGGGTGGGACAGGCGAGGAGGCACCTGGCTAAATCCAGGTTGGGAGGGGCCTCTGCACAGCAAAGCTGGGGCTTCAGGACCCTTGTCTAGGACAGGTCTGGGAACCATCTGTGGTCTGAGGGGCCCGTGGGGGAGTCGGGGGCGGAGGCCAAGAGGATATCCTGAATACCACCTTTGTCCAGCAACAAGGTCTCATTAGTTCCATCTTCTAAGCTGTCATGTCGGCACCTTCCGCCTTCCCCAGCGCCTCATTAGCCCCGAACAAAACCCACTGGTGGTGGGCTCAGCAGAGGCAGGGAGGCCATGGCCAGCTCTGCTCCGCTCACTCAGGAGAGGGAGGAGGAGGCCTTGAGTCAGGGTCACGCTGGGTGACAAGGGGCTGCCTGCAGGCTTGTTCTTAAAGGATGAGAACTGCATCTTCCGACAGGGACCAGACCCAGCCTTGTCTGAACCCGGCAGGCAGAAGTGCTGTGCTGATTGGCCGTGGACGCTGGCTTAAGTCACTGACACTGGAAATCAGCACAGCCCGGGAGCATAGCTGAGCACAGCTGCTGAAGGGCAGGGAAGCTCCAGGCTGCATCTCGGAGAAGGCCAGCAGCTTTCTCCCTCCAGATCCTGGGCCTGGCCACCCAGTCACCGGCCAAAGGGGAGGAGCGCTGTCTGAGGCCCATGGTCAGAGTCCCCAGGCATGGCCAGCTCTGGGGGAAAAGGAAGATGGGAGGTCTCAGGGGCCACTGTGCCCCCTGAGGGAGCTCCAGGCTTGTTGAACTTCTGTTGGGATTGGGGGGAATCCAGGTACAGCCCTGAGTGAAGTCCCCGTTGCCTCCAGCACCCCAGGACTGTCTCCAGCCGGTACAGGCCACAACCCCGCAGAGGACCCAGCTCAATGGACCCGTCTGGAGTGGGTTGAATGGTGACCCCTCAAGATGCCCACACTGGAACCCTGGAACCTGTAAATGTGGCTTGTTTGGAAATAGGGTCTTTGCAGAGGCAACTATGTTAAGGATCTTTTCTTTTTTTATTTTTGAGATGGAGTTTCACTCTTGTTGCCCAGCTGGAGTGCAATGGCATGATCTTGGCTCACTGCAACTTCTGCCTCCCGGGTTCAAGCGATTCTCCTGCCTCAGCCTCCCAAGTAGCTGGGACTACAGGCACACGCCACTACGCCCAGCTAATTTTTGTATTTTTAGTAGAGACAGGGCTTCGCCATGTTGGCCAGGCTGGTCTCCAACTCCTGACCTCAGGTGATCCGCCTGCCTCAGCCTCCCAGAGTGCTGGGATTACAGGCATGAGCTACCATGCCAGCCTGTTAAGGATCTTGGGGTGAGGGTGCCCTAGATCCAACGACAAGTCTTATGAGAGACTAAGAGGCAGGAATGGGGATGGCGTGGCCACAAGTCAAGGAGCCCCAGGCACCTCCAGAAGCCAGAAGAGGCAGGCGGCCCCTCTGCAGGACCCTGTGACCCCCAGACAGATGGTTCCTCCGCAGGACCCTGTGACCCCTAGACAGATGGTTCCTCCTCAGGACCCTGTGACCCCCAGACAGATGGTTCCTCTGCAGGACCCTGTGACCCCCAGACAGATGGTTCCTCCTCAGGACCCTGTGGCCCCCAGGCCTCTGGAAGGGCACATCTGCCTTCCGGCCACCCAGCTTGTGGCACTCTGTTGCGACAGCCACAGGAAGCCCCCACTCACGTCGGTCTAAACCTGGAACATGCACAGCCCCAGCACAGGGGGACTTCTGGGGCCCAGGGGGAGCAAGGCCTTGCTTGGGGGTTCACATCTGGCACAGAGGGGATGCAACCGGCTGCCCAGGGAGACAGGGTCAGGACCCAGAGCTGAGTGTAGGCTGGGGAGCACCCGGGAGTACAGGGGGCTCTGGCCCACCCAGCCCAACTCTTCCCCTCTCCTCAGGGGTCAAGGACCCTCCACAGAAATGAGGTGAGGTGTTGACACAGTATTGGGGGCACATATCTTAATGGATAGGGATCCCAGGTAAGTTCCTAGAATAGGGATTTTTTTATCTACAAGCAAATCTTAACTGCTGGGGGTTTCAGCAAAGGCCCTGCCTGAGCCGCTCTCCTTATCCGCTCGCCCTCCTGAGGGTGGAGGACCTGTCGTTGGCGGTGCCTAGGGGATTCTGGTGTACATGCCTGGGGAGGCCCCAGGTCCCGAAAGCCAGGGCCACGCTGCCTGGGGATCTCGTGGTCCCTGTGGACTCAGGACCCGTGTGTGCAGGGAGGGGCCACTCTCCCCACCTGCTCCATTGCTGGGACTGATCCCTTGGCCCGGGACCCTGCCTGGTGAGGGGGCCCAGCTCTGTCCTCCTGCCCCTGTGTCTGTCTGACCTTCCATCTGTCCCGAGAGTCTCTGCACATCTCGTCTGGTTTGACTTTGACCTGAATGCCCCAACCACCCTGCTGTGTCCACGGCCCCTTCCAAAAGGACCCGTTCTCTCGACACCCAACCCGGAGCACCCCTCACCGCCTGGTCCCCGTGCTGTGGCAGGACGAGTGTTCACCACCCCTCCCCCAGTTGCAGGACAGACGTTGGATGCAGTGGCTTGGGGTGGTCTGGTGGATGAAACCCGACGTTCCTCTGAGAGCTGCCTATTTATTGTGCAGTCCCCAATCTTGGCAGAACGTCCTCCAGTCCTCTGGACACTCCCTCTTTACAAATGACCTCGAGGAGAAATTTGCAAGGCCATGGCCTCCTGGCTCCATCACCACAGAGGCCCTGCCTGGGCTGGACCTGTGGGGGGGTCAGAGGATTCTTCTACGGAAACCGGAAGAAATCCAAAGCCCGGTGTGGCCGCCAGATGGCCACCCCCTCCCCGCTCCCTCTGGAAGAAGCTGCTGCTCTTCCATCTCTCTGAGACTGTCTGACAGGTGCTCACTGAAATACGGGTGCCTCCCGTGGGCATGGCACACGCTGTCCTGTGCCCTGCAGGAAAAACCACATCCACTGCTGAGGCCCTGATGACCTGTGCTCTGTCACCCAGCCACAGCGAGGCCGGACTCCAGTCCCCTGTGCCATGTCGATTTCTCTCTGCAGCAGGTGTAGCTCCAACATCCTCGTGGCTTAAATGCAGAGCCAGTTCCTCGCTGTGGCCCAGCAGTCCCTGTGCCCAGCAGGGAAAACCTTCCAGGATGCATGAAGCCCCTAACAGGAGCTGTGGCCCCTAACGGCCTCAACTCCCCTCAAGACATAGAGCTTGGCCCTCCCGCAGGAGGTTGCCTGGACCGAGTGGGGCCTGTGCAGCTGGTGTCCAGGCTATGACGGCACCTTCGGGACTTTGGGGCTGCACAGTCAGGTTTCTCCTGAGTCCTTGAGCTAAAAATATCCCTGCTGAAATTTATAACAAAATCCAACTGTGCTCTGCACATTTTCTAAAAGCCCTCCCTGCCAATACACAGCTCCACGAGGCAAAACCGATGCTCCAGCATCTCTGCCAGTGACGCTGGGGCACCAAGTCACTCGGTGTCCTACATCCGGGCCAGTGCTCATGCACCCCTCATGTTGCTCCAGGTGCCATCAAGGAGCGAGGCTGTCCCCAGCCTCCTTAACTTGCCTCCGAGGGGCTGGAGGCCTGCGCAGGCTGTGGATGGTGGCAGACAATGGTGGCCCAGCACAGCTCCCCACAGGGAGGGAGGACCTCAGGTCTCGGCTTGGCCACCAGTCTGCCCCCTGCCTGGTCTCTCCCCTCAGTTCCGAGCGTTTGTCCCCAGGCTGAGCTAATGGTCCCCAGTCCCATCCTTCATTTGTCAAGGACTTGTGGCCATCCGGAAATGATGGATTCTGAGTCCAACAATACGATTATACTCTGGCTAGTGGGATGGAAGTAAAAGTGGTCTAGGTCTCTCTAGTAATGTCCTAACAGGGAGAAGGAGGTATACTTCCTTTTCATTTACCTCTCTACAGTTGGCTGGAAGACAGGCATGACAGCTGGCACATGGGCAGCTATCCTAGACTAGGAGTTAGCAACCACATATTGAGGACGACTGCACAGCAGGATAAAGAGGGTGGAGCCCCTGATTCCAGCCCTGGTGTGGCTTAAATGCAGAGCCAGTTTGCAAGAGGAAATGGACACTCCATCTTTTTAAGCCTCTTTCATTTCTTTTTCTCATCTTTCCTGTGACCGTTTCCTAGGCCTTGTACAGTGTGGACTAGAATGATGACAGTAGGCACCCTGCATTGCTCCTGATCTTAAGGAGAATGCGTCCAATGGGGAAAAGAGTCCCTATTTAACAAATGGTGCTGGGAGAACTGGCTAGCCATAAGCAGAAAATTGAAACTGGATCCCTTCCTTACACCATATACAAAAATTAACTTAAGATGGATTAAAGACTTACATGTAAAACCCAAAACTATAAAAACCCTAGAAGAAAATCTAGGCAATGCCATTCAGGACATAGGCACAGGCAAAGATTTCATGATGAAAATGCCAACAGTAATTGCAACAACATTTTAAAAAATTGACAAATGGGATCTAACTAAAGAGCTTCTGCACAACAAAAGAAACTATCATCGGAGTGAAAAGACAACCTACAGAAGGGGAGAAAATTTTGCAATCTATCCATCTGACAAATGTCTAATATCCAGAGTCTAAAAGGAACTTACACAAATTTATGAGAAAAAAACAAACAATCCCATTAAAAAGAGGGCAAAGGACACGAAGAGACACATCTCAAAAGAAGACATACATGTGGGGCCAACAAACATTAAAAAAAAAAAAAAAAAAAGCTCGACATCACTGATCATTAGAGAAATCAAAACCACAATGAGATACCATCTCACACCAGTCAGAATGGCCACTACCAAAAAGTCAAAAAACAACAGATGCTGATGAGGTTGTGGAGAAATAGGAACGCTTTTACGCTGTTGGTGGGGTGTGAATTAGTTCAACCGTTGTGGAAGAGAGTGTGCTGACTCCTTGAAGACCTATAGGCAGAAATACCAATAGACCCAGCACTACTCACAATAGCAAAGGCATGGAATTAACTTAAATGCCCATCCATGATAGACTGGATAAGGAAAATGTCATCCATATACACCATGGAATACTATGCAGCCGTAAAAAGGAAAGAAATCATGTCCTTTGCAGACACATGGATGGAGCTGGAAGCCATTATCCTCAGCAAACTAATGCAGGAACAGAAAGCCAAACACCACATGCTCTCATTTATATGTGGGAGCTGAATGATGAGGACACATGGACACATCAGGGGAACAACACACACGGGGTCCTGTTGTGGCAGGATGAGGGGAGAAAGAGCATCAGGAAGAATAGCTAATGCATGCTGGGCTTCATATCTAGGTGATGGATTGACAGGTTCAGTAAACCACCATGGCACACATTTACCAATGCAACAAACCTCTACATCCTGCAAATGTACCCTGGAACTTAAAATAAAAGTTGAAGAAAAAAAAGAAAAGTAATGAAATGAGAATTAAAAAGGGGGAAATGCTTCCAAGACTTCACCACTAAGATATAACATATGATACAGGTTTTTTATTTATTTATTTATTTATTGAAATGGAATCTTGCTCTGTTGCCCAGGCTGGAGGGCAGTGGTACAATCTCGGCTCACTGCAACCTCTGCCTCCCAGGTTCAAGCAATTCTCCTGCCTCAGCCTCCCAAGTAGCTGGGACTACAGGTGTGAGCCACTACGCCTGGCTACTTTTTTTGTATTTTTAGTAGAGACAGGGTTTCTCCATGTTGGCCAGGCTGGTCTCAAGCTCCCGATCTCAGGTAACCTGCTCATCTTGGCCTCCCAAAGTGCTGGGATTACAAGCACGAGCCACTGCACTCAGCTGTCTGTTTTATACTGTATATTCATTTCACCTTCTTTTTTCCTTTTTTCTCTCCTTTCTTGCTTTCTTTGAATAAATCACACTTCCCTCATTCCTTCCCCTGAATGAGTATGAAAGTTACGTGTCCTGCCCTTCCTGTCTTCTTGGTCGTTTTACTGCTTACTGACCTTTCCAGTCTAACGCCAGCCTCCCCTGCTCCATGCGCTTGTGTGTTGTATTTTGTTTTATCTTTATCGTCTTAGCCTCATTAGACAGTCGGTGTGTTGTTTTATATTGTCTGCTTTATACAGCTTCACTGTACATATTTGCCACTTTCTTTTCTATGAATCATGTGCTCTTCACATTGTCCATGTTTTTGTTTCTCTGTGTTGGATTAGAGATTATTTCTTCAGATTAATCTTCCATTTCACTAGCTTTTTCTTTATATCTAACTGCAGTTAAATCTATCCATTGAGGGTTTTTTTTTTTTTTTTTTTTTTCCGAGACGGAGTCTCGCTCTGTCGCCCAGGCTGGAGTGCAGTGGCCGGATCTCAGCTCACTGCAAGCTCCGCCTCCCGGGTTCACGCCATTCTCCTGCCTCAGCCTCCCGAGTAGCTGGGACTACAGACGCCCGCCACCTCGCCCGGCTAGTTTTTTGTATTTTTTAGTAGAGACGGGGTTTCATCGTGTGAGCCAGGATGGTCTCGATCTCCTGACCTTGTGATCCGCCCGTCTTGGCCTCCCAAAGTGCTGGGATTGCAGGCTTGAGCCACCACGCCCGGCACCATTGAGGGTTTTTTAAAGTGTTACTATTACTGAATTTTTTTTCAATTTCATTTGTCTATTTTTGATCCACTTAGTTTTCATTTCTTTTATTTTTAATTTTATTTATGTATTTTGAGACAGGGTCTCACTCTGTCACCCAAACTGGAGTGCACTGGTGTCATCTCAGCTCACTGCAGCCTCAACCTCCTGGGCTCAATCAATCCTCCCACCTCAGCCTCCTGGATAGCTGGGACTACAGGTGTGCACCACCATGACCAGCTTATTTTTGTATCTTTGTAGAGATGGGGTTTCACCATGTTGGCCAGGCTGCTCTTGAACTCCTGGTCGCAAGTGATCCTCCTACCTCAGTCTCCCAAAGTGCTGGGATTACAGTTGTGAGCCACTGTGCCTGACCTATTTAGTTTTCATTTCTAGAAATTCTATTTGGCCTTTTTCAATTTGGCTTTATCATCTTTTTATATTCACATGCTCTATATTCATTATTTTAAATCCCTTTTTTACTTACTTAAGCACATCTAAGTTATATCCTCTGCCCTGGAAATCCTACAGCTGCAGGATCCGTGAGCCATGCTCTGCTGCCTGTGTGCTTCCTGCCGCGGGTGTGCCTTGAGTCCTGGTGTGCTTTGTGAGTTTCCGCGACGGGTCCGCGTGTGTGAGGCAATGCCTTGAGGTCTGGGTTGACCTGGTTTCTCCCACGGAGGACTTGTGTTTACTGCAATCCCGACCAGTCTGAAACCAACTCACACTAAATCCTGGGCTTTGGACCCCCAGCTTGTGTGACTTTTGGGGGCCAATCTCATGAGTGCCAGCTTGTGGTCACAAATCTTTAGGGAGAGGGTTTCTCCTCCACTCAGTGCCCAAATCAGGGATACTGTCCCAGGGGCGGAGACCAGAGAATGCTGTTCTAGCCCAGTTTCGTGTGGTTCTTTATGTGGGCAGCGTCTCCCACCAGACTGCCCTTCTTCAGTCGGCCCTGAGCTGTGCCCTCTTCCACCCGGGTTTCCAGGCCAAGCTCAAGTTCACGTTTGTAATCCAGTAAATGCCCTCCCAGGCCCAGCCAGCCCAGAGCTCCCCTCAGCCCTCCAGGTTCCCGCCCACGCCCCAGCGGCAGCTTCTGAGTTCGTTTCTCACCTGCCAGCTCACTCGTGTGTCTGAGAAAATACTGTGTGTGTTTGTGTTTTACTCAGCACTTTCAGCTTCCAGTGGGAGTGACGGGAAGGGAACCAAGTTCCCTGATCTGCCAAAAATAGAAGTCCTCTGTGTGTGTGAGACCCCTGGTGCTGGGAGGGCCCCCCACTGGGACCTGGGGTGTGGCACGTGGAGGCGGGAAAAGGCCTCTGGCTGCTTACACGTGGCCTTCTGCCCCCTGACATGGGGTGTGGGGGCTCTGGTGAAATCAACGATGCTCCATCTGGAGGCCCAGGGAGAAACGCTCTCCATGATGGCTACATGACAAAAACGAAAAAGCGTCTTGTTACGTGGTGTGTGCACAGTGTGAGGCTGGCTTTGCTTTATAAATGTACGAACTGCAATTGTCTGTTAGTGAGTGCTGTGCCGGCACTTCTGTCATTGTTCCCGCCTCACAGCATTTGGGTGGACTGGCCCCAGGTCTCCGACAGGCTCCACCGGTCGCTGCAAGGATCCCACTCGGCAGAACGGACGCTCGCTTGGCCTTGGCCTCTCTGTTCCCTGGGCAACCCAGTGCTGAGGAATGATGACCTTGTGTCATTGGCCAAGACAACTAGACCAAAGGGCGGGCCACGTACACCCTGCTGGAGCCATGGTTCTCTGAGCGGGGACTGGAATGAGCAGGGGGTCTCTTGCACACCTGCCCTGCCCATGGTTTAGTGATCCGGGCAGGGTCACCCTACCTGAGAGATTGGAAAAGCACAGTCTCCAAGTGCAGTCAGGTGATCAGCACAGCAGGACACTCGATGATAAAAATAACATTATTTCTGCACACTCAGGGCTTACTGTTTATGGAGAGCTTTTGCCACATTAGCATCCTCATCGCCCATTGCCGTTCTGTGGAGAGGATTCCTCCTCCTGCTCACTTTACAGGCTCCCTGCCAGCCTCACTTGTGGCCCGGCCAGCCCCAAGGCCGTGGCCCTGCCGCTGGGCGACCCCAGTGGAGAGAGGGCCTCTGGCCTCTTGTTTACCCTGAAGTCCCAGGGAGGAGAATCAAACCCAAGAGGGCGGCGTGTCCAGGCTGTCCTGGGCCTAGCTGGCCACGTGTCCATCCAGCCCACGTTCTCAGTGCCCTGTGTGCCTGAGGTCACTGGACCTCAGCTGGTGCAGGGGCTGGCTGTGGCTTTTTGTCTTTCAGCCACCTTCCTGCTACTCCCAGGGGAGTGTGGCCCGGATCAAGGGGGACTGGGAGATTCCTGGGCTGGTTGGCCTGGGGAGGGGCTGTGAGGCACAGGGACACGGGTTTCCTCTGGCACTGGCCTCCCAATGTTCCCTCGGCCTGGCCCGCTTCCCCCATTGCTGATAGATCCATCTCTGGCCCTGGCCCAGCGTTGAGTATCTTGTACATACCTGAATCTCTTTGCACGATGATCCAGTTAGTTCCTGGGGACACATCATCGCAGTGAAGTTGCTGAGATGCAGAAACACGTCTCTGATGACCTCAGTTCATATTGCCCAAAAGACTTCCCGAGGGTCGTGGGAGGGTCAGGCTCGGATGTCCTGTGCTGCTGGCCTCGCCGTGCCTGGCTTTCTTACCATGCCACTAAAGGTCACCAGTCTGGAGGGTGAAATATGATCTTCCCTTAGAATTTGTCTCTCTTAGATTCCTAAACATTTTTCATGTCACTGTGGGCTACTTGTGTTTCTCTTTTTGTGGATCCTTTGCCCATCTTGGTTTGGTTTCTTCAGAACTAGATCTCAAGTCTAGGATTTGAGTGTAAGTCATCTGTCTGGGAGGTGGTCCCAGGACCCGCCGGAAAGAGAAGGAAGGCAGTGGCTGGGGTCTCACTGGGTATAGACCACATGCCTTCTGGTCACTGCTCCTCAGTGACTGCCCACAGCTCAGGTCAGGCTCTGCGGAGGCTGCTGGAGGGGTGGGGGCGGGGACATAATTCTGCATAAGCCGCATGGACTTCCAGCCAGGACCTTCATGAAGTGGGCTGGGCTGTATGCGGCGTCCCTGGGCTTGTCCTGACTGCTAAGGAGCAGCAGCGATCAGATGGCCCCTATGACAACTGACCCTGCGTGTGCACGGGCACAAGCAAACGCCTCCACTGGGGAGCAGGACGCAGGCCTGTTCCTAGTGTTCAGGTCACGCCTGTGGGTCTGCAGAGATGGTAGCTGCGGCAAAGGCCAGCGGCTTCCGTAGTCTGATTGACCTCAGTTTTCCCAGTGTGTGGAACCCGTGTGGCCAGGCAGGTGGCCGCACTGCTCACTTTTGGGGGAAAACAGTTCTACTTTCCTGTCTTCCAGCCCAAGAGTGGACCACGTGGCTCCCTTTGTCCCGATGCTTCTCCCTGGGACCGCAGGCTCTCGCTCACACAGGTCACCGCTGAGTCCTTGTGGAGCTGGTTAGGGCGGAGGGCCAGACCCCATGGGTTCTCTGCGTTTCTCCAGAGTCCAGGTCCTGTAATTGCGGTTTGTGTCATGCGACTGTGGCAGCAGAAGCAGCGGCATTCTGTGTGTTGGTGGGAGAATTTAAACACGCTTCCATAGACACGCGTGCCAGGCCCCTCTCCCAGCACCATGCAGATACCTCTGGAGAAGGTGCTACCATGCGGTCTCCCAGATGAGGAAGCCGAGTCTGGACTCCGACCCCGAGGGTGGCTGGAAATAGTGCCTGCCACGTTAGCTCTCACATGTTGAGTCCTGAGAACGGGGTGTGTGCCCGGGGGGATGCACAGTGTGGTCTCGGCTGGGCCGTCGCTGTGAATGGGCAGATCTTCAAGTCTTTAACCAGACGTCCTTGGCCCAACACTCTAATCACAAGGCGGGGGTGGGTCCCGTGGCCTGTCCACCCCCTGCAGCCGGCACTGACAGCTGACACGGGCCACCGACCACTGCCACCACCTCAGGACCCTGCAGCCAGCAGGAACGATGGCGTCTTTCCCAGCCCCACCTGCCCGGGCACCGGGGCCCTCCGAGCTGCTCCCTCCAGGGCCCCCCTGGTCGGCGGGTGCAGCCCACGCTCAGGCTCCAGGCCTCAGGCGCAGTGTGGGAACCGGCTCCGGGGTGCGCTGCCTACAATAACAGAGCGTGACGAATGGTATCGCCCGCGCCCAGCGGGACAGGGCCCGGGTGTGGGAGCCGGCGCCCGGCCTCTTCCCAGCGCCGCCGCCAGAACGCCCGGAGCCTGGGGCCCAAAGAATGTCTGGGAACGCGCGACAGCGGCCGGGGGCGGCGGGCCCGGGGCAGGCGCGCAGACAACCAGCGGGCGGGGGTCCCGCCCGGGCCTGGGACAGACGGGCCCCAGGGTCGCCTGCAGGGAGCGCGCGCCGCGGCCTCCAGGACCCCGCGCGGGAGGACCCGGCCCCTCCCCGCCCCTCCGGGCCCCCGCCCCGCCCCCTCCCTGCACAAGCCGGGCTCGCTCGCCCGTGGCCGGAGCCCAAGGGCGGGGACGGGGCCGGGGCCCTGCGGGTGGGGCTGGCCCGACTTGGCTTTTCCTTTCGTTGTTATTTTTGCCAAAGCAACGTTTGCACCCAGCGTGAGCATCACAGAGCACCAAGGTCAACCCGGGGCTTCCCGCGCCGCTCGGGACCCCCACCCCGCGCCCCCTGCCCGCGCCCCCACCCCGCCCCGCTACCTGTCCGGGTCCCAGGCCCCACCCCGCCTCCGTCCTTCACAGCGACGCTGCGCGCGGCGACATCGCGGGTTCTCCGGGTCTGCGCGTGGATCGTGGGTCTCTGCCCCCGTGGGCGCCGCCTCTTAAGGGCGCACTCGGGCTCAGGTGCGGCCGCCATGCGCAGCCCCTCGCAGTGGGCTTGGCGGCTTGGCTGGTTTTCCTTCCCACCCATCCTCAGTAAGAAGAAGCGCGTGTCTCGGCTTCCCGCCGCCGCTCCTCCTCCAGGGCCCCCGCCACCGCCTCCGGCCCCGGCCCCCTGGCCTCACCCGGCCCAGCGCGGACGCCCTGGGGGGCTTCCTTCGTGGCGCCCTGGGGACCCCATGCCGTCGTCCGGGCGCTTCCCGGGGCTGCTGGGGGTCCTGCAGGGTCCCGCCTGGGACAAACGCACCCACGGCTGAGGGCGGGGGTGGCCTCTTCGCCGCTTCTCCCAAGGAAGGCCCCAGGCGAGGCCCAGGCCAGTGGCCATCGTGCCCCGACGCTCACCCCTGGCAGCTGTGGCCCAGTTCCCTTCCTTCCAAGGCTGAAGTGGTCCTGCTGTGGTGGGGACCACGTCGTGTTCACCCATTCATCCTCCCTGGAGGCCCTGCTGCTCCCGCGTTTAGCCAGTGTGAATAATGCTGCTGTGAACATGGGGTACAAAGATCTTTTCTAGACCCGCAATTCTGGGTATAGACCCACAAGGGGGTTGCTGGATCCTATGGTAATTCTATTTTTAATTTTTTGAGGAACCGCCATACTGGTTTCCATAACGGCTGCACGATTTTACACCCCACCAGCAGAGTCCAAGGGTTCCAGTCTCTCCACATCCTCACACTTGTCATTTTAATAGTAGCCATCCTAATGGGTATAACTCTTCCCTGCACTCCCCTGGTGATCAGAGCATCTTTACATGTGCTGACTGGCCATCTCCATATCTCCCCTGGAGAGCTGCCCACTCAAGTCCTGTCCACTCAGGTGCTGTTCACTCAAGTCCCTTAGAGCTCTGCTACTTTCCAGCTTGGGCTCGCCCCCATGGTGGGTCAGAGGTGACCCCCTCCAGGGCCTGCAAGCTCCAATCACAGAGGGTGACTCCTTCCCTGCGTTGCGGCACAAGCCCTGGGAGGGCTCTGACTGGCCTGGCTCAGGCCACGCAACCATCCCCAACCCTGTCTCTGTGATCAAGAGGGTGAGAGGCTCTGACTAGCCCAGCCTGACTCACTCGCACCTGGAACTGGGAGTGGGACCAGCCCCAACCAAGCCACAGGGTCTAAGAGTTGGGGGAGGGTCCCCAAATAGACATTAAGCAGATGAATGACCTAAGGCCACCACAATACTCACTGCTGTGTTATTCACAATAGTGAGAATCTGGAAATAACCAAATGTCTACAAAGCGGCTGGATTTTGTAGTGTGTGCATGCAGGGAATGTGGAGCATCCGGTCACAAGGATGGTGCACAGTGACGGACACAAACAGCAGGGCCGCATGTCCGGATGAAACGTCTGCACAGTGACAGACACCAACATCGTGGGCCCATGTCCAGATGAAACGTCTGAACAGTGATGGACACCAACATCATGGGCCCATGTCCGGATGAAATGTCTGCACAGTGACGGACACCAACAGCGAGACCCCATGTCTGGATGAAATGTCATGCGGTGGAATAAACACCAACAGTCATTGTATCTGAGTGACTGGAATACGATCGATTTGCATTGTCCTCATTTTGCCAATCTGCATTTTCTCAAGTTCCCAAAAGGAACACATTCCTTTTATAATAAAAAGGAAGTGACACCATGGATAATAAACACATGGGAGGCATCCTCGTCAGCAGCCCCACTAGCTGCGGTGGACGGCCTGGCACTGCTCCAGGCCTAACCAGGCATCCTCCCAGCAGGGGATGAGGGCCAGGACCTGCAGACCACCCCAGGTCGTCCTGTCTCTGCTGCTGTTCAGCCCAGGTCCTCACACCCGGGCCATGATTCCCCCAGACCTGGACCCTCCCTGGTGGAAGACTTCCACGGCTGCCCTCGGCTCCCTGACTCCCCAACTCCCCGACAGGGCCCATCTGTTCCTTCTGAGCCTGAGGAAGCTTCCCTGTGACTGCCCTGACGTCTGAACAGGGCCTGGCGTGTGCGATGGTGACAGCTCCCACAGTGAGAAGCATGCTTGTCCCTCACCAGAAGATACCCAGCCACACAACTCAAGGGGTGCAGTCACCCCAAAACCTAGCCGGTGCAGGTTCCTGCTCAACACCCCCTCCAAGGTCTCCGAGCTCCTGGCTGCTCCTGCCTGCTGGTGTTTAGCGATCCCTTCGGAAAAGCAGAGCTTAGAAGCCAAGTATTGATCTCACAGGATGCTTTTTTTCCTAATGAGCCATTCACATTAAAGCGGGCTCACTGCTTACATTTAAATTTTGGATTCCTCTGGTCAAACATCCATCAAGTAAATGGATAGAATGTTTAATTTGATGGAGGCTGTGCTGGCATGAGCAGCTGGGCTGCAGCTGCCTCTGTCCAGGCTGCTGCCACCTTTCTCCTGGACCAAGGGGACGCTTGGTGGCAGGGGCTTTTCCACCAGGAGCCACCGAGGCCAGAGCTGGGTTGGGCTGGCTCTCAGAGGGGTGCAACCAAGTCCACCGGGCAATTCCCCGAACATCTGGCCTCTTGGCATCATGGAGGGAAACTGATGGCCATTTGCTGACTTCTAGTAGACAGCTGAGTTTATGCAGACTACCAACAAAAAGGCAAAGAAAAAAATGCGTTTTGCCTTAGAACTTTCAAACAAATGAGTTACCGTTGTGCTGTGGGACACAGTCCCCCAAAGTTGCAGACCCCTCATAGGGATGCTGTGTTCTGCTTCCAGCAGCTTCTGCAAGGTGGGGCTCCCAGCCCAGCTTCACAAAGCGTAAGTGGACCCCCAGTAAGCGTTCACGAACCGAGCACACCCTTTAAAGTGGCAGATCCAGAAACAGGTCCACGCCACCCTGTCCTGTGGCTGCGGCTCTGACCTCTGTCTCCACAGGGGTGTCTGCCTGTTTGAGTCCCATAGAGACAGTCACACTATGTGTGTGCTGCTTCATCAGAAACTTCTAGGCGGTCACCACTGCGAGGGCCGCCTCACCCTGGCCTCATGGCTGCATTCACACTGGACTGAATTCAGAATCCTTCCCCAGTGTCTAAATCGAGTTCAGAGTTACTTGGCAAGGGCAGGCTGGGCTGTGGCCCTACGAACAGGACTCTGAGTCTGGAGGCCCCGTCAGGGGTCCTCAGGGCTCATTCAGTGAGTGTGAGGGGCTCCCCAAACCTTGGAGGTCTGCAGAGGTGGGGGCTGTGGGGTGACAGGTGCTGGATTCTGCTCCTGATGCCCCCCAGCACCTCCATGGCCCCCTCTCCCCGTCCCTCCCCTACCCTGCTTTTCCTTTCCTCCTGCCTTGTGGCCCCATCCCAGTTCTACAACCCTCCTGCTGCCTTCAGAGCCTCCTGTGCAACTAACAGGAGCCTCTTCTCACACTGCCCACCCCCTAAAACCTTCACTGGCTTCCAGAACCTTCACTGCTCCCAGAGCTGGGCTTAGCTCAGGGCACCGGGGGCCTCAGGCATGGCTGATCCAGGGCTGTGGGATGGTCGAGATGGGGGACAATTTCCACCCTCTGCCCACGCTGCCCCTCCCATCTTGGGGTGGCTGTGGCCGCAACAGGGCTTTGTGCTGATTGGACCACCCTGAGCCAATCCCCAAAGCCAGGGGTTTTCCCACTGTGACCAGCTTAGACCAACCACTCACATTTGTGAGGGGTGTCGGAAGAATTGACGAAGATTGAGATGAGCAAAGAAGATCCCGGGGATCTCCACTCAGTACTGGAGGGGCTTCCAGAGCCCCCATGGTGGCTGCCAGTGGGGAGTCCCAACCTGAGGCAGCTGCCTGCGCGTCTGGCCTCAGCCTTTTCCGTACAGTGAAATAAGAATAGTTAATAGATGCAGTCCTTATAATGCTGCCCGGCATACGGCACTATGGGAGCCTTGCTGTCACACTAGGTCCTGTCTGCCTCCTTTCTGGAATCTTCCTAGGCCTCTTGTTGCACTCAGAGTTCAACCCTAACCCCTCTCAAGGCCCAGGGGCCTGGCACACTGTTTTCTGCCTCCCTGCTCCTCGCTGCACCTCCCTCAGCTCCCCTGGCCCTGGCCAAACCTGCCAGCTTTGCACCAGCTGCCCCTTCTGTCTCCGCCCAGGGCCCCGAGTGGCTCCTCCCCCAACCAGACCCTGCTCGGTGGGGGCCGCCCCTCCCGTCTCGCTCCCGTCTGCCACTTCGTTTCTCTCTGCTGCCCACAGTGTGTGTGTATTGGCTTCCTGCTGTCTTCCCCCAGGAACAGAAGTGCAGATCCCCTGAGACAGGAATCATACAGGGTGGTTGCAGGAAGATAGAAAATTCCAGGCAGCAGTTTCCCATGACCAGCAAAAGGGAACTGTTGAAATAGATTTCTTTGTCTGTTGTCAGCTGTAAGACCCTGACAACCAGAGTGTGGGCCAAGCTGCCTAAGACCAACTGGACCCACCCTGGTGCTGGATTTCACCCGGGTTTCATCTAGGACCTCATGGTATGCTCATTAACATCCTAAATCCCGGGCCGGGTGGGGTGGCTCACGCCTGTAATCCCAGCACTTTGGGAGGCCGAGGTGGGTGGATCACCTGAGGTCATGAATTCAAGACCAGCCTGGCCAACATGGTGAAATGCTGTCTCTACAAAAACACAAAAATTAGCCGGGCGTGGTGGCGCACGCCTGTAATCCCAGCTACTTGGGAGGCTGAGGCAGGAGAATTGCTTGAACCTGGGAGACAGAGGTTGCAGCGAGCTGAGATGGCACCACTGCATTCCAGCCTGGGTGACAGAGTGAGACTCTATCTCAAAAAATAACAAAATCCTAAATCCCACACACGGGTGCCAGGACAGTTCTGGGAACACCCATGTTCGGAGTAAAACCTGGTGGGACCACAGTTCTGAGAAATCTCCACCTTTTTCCAGGAATCTTCTCGAACTCTGCCCCTTGGTTAAAGAAACCCACAAAGGTAGCAGCCCCAAACCTTGCTGTGCAGCCCTGTCCTGGGAGTCCACGTAAACTCCCCTCTTGAGTGTAGACTTTTCACTTTGCAATAAATCTCCGTACTTTCACTATTTTCGAACTTGTCCTTGAATTCCTTCTCGCGACGGTGTCAAAAGCCCTGATGCCGGCTGGGGTCGAGGTCCCATAAGCATTTGGGGACCTCACATAGCCCACCAGTACCACCCTCAGATGAGCCGAGGGCGTGCAGATCCCAGGTCCACCTGGTATCAGTGGCATGAGTGGCCGGTCTGTGAAAGCCAGGAGACCCACAGCAGTACCAGCCCCCAAGGTAGGGCCTGCTTGCCCATGGCTCCCCCAGGTGTGAGCCCGCCCTGCGGCAGCAGGCTGCCCCTGGTGGTGCTACAGAGCCCAGGGTGAGTTCGGTTCTGTCCCCAGAGGGCCGGTTGGCCTTCTGCTGGCTGTTTGCACAGCTCGTTGGGTGCAGGGCAGCCTTGGCCCTTAGCAGGGGCCTCCCTCTCCCTGAAAGGGAGTCACTGGCCTGGCTGCTGTTTCTGCAATGGCCCCCGACCATCAAGGCCCCTCTGCCCTTGCCTTCACTTCCCCAGGGCTGGGGCCTCCATCTGCTTTCACCTCCCTGGGCTCCCAGGCCCAGCCGTCCAAGAGTTGCTGAAGCTTTTCTCTTTCTTCTCCTTTCACTACAGATGCATCGCCCATCAGTTCCAGGTGTGGGTTGGGGAGAGAGACAAGGGCGTTGCCCAGGCTGCCATCCTGAAGAAGTCCACGTGGGAAATGGGTAACCCACAGGAACAGACTTGGGTCAGTGGCAGGCACATCCCATGCAGACACATCGGCTTCCCGACCCCTGGCTGCTCCCTTCGGACTCAGGTGCCCCCTGCTCTCTGCAGCCTCCTGCCAGGACCAGTCTGCCGGAGCTTCCTTCGCACAACCCTGAACCCCGCCCACCACTCCCTGCAGGCACAAACCCTTATTTCTGTCCATCTGTTCCTTGCCTCTGAAATGTCACCATTGGGTGTTAAAGGGTCTGGAGGTGACCTGGGGCAGGTGAGATGGGCGGTCAGGGGGCTACTCCTCAGCCCTGTGCTCTCTATTCTGCCCCTAACAGGAGCTAAGGAACAGTTCTTCGGTCTGGTTGTGACACTGCTCCTGTGCTCTCACTATGTGGTGGGCTGAGTAACGGCCCCGGAATGTCCGGGCCCCAATCCCCGGAACATGTGAAAGTGACCTCACCTGGCAGGAATCTTTGCAGGGGGGATTCAGTCAGAGGCCCTGAGACAGGGGATTATCCCAGATCATGCGGGTGTCACTGAGACGCCTCCTGTGTCCTTAAGAGGGGAGGTCTGCCCCAGAAGACCATGTGACACCAGCCCCGTGCTGCTCTGCTGGCTGCGAGAGGGAGGCCGACAGGGCAGTGCGGGGACTGGGGTGGCAGGAGCCACAGGGAGCACAGTCCTGCAAACACCTTTGGTGTGCCCGGTGAAACCACTTTGGACCTGGCCTGGAGCTGTGGGAGCGTCCATTTCTGATGTTGCAGCTGCCTGCTCTGTGGCGATTTCTTGCAGCTGAAGCCCGTGCAGTGTGGTGGTGGTGTGATCTGTTTCTCAGGGTGCGTGGCCCCCATTCCTGCTGAAGCCGGGGCACTGAGCGGAGGTGCTGGAGGCCCAGGGGGGCATGCGTGTGGTCCCCTTGAGGCTGCTCGGCTGTTAGGATCAACGTCTCCACCTCCTCCAGCAGCCCGCCCTCCTGTAGCAGCTGGGGTCGGGCGGGGCGTGGGGGGCGCAAACACAACGGGCCAGAACCCACGTGTGGGCTCGAAACTTCTGGGGGGCTGCTCCCTGCAGGTGCTGTTCCCAAATAATTATCTGGTCAAATGTGACGCGGTCCTTCAGGGACACTTGGCAGACTGGGCAGAGCCCGACGGGCTCACACACTTTGATCAGAAATCCCTTTTTTAGAAATTGCCTCTAAGGAAATGCCATGCGTGGGGATCAGACGCGCAATGGAAGGGGCTTGATGCCGCCGCTCCCGAATTTTGGTGGATTTGGTGGGAGGCACCACCCCAACCACACCTTCTGGTGTGTTCCCTGTGGGCCACTGTCCAGACAGATGACCTGGCCCCAGGGTTCCAGGCAGGGTCTGGGCTCAGACTGTTGCTGGAGAGGTTGGAAGAAGGGGTGAAGGGGGCTGCCCCTCAGTGCCTTGGCCCTGCAGCTTGAGGTCACACCCTGGCTTCGGTGTCGGCAGCGGGTCCCACACAGGCCCATGCCAGCCTTGCTGTGTGGGCACCCCTCTGCTGGGGTGGCTCTCAGCAGAGATGGTGAATATTGTGCTATCGAGAACACTAAACATGTTAGCTGTCAGGGAGACCATAAGTGATTCCTACTATTTTCTTCATGTACCTTTGTATTTCTAGATTTCCTACAATAAACATGTATTAAATTACTATTCTAGTGAAAGAAATAAAAGATAGTAGACTTCCACTTCTAGACAGGATGGGGTGACAGGGGCTGAATGTACTTGTCTGCCCAAAACAACTAAATAAAAGACAAGATTATTGAAACCAGGGTCCTCAAGACAATGGGCATCAGACAAAAAGGGGCCGTGACCCAAGAAACGGGACACAGAAGTGATGAGCCCTCTGAGGGCCCAGCCGACCTCCCGGAGACAGTTTCCAGGTCACAGTGCTGGGAAGTGACGCAGGTGGAGCCAGGGGATCTCCTGAGTTGAGGACGCTGAGAGTCGGGGAGACCAAGGCAGCCACAGTTTGCAGGGCAGAGGACGAGAGAGGGGAGCTGCACTTAGCAAGAACCCTGGAGAGGTGCAGAGGGCCCCTGAGAGGTAGCAGAGGGCTGATCAGCAAATTGAATCTGTAGTTAAAAATCTTCCCCTCTCACATACAAAATAACCGTGGGCTTAGACGGCTTCACAGGGGAGTTCCAGCCAACATTTAAAAAAAGAGCTAACAGCAATTTTACATAAGCTCTTCCGGAAAGTTGAAAAGCAGGGATTTTTCTCGAATCCTTCCAGGAGGCCAGCATGATCCTGATATGAAAACCAAAGACATTACAGGAGAAGAAAATAGGAACAAGCATCCCCCTTCAGAAGTTCTAAACAAAAGCTTACTAAATTGAACCCAACAATGCATTAAAAAGATAATATATCACAACCAAGGGGAATTTTCCCCAATATGTCAGGATTGTCTTAAGGATCGAACACTTAAAAATCAATTTAAGTCACCACATTAACAAACTGAAAGAAAAACAATGTGATTCTCTCAATAGACACAGAAAAAGCATTCGACAAATTCCAACATGCATTCTCAAAACACTCTTGGCAAAGAGGAGTGGAAGCAGTTTCTCCAACCTGATAAAAGGCATCTCTGAACACCCCACAGCTGACATCATACCTACTCGTGAAAGACTGGGTGCTTCCCCTGAGACCAGGGACAAGTCAGGGACAGCACTCTCAATGGTCCCATTCAGCATTGTACAGGAGGTTCTAGTCAGGGCAATTAGGAAGGAAAAAAGAAAATGAAAGGCATCGTTATTGGAAAGAAAGGAATAATGCTGTCTTTGTTTGCAGAAGACAAGTTCATCTATGCAAAAAAAACAATCTAATGGAATCCACGAAACAAAAAGCTGCCAGAGCTGAGGAGTGAGCATCACAAGGTTGCAAGGTCAAGATCAGTGCCAAGGGGCCGGGCGCGGTGGCTCAAGCCTGTAATCCCAGCACTTTGGGAGGCCGAGACGGGCGGATCGTGAGGTCAGGAGATCGAGACCATCCTGGCTAACACGGTGAAACCCCATCTCTACTAAAAAATACAAAAAAACTAGCTGGGCGAGGTGGCGGACACCTGTAGTCCCAGCTACTCGGGAGGCTGAGGCAGGAGAATGGCATAAACCTGGGAGGCAGAGCTTGCAGTGAGCCGAGATAGCGCCACTGCACTCCAGCCTGGGCGACAGAGCGAGACTCCGTCTCAAAAAAAAAAAAAAAAAAAAAAAAGAAAAGAGAGTCTTTTCAACAAGTGGTGCTAAAACAACTGAATAGCCATATAGAAGAAGGAATATTTATCTATACCCCAGGGCCATGTAAAAAATGAACTCAAAATGGATTATAGATCTAAACGTAAAACCTAAAACTATAAAACTTCCAGAAGAAAACATATGAGAAAATCTTTGTATGTTAGGCAGAAATTTATTAAATTCAACACCACAAAAAATGAATAAACTAGAACTCATCAAAATGTAAAACTTCTGCTCTGCAAAAGACATGTTTAAGAGAATTAAGAGATTGGCAACAAACTAGGAGAAAATATTTACAAACGATGAATCTGATAAGACTCCAGCATGCATTAAAGAACTCCCAAAATTCAATAATAAGAAAACTAATAAAATTCAATAATAAGAAAACCATTAAAAAATGGGCAAAATATTTGAACAGAAAATACCTCAAAGAAGACATAGAAATTCAAATCAAAACACAAAAAAGATGATCAACATCATTAGCTACCAGGGAAATTTAAAACAACATGAAATGCCACTGTCCACGCATTAAAATGGCTAAAATGAAAAAGACTGGTAGTATCAAGTGTTGGTGAGGATGTGGAGTGTCATGGTTGAACGTCTATGTACCTCCAAAATTCGTATACTGAAGCCTTAGCCCCCAGTGGGGTTGTATTGGAGATGGGCCTCTAAGGAAGCAATTAAGGTTAAATGAGGTCCTAGGGGTGGGGTCCTGATCCAATAGGATTAGTGTCCTTATGGGAAGAGACACCAGAGAGTTTGCTCTTTTCTCTCTGCATGTGTGCACTCGTGAAGGCCCTGTGAGGACATAGCAAGAAGGTGGCTGTCAACAAGCCAGGAGAGAGCCCTCACTGGGAATCAAATCTAGCAGCACTTTGGTCAGGGACTTCCAACCTCTAGACTGGTGGGAAAATTAATTTTTGTGGTTTAACCCCCCATTTTGTGGTATTTTGCTAGAGCAGCCTGAGCAGATCAAGATACCAAACAACTGAGGATGTGGAGAAACTGACACTGCTGGTGGGGATAGAAAATGGAACAGCCACTTTTAATAGCAGTTTGACAGTTTCTTAAAAAGTTAATGATATGCCTGCCATAGGATTCAGACCTTTGACCCTAAGTTTTTCATCAAGGGAAATGAAAGCATATATGTCCACACAAAGACTTGTCTACAAATACTCACAAATGTTCACAGCAGTTTTATTTGTAGTGGCCACGGACTAGAAACAATCCAAATATCCAGCAACAGGGCAACCGGTAAATGAATGGAATTCAAATAGGAATGCCACACTGATCCACACAGCAGCACAGGCGGATCTCAGAAGAATCATGCTGAGTGACAGAAGCCAGACCAAAAACAAACAAACAAACCAAAAAAACAACAACGAAAAACCATACTGGATGATTCCACTTACATAAGTTTCTAGAAAATGCAAACTAATCTATAGTGACAGAAACAGATCAGTGATTGCCTGGGGATGGGTTTACGCGGAGGGGCAGGAGGGGGATGGGTTTACGCGGAGGGGCAGGAGGGGGATGGGTTTACGCGGAGGGGCAGGAGGGGGATGGGGTTACGCGGAGGGGCAGGAGGGGGATGGGGTTACGCGGAGGGGCAGGAGGGGGATGGGGTTACGCGGAGGGGTAGGAGGGAGACGGGGTTGCATGGAGGGACAGGAGGGAATGTTGGGGGTGCTGCACAGGTTCATTGTCTTGATTGTGGTGATGGTTTCATAAGTATACACGTGTCAAAACTTGTCAAATTGCATGCTTTAAATGTGTGTTTCTTTCACATCAGTATTACCTCTGTTTTTAAAATTCTAGATGATGACGACTACAAAATGGCAAGACAAGGACGTCCAAAAAGCCTCATTGATAAAAGCAATGAGAACACTGGCAAAAATGATCAGAATCAGGTTTTTCAGACCTCTGGAAATTAGCCAAAGATTTGCAGTGAGGAATGAAATTCTGGTGAAAGCAATAGCCTGGCAGCCACTGGGGTGGAGAACCGAAGCTGAGCTCCCCCAAAGCCTCTTCCCAGAGAACTGCCATTGTCTGAGCTGCCTCTCTGTTCCATGGAAGACTCCACTTGCAGGGCTAACTTGCCTGATTGACTCGGAGCTTAATCAGTAGGAACAGCCATTTTCCCAGGGGTGTTTGCTAAAAAGAAGAAGAAAAGAAAAAGAACAAACAGGCAATTATTTAACATTGCAGGTGCCTGAGGCAGTGGGTAGCAGTTGGGGGGTGGGGGTGGGGGATAAATAGGCTAACAAAAATGTTTAAAAACAAAATCTGGGGGAACGAGACATCCGTAGGGAGATATGAAAAGCTCCTGCATATTCCTGGGAACCTCAAAGGCCACGGTCATGCCCAGGGTCCGTAAAGAAGACCATGTGCTCATCTCCCACTAATTGTGAGGCAGGCAGCGAAGGCTGAGGCAGAGTTGACAGCTGCCTGGCTGAGTGTTGACAGCACACCCCATCACTGCACGGAGCTCCTCAGCAAAGACCAAGAGACTCTTCAGTTCCAGACGCTTAAGGAAGTCTCTGCCCAATTATTCAATGGCCTCTAAGCTAAGTGAGCAGACACTTTAGTGGGCACGCATGATAGAGAATATAGACTCGACAGAATTTGTCCAGAAACCACTAAACAAACAACAGCAATCACAAGGAGAAACAACAACAATCTCTGGGAAGGGAAGAGAATTTGATTTCTAGAATTACAACATTCTATTATTTTAAATGTCCAGTTTTCAAAAAAGAGTTTTAGCGATATAGAAAGAAATTTTTAAAAGTCTCAAACATGGGGAAAAAAGCAAACAATAGAATCTGTCCCTGAGAAAGTTCAGAGATGACAGTTACTGGACAAAGACTTTAAATCAGTGGCTTTAAATATGTCCAAAGAACTAAAGGAAACTATGTATAAAGAGCTAAAAGAAAGTATGAGAACAGTGTATCACCAAGTAGAAAATACAACAAAGGGATGGAAAGTATTTCTTTAAAAAATTCTGGAGTTGGAAAGTACAATAACTCAAATGAATTTTTCATTGTAGGGGCTCACCAGAAATTTGAGCAGGCAGAAGAAAGAATCGACAAACTAGGAGATAGGTCAGCCTGTCCAGCTTGAGAAACAGAACAGCGACGACAACAACAGGAATGATGAAAAATGAACAGAACCTTCCGAGACCTCTGGGACACCATCACTTAGACAAAAACACACATCACAAAGTCCCATCAAGGAGAGGAGAGAGAGGAAAGGGAAGAAAGAATATTTGAAAAAATAACAGCCAACTTGACTTTGATGAAAACATTAATCTGCACACCCTAGATGCTCAACACACTCCAAGTAGAATGAACTCAGAGAGATCCACACCCAGACACATGATAACCAAGCTGTGAAAAGGGAAAAGCAGGCCGGGCGCGGTGGCTCAAGCCTGTAATCCCAGCACTTTGGGAGGCCGAGACGGGCGGATCACGAGGTCAGGAGATCGAGACCATCCTGGCTAACACGGTGAAACCCAGTCTCTACTAAAAAATACAAAAAACTAGCCGGGCGAGGTGGCGGGCGCCTGTAGTCCCAGCTACTCGGGAGGCTGAGGCAGGAGAATGGCGTAAACCCGGGAGGCGGAGCTTGCAGTGAGCTGAGATCCGGCAGCTGCACTCCAGCCTGGGTGACAGAGCCAGACTCCATCTCAAAAAAAGAAAAAAAAAAAAAAAAAAAAAAAGAAAAGGGAAAAGCAGAGATAATTCTAAAAATAGCAAGAGAGAAGGGACTCATCTCATACAAGGAATCCTAAATAAGATTAACAGATGACTTCTTATCAGAAATCATGAGGCCAGAAAGCAATGGGATGGCATATTCAAAGTGCTGAAAGGAAAAGACTGCCAACCAAGAATTGTACAATAGTATAGCTATCCTTCAGAAGTGAAGGAGAAATTAACACAAATAAACAACAAAATAAAATGATAAAATATAAATAAAATTATATAAATACAATGCATTATATATAAAATTATATATATTAAAATTCTAAATAGAAGTACAATTATGTATGTGTGTGTATATACATATTATATATCATTTTTTAAAACAGTTTTTAAACAAAATCTGAGATAATTCATCACTAGCAGACCAGACACTATAGGGAGGACTACAGGCTGAAATGTAAGGACACCAGACAGCCACTCACATCAACACGAAGAAATAAAAAACACTTATAAAGGTAACCATGGAGGTCAATATAGAAGATGGTATGAATATCATTTTAAATTTTAATCTTGTATGCTTAGACATAGAGTTACCGTATGTGTTAAGCTGTTTTTATGGAGCTATAAAGAAATACCTGAAACTGGGTGATTTCTAAGAAGAGGATTAACTGGCTCACAGTTCTGCCGGCTGTACAGGAAGCATAAGGGTTTCTTCCTCTGGGGAGGCCTCAGGAAGCTCCTACTCAAGGCAGAAGGTGAAGGGGGAGCAGGCGCGTCACGTGGTGAAAGCAGGAGCAGCAGGGTGGGGGAGGTGCCGCACATGTTTAAACACCAGATCTCCCAGGAACCCAGAGTGAGAGCTCACTCTTCACCAAGGGGATGGCTCAAACCATTCCTGAGGGAGCCACGCCCGTGACCTAAACACCTGCCACCAGGCCCCACCTCCAACAAGGGGGATTGCAATTCCACGTGAGACTTGGCAAGGATGTGCATTTAAACTATATCACCATAAAACCCGGGAAGTCTACTCCTAGGCTGATGCTCAAGACAACTGAAAACAGGTCCACACAAAACTTGTAAATCAATGTTGAGCACAGCATTATTCATCATAGCCAAAAGATGAAATCAGCCCCAATGTCCGTCAGCTGGTGGACAGGTTAAAAATGTGGCCCAGCCAGGTGCGGTGGCTCAAGCCTGTAATCCCAGCACTTTGGGAGGCCGAGACGGGTGGATCACGAGGTCAGGAGATCGAGACCATCCTGGCTAACATGGTGAAACCCCGTCTCTACTAAAAATACAAAAAACTAGCCGGGCGAGGTGGCGGGCGCCTGTAGTCCCAGCTACTCGGGAGGCTGAGGCAGGAGAATGGCGTGAACCCGGGAGGCAGAGCTTGCAGTGAGCTGAGATCCGGCCACTGCACTCCAGCCTGGGCGACAGAGCAAGACTCCGTCTCAAAAAAGAAAAAAAATAATGTGGCCCATCCATGCAACGAAATGTTGCCCAGCCTGGAGAGGCATGAAGTACTGATGGAGCTTCATGTGGAGCAACATGGAGGAGCCTCAGAAACACCCACCGTGCTGCTTCCTGGAAGAGGCAGACGCGGAAGGCCATGCACTCTACGACCTCATCCATGGGAAACGCACAGCGCCGAGGGCCGCCAGGGCCTGGGAGGAGGGGGCACAGGATGGCCGGCTATGGGGATGGTGTTTCTCCTGCGGGTGGTGGGCCGGATGACCCACTGCACCACCATGGGAGCGGACCGAATGCCGCTGAACTGCCTGGACTTTCAAGGGGTAAATTCCAAGGTATGTCAATTATATTTTAATTTAAAAACATTCTGTGAGAGATCATTTTTGTTAAAGATGCCATCTATGCTTAAAAGCCTGCACCAATGCCAGGCCATACCACTGTGGGTGCCACCACCTAGGGAGCAGTCCAGCTGTGAGCCCAGGCCAATGGGGCCAGCACGAATGGGAGGGGGCATGGAGGGGCCCACAGATGCTGCAGCCTGGCCTGGCCTGAGAGGAGCCACCTCTGTGCTGGGGCTCCCAGGCACCCACCTCCCGTGGCAACTCCTGGCTCCAGTCAGCTCCCGGCCCCTCCGTGGCTTCGGAGGCCGAATCTGCCTGCATCTGCCATTGATTTCTAATTCCAAGGATGTTGTTTACAGTGTAGTGAGATGGGTTTGTGTTTCTGCAGGAGATTCTAGAAGCCAGACCTCAGAGTGCGGGAGGTGCCAGGCCTCCTTCCCACCCGGGTAACCCGACCCCGAGCCTGGGGAAGCTGTCTTGGCACCTCCAGCCCTGACCTCTCCTTGTGGACCCGGCACAGCAGCCTCTGGGCACAGCCAGGACCCCCAGGGCTAGCCTCTCATTTCTCAAGGCAGCAACTGAGGCTCAGCCAGGCTTTCAAGGCCAGGGCAGAGCCAGCCTGGAACTCACGCCCCCAACTCCCAGCCATGGAACGTTGTATAAGAGGATATTCTGGCAGCCAACCCTGACATCTTTAAAAACGATCTTTCTGACCCTTAACTACTGAGGCAGCACAGTTCCTCGGCTGTCTGTCTCTGTGCTGGGCTGTGCCTGGCTTTGTCTGCGGCTGTCAGTCCTATTTTGTCCGCTAGGAACAAGGCCAGGGCAGCCTCTGTGATCCCCTCGAGCTGGCCAGTCTTCCCTGACCCTTCCCTCTCGACCCCTAGCCTTGCTGTAGTCGTGTCCATGGATACCTCCTGCCCACCCTGGTGGGCACCACTGTGTGGACACAGTGCTGGGAGGGGTGGGGGGGCACTGCATTGGGAACCAAAGGTCTGAGCTCTGCCCTGTCTTTGAGCCCTGGTTTTCCTCGTGTGCAGACAAGGGCTCCAGCCAGGTCCTCTCCAAAGTCTTGGCCCCCTGCCTGGCACAATCTCTGCCTGAAAACCTGGACCCCCGAAGTGCTCTCACTCCTTTGAGTCTCACTTTGTTAAGAGGGGGCTGCTGTTGTGGAGAATCCTGCACTCTTTGTCTTAGCTGACCCCACAGCAGGAAGGTGGGGAGGGCAGGGATCTTCTGCCCACTCTGAGGATGAGGAGACAGCCTGGAGGGGGTGGCTGGAAGGTCTGGCTCTGTCCCTTTCGCTCCTCAGCTCCCTCCCCAGCCCCCTCCCCAACCCCCTCCTCAGTCTCTCCCAACCCCCTCCCCAGCCCCCTGCCCAGCTCCCTCAGCCCCTCCCCAGCCCCTGGATTTCAAGGCTGCATCACCTGGCCTCTTGCAAGGACAGACCAGCTGGCCGTGGTGCTGGCTCTTGGGCTTTCTGGAGCAGCTCCCTGGAGGCCTAAGGGGGCTGGGGCAGGGGCAGACACAGGCATTCGGCCCCCGTGCCCAGCCCCCTCACAGGAGAGTTAGCAGGGCAGACGACAGACGCCAGGAGGGGACTGACTATGGGCTCGGGACAACACTACCTGAAGGGGCAGCAGCCCCCAGGTGAGCAGGGCTGACTCAGTAGCTGCACGGGGCGCTGGGCCTCCAGCCGGGCTGCACTCACAGCTGGCTGTCCTGGCAAGCTCAGGGCTGAGACCAAGGTCTGGGGGTGCGGAGCAGCGCCTCCAGGCCTGTTGCCCCAACTCAGCATCTCGGGATCCACTGCCCCAGCACGGGTGCCCTCCCAGGACCTCCACACAGGGACATGGGCTGCCAGACCCACCCCCTGCTGCCATGGCTGGATCCAGGGTCACCTTCCTCTGCAGACTCTCGTGGGCTGGGGGGTGGGAGCATGAGGCTGGAGAATTCAGAAGACCCGGATTGCAGTTCTGGCTGGGCCGCAAATCAGCTGCGTCCTGGCAAGTGGGCCCCTGGTGGCCACATGCTCTCAGGCGTGTCCCGTGTCCATGGCTCCTGCCCAGACGCCCCTCCGCGTCTGTGCACCTCCCCACTGCTACCAGGCCCCAGGCTGAGCGAGAGCGGCCAAGGCCCAGCCTCAGAGCCCACGCTGCCTCCCGGCCTCTCCTGCCCCACAGGCCCTGGCCCAGGCTGGTGTCCACGCTCCTTGCTCAGAGCTCCGCCAGCCCGTCCTCCCTGGCTTCCTGCCACTCTCTCTGTGTGTGAGTCACCGGGCAGGAGCCACTGCGCCAAGAAAGGAAGCCAGTAGGGTGGAGAGTGCCCTCAGTGTGTCGTCAGGGGCACCGGCTTGGCCACCTACCTCCGGGCCCCCCGGACGCGTAATGGGGGCTTCTTCTCGGGGCGCACTTGGAGTCACAGACATCCTGGGGCAGAGGCGCCGTGAGTGCTTCCAGGGTCCAGGCTTCCACTCGCGCAGAAGCCCCGGGGCAGAGGTGCCGTGAGTGCTTCCGGGGTCCAGGCTTTGGCTGGTGCAGAAGCCTGGGCTGAGGCATTGCGGAAATCTGCAGGGTCTGGTTTTGGATCTGATTTACGTCTCCGCTCTGTCGCCAAAGTTTTGCCTTTTCCGGAATGTTACAGAAATGAGGTCTCACAGGATGCGGCCCGTCTGGCTTCCTTCACTTAGAAAACACGTTTAGGACTCGCCTGTGCTGTGAAGGGCCAGCGCGTGCCTTTTGCCCCCAAGATCCCGCAGTGTGGGGGGGGCCACAGCTGTTTTATCCCCCCGCCGGTGACGGGCACCTGTGTTCTCTCCAGTGCGTAGGGGGTTACAAACACACCCTCTCTCCACATTCACTCCCAGGTTTTGTGTGAATACAGGTTTTCAGTTCATTCGGGTGCACGCCCAGGACAGGTTTCCGTTGAGCCCTGGCTCCTCTGACTGGAGGGTCCGCCTGGACAAAGGGGTGGTCACGGAGTGTGGGCAAGGAAGTGCAGCAGCCTCAGCGGCACAGTTTCCAGAATGCTCTTCAGAGGCGGCTGCTCGGAAAACCAGAAAACCGAGGTTCCACAGCACCCACCTGGTGAGCTGACCAACCGGGGCGGGGCCACAGACCCCAGCAGCGGGAAGGCCATGGTGGCCGCCCTTGGCTTTTCTCAGACAGCAGGGCACCTGTGCAGTTCTGTGGCCACAGCAGTCGCCCCACTGTCGTCCTCGGTTCCAGGGAACCAGGTGGCGTCAGGAAGAGCCCAGGCCACACCACAGAAGCAGGGTCCTCCTGATCCCCTCCCTGACCTCACTGCCTGGTTACCCCACGGGGATCGCCTGAGCAAGGAGCTCCCAGGTGAGGGCCAGAAGCACATCTCACTGTCCCCAGGCCCTGAACATGCGGCTTCCAGGTGAGGCTCGAAGGCCCTGCCCTGCAGACATGGGACAGGTGGGCTGCCATGGGCAGGAGCACCAGGGAAGGAATAGGGCCCTGCAGACATGGGACAGGTGTTCCAGGCTGGAGACGCTGGTGTGGGCAGGAGGCGCCAGGGAAGGGACATGGCCCTGCAGACATGGGACAGGCGTTGCAGGCTGGAGAGGCTGGCGTGGACATGGCTAGGAGGCTCTGGGGAAGGGAAACGGCACAGAGGATGGCCCTGCCTGGTCAGTTCTGTTGTTCCTGGGGATAGAAGGAAAAGCAAATGGTGTCAGAAGACCAATCCAACTGCAGGGCCACGGGTCACTCCAAGGCCTTCCCCACAGGGAGGAAGAGTCCGTGAGAGCATGCAGGGCCTCCAGGCTTCCTGCAGCTGCTGTGACAGGAGCTCATTCTCTCACAGTCCTGAGACCAGAGTCCAAACCAGTGTCACTGGGTCAAAGTCAAGGTGCTGGCCACATGCCCCTGGAGGCCACAGGACGTGTCCTTCCTGCCTCCCCCAGCTCCTGGCGGCTGTCCGAGCTCCTTGGCTTGTGGCCACATCACTCAGCCCTTCAGGGTGGAGTCTTCCCCTCTCCCTGCTATGTCTCAGCTCTGAGTCAGCCGGATCCCTCTGCCTTCCCCTTGTAGGATGCTGGTGATGGTGGTTAGGGCCCTCCCAGGTAACCCAGGGAAATCTCCTTATTTTAAAATCCTTAATTTAATTGCATTTGCCATCCAGGGAACAGCGGCTCATCGCCTTCCTATTCACAGTTCCAGGGATGAGAAAGGGAATGTGTCTCTGGGGCACTTGCCCGCCTGGTGCACAGGCCAGAGCTCTTCTCATATTTCCCAGCTGGACGCCGTCTGTGGTGTGGGGAAGAGGACGGTTTTGCGAGTTTGGTAAGAAGGCATCACACATGAGACGCATCCATCCTCGTGTTTTTCTGATGAACGCTCGCGGACATTTCCGGTTGGTGATGGTGTCACCTGCGGACATGACTCATTTGTTCCTCGCCCTGGTGCCCTGGCCAGGGCCCCTAACACTGTGTAGTGGCGCCCGCGGGCCTCTGGGCCTTGTTTCTGCCCCTGAGAGGCACACAAGCGACTCACTGCCCGGCACGTGTGAGCTGACAGTGTGGACGGATGTTCACGCAAACTGGGAGGGCATCTCCTGAGAATGAATTTGTAAGTGTTTTTTTTTTTTTTTTTTTAAGCAGAACTCACTGGTGGAGCAGGAAGCCCCTTTGTTTGGGGAAGATCTCCAGAATCAGCCCTTTATGGGCACAAACATGAAATTAACACCCACTGTTTTTCACGGAGAAAACTGTAAAATGACTGTTGGCTTGTCTACAAATGTTTTAAGCCAGTGAGGTCTGCATGCTGCTTTGTATTTGTTGGACCATCAGTCTCCTAAGGGTCTCTATCCACAGACCGGGTGGGCCAGGGGTACAGTCGCCGGCCAGCATGGGAAGGACACGCAGCCACAGCGCTGACAGACCAGCTAACGAGCCCATGTTAATCTCGCGGGGGTGAGAGGAGGGGCCCGGCGGGCAGGGCTGGAGCCAGCACCCGGCTGTCGGCCCCACGCCATCCTGACTTTGCCTCACAGGCGCGCTGTGGTGCGGCTGCATCTGAGCTCCGGTTCCCAAAGGTGCTTGTCATGGGGCACACATTTCTGCAACATCCAGGTCACAGAGCCCTGAGCCAGGAGCCTGCTGCCAGCCTGGAGCACAGGCCTCCCGCAGGATTAAGGCCTGGGCAAGCCGGACGTGTCCCCGGCCCTCCTCATGCTGCAGACAGGGCGTCCCGAGGCCCCCCGTTCTCTTCACGGCATTGCAAGAAAACAGTTAGGGCTGCTTGGAGACAAGAAATTCCTTGGAAAACATCACAGCAAAGATTTATTTGCTATTGAACAGTTTGCAAATGTCGTAAAATAACTGGAAATCATCCTGGCCTGGAAAAAATTTCACACAACCGATCCACTAGCCAAGAACTTTCGGAAAAAGGAGACAGCAGAGGAAAGCCTGGGCCTTTCTCATCCAAAGATCCTCAGGTCCCAGAGGAGATCCAGCTGCGTATTGCTTTGGTTTTGGAAACACAGGTGCCTCCAATCACTCGTCCTCTGCGGCAGCAGCAGCTCCCTGACTCCGCAGGTGGGGATGGGCGGGGCTGGCCCACGAAACGAGCAGCCGTCAGGGCCCGCAGCCACGCTGCAGCTTCCCATCCATGCTCCACGCCCAGCATGGGTGCCTGGGAGGTGTTGTCCTCGCTGCGTTAATGCCCATCACACAGGAACTTGGGGGAGATGCCAGCATGGCACCCAGGGTGGGGTCCCTGTGGAGCAGCCTGTGTGGGGCACCCCCATGACCCAGGAATGGACTGAGAGCCCACCAGGACAGGACCATGAGCACCGTCCCTCTTGGGTCTCCTGTGGAATTGGGGGTGTGGGTCTGGCCAGTGAAATCTGCAGCGCCAGGGTGCCCATCCAATGCCCGGCTGCCCGTGTGCAGTGTTTGCCAGCTACTGTGGTGTAAATATTCCTGCCTGGCTGATCTCAAAGCAAAGCACTGAGCTAAACTGTACACAGTGACTCTGACAGCACTGCACGGTGGCCCCAACACCTGTGCAGCATGGACTCCCTAAGGACTCAGCAGAGTGAGTTTCAGGGGTGCAACAACAGCTGTGAGGTCCCCAGGGCATCCTCCCGGCCACCTGCCACAAACATGGCCCAATCCTCCCTCCTGGAGGTCCCCGCCCCGGGTCCTGCAGAGCCACGTGGTGTCTGTCTGACACCGTCTCCCTTCCAGCTCTGCTCTGAGACCTGACCGTCCCTGGCCGCCAGGCATCTGCTGACTGAGAGCTCCAGCTCCGGAGAGGTGCCCAGTACCTGGTGAGCAGAGGGGTCTGAAGGAGCAGGTGCCTCCTCTTCGGGCACCTGTGGTCACTTCACAGTGAACGAGGCTCCAGCCGGGTGCCCTGAGAAGTGGCCAACACCCTACCCAGAAGAAGATGGCATAGCCACGGCCAACGTGGAGCTCTAACTCAGGGCTCTGGCCTCCAGCCCAGTCCTTTTCCTTGAGTAGGGACGACCCTCGCAGTGGCCTCTCCACGTTGCATGGGTGGGGAGCACGTGCGGTGAAGACAGCAGCCTGCAGGTGCGCACTACGCCTGAGGGCCTCGGCCGATGGAAAGCTCAATCATGAGTGAAAAAAAAGACAGTGTTTTGGAACATATAACAAGTCAGTGGGAAATTAATTTATCAAAAAGCAATTTAAAGCAGCCTTGCAAGAACATAGATCCGCACTGGCGAGGCCACTGCTCACCTGTGGGCTGCGTCTGTCCATCCACTCAGCAGATCCATGAGTCTCTGCCCAGCACTGTGCCCAGCCCAGGGGCACCGGCCTCCCGAGCTCATGGCCGGGGTGGGGGTCCTAACAGACGCATGTGGGCAGTGAAGGCCGAGGTGCTGGGGTGCCAGGCAGCCTTGCAGCGACCACAGCTCTGCTTGACCCTGCGGGGGGACGCTTGTGCGGAGCCGCTGAGTACCCAGGTGCTGGGTACCCAGGACTGGCCCCACAGCCAAGACGGTGCCGCACAGCCTTTTGTCAGGTTCCCGGGATCCACACAGGTGTGACCCCCAACCCCGCATGGAGCCCCAGAGCCCTAGAACCCTGGCTGGCAGAGAGAAAAGAGTGAAGGGTTCCTATTCCCCTTTTCTCTTCTGAGACCGGCAGGGCCCCCCGGGCTGCTGTCTTGTGAGCCATTGCTCTGCACAGGGCTTGCCTCAGGCGAGAGGCAGGCGGAACTGGCCTGGGAAGCAGCTCTGGCCATGCCTCCCCCACTGTCTTCAGGGAGCCAGGCCCGTGTTACCAGCCCTGTTCTCCCGGGAGAGGCGGGTGGCACACAGTGCCTTCTCCAAGAGGCTCCTGGCATGACACACAGAAGCTGCTCCCCCTGCGAAGCTCCCAGCCCAAGGCAAGGGGACGGGGCACCATCCCACCAGGTTCCCTGCCAAGGTGAGGGGACAGGGCACCATCCCACCAGGCTCCCTGCCCAAGGCCAGGGGATGGCATACCATCCCACCAGGCTCCCTGCCAAGCCCTCTGGAGCGTGGATCAAGGACTGTGGCGTGGGCAGAGGCTCCAAGGACATGTGCTCCAGGTTCCTGTTTCAGATGAGGGAAACTGAGGCCAGGGGAGTCCCCAAATCACTCCCTGCGGGGTCAGAGGTTGAGCTCAGCCCGGCCGAGCCTCTGCTGCTCGTGCTCTCTCTCTCCGTCCCAGGTAGGCCGGAAGGTGCCTGACGGGGCCCTGGCTAGGGGACCCCTCCCACCCTCACAAGATGGGGACTGGGGCGCAGGAGGTCCAGAGGGGCAGGCCAGATTCTGGCTGCTGTCCCTGCCACCAGCCCACGGCCCGGTGCAGGGACAGCTCCACGTAGCGGGGACAGCAAGGGTGTGCAGGAGGCAGGTCAGGCTGTCTCCACTGCCACCACCACTGCCTGGAGGACGCCTCCACAGCACAGCACTCGTGGCCCTGTGTGGGGTAGAGGGAGGGCCAGGCGTCAGACCAGCGAGGCTTCAGAGTCCACGCAGCATTGGCATCTGAACCAGCAGGACTGTGGGACCTGAGCAGCCACGTGGCATCGTCCGACACAGGCCTGGGCCTCCCCCGACACCCCTGGCCACTGTGGAGGCTGCAGTCCAGTGTGGCCTCTCAGGGGACAACTTCAGCCTGTTCTCCTCCTCCTGGCCGTGAGATGGGCCCAAGGCCTGGCCCGCACAGCTGGGTGTGCTGCCTCGGACCAAGCCTGTCACTGAGGGAGATGCAGGAGGCCCACACACAGCCAGAACGCTGCTGCCACTCACCCCCGTTGGCTGCTCCCCTGCAGGGCTGATGTGAGCAACTCCCATCACCAGGGGAGGAGGAAGCGGCCAGTGGCCCAGCTCCCAGAGCTGCAGGGACAGGGTGTGCGGGCACCAGGACAGTGGCTCCCTCCTGCCTGCTATGGAGGCAGCCCTGAGGCCTCAGCCTGGCCCCTGCTCTGCCACGCTGCTCAGCCCAGCAGCAGAAACAAGACTCAGGGCCCCAGCTCAGAGGGCAGGAATGGAGCTGGCATTGGGCCAAGCACCTCCTGTTCCCAGCTGCTCAAGGCTGAGCAAATCACAGCTCTGAACAACTCTGACCCTTGACACCCACCCTCCTGCTGGGGCACCACAACTCCCAGGGCACCCACCTTCCTCTCCAGCATCCCTGCCTTCCTCCCAGGGAACCCATCTTCCTCCAGGGACACCCGGGTGCCTTCCTCCCAGGGCATCCACCTTCTTCCAAGGGCACCTACTTTCCTCCTAGGGCACCCACCTTCCTCTGGGGGCACCCACCTTCCTCCGGGGGTACCCACTATCCTCCCAGAGTACCCCATCTTCCTCCCATGGCACCCACCCCATCTTCCTCCCAGGGGCATGAGGTTCCTGGGGAGCTGTGTCTGTAGGGGCAGCATGTCCAGCCTGTGTCCAGTCCTGGGCAGGGAGTCTCACAACGGCCTCCAGACGCACCTGCACCTGCCCAGCCAGGGTAGCCTTGACCAGGCAGTGCAAACACCAGGGCCTGGCCTCTCCCACATGGGGTCATCTGCTCACCCAGGGAGGGCTCAAGACTCACCTCAGCCCCTTCCTCCAGCCACAGGGAACAGGGGACCAGGGCAGCCTCCAGAGCAGTCCTCAGGGTGCAGATGGCTGCAGAGCCCCCAGACTAGCCCCAGCCCCAGCCCCAGGCTCCTGGGCCATGCCCAGAAGGGACCCTCCCGCTCAGGGCTGGAGATGCCTGGCCTGGCACCAGCTACTCAGCCTTCTCCAAAGCGCTTTAAAAAAAACACCCAGCAGCAGCACCTCATCCTCGGGGCACCCGCAAAGCTGAAGATGCAGACAAAAAACACAGTGAGACTCCTGGCGGTGACAGGGCTGAGCTCGTGCCCTGTGAGCTCTTTCCCAGGTTACAGAGCTGAAAGGAGCCCAGGGACCTGGAGGAGGCTGTGCCAACCCCTGCCTGATGGCTGGAGGTTGAGGGCCTGGCAGCGGCTGGCCTGCCCACGGGCACTCAGACCCACAGCCGGCGGCTCCTGGAGCAGGCCAGGGAGGCAGCGAAGCCCCTTGTGGGGTCTGTTTCTTGCTTCCCCCAGAGCCACTCTGGGATCTTTTTGATACGCCCTTGGATGCCCTTGTTCAGTGAGGGGGGCAGGCAGGGGCAGGTGGAACAGACCTCACCACTGAGTGGCTCCCATAACTCCTCCCCAGCCTCCCGAGGACCTTAGAGGGGGACCCTTTCTCTCCCCCGCATCTTGGCCAAGGGGTCCTGCACTGGAGCTGGGGCCTTGGTCAGACTCCAGGGCCCTGAAAGTCTCTTCCTTCCCCACGGAGGCTGGGAGAGGAGGCGGGTGGGCCTGGAGGCTCAGGTCAGGCTGCTGCTGGGCACCTCAATGGCTCTGCACCTACCTGCCCATGGTGTCAGCTGCTTTGCCGCTGCGTCCCCAGGTCACACCGGGAACCCCATGTGGCTGCCCCCATGCGTCTTTCCCAGCATGGGGCCCCAGCGGATGGTGGGCTGGGACGCTGTCTTCGGCTCCTGTTCCACAGCTCGCCCGAGCCGGCAAGGGCTGCAGACTCAGCTGACAGACCAAGCTTGCCAGAATCACTGGTCTCGTGCAAAGCCAACACCCAACTCCGATGGGCAGCAAAGCGCCGCAGGCACAGAGCCTTCTTTCATCTCCACAGCAGGACCGAGTTTAAAAAGCAGATTTTCTACACAATGTCCTACGCGAGTCCCAAGAGAGCTCAGGCCACGACCTCCAGCTGCCTGCAGCCTGCATCTTCCTCTGGGAGGTTTCCCCCCTCACCCTGCCTCTGGCCCGGGCTTGAGGGGCGATGGAGGCAGGCTCCCCTGCAGCCGGGGGTTCTGGGAGCAGGTGCCCAAGGCAGAGGCCATGGCCTCTGGGCAGGCAGCAGCTTCGCCCCCACCAGAGCCTGCAGCCCTCATGGCATCCCACATTGCCCCAGTCTCTGCCTGGGCCAGGCCCTCAAGCTGCTGGCTGGGGTGCCCAAACCATGGAGGCAGTGGTTGAAGGCTGATGGCTCCTGGTGTCATTAAATACTCTGTTTTTACCTGCTCTGGGCCTCAGGAGACCAGCCTGGCACCAGAGGAGGGGATGGCAGAGCCCCAAGCTGAGCCAGGCTCCAGCCCACACCCACCAGCCCCAGGTCTGGCCACGGGCTGGGCCCTGGTGTGCAGACACCACTGGCCACTGCTCCAGGGCCTTTGCACAAGCCAGCTGCAGGCCCAGGTGGTCGTGGGGAGTGGGGCCGCAGCGGCCTCGTTTTCCTTCCCCTCTTGGGAGATGGCTGCTCCTCCCGGCTGTTTCCGGAAAGTGTGTTTGTTATTTGGCTCCTGGAAACACCATCTGATGAAACAGGCTCTGTTGGGTTGGCCTGCCAGGCAGAGGCTGTGGGCGCCCAGGAGTCCCACCACAAAGCAGGCGGCAGAGACCCGACGGCCGCACCCTGAAAGCTGGGACCTGGCACCTAAACGGGGAGACGGAAGAACGTGGAAAATTCCCTGAGAGCACATTGATGCTCGGCTTCCACGGGCACCAACTTGCTGCGGAATCCTGCTTTGCGGTCATCGTTCTTCGAGCATTCGGACGCCTCGGGCCCCAGAAATTCAAGAACAAGAAAGCTCTGTTTCATGTGGACACGCTCACACACGCACGCCTGCTCACACACACACACCTGCTCACACACACACACCTGCTCACACACAACCTGCTCACACGCATACATGTGCACACACACACGCTCACACACGACATATGCACTCACGCACTCACACATGACACACACATGCTCATACACACGTGCTCACACATGACACACACATGCTCACACGCGTGCTCACACGTGCACATGCACATTCACACACCCATGGCCAGTAGCCCCAGTCTCAGCATCATGTCCTCTATTTAGAAATATTGGCTAAACACCTAATAAATAACTGAACAGAAACGTAATCTTTAATGAAGACTCACAAACCAAAAGCCAGCTGGCAGTTCCATTTAGAACATCCATGAACAGAGCTGCATTTATAGGAAACCTTCTCCAACAGCGATGCTCCCATGTGTGACAGCCCCCCCTCCCAAACGTCCTTCCTTCCCCTTCACGCCTCCTCACAGCCCAGGGCCCTAGGGACACGGTGCCAAAGGACTGGATCTGGTGGGCAGGCCAAACCCGGACCACGGGCCACAGTACTGGGCAGGCGGGGCCCTCAGGGAGGGATGGGGCTCCCTGGGCCAGCCCTCTGCCAGCCGACCAAGACTCACCCTAGATGGTGCCCTCGACCTGTCCTCCCTCAGCAGCCCCATGACTGTAACATCCAGACCAGTTCGTGGCCCCTAGGAGGGGAAACTGAGTCCCAGCTCCAGAGTCCTCCCTCAGCTTCACCAGGTGCCCCATGGAGGAGACGGCCAGGGTTTGTCACCTGACAGGCTCACCAGAATCAGGACAGGTGGGGGGATGGTGCAGGTGGGGGGATGGTGCAGGTGGGGACAGGACAGGTGGGGACGGGGAAGGTGGGGACAGGACAGGTGGGGACGGGGCAGGTGGGGACAGGACAGGGGTAGACTCCAAAGCGAGGCTGGCAGCAGTGTGTCCCGGGGAGGCTAACAGTGGCCCTGGAGGCGTCAGGTCTCCTCCCAGGCCAGCAGCAGGGCCGTATGCTGGGAACAGGACCTTGAGGTGAGCAGGTGGGAAGGAGGTGGGTGGAGATGGTGGGCAGGGCTGCCTGGAAGACTCCCCAGGAATGGCCATGTGTGTTGGGAGCACTGCTGGAAGGACGGTGTGACCAGGAGGAAGTCCCAGGGACGGGGTGAGGAACCGGAGCCCAGAGTCTGGGTGTGAAGAAGTCACCCTCAGCAGCCTGGGCCCATGGGCCCAGGGGGCATCAGGGAGGGGAAGGGAGATGGGGAGGGGGCTCAGGCCTGCCAGAAGCCAGGTCCTGGTGGGCAGCAGACGGCACGGCGCCTGGCAGCACTGAACGGGAGTGGGTGGGAGGACACGGAGCCAGGCCAGCCTCAGTGGCGGGGTCCTGGGACCCGTGTCCAGAGGCGAGGCCCACACAGCGGTGGAACTGGTCCTGCAGGTGCACGGCCACAGTCGGCAGGGGTGGGGGCTTTGGTGCCCTGGCTGCCCAAAGCTTGATGCTAACCTAGGGCCAACCAGACCCCACATTCAGGGCACACCCCACGGCGTATCAGACATCTATAGCTGTGTAGCAAATAACCCCAAAACTTAGCAGCTTAAAAAGGCCTCCACGTGTTAGCTCCCCCATTTCTGGGGCAGCGTGGCTGGTGGCTGCGGCTCAGGTGGCAGCCACAGGCAGTCCCACGTCCAGGACAGGGCTCACAGGGCTGTGGGGAGGCCGCAGCCCCTGACCACGTGGCACCCCGAGGCTGCCAAGTCTCCTCCAGGTGCCAGAAGCCACAGTCTAACCGCCTAGGTCTGGAAGTGGCCTCCCTTGTGCCTGCCGTGGGCTGTGGTCACACGGTCACCCTAAGACCACGTGGGCAGGGCTGCACCAAAAACGTCTACATGGGGTCAGGGCCTCCGGGCTGCCACAATGCCGGCTCCTGCAGTGCTGGCCACGTGCCCGGCAAGGAACCCTGTACACAGACCCTGCTCTGCCCATTCCCCAGGGGCCACGAGGCACACAGACCCCGCTCTGCTCACCCCTCAGGGGTCATGGCGCCCTCAACCTGCTGGGCCAGAGACGGTGGCCTCTGCCCTCCTCATATTGGCCGCTGGGAGACCATGAGGTGGTGGCAGCAGATGCCTGTGCGGAGGCGTGCTCAGTGCTCAGGCAGGGAAACGTGCACACACACACACACACACACGCATACATGAGCTGCTTTGTGGGGAAGAGGAGCCCAGGGAGCATGACTCCTGACACCTTCCATGGCAGGCCCAGGGTCGGGGGTGCAGCAGGAACTGTGGCCTTGAACCCAGAGGCTCCGCCACATCTGGGGCTGCTCTCGCCAGCTGTGCAGCCTGGGTGACTCCATGGCTCCTGGTCGTGGGCCGTGCTCCATGCCTGGGGGGCCTGGCCTTCTGTGTCTCAGCCTCCCCTACCCTCCGCACAGCAGGCTAAGGACGCCTGATCCGTGGGACTCAGGGAGCTGAGTGGGATAATTTTTGGAAAGCACAGCCAGGGCCAGCATCAGTGAGGGCATGAGCTTCTGGCCGCCTCTGCCCTTCCCATTCACAGCTGCCTTGCTGGTGCCTGCCGTGGCCTGGAGACGCGGCTGTGGACGCTGTCTGCTTGCGGTTTTTCCCTTTTTTAGCCCAAGGCTGAGCGGTCCTTCCGGACTGAGGTGTGTGGAGCCTGGCTCTTGACTGGCAAGGGAGACGCTCTCCTAAAGCTCCTGGAATGTTACTGACGGCCGGGCTGGGATGGCGCTCACATTCTTCTAGGTGTGGATAGTGGAACAAAACCAAAATATTAGCACAAGGCTAAGTTTGTTTTACAGCATCCCGTAATATATGAGGTGCTTGTTTGGATTTTATCTAAACAACTTTCCCTGCACACCCAGCAGCTGCTGAGTTTCAGCTCCCGGCCCACGGATCCCCTGCGGCTGAGGCTGGGGATGGGGGCTCCAGAGGTCACTCCTCCCCTGGAAGACATACGTTGGCCTTGGGCCAGGGGACCCTCAGCGACAGGGTCACCCCAACGTACTGGAGGCTGTGGCTCTGCTTCCTCCTGGGGCTGAGCTGAGCAAGCTTTAGCTCTCGGGCCGAGTGCAAGGAGGGCAGGAGCGACGTCTCCGATGGTGCTGAGGTCTGCCCTGGGTGCAAGGGACCTGTTTTCAGCGCTACCGTGCGACCTGTGGATGCCCCAGGCCCCTGGACAATTGGTATCTGGGGTCCACACTCCTGGACAGGGCTGAGGAGGTGATGTCCCCAGACTTGCCCCAGCACAGCTGTGGAGGGCACCCCGGACACCCGCCCCGGCCTCAGGCTCCCACCCCAGCTGGCCCTGACATGGTGCATGTGACGCCCTCTCAGCCACGGCCATCCAGACCCCTGGGCTCCGGTGTCTTCCAAAAGCTCTGAGAAGCGCCCCCTTGGGGCAGCTGGGGCCCTGACTACCCTCCGACCCTCAGCTGGACTCCCTGTGGCCCAGTCCAGAAGGTTCTCCTCAGAACAGAGGGCAGATGAGGCAAGAGTCGGCTCTGAGCTCTGCCCTCCGGCACCAGCAGCGCTGTGAAGGCCCAGAGGGGGCGGGTCAGTGGTCCCCAGGGACCTCGGCCTCCGGGGAAGTGCAACAGAGGCCTCAAGTCCCCAGGCGCTCAGCTCATGTTGCCCTCGCTCCTCCAGGGCACAGCCCGAGCTGCAGGAGGGCAGATGCTCCGCCTCTCGGCCAGTGTCCGTAACACCCGTGTGGAGAAAACAGCAAAGGCCGGCGCGGGACGAAAGGATGTGAACGGTGTCACCAGCAGTGAGCCTGGGGGGACCAGCCCAACAGCCAGTGCTCCCAGACACCGGCCAACAGCAATGCCCCATCCTCACCACAAACGCCACTGTGACGCGCTGACAGTGGACGCAAATGCGTGACAGACAGCGAGTGCCAGTGTGACCGTCACGGCTGATGATGAGCACTGCACCCACACACCACGGAACCCGCAGGCCCAGGGCTCAGCTTCTGCTCGCAGGGTGCAGGCCAAGCCTCACCGTCCTACGTACACAGCAGCACGGGCACTTCAGGCCTCTCCAGCCTCCTCCGTGTAGAGCCTGCCACCATCCGTGTTGCACAAGGGACAGGTGCTACACAGAGAGGCCACGTGCCTTATCCCGGGCTGCCAGCTCCAGAGAACGGTCCGGGGATGCCAGGGTCACCCAGCCCCAGGGCTGCTTCTGACCCTCCTGAGATGGATCCTCCAGGCAGAGAGGGGACACCATGGTCACCCGGCCCCAGGGCTGCTCCTGACCCTCCTGGGACGGATCCTCTGGGCAGAGACAGGGTGAATCACATTCCGGACGGTGGCTCCAGGTCAGAAAGCTGCCAGGTCACCCAGGTGCCATGCGAGCCACTCCCTGGGGACAGTTTTCGGCCTTGGGTTTATCACGGCGGCTGTTCTCCGTCTGCCAGGCCAAGCCCAGCTTTCATCTCCCATCGCACAACCCTCTGCTTCCTCGGGCTCTGGGCTTATCGTGGTTTTCTTTTCTACTGTCTGGAATTGAATGTTTAGTTCATCTATTTTGTATTCTCCTATTTATATTAAAAACATTTTAGATGAGAAGTTTTCCTCCCAGTGTGTTTCTGGCCACCTTCTGAGCGGCTTTGTGGGGAAGAGGAGCCCAGGGAGCATGACTCCTGACACCTTCCATGCTCTCGCCAGCTGTGCAGCTCCTCTCTGACCTCACAGAGGCTCTGGAGGGCATCGGCTGAGTGTCCAAGCACCTCTCACCTCAGTGCGACACAGGGTCTGTTCCCAGCCTTCCTGCGTGCCTGGGGGTGCCTCACGTGTGCATATCGCAGCTGCGGTGCACCGTTCCCAGGGGGCTGACCTCGGCTGCACGCTCACCCACCAGGGCGTGGAATCCCACAAACAGGGTTTCGTCAAACAGTGACAAGGAGACACGAGTAGACCCCACGGTAGGATGGGAGGAGCCTGTCTAGTGAGAAACTCAAGGGAACAACCTTGCCAGAGGCCCACAAACCCAGAGAGCACAGGGACTGGGCTCATCCTGGAATGTCAGGAGCAGGACAGTGGCCCGAACATCAGGACATCCAAGGGCCAGACCAGTGCTGGGACTCCCGGGAGTAGCAGGTAGTAGTGGGCAGCAGCCTCAAAGAACCCCAGGACCCCCACCCAGGGGGCAGTTCTGGGCAGGGACAAGGACGGACAGGACACCTGGTCAGTCCTGAGAAGCCACACAGAAGCCTTGCTCTCAGACAGGCCTCCCTCAGGCCTGGGCTGCCTGGCTCTGAGGCCCCAGCAAGGTTTGCAGTGCAGGGAGGGGACAAGTTAGGGGTCTTGACCTCTATGCGGCACCAGGTCGGGGAGCAGCAGGGCAGGCAGGGTGGGGTCCCACCTTGGAGGACCACCTGCCAAGGACGAGACAGGGGCAGGGAGGTGGCCGGCAAGCACGTCCCCCTCCCTACCAGCTGCAGCTTGGGTGACGCTGCTGAAAACCCACAACCCCAAGGCCTCAGAGACACGACCTGCAGGACAGGCCTCTGTTCAGCCAGGCTAGACACCAGCCAGGAGGAAACCCCTGCTGCCCCGAAATATGAAATTGGAACAGAAGGTTACGGGCCAGTTCACTCACAGGCAGAGGACAACTCCAAAACGAGGCCCTGGCAGGCAAAGTACAGCCCAGCCCAGGAATTCCCGTGCCTGAGCTTGGACTTCAGAAACACAAGGCCGTGGGGCACACCTGCCCCCAGGAAAACCAACACACACCCAGTTTTCTCAAAGGGCACCGAGAGGGAAGTCAGTAAAAGCTCCTGATAAAAGCGTTGCAATGACAGGTTTCATTCCTACTTGACACAAGTGAGCGTATAAAAGCAAATGCCTACGTACTTGTTGAGAATGCTTGGGCTTGTCCCTAAAACCACACACACACACACACACACACGTGTGCACACCCTGGAGAGCCAGGGCGAGGCCGTGTGTCTTGACTTTCCAGGTGCAATGGTGCTTGTCAGCAGGCTTTCCCCTGAGGACTTCAGGATACCCTGGGGCTTCCTCCCTTGGGCTGCAGGAAGGTCTAGGCCCCTCGGGTGCCCCGTCGGCAGGGGTCAGTGGCGTGTGCCCAGCTGCAGCGCCTCCTCTGGGTCCCACCTGCCTCGTCTAAATCTGGATGCCACCCCACCCCCCGAAGCTTGAGTGGGAAGTATGGGGCCCCCCGGCCTGAGCAGCCAGTGGTCAGCACGGTCACTGCCCTGGCCGCTGGCATCACCCCCAGGCAGGGCCTTGTCTGAGTGGACCCAAGTGCCCACTGGGCTCAGCTGTCCCCTGGCCTGAGTCCTTGGCCACTTCTCACTGGGCCCAGGGCAGCCAGGATGCTTCTGGGGAGGAGGAACATGACCCAGCATGGCGTCCCGGAGCCTGGGGTCCACGGGCTGGGTCCTAGGGATCCCAGAGCTCTGTGCCACCCTGAGCAGAGGCGGGCGCTGCCTTGTGGCTGCAGGCCTGGAGCCCCAACCCTCCCCGCGCACCAGGTCACAGAGGTTGGCTGACCCTGACCAGCAGCAGTGCCCATTGGAAAGGAGACACCCATGCATAGATACCTCCTGGTGGCACTTTCAGCAGTGTCCTGAGGGTCAGTCTGGCTGGGCTTGGCCATGGGCCCACTGCCCAGGGCAGGGAGGCCCAGGCTGGCTAGCTGTGTAAGGGTCCAGTGGAAACAGGTGGGGAGCAGCAGCCACCAAAGGTGGGGGGTGGGACCAAGGCAGCCCATCCATTACAGGGGCACAGAAGCCCCAGAACAGAGCTGCCAGGAGGGGCTCAGGGATTCACTCCAGCTCCCCTGTCTTATACAGTCGACTGAGGCCCATAGAGGGAGCATGACCTCCCTAAAGCCTCAGCCACCAAGTCTGAGGCCAAGCCAAGAGCAAATCACTCACTGGGCCTTGTGCTGGGGGCAGAGACCTCGTCCAGGGTCCTCTCTCCAGCAGGCTGCGATCGTGGCATGTGGTCAGCGGACACAGGAACCCAGGACCGCAGGCTGCAGAGCTGCCAACGGGAACAGAGAGGTCCCAGGGCTCCCTCCCAGCTCTGTGGAGGGCTCCCCTGAGTCCAGGCCTTCCTGAGGCTTCGATGGTATCCCCAGAGGCCAGGGATGTCCTGCTGGCATGGGTTTTGGCCACCCCTGCCCAGGCTGGCCTGGACCCCTGGCTGAGGTGCCCACTCTCTCCCAGAGGGGTGGGGGCATCTCCCAGGGGCACACTGGGGTGTAGGTGAGCGGCTGTCTTCTAACAGACACCAGGGTGTGCCTGTGTTTCTGCAGTAAACAGGGCACCCCATCCCTGCTTCTTGGGACAGGCACCCTCTCGCTCTAGAGTGCTCCAGCAGCACCAGACCACAAGGGCCTGACACAGGATCAGCCCCGGTACGCCTTTCACCCCCACCGCTCTGGACTTTGTTTCTCTCTGGAAAACGAGAGCTGCTGTCTGCAGGGCTGAGATTGTCTGTGACATGGGGCCCCTGCCCGAGCCCAGCCAGCCCCAGAGGATTTGCAAGCTGCTTTCCTGTCCCTGTCCATGGTCTGGTAACAGAGGACAGATACTTTCTCCGGACGGCAGGGAGCTTCCTGCCAGCTTCCCTGCTGCCTCCATGCTCGGTAGCTGTAAGCAAAAGCGCCAGCCTTGTGGGGCCCACAGCCTCATCTGGGAGACTGGGATGCAGACGTGACAGCTGGGGCTCTGGCAGCTGCTCTGGCATGAGAACAAGGGAAGGGTGGTGGCCCCTGGGCTACCGATGGCATCGCAGAGGCTGGGACTGCCTGTGCCCAGACTTCTCACTTTGAGATGGAAAGGCCCACCACGTTTTAAACATAACCTGCCAGGACTTGGGTCTTTTCTTAACAAGCAGCCTGCCATGAGACTAGGAGGCCAGCAGGCCCTGCTCATTCCCAGGAGCGGTGAGCCCGTCCCCGCCTGTTCCACGTGGGCCTGAGTTCTGCCTACCCCTGGGCCCCACCTGGCAGAGCTCATCCTAAAGCAGCAGAGTCAGGAGTGGGGAGCCTGGTCCCCGAGCACCTCCTGGCCGGAAGCTGCCTGCTGCCTGCCCAGCCTGGCCTCCACCCTCCTCAGTCCCCACTGGGGCTGTCTCTCCAGGGCCCAGGCCTGACCACCCTCCACTTGGAACTCTCCCACCTCCCACAGGTGCCCCTTTTCCACCTGGGAGACTTCAGGGCCCGCCCAAGGGGACATGGGACAGGGGACAGACTTCCTGTGGCCGTCCTATGCCCCTGTGGCTGAGCTCCAAGGGGGCGGGCTGGAGCAGGGATCGCAGCTATCGCACAAATGAGACAGAGCTCGTGGGCCCTGCCAGGGACAGGCTTCAGGCAGCGGGAGCCAGGCCCTGTGTGGGCGGGGGCAGTTTCGCCGGGGATGGAGGGGTCGTGGGGCAAAGGCCAGGTCCAGTCAAACCCCAGGCCACCCAGGAGCCATGCAGAGTCCCAGAGGGGAGAGACAGGAGGCTGCCCCCATCCCACAGGAGCTGCACAGACAGGCCCGGCCGCCTTCTCCAATTAAACATCAGGGTTAATTAGAGTCTTCCGGACCCAGGGGAGGGGACCGAGATGGAGTAATCACGGCTGTGCCAGGAAATCCAGAGCTAAGGCTGGGGGAAGTGGGGAGCATGCTGTCCACTGGGAAGGCGGGAAAGCCAGGGCTCTGCCACCCAGTAGGGGTGTTTCGGCCACGCCAGCTCTGGGCTGGAGCACACACAGGTCACACTCGGCTCAGCGGGGCCCTCAAGTCACCCGTCCTCACGACTGTGTGTGGTCACCACCACCATTGGGGCTGGTGGGGGATGCCAGAGCCCAAGAGGCCACAGGCTCAGCATGGCGGCTTCTCCTGAGACAGCAGGGTGGGGTGTTTGAGGGGGTATGTGGGGTGTGGGGGGCTGTGGGGGTGTGTGTGGGAGGGCACGAGTGTGGGGTATGGAGCGTGTGTGGGATGTGTATGTGGAGGGGGGCGAGTGTGGGGTGTGTGTCGGGGTGTATGGAGGGGTGTGTGTGTGGGGGGATGTGTGGAGTATGTGTGTGGGGTGTGTGTGGGGATATGTAAGGGGGAGGTGTGGGGGGGTGTGGGTGTGTGTGCAGTGTGTGTGGGATGTGTGTGTGGAGGGGTGCGAGTGTGGGGGGCGTGTGGAGGGGTGTATGGCGGGGTGTGTGGAGGGGTGTGTGGGGTATGGGGTGTGTGTAGGGGTGTATGTGGGATGTGTGTGTGGGGTGTATGGGGAGGGTTGTGTGGGGGGGTGTGGGGAGCAGTGTGTGTGTAGGGTTGTGTGTGAGGGGTGTGTGTGTGGAGTTGTGTGGGGTATGGGGGGGTGTGTAGGGGTGTATGGGGGGTGTGGGTGTGTGGGGGGGTGTATGGAGTGGTGTGGGGGATGTGAGTGTGGGGTGGGGAGGGGTATGTGTGTGGGGTGTGTGGAGGGATGTGTGTGTGGAGTTGTGTGGGGTATGGGGGTGTGTGTAGGGGTGTATGTGGGGTGTGGGTGTGTCGGGGGGTGTAGGGAGTGGTGTGGGGGATGTGAGTGTGGGGTGTGTGTGTGGGGTGTGTGGGGTATTGGGGTGTGTGTGGAGTTGTGTGGGGTATGGGGGTCTGTGTAGGGGTGTATGGAGGTGTATGGGGGGTGTATGTGGGGTGTATGGGGGGTGTGGGTGTGTGGGGGGGTGTAGGGAGTGGTGTGTGGGGTGTGTGTGTGGGGTGTGTGGGGTGTGTGGAGGGGTATGTGTGTGGGGTTGTGTGGGGTATGGGGGTGTGTGTAGGGGTGTATGTGGGGTGTATGAGGGGTGTGGGTGTGTGGGGGGGTGTGTAGGGGGTGTCGGGGATGTGTGTGTGGGGTGTGTGAAGGGGGTGTGAGTGTGGGGTATGGGGGTGTATGTGGGGTGTATGGGGGGTGTGGGTGTGTGGGGGGGTGTAGGGATTGGTGTGGGGGATGTGAGTGTGGGGTGGGGAGGGGTATGTGTGTGGGGTGTATGAGGGGTGTGGGTGTGTGGGGGTGTATGTGTGGGGGGTGTGGGATGTGGGGAGGGGTGTGTGTGTGGGGTGTGTGGAGGGGTATGTGTGTGGGGTTGTGTGGGGTATGGGGGTGTGTGTAGGGGTGTATGTGGGGTGTATGAGGGGTGTGGGGTGTGTGGAGGGGTATGTGTGTGGGGTTGTGTGGGGTATGGGGGTGTGTGTAGGGGTGTATGTGGGGTGTATGGGGGGTGTGGGGTGTGTGGAGGGGTATGTGTGTGGGGTGTGTGGAGGGGGATGTGAGTGGGGGGTATGGGGGTGTGTGTGGGGTGTATGGGGGGTGTGGGGGTGTGGGGGGGTGTAGGGAGTGGTGTGGGGGATGTGAGTGTGGGGTGGGGAGGGGTATGTGTGTGGGGTTGTGTGGGGTATGGGGGTGTGTGTAGGGGTGTATGTGGGGTATATGAGGGGTGTGGGGTGTGTGGAGGGGTATGTGTGTGGGGTGTGTGGAGGGGGATGTGAGTGGGGGGTATGGGGGTGTGTGTGGGGTGTATGGGGGGTGTGGGGGTGTGGGGGGGTGTAGGGAGTGGTGTGGGGGATGTGAGTGTGGGGTGGGGAGGGGTATGTGTGTGGGGTGTGTGGAGGGGTATGTGTGTGGAGTTGTGTGGGGTATGGGGGTGTGTGTAGGGGTGTATGTGGGGTGTATGAGGGGTGTGGGTGTGTGGGGGGGTGTGTAGGGGGTGTGGGGGGTGTGTGGGGTGTGTGAAGGGGGGTGTGAGTGTGGGGTGGGTGTGTGGGGGGTGTGAGTGTGCAAATCCCACCCCTGAACTTGGAGTTTGGGAGGGAGGGGCTCAAATGGAAAACATCCTGTCTCGGACCCTGCCCCCGGCCCCGTGACGCCTGGGGTGCCACTCCTCCCGGACACCGGAGTATGTGCCACAGTCCCCCTCACACAGACCGGAGCACGGTGGGAGGTTCAGCAAGTAAGACGGGGTCTCGGGTGGACGCTGACCTTGAGAATGGAGGGGACAGCCGGAAGCTCCGTGCTCCTGAACGTCAGCGCCCATTACCTGGCTGGCTGGGGAGGGAGGCTCTCTCCTCTCAGGCCTCAGTTTCCCCACTCAGGGCTCCAGGGCTTTTTGTCCTAAGTGGCTCGGGCCACCGGGAGATGAGGCCTGTGCTCCACGGCCTTGCAGGGACTCTCAGGCCCCAGGCGCCTCTGCATCTGTGTCACCAGGAAGAAGTATTTGGAATCAGAAAACATGTCATCACCGGTTTTCTCTAAGTAACATCCCACCAAACATTTTTAAATGAAAACTCCTTAATCTTCAGGAAGACTGAAACAACCCAGGAAGAGGCCTGTCGTTATCATCTTGGCCCACAGTATTTTAACATCTCTGGAAAAAACACTTTAATTCGGTCTGTTTGACTTTAAAAAAACAGAGCTTTCCATACAGACCCCAGGGTCTCAGCGCCAGGAGGCAGGACCTGGCATGGAAGTCCCAGGACGGCAACTTCAAAGGGGAAAAGGCAAGACCAGCATCCTGCCTCCCCGCCCGCCAGGGTCCACCCCGGCATCCTGGAAGCACTGGCTGATAGTAGTGCCCCTGGAAAACCCTGGTCACGGTGGCAGCTAAGAACCCACCAGGCTGGAGGGGCCGCCAGAGGCTGCAGGCAGACAAGGCCTGGGCGGCAGCCAGCACCCACCAGCGTCTCGGAGCAATGACAGTGGCTGCCGTCACCGGCTTTATCGCCACACAGGGAACATTCCAGAAGCAACACGCCTGGTGTTTGTACAACACTTGGCTTCCAAGCAGCACAGAACCCTGACTCACCAGCTTGGGGGCCACGGCTGTGCCTTGCCTCTGCCCGATGCGGCCTCAGCCACCACCCTCCCTCCCCACGCAAGACAAAGGTCAAAGACCTGATGTAACCTTCATGGACAAACTCAGGCTGGCGCAAGGGCGCTGTGGGGCCTGGACAAGCCAGGTGCAGGCCTCATCTAGACAAATCCCTCGTGTGGGACGCTCTCAGAGCCCAGCGATCCGGGCAGTGGAGCAAAGGACCCGAATGCAAGCCAGCCCTCAGGGCCAGCACAGGGTCCCGCCGCCTCCCACAGCAATGCCGCACGGAACACACCCCTTGCCGGGAGCTGACCCACCCACACGTCTGGGGTGATCCGGGTGGACCCCATCGCGCTTGCCCGCAGGGGAAGGTGGAATAGGCAGGCTGAGATGGACAGTTCAGGGAGAGGTCCACCAGCATGCTGGAGTCGGCTCTGTGTGCAGGGCCCGTCCAGGCCCCGCTGTCTCCTGTGGACACCACACGCAGGCTCTGTATGCAGGGCCCGTCCAGGCCCCACTGTCTCCTGTGGACACCACACGCAGGCTCTGTGTGCAGGGCCCGTCCAGGCCCCGCTGTCTCCTGCCTCCCATTCGTTCGGTGACACTCATCTGCGCACAGTCCTGAAGCTGACCACACCGCACAGAGCAAAGACCCTGCTCTCAGGAGCTTTCCTTCCGATGAGGAAAGAAGGAAAACCAGGGCCCCAAAGTGTCCAGGAGCATCGTGGCCAGGCCAGGAGGGTGCGGACAAAGAAAGGCAGGGGCCGGGTACTTCTCTTTGAACTGGGAGATCAGACCCTGAGAAGGGGCCAGAGGTCCGGCTGGCAAGAGGAGCCGGCGTGGATGCCCCCAAGGGCCCTGGAACAGCCTCCACCTTCCTTCCCTCATGGTCCCATCCCATCCTCAGCCCACTCGTAGCCATCAGCAGCCACCCTACGGCCGCCCAGGCCCAATTCTGGCCATGAGGCCCACACCACCTCCGCAGCCATCACACCCACGGTGCTCAGCTCCAGCTGCAGGCCCCCTCCCACCTGCAGCAGGGGCATCTAAAACCCTGGTGCCCGAGGGTTTCGTCCACCCCCTAGATCGGAGATTTCCCAAAACTCACGTCCCCCAGAACCTCAGAGTATTTGGAACCAGTCAAGATAAGGCCACACGGGAGTAGAGAGGGCCCTAGCCCAACGTGGCCGGTGTCCTTATAGGACGTCACAGACACAGGGACGGGAGTGACGTGGCCACAAGCCAGGATGCCAAGGGCTGCTGGCATTTGTGGCACCAGCAGGAAGTGTCTGGAATCAGAAACACAAGTAATCACCAGCAGCTGGACAGGCAAAGAGCACCCTGCCCTGCAGGCCGAGGGAGCGCAGCTCTCCACACCCTGAGTGCAGACCACCGGCCTGCGGGACACAGACAATGTGCTGTTGTCTGACGCCCCTGCTGTGTGCCAGTTTGTCACGGCAGCTCCAGGAAAGGAACCGCTCAGCCAGCAAGGCTGGTCAGGGTGTGCGGGGCCTGGCCCGGAGCAGTGGGGATGGTCCCTGCTTGCATGAGGACCAGGGCAGCAGCTGGTGACAGACACACAGCTCCTGGGAACAGCGGCTGCTCACTCAGGGAGGGGCCCGAGAGGAAGGGGAGGAGGGCCGGGGCTTTCTTGGGGAAAGGCGGATCCAACAGCTGCTGGGTGTGGGCAGAAGCCAGGTGGGTGCTGTGAGGCGTTTCCTCAGCCCCCTCGGAGTGGCCACACTAAGTGCAGACTGAGGGCGGCCAGGGACAAAGGAGACCCTGGGCGCCTGGAAGGAGGACCTGGGCCTGCCCAGGGCTGGGGGCTGAGGACTGAGGACAGCCAGGGACAAAGGAGATCCCGGGCCCCTGGAAGGAAGACCCGGGCCTGCCCGGGGCTAAGGGAGGGTGACCCCCCAGGGCCTGCTGCTGTCCCAGCCAGGAGCCCTTCACTCTGGGCCTGGCATTTGCTGCTCATTTGCCCAAGACCCCATACCCCGGGCAACCAGACACTGCCCTTCCTGTGGGACTGGCGGCGGCGGCGGGGGGGGGGGCGCTCCTCCCACTGCCTCTCCTGTCTCCCACTGTGCCCCACAGCCCCCCATATGCCAACACTGGGTCTGGGGCTGAGGCACCCAGGATGTGCCCAGGCTGGGTCTGTGGGCCTCGAGCCCGGCGTCCACCATCCCAGCCCAGAGCTTCTCAAAGGGTCATGCAGGCCAGTGTCAGGCACCTCCAGGCCCCAGGAGGCTTTGACCTGCTGTGTTAACCCTTTAATTCTAAAAAAAACGCACCGAGGACCCCAGGGTCTAAAAGGCATGAAAGCCCAGTCAACTGTAGAACTTATTTAAATCGATGACTGGAGGATTCATGTTCCTTCTCCTGAAGCTCCTACAGTCATCCTCTCTGACCTGCTGATGCAGGGGCTCTACCCCAGGTGTCTGTCCAGAGAACGCACATGCCCCGTCCTCTGCCTCGAGCCTCCCTCTCAATGGTGGCCGGGAGAACTCAGCTGACAGCCACGGCGAACCCCACACTTGGATGCTCTTCTGTCACGGGACGACCCCGTCCCAGCTGCCGCCATGGCTGAGGGTCAGGCTCTCTGCACCTGCAAAGAATGCTGGGGTGGAACCCGTGGGAATACCATCAAGGGCTACTTCCCTGGGACAATCTGCGTCCATCTCAGCCGATGGGACACCTGCTGCCACTCCTGCCTGTCGCTGTCCTTCCACAGTACCCTCCTCCACGCGACTCTCAGGCACCGCGAGGGGCTGCTCGCCCAGGGAGGAGTTAGAGGCCCCTGAGCTCGCAAGGATCCCTAGAAGAGGGGCTGCGAGCCACAACCAGACAGGAGTAATTTCAAAACCAGGAAGCAAGAAGGTTTTTAAATTTTTATTTTTTAGAGACAGGATCGCTCTGTCACCCAGGCTGGAGTGCCGTGGCGCAATCTTGGCTCACTATAGCCATTGCTTCCTAGGCTCAAGCAATCCTCCCACCTCAGCCTCCCCAGTAGCTAGAACTACAGGCATACACCACCACGCCTGGCTAATTTTTGTATTTTTTTCGTCGAGATGGGGTCTCACTATGTTGGCTGGTCTTGAACTCCTGGCCTCAAGTGATACACCTGCCTTGGCCTCCCAAAGTGCTGGGACTGCAGGTGTATGTCACTGCGCCTGGCCAGGTTTTTCACAAGAAACCCAGACCATGGGATGAGGATGTTGGAGAAAGTGGAAGCCGCCCCCGCCCGCCTCCCCACCACGCTGCCCTGCGCGCATCCCACAGACGTCGTTCCCAACACTTGCTCCACCACAAAAATGGTTTTGTTGCAAGCACTGGTTGGTGACCAGCTCCCCTGAAGCGAGAAGCCCGTTCTCTAAGGAGCTGGGGCTGGGGCTGGGCAGCCAAGCCGGCCCCACCCGAGGGAGTGTGGGATCTGCTGCCTGTGGCTCCTGTACGCCCATCTGTCCCATCATCGGGGCCTTGGAGGGTGTCCAGGCTGTCTCTGTGGATGCCGTGTCTGCTCGTGTCAGGGAAGGGTCAGGACACTGAACAGAAGGGATGCAGGCTCCAAGCTGTCTCGGCCACCCACTCGCCAGGAAGCCTTTGGTGGGGCTGCTGGGACTTTGAACCCTGAGCAGGCGGCAGGGCCGGGGAGGTTGGACCACGGGCGCTCACGACAAGAGGGGCCGTGCACACAGGGGCCACCCACATGCCCTGGAGCCAGAAGGCCATGCAGCCCCTGGGACTACCCCCACCCCAGGCAGCCTGGGAAGGCTAAGGGTGCTGGACCCCTGCCTGGGAGCTGAGAGTGGTCCTGCTCTGTACTTCCCAGACACCCCGAGTGGGGTGCACCACCACACCCAGCCTGCCCAGCCCTGCTGCAGGACATGGGCCAGCGAGGCCCCGCAGAGCACTGGGGTGGGGGGAGCAGGGGCAGGGGGAGCCCAGCTGGGCCTCAGGGGCCTGGGGACACACCACCCCCTTGCTTTCCACACCCTGAAAACAAGGACTGATCAGTCACTGATTCACAGTCCAACAAACCCTCAAATACCAGGGCTTCTAGCAACAAAGGAGGCCCTCTCCTGCTTCTGGGTCAGCAAGAGCTTCAGGGCTGGGCCCACTCCGCGTCTCCTCCCTGCAGAAGGACCCTCTGCTCTCTGCCCCCAGAGCAAGGCAGTGGGCTGCCTGGGTTTGGAGCAGCTGGGAAGGGCAGGGGCAATGGTTGGGGTTGGGGGCACAGCCCAGGGGGTGCATACATAGGCGAAGAGCAGGCTGGGCCTTGCCAGGGCCATCTGTGTCCCTGGTCACTGAGGGTGGCAAGGGAGACTGGAAGGGAAACAGACCCCCAGGTGGGGAGGGCCCCAAGCCAGCCTCCATGGCAGCCCCTGCAGGCCTCAGTGCTCCTGGATCCCACCAGGGCCGCAGCAGGAACCGAGGCTGAAGCAAATCAGGGTGGCTGGTGGCACAGCTGGGGCCACACCCAGGCACAATTCTCTCCCAGGAGGCTAGCTTGGGGGCACCGGTGCTGGTTCAGGGACAGATTTAGGGCCTCCACAACTACAGTCCCCACAAACCCTGTGCACGGCCCGCCCTGACTCGGCGTGGGGGCTGCGGCTGCCAGCGGAGGGATGTGGCTTGTCGTCCTGAGCAGAGCAGGGGCAGCTGTCCCAGGGTGGGCCCAGTCCTGTGAATCAGGGAGCAGCTCATGGGAACGGCCCTGGGGGTGCAGGGGAAGTTCACAGAGCCCTTTATTGAGTCCCACAACCGACCAGAGGGAAAGGCGTCCACCAGGCTCAGACCATGGTCCTCGAGGGGCTGGCGCTCTCTACCTGGCCCACACGTGTGTCCTGAGGAGTTGGGGCACGCCCACTGCCCTGGTCAGAGCTGGCTGCCACCTTCCAGCTGCATCTGCCGGGCCAGGGTCTGCCCGATGGCCACCAGGGGTCTGGCTCTGTAGGCCGGACTGGCCAGCAGCTCCCGAAACCGGGTCCTTTCTTCCTCACTGAAAGAATGGAGACCACAGATCAGCAGGCAGGAACCCCCAGGCCCCTCAGCACCCCCAGGATCCGACACAGCTCAGCCCCTCAACACCCCGGCATGTCGGACACCAGAATGAATGGCAGAGGCCTGGGGCCACCACTGGACTGAATGTCGGGGCCTTGGAAACTTCCAGCAGGAGGAGAGAGGCTGCCCCGGGCCCGCAGGGCCACATGCACCCCAGAGCCCTGGCAGTGCCCACTGTGGGGTGTGCTGTGGAGCCACATGCGTCCCAGAGCCCTGGCAGTGCCCACTGTGGGGTGTGCCGTGGAGGTGTCACACAGCCCTGGCAGTGCCCACTGTGGGGTGTGCCGTGGAGGTGTCACCTGGCCCTGGCAGTGCCCACTGTGGGGTGTGCCGTGGAACCACATGCGTCCCAGAGCCCTGGCAGTGCCTACTGTGGAGTGTGCCGTGGAGGTGTCACCCGGCCCTGGCAGTGCCCACTGTGGGGTGTGCCGTGGAGGTGTCACCCGGCCCTGGCAGTGCCCACTGTGGGGTGTGCCGTGGAGGTGTCACCCGGCCCTGGCAGTGCCCACTGTGGGGTGTGCCGTGGAGGTGTCACCCGGCCCTGGCAGTGCCCACTGTGGGGTGTGCCGTGGAACCACATGCGTCCCAGAGCCCTGGCAGTGCCCACTGTGGGGTGTGCCGTGGAGGTGTCACCCGGCCCTGGCAGCAAGTCTGGGGCTGATGGGGCTGCTGCGAAGGCTGAGAAATGGGACGGCAACTCACAAGCCTTGCAGACCACTCCTTACATAAGAGACGGCTCCCTCCACGGGCGACCAAAATAGACGCACACGGAGGAGAGCCGAGAGCCGGAGAGTCTGAGCTGGCACAGGCCTGCAGCAGAGGAGGGCACGGCAGCCCCAGATGGGTGCCACGGCGACGACCCAGCATAGCACCAGCTCACCCCAGTTGCCACCCAGCCTGGCAGCCACACAGCTTCTGCTCTAAACACAGAGCAGCTGCCAGCATCCCAGAGGGGTGCCCGGTGGAACACAAAGGTGACATGGGTCCCACCTCAGGCACAGAAGCCTCGGGGGCAGCTAACAAGGCTCCTTCACACCCCACTGGATGACCGCCTGGGCAGGGTGCCCACACACCAGAGCCACCGAGGACAGCGGGCCTGGGGCCATCTCCACAGCAGGAGGCGGTCAGGGCTCTGCTAGTCACTGACCACCGCCGCCTCCTGCCACTGCCACCCTGGCCCCAGCATGGCAGCTGGGACGCTCCCCGTAAAGTCAGGGTGAAATGCCTCAGTCACAGCCTGGACATCACTAGTGAGCTCTGGGGCTATCAGGACCCAACAAGGCCCCACCAGGGGCAAATGAGGAGCCGAGGCCAGGGAAGGCCCAGGCCAGGTTCTTAGCACTATGGTCCATCGGGCAGAGTCCTGGGTCAGAGCTGGGGAGGAAAGAAGCCGTGACAGTGATGCTTGGAAGCGAAGCTGCACGGGGAGGGGTTGCAGGGGGAGCCTGTGCCTGTGCCCGAGTTTGGACACGGTATGGGACACGGGCTCAGAGCCCCCGGCACTGTGTGACTCCCACGCTGGGCCAGGCCTCCAGGTACCATCCTGGACAACCGTAAACACAGACTCACAGACAGGGCCCTCCCACCTGAGAGAACAGCCCTTTCCTTGGTTTGGTACACATGGGAGCAGCTGTGGGGCACAGACCACCAGCCCCAGGAGCTACGAGGCTCACGCCCAACACGGAGCCCCCAGGGGAGCACAATCCAGGGAGGGGCCACTGTTGCTTCCCACTGGAATCTTGGGATTGAAGGATCCAAAGCCACTCAAACACCTGAGCCCTGTCCACACATGCCAGAAAGCACCACGGACATAGAACACGGAGTGAACAAGGGGCCTCCCGCTCTCCTCTCAGAAGCAACAAGAAACCAAACTTAATCTTTCATGAAACCGGGAGACCTGTTAACCTGAGCTGCTTCGAAATGCAGCGACCCCAAGGACGTGGGGGCACCAAGGGGTGCGGGCCACAGATAGTCTGCGAGAGGAAAACCTGTCGCCCTGTCCGGGCAGGGAGGGGCTCCCTGGACCAGGCTGTACACTGGGGAGAGGTGGAGAGGGAGGCCAGGCAGGAGGATGGCCACATGGAGAGGGCTCTGCCGTTTCCAAACTGTCTCCAGACAAGACTGACCTGGGAAGAACTCAGTTCATAAACAGAGAAGCACAAACCAAAGAGGACAAACATAAAGATCTACAGGAAGACCCCACTCCTGAGGAGGCCGAGGCAGGAGGATCACTGCAGCCCAGGAGGCGGAGGCTTCAGTGAGCCTTGATCACACCTCTGCACTCCAGCCTGGGCCACAGAGCAAGTAACTGTCTCTAAAAAATAAATACAAAAACATTTTAAAAAACTAAAAAAGACAGTTTACTATACTGTCTGTACTTCACTCTAGACACGACGAAGTGTCTAGAGTAAAAATGGATTAGCGAACACAAGATGGAAGACAGATTAGAGAGATGCAGTAAATGCGTGATCGGTGCCCCTGAAGAAAAGCCAAGACAATGAAGAAATCTTTGGAGCTACCATTCAACACCAGCTTCTAAACACAACCGTACTCACGAAACAGACTTCAGATTCTACACTGGAAGGGCACAATGGGTCTCAGTAGAAACTGACACGGAATGTTCCCTACTGAGAACTATCTTAGCAAAGTCAGTTCAAAAACAAAGAAAAAAAATCATTCCAGTAGCTTAACTAAAACCATCTTATAAGGGCGTAAAATGTCCCTCAGTGGAAACTGGAGCTGAGTCTACAAAGAAGCAAGAGAGCGTGGTCTGCAGGTTTTTGTACCCCAAGAGGACAACTGAGTACAAATTTCTGCAAATCACAGGGTCCTAGCCCTGCTAACTGGGGGCCGCAGTGCCCAGCCACAGAACCAAACATGACCATCCGGGTTTCAACCAGCCAGGGGAGGGCAGGGGCGGAGGGGGGGCTGCATCCACCCATCATTTTAGATCCATGACTCTCCTTGGAAGCCTTCCTGGGAGGCGGGCCTTGCCCCAGGGCCACAGGACCTGACTGCACTCACGAGCCCCCCTGGAGTGGATAGGCAGGAGCCAGTGGAGCAGCATGGAGGGGACTGGGGGGCACGGGGGCGGGGTTCTCAGCCGCTGAACCCCTGAGAGGGCAAGCCGAAGGCATTCAGGACCCCTGGAGAGGGCAGGATGGGGGCACACAGGAGCTGAACCCCTGGAGATGGTGGGCGGGGTGAGGGCACTCGGGAGCTGAACCCCGGGGAGGTGGGTGGGGTGAGGGCACACAGGAGCTGAACCCCGGGGAGGTGGGCGGGGTGGGGGCACACAGGAGCTGAACCCCGGGGAGGTGGGTGGGGTGGGGGCACACAGGAGCTGAACCCCGGGGAGGTGGGCGGGGTGGGGGCACTCACAGAAGCTGCTGTCTCTGGGCTGTGCTCATCCTGCTGAGCTCTGAGGGCCGGGGCTTGTTGCTCTCCCTCTCCCTGCTGTGGACACAGAGAAGCCACGTTAGTCAGCATCCAGCATCCCCTGAACACCTTCCCGTGGGCAGAGGTTGGCTCCTCCCTTCCTGGAGCAGACATCATGGTGGCCGGAGGTGACCAAACTGCTGCAGAACCACAAGTTCCATGCTGCTCTGTGGCCGTGGAGGCTGGACCCGGACAAGCAGTACAACTGCCTGACAGTCCTGTGACCGCCGGCTCCAAGCTGCTGCGCATGGAACCTGGTGACTCCTGCAGCTCCTCCTGGCTCCGTGGAGCATGGAGGGAGTGGTCAGCCAGGAACACATCTCGACACACAGCATCTCCACCCCACCTGCCTGGCCAGGGGCAGGCTGCACAGACACCTCACGCTTCGGGCCAGATGACCCTGGCAGGCGGAGCCGGTCCCACTCCCACAGCACACGCCACTTCCCAGGAAGGCTGAGTCACCCACCCATGCCGACATGTCCCCAAGTCCTCTCTCTAGAAAGCGCATGCTATTCTACAGGGGGGAGCTGCACCTGCCCTCCTGATGACTGAACTTGGGACAGGGGCACAGACCCCCCGTAGATTCTGCCCTGCCTGCATCTGTGGGGGGGGGGTACCAGCAAGCGCTGCGGTCCCCCATGGACAGGTGGAGGAACTGAGGAGGTTTCCTGAGTGCTGCTGGTTATTACCTTTAGTTCTGGGATCTCCAAACCACTAAGCTGGGCCCTGACTCAGGGCGCAGGCGGGCCAGGACACTCTCATCTCTGACGTCCACCCCAGGCAGGCTCTGGCTCCCTGCGGAAATTCTCACCCTCAGGTAACCGTAGGAATCTCCGGGAGCTCACTTGCACTCCCTGTGGTCAGCCGGCCAAGGCAGCTGCCCACCTGGCTGAACGTTCAGATGGGACAGCGACCTGGGCCTTGAAAGGAAGAGAAAACCTTCAGGGTCACACCAGGTGCCTTCCCAGACCTGCCGTCCACACAGTGAGGTGGGACCCAGAGGACGGTGGGAAGGTGGAGCCGCGGAGTCCTCAGGCCAGGAGACTTGATCTTTTATTCATGGATCTCTTAAAATATGAATGACAGACATTTTGTGTCTGCCCAAAATAGCCCTCAGCGCCCGCTTTCTTTTAACCCTGGCTCCGTGCTGACTTGGGGAAGGACTCAGTCCCCATCCCTTCCTGCTCACACCAGCAGATGACAGCCCCTCGCATCTCCCGTCCCCTCCGCCCGCTCAAAGCCACAGCTCCATTCATCCCAGGGGCTCTGCCAGGGCTGATGACATCTCCCCACGGCCTCTCCTGGGCCAGCCTTGCCCCGATGCTGAAGCTCTGGCCCTCTGGCCGGCTGACCCCCTCCCTGAGTCCACCCCTGAGCAGCAGCTCCCTCAGCGACTGTCCAGAGCTGTCCTGGGTCCCCACCCTTGCAGAAGCCGTCAGCGTGGGGCCCCTCCTCTAGGTGCACCCCTGGTGCCAGGGCAGAGCCCTCAGTGGGGACAGCCACGTGCTGGTGTCAGGAGACCGGAGCTCGGGCCCAGGGCACCCTTCCTGGTTGGGGAAACCTTGGGCCCCGGAGCTGCACCCTCACTTTAAGAGATGAAATAGCAGTGGGGGCAGGACCAAAGCCTCCCAAGGTCGCAAAGCAGAGGAGCTGCACCCAGGGTGGCTGCAGTGCCCACAGGGCCAGGCGCAGCACCTCCTTCTCCCCACTGCAGGGACCGCCCCCCACCCACACGTCCCACATGCCATCCTCCCAGGCGGGAGGCACAGCCTCCCAGTGGGGTTTCCCGAGTTCAGGGTCCTGGGAACAGAGTGCTGGGCAGTCACTGTCACGGGCCAAGATGACCCGTAGGGCAGCACCGGCAGTGACGCGACTCCGAGAGGCCTAACAGCAGGAAGCCACGGAGGAATCCGAGCCTAGCTCTGCCCAGTGTGGACCCTCGCCAGTCCCCACGGCACTCCCTCCAGGCAGGAGCAGCGACATCACCACCATCCCCCTCCTGACAATCGCCCACAAAGCGCACACAGGAGGCCGAGGTCCAGAGCTTGGGGGGTCACCGGGGTCAAGTGTCGCTCAATGCCTGCTTCCCAGCCAGGAGCGACGTGATCCCCAAACACGGGCCCTGCGCTGGCCTCTGAGATTCCAGCTCTGCACCCCGCACCCCAGGAGCATGAGGCCCTCAGGGCAGGGTGCCAGGACAGGGGATTGAGAGGACTGAGGGTTGGGAGGGGCCGCAGGGCAAGGACCTTGGGTTCCACAAGGACAGCTCTGCCAGCCCAAGCCAGACATTCTCCCTGCTAGGTAGGAAGGGGAGAAGTGGGAGACAGGGCTCCAGGCTGGGAAGGAAGGGCTGTCCACCCTCCAGCCTCCCATGCCACTGGTGCTCGCCTGCTGACCCCTCAAGCCCAGAGCACGTCAGAGTCCGTGAGTGGTGGTCAGTGGGGCAGAGACCTGCCTGCTGGGACCTAGGTGCAGTTCCCAGAGACATGGGGACCGCCCAGGCACGCCGAGCCCCAGATCCCAGGGTCTCACAACTCCTGCAATACCAGGGTCAGAGCTCCCTAGAGAAACAGCAGGACTGGCAGGAGATGTCCGAGATGCACCCGGGGCACCTGTTGGTGCTGGGCAGTGGGAAAGAGCTAAAAACACGATCCCCACCTCAATGGGGCTAAAGGGAGCCGGAGGCAACTGCAAGAACTCCCAGCGGCCAACGCTGGAACAGTTTCAGCACCAAAATCAAGTAGTGCTGGATGACAACCCCGAGTGTAAACTAAACATCCATCTGTCCAGACCAACACCAAGGCATGACCGATACATATTCGGGGAGGACAGACAAAGCTCCTTTCCCAGCAGAATTCCAAACAATCTTTGTCACTGCTCTGTCTTCCAGGAGGTGGAGCACAACCCCCACTCCAAGCCAGGGCTGCAGAGTGACTTCCTTCCAGAGAGGACAGCATGGAGAGGGGGCCTCAACCCAGCAGGGGTCAGCTCAGCCTCACAGTGGTCAGTCACGGTGACAGGGTGTGCCCGATACAGTGGAGTGACAGTGGGCCTCCACCTCTGGAGGCTTCATCCCCACACTTAGTCCCTTCCTTACCATGAGAAAAACATCAGACAGATCCCAGCTGAGGGACAGCTTCCTCAGAACAGTCAAGGTCACCAAAACCAAGAGGAGTCTGAGAAACTCACAGCCAAGAGGGGCCTAGGAGCCGTGACGTCTGACTGTCACCCGGGATCCTGGACGGATCCTGAGGCAGAAAGGGGTCGTTAGGGAAAAATGAAGGAAACATAAGGTATGGGCTTTAGTTAACTCTTACTTACAGCTCACTATTTCTCTTTTGATATTGGTTCCTTATGTGACAAACACACCACACTCACGTCACAGGAACAGCACGCGGGGATGCCGGAGCTCCACGGAGCTCTGGGTACCATCTTTGCCATTTTCTATGAGTCTAAAGCCTAAAATAGGGCCCATTCCAAGAGCTCCACCAGGGTCAGGAGGCACTGCTTCCTGAGCCGCATCTGAGGAGGGACGGGGACTTCCAGCGACAGGAGGCTCTCAGGGCTGAGAGCAGATGGGCCTTCCCGGTCCAGAGCCCCTGGCCCAGAGCCCCGCACAGAGGCGCAGACAGCCCTGAGGCAGGGGCACATCCTCCTCGGCCTGGGGGCTGGGTGTTTACACAGCTCTTTCCCCAAGCACATTTTTCAGATGAGAAAACTGAAAACAGGGAAATGATACTTGACGAGGGTCACATTTTTGTCCAAGAACCAGGAATGTTTGGTCGTCACATCTCCACTTCGGGCGGCCGCTCCTAGTCTGGACCCAGTGCTCCACCGTGGGATGCCGGCTGGAGCTGCCTGGGCCTGCAGCGCGTGACCCCCTGGCAGCTGGGCCATGAAAGGATGGACCCCAGGTTTGACATTGCACACAGCCCCTGCTTTCTTCTCAGATGGAAAGTTAGTAGGAGAAAGAAAATTTTTTTTAAAAAGGCAAAATAAGACCAGGTGCGGGGGCTCACGCCTGTAATCCCAGCACTTTGGGAGGCTGAGGCAGGCAGATCATAAGGTCAAGAGATCGAGACCATCCTGGCTAACACGGTGAAACCCCATCTCTACTAAAAACACAAAAAATTAGCCGGGCGCAGTGGCGGGCGTCTGTAGTCCCAGCTACTCGGGAGGCTGAGGCAGGAGAATGGCGTGAACCCAGAAGGCGGAGCTTGCAGTGAGCTGAGATCCAGCCACTGCACTCCAGCCTGGGCGACAGAGCGAGACTCCGTCTCAAAAAGAAAGGAAAGGAAAGAGGAGGGGAGGGGAGGGGAGGGGGGAAGGGGGGAAGGAAGGAAGGAAGGAAAGGCAAAATTAGAGATGCACAAATGAATGAGGAAGGCCCGGAAGCTGAGACAGAACAGAGCAGCCCGGCCTCTTTCCAGCCAGCTCTGAAAGCTGGGCTGTGACTACACAGCTCCTGCCTGAGCCTGAAGCCTCAGCACCCACACCTGGGCGGTGCCTCCTAGCCCCTGGGGAAGGGCGGAGGCTGCTCTCCGTTCCCTGGCATGTCACCCAGGCATAAAGAGCCGGAAAGAAAAGCTGCCGGGAGAGAGGCGCCACAGGCAGCAGCTTATCCGCAGGCTGCGTCCCCTGCAAGGTGACAGCGAGGGTCATGCAGCCGCCGCCCTCCTGGTTGAGCTGTCCTGGGTCGCACACACCACAGCAGGCTGGCAGGGCCACATCCACATTGCCAGGGCACAAGGAACCTGCCACTGGCAAATGGCTCACTGGGTGACAGGGTTCCGGAGGGAGCAGCTCGGAGCGTCAGGAGGGCTCATGCTGGGGACCAGGCCTTGCCCGGGGCAGGAGGGCAGAGGGGCCTCACTGAGGCCCAGGCCTGCTGGCTCAGCCGTTCACGCACTAAGGATCCAGAATCCACCACCCCAGCTCTCAGCAGGGAGCAGGGGAGGGGCACTGTGATGCCAGCAGCCAAGGGTGGGGCAGGGGCCTGCCTCTTCCCTGAAGAACAAACCACATCCAGACCCCGTGGTGAGGCTGGGCGGCACGCGCCTCCCACACAGGTAGGTACAGCTCAGGAGAGCAGCCGCACTCACACCAGGCCCCGGCCCTCCTGGGGAGGATGCACGAGGCAGCTCCCACCCCGAGGGGACAAGCTCCAGGGATGTGTGTCCCAGGGGCCTGCATGTGTGGGTCCCACACCCTCAACACGCCTGACAGCAGGCCTGAGCCATCCCCACGGGCCACCCTCTGTGGGACGGAGTAAGGGGCAGGGTAGGGTGTGCAGCATTAGGTGGGCGTCAGGGAAAGGTCCACTCCGGAGGGGAGACGGGAGCCCCCGTTAGAGGCACGGGAAGAGCATGGTAGGTGCTCAGGCGCCTTGGCTGAGCACAGCAGGGTTTCTGCAGGACGGAGGCTGTGGCAGAACAGGGAGCTGCGGGGACCCCCAGTGGGACCTGGCAGGAGCTATGGCCAGTGTGGGAGGAGGGGCACTCGAGGGAGCTCGGCATCAGCAGTCACCAGGCTCCTCACAAGGGTGGGCCTGGGTGCCCCTGAAACGTCCCCCACAGCCCCCGCCAGCCTCACGAACTCACGCCCTGGGAACGGGGTACCTGCATGGAGCCCCAGCTGAAGCCCCAGCTCCTGGCCTCTGCAGGGTCAGGAGCCACCATGGCCTACAGGTCCGGCTCATATCCCTCCACCTTTGGACCCGGGTCAGCCCCACAGCTCAGACAAGGCCACCCCTCCCGGACACTCACCTGTGGGCTTGGCGCCGGCTGCTAGCCTCGAGCCCCAGCAGCTCGGGCAGGGCGTCCCTGAGCGGGTGCAGGTCCCCCACCACCACCGTGGCCCTCCGCCTCCGCTCCTCCCTGTGCTTCTGCTCAGCCAGTTTTATGGCTTCGATTTCTAAGGAAGGAGAAACGACGTTAGAGGCAAGCAAGAGGCGGAGGAGGAGCCCAGGCCCAGAGCCCCTGGCCCACGAGAGACCTGGCGGGGTGCCCAGCCCTGCTGCTTCTCTCCTTCCCGCTGTCACCCCCATTCCGCCCCGGGAACCTGCGGGGTGGGCAGGCTTGAGTTATTTTTTTTCCCCTTAATGACAGAGCTGTGCTTTTTAATCACAGGGCTGACAATGAGGTGGAGTTGCAGCCACTGAGGATTTCTCCTGCAAAGGGATGCTGGCAGCCAAGGCCGGAGCACGCATGGCGGAGTGCACACAGCTACCGAGCAGAAGGGAAAATGAGGAAAGGGGTCCTCAACTTAAGATGGCAAGTCACAGCCTGGGAGGCTCAGCTTTGTTCCCAGGAGGAAGAGGGCTCCCCAGAGGGAAGGGGAGGAGCCCCAGGACAGACCTGAGGGCTTGGGGCCATGGGGGGTGGTAGGCAGGGCTGAGGCCTCCACACTACAGAAGGGATTTGGGCAGGGCCTGGAGAGAAGGGGCATGGCCTTGGGATTTGATTTAATTTAAAAATTTATTTATTTCAAAATTGCTAAGAGAACACATGCTCGGACATGCTGCTCGCTGCATGTGGCTCCTGGAGGCTGTGGAGCGCGGACAAAGCCTGCTCTCTTCAGGGCAACCCAGTGGGACAGGCCTGCAGCTCAAACACTGCCAGCTCGTGACACAGGCCCAGGCATGACAGCACCTGTGCCCCCGGGGAGGAGTGCCCAGGTTTCCAGAGATGCCAACAGCCAGCTCTTCTCCAATCCCGCTGTCTGGGACGGCGGTGCCCCCTCTCAGCCCCCAGGGCAGGTGACTCACGGAGCAAGGACTGAAGGGCCCACCCTGACCAACCCAAAGTCAGGGATGCCAACCTGCCCTGGGTCACTGTAGCAGGGAGTGTTTACCTGGCTCCAAATCACTGACAAGAACCTGGGACAAAGACCACCCTTCCTCTGGGTCCTCAGCCCCCAGTGCAGCTTGAGAGCTTGGAAGGTGTACACCAGCTCTCCACAGTCTCGGGAATCATAAAGTAAGAATCCAGCACTTCTCAATCCTGCCGGGACTGTGGTAGACACGTTACACGGCACCTCATCCAAAAGAGAGCTAGGGCACCCTGGAAAACTGGGGTAGGGAGGGGCGGGCCAGGCCAGGTGGCTCCTTCACAGGCTGCAGACCCAGGCCAGGGAAAGCAAAGCAGATGCGTGTGGCTCCCATGAGGACAGACACAAAGGCCTGCACCTCTGCAAGTCAAAGCCAGAAGCCTTTCAAAAGAATGATACTTGTGCCCAAGCAGGGTGAGCCTCAGGCATGCAAGGATGGTTCTCCCGGGAAATGCCTCAGGGTGACCCTCCACAGTGGCCACTCAAGAGGCGAGAAAGCCTATGGTCACCACCACCAGTGTCCAGAGGATTCTGCACAATTCACTGCCGACGAATGAGAAAAATTACAACGAAACCACAAACGGAAGGAAGCTCCTTGACAGAGATGAGCTGCTAGAAACCCACAGTGAGTATCGCATTTCAGGGCAAAACATTAGACACTCAATGATAAATCAGAGCAAGGAAAAGACGACCACAATATCGACAGTCCCACCTGGCCCACTCCATTCTGAGAGGGGAGGGAGGGAGCGAGGCAGTGGCGGGCAGGACCCACGCCCTGGGAACACTCAGCACTGCTCTCATCTGCGGCACCTGGGGGAGGGGAGGCACCACACAAACACCAGCTTCCACGCAGCCAGGAGAACCCACGGGAGAGTGCAGTTCTTCTCTGTCAGTTACTCCAGAAAAATCTGATGCTGCCTCAATTAAAATTTCAACAGGATTTTTAGTCAAAACTGTGCAGCTAATTCTAAATTTTATTTTTAAAAAACAATTAAATGCATAAGAATAGTAAAGACATTTTTTAAAAAGAACAAGCAATAAGAAAGTAGGACTATCGGATATTAAAGCAAAGGATGCCGCCCAGGAGGACAACCAAGGGTTGGGAAAGTCAAATGGGACATGTGTGTGATTCCAACTACCCACCCTCCCGCCCACGGGACGTGGGGAGCCACTGCCTGCGGCATGGTTGGGGCACAGGCTGTGTGGTGGAGCATGGAGGCACTACCCGGGCACCGGGTAGGTGTGTGGACAAGACAAAACAAAGCAAAGGACAGAGAGTGACTAGGGGAGGTCTCCAGGAATGGGAGGGCCCTGCAAGGGGGAGGAACAGCAAGGACAGTTTGCGAGCTTGTCCTCACAAAGACAAGGCGGGGTGGCACATGCAGATCCACAGCAAAAATTTCAACATATGTTGGGGGAAAAAAAGCAAATTGAATGAAAAAATCCACACATACAGAAACTATGCATTTCTAAAGATCCTAAGGAATCTACCAAATGACTACCAGACCTAATCATGATATTAGTAAATTCATAGGATACAAGATCAATATTTCAAAAAAACAATTGTGTTTTAATATACTAGCAGACAGCTGACAAAAAACTGCATTTATGATAGCATAAAAAACTATAATAATACTTAGCAATAAGCTTATTACAAGATGTAAGACCTCTACACTACAACTATGTAACACTGATGATGAAAATTAAACAAAGAGATACACCACGTTCACGAACCTGAAGATTTGCTTTGCTAAGATGGTAATTCTGAACTGATCTATACATTCAATGAAATCCCAATCACAGCCCCATTAGGTTTCTGTTTTTAAAGAAATAGACAAGCTAATAATAATTTATATGGAAATGCCAAGGACCTAGAATATCCAAAGCAACCTTAAAGACAGACAAACCAACAAAAAGGACTTGTGTTATCTGACTTCCAGACTAACGCTAAAGCTCTAGTAATCAAGACAGTCTGGTATTTGCTAAGGTACAACAAACAGATCAATGGAACAGAAGACAGCCTAGAAACAGATCCACACTCAGGAGACTTCTTGATTTTTCAAAAAGGCACCAAAACAATCCAATAAGGAAACAAAGTATTTATAACAAATGGTGCTGGAACAACTGAATATCCACATTAGGGGAGAAAAAGGAACTTAACCACTAACATCACACAGACGAACAATTCAAGATAGGAAAAAAAAAAAAAAAAAAACCCTAAATATGAAAGTTCAAAGTATAAAGTTTTAAAAGAGGAATAATATCTTCATGGCTTGGGATTAGCCAAAGTTTTCTCAAATAGGACACATATACACATACATACATACACACACAATAACTAATAAAAATTAAACTTCTCAAAATTAAACCCCCGTTTATTAAAAAAAAAAGTTCTCACGCCTGTAATCCCAGCACTAAGGGAGGCTGAGGTGGGCAGATCACGAGGTCAAGAGATCAAGATCATCCTGGCTGATACGGTGAAACCCCATCTCTACTAAAAATACAAAAAAAAAAGCCAGGCGTGGTGGCGTGTGCCTGTAGTCCCAGCTACTCAGGAGGCTGAGGCAGGAGAATCTCTTGAACCCGGAAGGCAGAGGCAGCAGTGAGCTGAGATCGCACCACTGCACTCCAGCCTGGCGACAGAGTATGACTCTGTCTTAAAAAAAAAAAAAAGTTAAGAAAATGAACAGGCAAGTCAGAGTCTGGGAGAAAACATCTGTAAAACACATACCCAACCAAAGACTGGACCCTAGCACAAAGAATTCTTAGAGCTCAATAATAAAAAGGCAAAAAGCCTCATGAAAAATGAATTTCACTGATGCTTAAACACAAACGGGCAGTAAAGCACATGAAAATGCTCTTTTGGTGGCAATGAAAATGAGCACCACCGTGAGACACCATTTCACGGTCACCAGACGACCAAGGCTGAGGAGACAGCGCGCCACGTACCACCGTGAGACACCATTTCACGGTCACCAGATGGCCAAGGCTGAGGAGACGGCGCACCACGCACCACCGTGAGACACCATTTCACGGTCACCAGACGGCCAAGGCTGAGGAGACGGCGGGCGCGCCACGCACCACCGTGAGATACCATTTCACGGTCACCAGACGGCCAACGCTGAGGAGAGGCGCGCCACGCACCACCGTGAGATACCATTTCACGGTCACCAGACGGCCAAGGCTGAGGAAAGGCGCGCCACGCACCACCGTGAGATACCATTTCACGGTCACCAGACGGCCAAGGCTGAGGAAAGGCGCGCCACGCACCACCGTGAGATACCATTTCACGGTCACCAGACGGCCAAGGCTGAGGAGAGGCGCGCCACGCACCACCGTGAGATACCATTTCACGGTCACCAGACGGCCAAGGCTGAGGAAGGGCGCGCCACGTGTTGGCAAAGCTGCAGGGCACGGACTCTCACAGGCTTCTGGTGGGAGCGTGAACGTACAACCGCTCTAGAAAAGCGTGTGGCAGCTGCTTATAAAACTAAACATACACCTACCCTATGACCCAGCATTCCATTCCTCAGCATTTACCCAAGAGAAACGAAAACATGTCCACAAAAAGACTTGTGAAGAATGTTCAGAGCAGCCTTATTCATAGTAGCTAAAAATGGAAAAAAGCCCAGGTGCCCATCAGTAGGAAAGTGAATAACCAATGGTGTATTCACACAATGAAATACTTCTCAGCAATCAAAAGGCATGGACTGCTGCTACACGCAGCCTGGATGCCTTTCAAAACCATTACGCTGAGCAAAAGCAGCCAGACCCAGAAAGAGTGCATCCTACATGACTCCACTTATATGACGTCTAAGGCAAGAAAAACTCAACTGTGGCCGAGAAAGGATGACACAGTGGCTATTACCTCTGGGGCAGGCGGAAGAGGTAGCCGACTGGGGGGGCGCGGACTGCCGGGGAGCGGTGGTGATGGCCCGTACCCTGAACGGGATTTCAGCTGCACAGCCGTCTGCGACATTTGTCAGAGATCACTGAATGGCACGCTTAAGATCTGCGTTTCATTTTATGTAAATACAATCTTCAAAAGAAAAAGAAAAAAAGCACCATAAATTCTAGCAGAATTATTTGGGGTGGAGTGTACTGATGTCTGCAATTTACTTTGAAATGCATTTTAAAAAACCCATGTTGGTACATGGACAGAAACTGCTAGACGAACAGTTATGTAATAAAGATTGTAAAATCTGTATGGTGGGTACAGGGTATTCACTATAAAATTCTTCCCACTTTCCTCAATAAAATTTTTCATAATAAAATACAAAGTAAAAGTAACTTGGGAAATGTAGCTAAAACTGTATTTAGAGACAACTTTTTGTTCATTCCTGAACAAAACATACAAACAGATGAGCAGAGCAACTGAAACCCAAAAAAAGCTAGAATGGGAGAATGATCAAAATAAAAACAAGTAATTTGGAAGACAAAAGAGTAGAACTGACCATGAAGCATTAATTATTAAATGGAAGAGACAAAACTTCTTAATCAGAAATGAAAGGGGGATACAAATAAAGAACGATAAAGAAAATAGAATATTTAATAAGAAAACAACACATAAAGACTGAGCTCTGACTAAATTTGATTATTAATATTACTTAGAGACAGGGACCCACTCTGCCGCCCAGGCTGGAGTGCACTAGTGCAATTATGGCTCCCTGCAGCCTCAAACTCCTGGGCTCAAGCGATCCTCTCACCTCAGCCTCCTAAGTCACTAGGACTAGAGGCTCAGAGGCACGCACCACCTAATCTGGCTAATTTTTACATTTTCTGTAGAGACAAGGTCTCGCTATGTTGCCCAGGCTAGTCTGAAACTCCTGGGCGTAGGTGATCCTTCCACCTCAACCTCCCAAGGTGCTGGGATTACAGGCATAAGGTACCATCCCCAGACAAATTCGATCATTTCATGAGTGGCCAAAATGGACTCAAGTCGTGAAAAAAGAAAAAAAAGGACCAAGAGCCGTGGAATAAAATTTACACATCATCAAAGAACTATGGCCTAGAAAATGAGGGTCCAAATGGTCACAGTCCAGGAGTCCATCCAAATCCACTTTCACAGCTATGCTAGGAACTGTGAAAAAGAAAATGGAAGAATGAATCATTTCCCTAAGAAATATCCAAAAAGGGACAGAAACCATAAAACTAATAATCACGAAATAAACTGACAAAGTTTTCTAGGTCCTACCTCTGAAAAACATAACCTCCAAAGAAAAAATAAAGCAGATCATACTTTAACATATAAGAACATAAAAAAAAATATTTCAAATTAATTTCACAAAGTCAGCAGAATCACACTAAAAAGATAACCAAAAAATACAAAATAATGTTGACAAGAAACAATCTTAGAACAACACTGGCAAATATCCAGCATCATGAAAAATAAGGAGATACTGCAAAACAACCTGAGTGGGAAGCGTGGCTTTCAGCCCTCGGAGACGCGCGGCTGCGAGCACGTGGCAAGGCTGACCTCCTACGTGGAGCCTCAGAAAAGAGGGAGCCACGGGCCCGAAAGGGTCTGGGGACCCCAGCAGCCCTGCCCACACCCACATCGCTATGCGCAGACACTGGTTTTCACCGCGGGCAAGGCCTGAAAGGATTTCACACACCACCACAGGCACCTCTGAACCATGAAGACTCCACAAGCACAGGTTACTTCCATAACAAAAAATTTCACAGTGGGGAACAAAAATAGGTAATTTTTACAAACAAGGAGCCGAGAGCAGCAGCTTCCCAAGGCCGTCCTCCAAAGGGAGGCAGCCTAGCTCTGCAGGTACCCACAGGGATGGGGTGACAGTGCCACCTGTAACAGGCCAGACCGGCTTGGCTGTGCTGCCCAGTCTCCACGGCATCCTCTCTGTGCCTCCACTGTCCTTTGGCCCCCACAGCCGCCTCTAAAGGGTCTTGGGAGATCCCCTTGGGCACCCTGCAGGGAGTGTGGCTGGTGTAGAAGGCCAGACCGTGCGGCTGTGGGAACAGGAGGGCCCATGGGATGGGACCTGGGCTGGCAGCTGCCTCGAGATGCAGGCATGGACTTACTCTGCAACCATTGCTCACGCCTTAGCTTCATTTTCTCCTTCTTGGGCAAAACGGTCTTGGCCTCTGCACCTGAGGAAAGAGAACATGGGAGTGAGAAAACGTGTCCAGGTGGCACTCCCATGACCTGAGAATGGGCTGGGGAAGGTTCTGACGCTGGAAGTACCACAGTCACTGCAACTGGTCTGGCCTGTGCCGGCCTCTCAGGCTCCAGAGCTCTCGGCAGCACCAGGGGCACCTGCAGCCTCAACCCGGCCTTGGGAGGCTCTCTCAGCAGCGGCCCCCCGCAGCGATGGCCTGGCCACTTACTCCTGACCTGCCCCGGAAAGCAGGTGTCTCAACACGGAGGCCTCCTCCCCACCCATGCCCCGAATGACTGTCAGGGCAGGCCACAGCAACGCCATGCAGGAACACCCAATGGCTCATGAAGGGGGCCACGAACAGGGCAGAGGCCCCTACGGGGACATCCCCAAGATCCTGCACGGTCACGTGAGGCCCAGCGATGTACCTGCTCCCTGGCCCCTGCCAGGCCCAATGATGTGCTCAGTGGACCAGAGGCTCCATCCCTGGACCCCACAAAGCGGCCCTCTCAGGGAGTCCCCAAAAATGAACTCCACAGGTGCCCCTGTGCTTGGTCCACACGGATCTCAGGCACTTGCCCGGCAGGCGGGGAAAGGAGCCTCATTTGCTTGGGGAACGGGGCAGGGGCGGGACGAGCCTGCCGGGCCATGCAGGTGGGGACAGCTGGAGAGGGCTCTGGCCGCTGCGTCTCTGACTCTATTCTGCTCTAAAATAGAGGGGACTCAAGGGCATCCCCGTTTCCTCGGCCAGAACTGATTTCCAAGACGGTTCAGCCTCCGCCGCGTTCTCCCCAGAACACATCTCCCAATTTCTCTTCTAATGCATGCAGACCTTCCTGGCTTGTCCAACAAATCCACCACGTCGAAGGAAAAACAAAGCAGAAGCAAGCCCTGCCTGGAGAAAGGCAGTCACTGCGCTCAGCATTTCAGACTTCACTTTGGGAGCTGGTGTGAAACCTCCAAGGCCCAGGGCTCCTTCCTGCAGGATCTGATCCCCTCCCACAGCTTCCCGGTGTGCCTGGGCTGACCTACTTTCCTCCACTGCATCCCCGACCTCTCACTCCCGAGCACAAAGGGGAGGGGCTGATTCTGCAGCTTTTCTGTAGTTCTGAAATTGTTTCAAAAGAAAAATGAATCTAAGACCAGTGGAAACTGACCCGGACAGTGACCTGTGTTGTGTCGGAATGAAGAAAACGAGGCCCGGGCGCAGGCCGGGTCGGGAACGCGGCATAGTGACCCTTCCCAGCTCTGGCCCCAGGGAGCTCCCCAGCCCCATTGCCATGGCACCAGGAAAACAGGAACCAAACACGCCACTCCTGCAGGAGGAGAGGGCCTGGAATGCTGCAGCCGGAGGAGAGGCTGCCTGGAACTGCTGGCGGCGGCCCCACGACCCCCAGCTCCCCCTGCTTTCTGGGCCCAAGGCGCCCTTGCTGAAGTGCCCTGGCACAGGTTCATGCCTCCTCCCCTTCCAGCCTCTGGATGGGCTGACGGGTGTTCATGAGCTACCGAGGGGGCTCGCCCTGTGAGTCCCGCTTCTCTCTCCTCCGTGGGCCCAGGGCCACAAGGACAGGGCAGGTGGGTGCACCCTCACCTGCGAAGGGGACAGTGTGAAGTCAGCTCGAGCTGCTCCGGTTTCTAAATTTACCCACGACAAGGCCAGCACACCACAGCTCCCACAGGTCTGCAGAAGCACAGGAGTGTCCTGTGGGTACAGCAGAAATGCCAGCTCGGAGGAGGGCCGGGCTGGGAGTGCAGATGCTGGGTCTCAAGCAAGGGTGTCTGGAGCCGCCGCTGTCCTGAACCTCACCCCCAAACCCAGATCCCAGCAGCGCCAGCACTACAGCCCCAGTGGCTATGCGGAGGGGAAGATCACCAAACACGTCTGATTAGTGACAAAATGACAGTAGCAGGGGCCACCCCTGAGGCACGTCATCCCAGCCTGAGCTTCTCACATGGGGCCTGGCAGTCTGAGCGGGCACCAGGAATACCAAGGCAGAGCTGACGGTAAAACGCGACTTCACAGAATCGACCGGCCAGCCGAGCTGAGGCTGCAGAATGGTGCACCCTTGGAAGGGCTGTGACCTCGGCTTCCCGCTCTGGGCAGAGAGGCTTCTTCCTCCGCGCCCTGTGCCCTGTCTGCTTCACACACTAGGCCGCCTGCTGCACGGGCGGCTCAGACACTGCCACTCCTTCTGGCCCGCTCAGTCCATGACTCAAAGGCGTCAGGGGAGACGAGCAAGTCCCCATTAAACTGAACCTCAAAGAACCCCAGCCAGTGGCTGAGGTGCTCAAACCCTCATTCCCCTCAAAGCCGAGATGGGATCCCTCCAAGACAGAGCCCAGGCCTCCCTGTGGGGAAATATGCTGCAGGTGCCATCCACTCCCCCTCACACTCGGCGGAACCCTCTGGGGCCACCTGTTGCTACTGGCAGTGAACAAGCCCAAAGGGTAAAAGACAAGGCCTCAGGGCATGGGGTGGCTCCTGCGATCTGGGTCCTGGGGCCACCCAGTGGTACCCAGGGTGCTCCTGGCTGCCACAGCACCTGTACCTGAGCTGGACTGCAAGGCACAGGGCAGATGGATGGTGGAGATGAAGAGAAGGATGAGAAGCCATGCCCTCGCCTGAGTCTTCAGGAGCCCAGGATGCAGCTGCCACGGAGTCGACCTGCAAAGAGGCGCCCGGCTCACACGCAGCGTGTGGGGACGGACTGTGTGGGACAGCCCCTCCAGTCCAGTGGGAGGCACTCTGAGGAGGACTCGAGGGCCATTCGAGGAATAGCCTCTCTAACCCTTGACTCTGGAAGATCCCGCCTCAGCCCTGCCCTCGGGGAGTGACTAGAAACCAGCCCTGAGCTGACTCGCCACGGAGCCCTGGGGGTAGCTTTGGTCCCCGGAGCGCCGGCCAGCCCAGCAGAATGAGCTGAATGGCTCCGCAAAGAGAGAGGGATGGGCACACTCTCAGGCACAGGCTGCCTAAAACCCCTGACAAGAAAAGGGAAGGTGAGGTGCTGCCATATAGGAGCCAGGACACGTGCTCTGGAAGTGCAATTCTGGGGACCCTGGGCAAGCCACCCGCCCCGCCAGAACCACGGCTTCTCAGCCGCCACGGTGCTGCCTGGGCTCTCTCATCTAAAAATGGGGTCCCGGGAACAGATGCAGTAAACCAGGCACAGGGGAGGACGCCACATGTGGCAGCCACACAGCAAGCCTGTGCTGCAGGCAGCTCACCTGGTTCCCAGCCCTCACCAGGTCAGCAGACACAGAACCAGGCTCACCAGAGTTGGGCTGTAGGGTGACGCAGTTCATGGGGCACGTGTTCTGACGGACCCTAAGGAAAATCAGCATGACACTGGCTTTTCCATGCACGCCATCAACAAGCCATGGTTCTCACCCCACAAAGATCTGCATGAGGCTCAGGCACAGAACACAAGACGCGATGCTGCTGGCATGTGCTGCTTCATCTCGGGCTCGGGTGCCGGGAGATGCTGTGGCCTACAGAGCCGCTCAGATGCTGCCACCACCACCCAGGTCACGAGATGAAGCAGCACGTGCCAGCAGCATCTCTTGGTGCTGAGGTTCTCCTCACCACACCTCCTGGGTGAATGCAAACTGAAATGCACTGCGGGACAGGCCGTTTGGGGAAAAATGAAGTGGGAATCATCCGTCTCACTCTATACACAAAAATAAAGTCCTGATGGACTAAATACATTAAAAAGGCACTACAAAAGCACTGCAGAGAACACAAAGGGGCCACAAAACACACAGAAAACACAGAATTTGCTACAGAGAAACTTTAAACCTCCGTAGAGAAAAAAATAACATGAACAAATTCAAAAGAACTACCAACGAGGGGGAGATGTCTGCAGTTAACAAAAGAGATTGCTTCCTTCCTACACAGCTTTCTCAAACCAATAAACAGCCGAAAAGAAAAACAGGAAAAGGCACATACAGACAGCTCACAGCAATGAAGGCTGAATGGAGCCTTGCTGACGAAGAGCCGCACATTCCACGAGGCAGGCACCGCCGGCTGGGTCCGCATCGGCAGACACCTCGTCCATATCCTCCACAGGTACCGGCTGCAGGTGGAGGCCGACTTGGGTGCTGCTCCCGGCAGTGTCTGCAGTAGGCAGCCTGGCAACTCCTGTCAAGTGTCAGATGTTCATCAAGCTGGATCAGCAACTCCACCGCTGCGGCCTGATCTACAAATGTCTTGACTCACATTCACAAGGACGGCCCACACTCCCTACAGAGCTGGGTGCGCCGGACAACAAAACCTCAGCAGCCGTGACGTGAGGCTGCCCCAGAACACAGCCCAGGGAAGCAGCAGGGGCAGACACACACCCACTTGTAAAAACACAGGGGGCTGGGAGCAGCAGCGTGTGCCTGTGGTCCCAGCTGCTCCGGAGGCCGAAGTGGTGGGGACGACTGCCTGAGCCCAGGAGGTCAAAGCAGTAGTGAGCCCAGATTGCACCACAGAGCAAGACACTGACCCCCATCTCTGAAAAGAAAAAAAAAAAAGGAGAGGAGCAGATAGACCAAGACGTCTGCAGCGGGGAGGCTGTCACTCAATGGTAGCGTGCATTGAGTTTTTCACAATATCTATCATTTGCCACTTTGCACAACTCCACGAAGAGGCGGTGCTGCCGGAATACGCTGGAGAAAGCACAGCTTTCCCTGGGAGCACTGGTGGGCGAGTATCCAAGGGAGTGCATGCACCCAGCACCGCGGCAGCGGGGAGAAGCGGCAGGAGCACAGGGGACCGGGAGTGGGGCAGTGGGAGGGCCGGGTTCCCCTGCCTCTCTGTTTTCTAGCTTTCTTCCTTTTTTTTTTTTTTTGAGACAAAGTCTCACTCTGTCGCCCAGGCTGGAGGGCAGTGGCACAATCTTGCAATCTCCGCCTCCCAGGTTCAAGCCATTCTCCTGCCTCACCCTCCGGAGCAGCTGGAATTACAGGCATGCACCACCACACCAAGATAATTTTTGTATTTTTACTAGAGACAGGGTTTTTCATGATGTTGGCCAGGCCGGTCTCGAACCCCTGACCTCAAGTGATCCACCTGTCACCTGTCTCTGCCTCCCAAAGTGCTAGGATTACAGGTGTGAGCCACCGTCCCCGGCCTCTTCCTTCTTTATACTACACGTTTGTCATCAGGTGTCCATTTTAAAGAAAAACTCAAAGACTTTTTTAAATATCGGTGACAAATTGTCCCGGTCAAAGACAGCATCCTGGAACAAAACTGGAACAAACCAGGCACTGCCATCCAGGGTCCGCATCCGCAGACACCCCCGGCCGAGGTTTGCAGCGAGGAAAGTACTGGCAGCACAGCAAGGAAGAGCAGTCACAGCCAAGAGCGCCTAGGGGGTGGCGCTACCCATGGACACTGAAACGCACAGTGCCAAGGTCATGCTGCTGCACTGAGGAACCCAGGCTGCAGGGCCGGAGGATGCTTCCACCGCTGGTCCCTGTGCCCCCCTCTGCTGTTCTGAGGAAAGGCAAACGGCTCACCTCAACTCCCTTCTCCCAGGACCTGAGGATGGGCATTCAAAACCACAGACAAATCTGTCGATGGCCAGAGTTCCCCAAGTACCGTGTCGGGCAGCCCCCACCCTCCAGCCAACACCATCCATTCCAGCCAGGGGCTCCACACTCCCCCCGAGAGAAGGTGGCCTGGGAGACAGGGCCTCTGAGAGAAGCATCCCCAGGAGCACCGGAGACAGCCTGTGCACGGCGCCCACAGAATGCTCGGCCCCTCTGAGCCTCTCAGCAACCCACCGATCACAAGATGCGGAGTCCACGGGATCTGGTCTTGCAAGTGTCACGGAGCTGATACAAATAAGAAACGTGGGCTCCAAACCCCACAGGATTCTCTCCACAGACACGGCAGCAGGCTCCCGGCACACTCCATACCCACCCCCAATGTCAGCTCACCCCACAAGGACCCTCCAGAACCCCCCACGGGCAGCGCAGCCAATGATGGATGCGGCGTGCACTCCGGGAGCAGTGTGGCTTCTTGCTGTCTTGTGAGCTCCCAGCCAGGGTAACCAGGCAAAAGAAACATGTCAAAGGCCTAAGAACGGAGAAGCCAGAGACAGAACTACCACCTTCCCCATCATGGCATGGTCGTGATGCAGAAAACGCCAAAGGATCCACAGCTACTGGGACTGAGGGCTTCAGCAAGGCCTTGGGGTGCGGCCGAGGTTTGCAGCGAGGAAAGTGCCAACAGCGCCGCAGGGAAGAGCAGTCAAGGCCAAGAGTTCCCTGAGGGGTGGTGCTACCCAGGGACACTGAAACGCAGAGTGCCAAGGTCACACGACTGCATTGAGGAACCTGGGCTGTGGGGCCAGAGGGCTCTCTTGGCCTCCTGCAGCCACACCTGGCCTGTGTCCTCGGCATCTGCCCAAACTACCCGTCCCACCAGGAAAGGAGGGAGCCCCAGAGGACTGCTTCAGTCCTAAGTCAACACAGGACAGGCTCCCGAGGACACAGGGCCCCACCGCCGGGGATGGTGCCCGAAGGAGTGGCTGTCCTGCTCACCTGGAGGCGTCCTGCCCCAGGAGGTACAGCCACTTGTAGCACTTGGTGGGCTCAGCTGGTTTGGGGGCCCCACCTAGAGAATCTCACAAGAGAGCCTCCACGACCTGCCTACTCCTCAGACAAGCACATCAGAAAACCACAGTGCCCAGGCCTCGGCTGCCCACGGGTCCTACCCACAGCTGCACAGGGCCCCTGACCGTGACAGGCCGGCCACACGCCCAAAGGGGAAGGGATAGCCCTGTAGCCAGGAGGGCATTCACTGCCACCTCCCATTAGGAGTAGGGTCTGAGAAGTGAACCAGGAGAGCCTGCTGCATGGGCTCGGCTTGGGCCCTCCCAGGCGGGGTTTGGAAAACACACCAGGTGGGGTACCAAGGGGGAGGCTGCCAGAGGCAGGGCCCTGGGGACCTCCTAGCCTCAGGACAGTGCCTGCAAGTCAGAATGGGTGCCATGCCCAGATTACAGTGGCATCCAGGGCCCCAGCCCTTCTCTGCTCACTCCTAAGTTTCCATTTGAAAACACTCAGCTGCCTCCCACCCCAGCTGTCGAGGAGGACAGTGATGCGCAGGACGCCTCAGCAGGATGCTGCCGCCAGGCCCCACCAACAGAACATGTCGAGAGCCTTAAATAGCTCCAGCCACCAAGCTCCAAGTGCCAGGTTTAGAAATAGCAACCCACATGCTCAGACACCACCCCACCGTCTCCTAGGCAGGAGGGCGCCCGGAGCACATGACACAGACACCCACATAGCAGCACCCCAAACGAGGAAGGGTCCCACGGGGCCACATAACCCCAACTGTCCACCCAGACAAAAGACCTCTGCTGGGCACAGCATCCCCCTTGGGAGGGCGGTCCTGAAGCAGCTGGGGCCAGACCTGCAGGGGAGAAGAAGGGCCCTGGGGACAACCTTCTAGTGACAGAAGGCGGCTTCTGGGAACCCCCAGCCAGGTCCAAGGTGATCAGGTCACACACTCTGATGTGAAAGTTCCAGAAACAACTTAAACATTAGCCCTGACAGCAGACAGCTCTGATGAGAGGAGTCACTCCCTGAGAGGCCAGGGAAGCTGCCGATTGCTGTCTAGCAAACAGAAAAAGGCAGTGGCTGAGCTTCCCGGGTGGCGAGCAGCGCAAGCCCAAGATGGCGGCCCAGGGACCTCAGTGAGTCAGTGAGATCCAGACGGGCCCGGCCCACAACGGCCACACACGGCCCGCGAACCCTGCCCGGACACAGAGCAGCAAGGGCTCCTGAAGATGCTGCTAGCTAAGGCAAGGGCCTTTCCTGAGACGCCCTGCCCCAGTTAGTGATCAGCATGGGCAGCAGGCCTGGGCAAGAACACGTATGGTCCAGAGATGGTGCCCACATAGCGCCCTCGGGCGGCGAGAGATGGTGCCCACACAGCGCACTGGGGTGGCTCTAGGGGCAGGGCCTGGCTTTTATCTCCCAATGGTGCGTATTTGCCTATTCTGCAATGTGTGCGTATGCGCTACTTTTTGAATTATGAAATGTTATTTTCTACAAAAGTAATTTTAGATAAAGGTTGATCCCTAACCTTTAAATCTCAGCCACAGGCATGACGGTGAGTGGGGCACGGTGGGCAAGGACATGGCTGTTCATCCTGTGCATTGAGGACTCAGCCCCTGGATCCACATGGTAGAGCCAGGACTTGAACAGGACGGGCAAGGGGCCACATCTACAGCCTGTCCCTTTGCTTCTTCCGGGGCTGTGCGGCAAGCCAGGGCCACCCATGCCCACCCTCCCTGCCTCTCTCCCGTCTCCCTGCGCGATGCCATGAGGTTCTGGCCCCGTGGATGGCTGTGAGCTTCAGTGCCACCAGGCAATGGGAGCTCCTCTGCGCCCAGTATGACAGCAGCCGCAGTTTCATCTCAAGCTGAGTGAACAGGAGTCAGGCCACGAGACACAGGCACAGGAGAGACTGGCCGAGCCCAGGGGCATCTTCTGTGTGTTCTGCTGCTGCTGTGTGTTTAAACCATTTTTAAGGCCTTTAAATCCAACTGGCAACTTTAATCCGACAAAGGCTTAGCCGGCTGCACTGTGCCCACCACACGTGTGCCCAGTCGCCGTCACGTGCTCCAGGACAGGCACCAGCTGGAGTCCCTGTGATCCTCAGGCAGGTGCTGCCCACACTTGCCTGGGCCGGTCTCTGTGCCCCAAGTTCTACGAGGATAAACCCATCGCAGTTCTATAGTAGTCCCCAACACCCTCCTTCTGCAGGTGAAGGGGCTGATCACTGAAACCCTGAGGACACCGGCAAGGAGGCGCAGGAGGCTGGAACCCCCGAGGCCCTGGCTGGCTCCTGACTCCCACTAAGATGGGAGGAAACAGCACTATGTCTGGTCCAAGTCAAACGCCTCAGCATGGCACCATGTGACTGCGTGACCGTGGGCCTGAGAAGTGCCACCAACAAGGCCACACTCCTGGCTGGACTGGCGTGGGCCACGCCTCCGACCCCTGGTCTAGCATCTCAACAACACGTGGCTCACGAGGATGCCCGGCTTAAGAAACAAGTCACTGGGCTCCCAACATACTGGTCGGCACGGCCACACCCTCCACAGGAGCGCAGGAAAGAAGGTGCCCCTCTACCAGCCACCGCACCCACCCCACTCCCAGCCACCGCACCCACCCCACTCCCAGCCACCGCGCCCACCCCACTCCCAGCCACCGCACCGCGCAGCCAAGGCAGACGACACACAGGGAGCTGCGGCCGCGCCGAGGCCATCCGACCCCAAGCCTCACTTCCACGGAGCCATCTCCAACGTAACCTCCCCGTCGGTTTGTTCTTATTTTAACTTGGGAGTAGATATAAGGAACAAGTATGTTCTGCATGGTTTCTGTCATACCCTTGACTTCACAATTGTAGAAAAAGGTCTTAAAAAAAGAAATTTTATTTTTTTTAAGATACTGGAAAATAGCAGAAAACGAGCCCATCCTGTTTTCAGACAGGCACCTGGGACTCAAGTTCAGAGACACAGGCAGGGTGGGGCAAGGTTCATTTCCTGCCATTTTCCAGTTATCTTAAAAAAAAAAAATCCCTGAAGACAACCCTGTAACCCCAGAGTCTAAGGCACTCTGCACTGTCTGATGAGGAGCTGGGACTTCCCAAGTCTCCACTGTGCAAGGCAGGAGGGAGAGCCTGCATCTCTATCCCGGGACCGACCCACACCTGGGCTGACCTGACAAGGACACAGCTCTGCTGCCCTCTGCTGGGCAGATCACCAGTGCAGAGGGACGCCCAGCAAGCCAAGGTGGCTCCCTCCACCGCAGATGCCTGGGGGTGGAGTGGGGTCTAAGCTGGGCATCGCCCTGTGCTGACTGGAGAGCCAGCCCTGCCCGAGGGCCGGGCGCAGGAGCTCCGGGGGTCCTTGCACCACAGCCTGGTGGCCTCATCACCCAGTCCAACACGCCTGCAGATGCGTTCCACTGACAGATGTGTTCCTCCAGGCAGAGGTGGCAGGAGTGGCTGCCAGAGCAGCAGTGGTGGTGGTGGGTGTCCTGTGCCCGGCATCTAAGAGCAGGCCTCTGCGGCTTCAGGTCTGGCCCCGAGGTGTGCTCTGGCCTGCTGCTGCTGCAAAGACGGTTCTGGGGAGTAGGCGGGGCTGGGGCCACGCTTTGGGGACCCGGACAGCAGTGTGTCCACCCGGCCGAGGGTGCCGGATTCCGCTGGAGGAGCCTACGTGCAGGACCGCCTGGGCTGTGTCCCTAGGGTCCACCCCACATCAGGGTGACTGCCGGGCCTGACACCCCTGACAGCTAGGTCCAGGGCCCATGGCCCACGGCCCACAGCCCACAATCCGCTCCCAGATCAAGAGCAGCCCCGGGCAGGGCCACAGGCTGTGCAAGGGGAGCCAGAGCTGCATGCTCCAGAGCCAGCAGGAGTGGGAGCAAGCAGCAGCCCACCTCAGGGCTGGGGACCCAGCCTCTCTGCACTCTCACTCTTGCAGGCTCAGAGATGCCTGCTCCTGCTGCCTGGCCTCTCCCTGCTTCCAACACCCACTCCAATCTCAAAATGGGGTTGGGGCCGAGCCCAGGCGCTGTCACGGCCCAGCCAGGTGTGCACACACCCAGGCCCTGCCACCTCGGGCTCCTCTGGACCTTGGGCACCAACAAGCTCTGGGAGGAAGCCAAGGCAGGGGCAGAGGGTGGCTTGGCGCTGGCCTGCAACAGCTGGACCCTATGCTTGCTCACACACACCCTTTGCCACTCCACGCCTGACTCCAGTCTCCCTTGGAGCCATGGAATCCAGGCCAGTAGCACGAGCTTAGCACAGCCTGCCAGGCCAAGTGGGTGAAACGAGCCCAGCAGCCCTGAGCAAAACTCGAGCAAAGGTGCCACCGGCCACAGGTATCTGGCCAGAAAAGCAACACCTCCAAAATCCTGTAACCCCACCGGTGCCTCTCATGGCCCCCACGCCCCCAAGCCATCCACCGTGCTGTGAGCTCCCTCTCCAGCAATGGTGACAGGCCCCCCTCCACCCTCTGCTCCAGGGGCCCCCAGCCCCACCTGGCTCTGAGTCCACACCAGGCCTCGCCCCACCCTGCCTGTGTGTCTGGGCTTGAATCCCGAGTGCCTGTCTGAAAACAGGTGGGTTCATTTTCTGGTATGAAGGAACACAGAACTAGAAATCCAATTCTAAGCGTGCTCCACGACAAGCTCCCTGGACCACATGATGCTGCATGACCAGCTCCCCCGGACCACCCGATGCCAAGGATTGGCACTGTGTCCAAGGCGGCACAACCAGCTCCCCAGACTGCCTGATGCCAAGGATTGGCGCCATGCCCAAGGCTGGAGGATGCAGCCACCACTGGACACCCGGCCGGTTGCCAGGCTCTGGTGTTGCACAAGCTCACTGCGCCAGCTAGAGTGGGCTGCACAGCACGCACAGCAGGTGGCACTGTGTGGGGGGAGGCTCAGGAGACGGGGGCTCACCCCAGCTCTGCCACAGGCCCCTCGCCACCCCCAAAGCAGACACGGAGGAGCTGTAGCCTCGATATGGGGTCCACGGGCTGCCACAAAGCCCCTGCCTGCACAACCCGGCCCCCAGGCAAAGCGGAGTCCTGCTGGGGAGGTGCAGAGGGTCTTAGAGAGCTGGGGCGGGAGGGGACTCTGGGCCAGCCTCAGCTTTGCACCCATGCCCTCCTCCTCTCATGGCAGGAGGCTGCAGAGCTCAGAGGGTCCCTCCCAGGATGCAGGGCCCACCTGTAACGGTAAGGCAGGCCCCAGGGCATAGGAAGGGAACTGGGGGCAGATATGGCTTCCGGGCAAGCTGGGATCCCAATTTCAAAAAAACATAGAGGAGGGGCGCAGGTGGGCACATGGATGTCCACCAAGTGATGGGCCACAGCCTAGACCCCTCCCCTGGGCCACCCGGCTCCTTGGCCAGAGATGCGGCATGCAGTGCTATTTCCGACTCAGGCCAGGGCAAGGACGATGAGACACATCTTGGGAAGTTGGTGTTGCACTAATCCAGACAGACAGGCACCCACAGGCCACCACCTCACCTCCATAGCCAGGCGGGTCACTGAGGGGTGGCGGCCAAGTCACAGGATGCAGTATCTGCACGACATGGGCCTGCCCTGGGCTCAGGCCCCAGCACAAGCCCAGGGTGGGGTTGGGGGGCGGCGGTAGGGACCCAGGGCACCAGCCAATGAGGAGCTGAGGAGACCACGCCAAAAAAACAGAACTGTTCCAGGAGAGAGGGAGGAACATAGTGAGGAGCAGCCAAGATGCAAAGGAGCCCAGTGAGGCGCCTGGATACCTCAGAAGCCCGAAGAAAAGGGGCTGGGGCCCCCAGACCAGGGCAAGCCCCTCCACCTGTGGGGCTGCTCCTCTGAGGGTCTGCGGGCCCCACCCATGGGGCCAGGCACCCCTGCCACCCTGCCAACCTGGCGCTTCACATCCCAGGGGAAGTGGAGGCTTGTCCCTCCGTCTGAGCCCTCTGTGAGGTCCAATGGTCCCCTTCATCCAGCCCAGGACTCTTCAGTGCAGAGAACCCACAGCAGGCGGTGGAAAGAACATGCACCAGAACCCTGGGCCGAGAGCCACAGACAAAGATGGCTGGCCAGAGGCCTCGCTCCAGGAAGGCTGTGATGGGGGCCCGCGGCGATGAGCTCAGAACACCCCCCTCCACAGGATGGCCACCTGGAACGCACCTCAGGGACAACCTCCAAGGGACCATTTTGGAGCACCTTCTCCTGAATCCCCCTGGGGCACCGAGGCAGAAATCACAGCCATGGGCAGTGCACGAAACCACCGGCTCCTGGCCAGAGCCACTAAGTGCATCCCCAGGCCAAGGCCCCAACACCCAAAACCCTGACCCTGCCACACAGCTCAAATAATTCCCATCCTTGTGCCCCTCCAGGAGAACTATGGGAAACACTGCACACAAGCAGGAAGCGCCAGCATGGACCAAGCTACAGTCCAAACAGCACGAGCTCAGGGCTGGGGAGCACCAGAATGGGCCACGCTACAGTCCGGTCGGCACAAGCTTTAAGGTTTTTATGCACAAATAAGGGTATATGAATTAAGAAAAAAATCAATTACCCAATGAACTCGCAATCAACAGAATCTTCAAATTTTTTCAACTTATGGTTCAATTACTTCAAGAAAACATTTCTATGCTCTCTCATAAGGTGGTTCTGAAATTTGAAATCAATCTTTGACACCATGAAGTTCAAGCTTCTACCCTCTCCCACCAGTTACTCTAAATTAATGAGGTTTGAGCTTACAGAAAACAAAGACCTGGCCAGGCGTGGTGGCTCATGCCTGTAATCCCAGCACCTAGAGGCCAAGGCGGGCAGATCACGAGGTCAAGAGATCGAGATCATCCCAGCCAACGTGGTGCAACCCCATCTCTACTAAAAATACAAAAATCAGCTGGGCGTGGTGGCATGTGCCTGTAGTCCCAGCTACTCGGGAGGCTGAGGCAGGGGAATCACTTGAACCCAGCAGGCGGAGGTTGCAGTGAGCCAAGATCACGCCACTGCACTCCAGCCTGGTGACAGAGCAAAACTCCGTCTCAAAACAAACAAACAAAACCAGAAGATCCAGGATGGCTCAAAGGAGAGGCCACAGGGCTGCTGGGCATGACCTCAGCCCAAGAACACTGCGAGGCCAGATGCTGCTAATGAGGAGTTTCCCTGGTAGGCAAGAGGGGTTGTGAGCGTGATGCCTCCCTCAATTAGGAGGGGAAGAGGGGACGTGAGGGTCAGTGCAGCAGGTGGCCTTGGGGACCAGATGAGTCACAGGGGTTGAAGGGAGAGGGCCAAGAAAAGGCAGAGGAAAGAGGCCGCTGTGTGAAACAGAAGCTTTCTCTGAGAAGCTCACGCCAGAGCCAGGTCAGTGAGACCCATGATTCCCCTCCCCTTGGGGACAGCCTCAGTGGCCTCATCGGCAATCAGGGAGCACACAGCTCGGGTGGACCACCCACAACATGGAGGCTTCTGGCTGGAAGGCACAGCTTCTCTGTGGAGTTACCTGGCCTGGTCACCTCACCAGGTCCTCCTCGGAGAGAAGGCGCAGGAAACCAGCACTGGCTAAATGTACCTGGATCTTTCTAGAGGCACAGTGAAGCCCTCAGCACCCATGAGCTACGTCTGTCGCCGCTTTGTGGACAATGGAGCTAAAGGTCAGAGAGCAACCACAATCACACGACGCGCCCAAGGAATTAAGGCTGGCCACCTCTGGGCACTGCAGAACCCACTCATCCCCAGCCTTGCCGCCAGACCAGCCTCATTCAACAGATGCGGAGCGGACACCTCCAAGGCCTTCACTGCACTGTTTTAAACGTTTCACACCAACTAACTCATCTCAACCTCAAAACTGCCAGAACTTAGGAGATAAATATTGTTACCACCTTTGACAGACGCAAAACCCAGGCCCAGAGTGATCAAGTGTGCAGCCAGAGGCTACCAGGCGGTGAGGAGCAGAGGCCCAGAGCCACGCTCTCAAGGGGCTGCCTACAGGCCCCAGACCTGGCTCGTGCCCTGTCCTGGCACTCCCAGCTCTGCAGACTGTGAAGTCAAGTGCAGTCTTCACTGTCACACTGGTGTCCCCAGCTCTGCACCCACAGCCAGGCCCTCTCCCTCCCCAACCCATGGCTCTCCGAGGCCGTCAAGATATAAAAAGTCGAGCTCTGCACCCACAGCCAGGCCCTCTCCCTGCCCAACCCATGGCTCTCCAAGGCCGTCAAGATATAAAAAGTCGAGCTCTGCACCCACAGCCAGGCCCTCTCCCTCCCCAACCCATGGCTCTCTGAGGCTGTCAAGATGTAAAAAGTATTCCTTGTGCCCCTCATGGACTCCCTTAGATGAATGAAGGAAGCTCTTTCCTGGATTTATCCCTGGGAGTGACACTGTGTCACCATCCTCCAGCCAGAAAGTCAACACTCTCGGCGTTGAGCATGGAGGCCTGGAACTCTCTAGAACACCTCAGGCTCAGTAGGAGGTGCAGGGGACTGCATTCCCTGCTAAGCTCCAGACACTGGAGTGAGTGCGAATTCCTGGGCCTCTCCCTGGGCAGGCTGACGTGTGTGCTGCAGGGCTGCAAGGAGCACAACCAGGCGACAGGGAAGGGCTGCGCGTGGCTCTGATGAAACTGACAGGACCCCACTTGGGCTTCAGGATCTAAACCCTAACGAGTTATTTGTACCAAATGATAAACAGCTAACCTCTGCAACACATAAAGCACTTGTTTAAGAAAAGGGATCAAAACTGCCCCAAACATAAAGACAGACCATGAGAGAATCAGCACACATGGAGAAAAGAGTTCAAACCCTGTTGGTCACCACAGAAGCCCAAGTTCCTGTGGCTTTAGCGCTGCTGCCAGGATGCAGGGCAGTCCCTGCGTAGCTGGGGGGACAAGATGCAGCCCAGGGACAAAACCACCGCTGCAATCTACTCTGGAGAATCGCCCCAACAAACAGCCAGGGGTATCCCTTGCTCAAGGACATTGTCAGGTACAGGTTAGCTAGAAAGCTGCTGAGACCTCGGGTGTGTGAGTGAGTGATCCCAGATCTGCTGGGCATCAGCATGGCAACCCATGCACTCAAGACTGCTCACCTCTCCTGACGGAAGTGACACTCCTCACGTCCAGCTCCAGCTTCTGCACCAAGGCGCTGGCGTCTATCTTGGTCCTGGCAAAGATGTTGGTGTTGATGAACGCCCAGTCCTAATGTCCCCAACAAAAAAGGAAGGAAAAAAACGGTGTGAGACTTGCTCTGTGGTTCCAGAGGGAAGTTAAAGGTGAGGAGAAGACGGAGGACAAGAACCCGGATTCCCCAGCTTCTCTGCCTGGGAGGACCTGGGGGAAACAGCCCTCACCTCCCAGAGCAGGAGCCTCTGGCCCCAGAGCTCCAGGGCAGACCCGCAGCGCCCATGCCCACCTGCTCCCTGCCTGAAATCACCAGACGGGCTTCAGGAGTCAGGACCAGTATCTCAAGAACCAAATTTCTTGCCCAACCGTTTCGTCTTACTCTTTCTACAACATCCTCCTGTGTCGCAGAAGAAACCCGCAGCTGAGCAGATGAAGGATAGGCAGCTCCCAGTCTGCCAGCCCCTTCAGCTCAGAATGACCACACCCCATCAGAACCAGTCATCTCCGCGGCCTCTCTGCCAGGTCTGTTTCTGAGCCACACTCATCCCTACATGAAGATTTCAGCTCCTCCAAGTCAGCTGTCGACCACACTGCGAGAAGACAGAACCCCCAGTCCCTGACCCCCGTGCTGCCTGGCCCATTCACGTGTAAGCCTCACTGACCTTGGCAGGGAAGGCAGCAATGACCTCAACAGAGGTTTCTGAAGGGTGTCAGAATACGCCACCCCAAAACATGTCACTTTGGCAAAAGAATTATTTTGAGCTAAAGGCACTTAAAAATATAGCAGGTACCAAGAGGGCACATTAACCCCCTCCCTGTTTTTCCTGAAAGAAGATAAAATCCCCACATGGAAGATGCCCTCCTACACCAGAAGGAAAGCGACATTCTTATCATCGGGGACGGATGAGAGGAGCCAAAAGCACTCTATACAGACACACCTGGTGAACACAACCCCTCCCCTCCTGCAGCCTGCCTCCCCGAGTGGTTTAGTTTCCCACAACCACCTCCATTCAACCTCTCACCCTCTCACAGAAGCACAAAGTTCTCCCACTTCCTTGTCTTCATTTCCTTATGAGGCTCCCATGTCACATAAAACTTGAACGAATGTGTATGCTCTGCTCCTGTTTATCTGTTTTACGTGAGTCTAAATCTCAGGCCCAACCTGAAAACCCTGAAGGTAGAGGTAAAATGTGGCCTCCCTCACATTACAGATGAGACAGGGTGCAGGTGAGGCAGAAGGCAGCTAGGGTACCAAGAGGTGCCGGGCTGGACTGCAGCTCCCAGGCGCCCTCACCCACAGCACCTGAGGGAAAAGCCCTTGGTCTTGGGGGGATCATGTGGCAGGGACAGAAAAGTCGGTACATGGGAAAATATCAGACTCAAAAGGCAACAGTGCTGGAGACCAGGGCAGCCTTCAAATGGGTGGGCAGGTGGCTGAGGCAGCACAGGTAGGCTGAGGCCTCACAGGCAAACAAGGCCCAGGTGGGGACAAGGGGTGGAGCATGCAGCCTTCCAGATCATGAATGTACGCTGGTATATGGTATACGACTGCTTTTCCCACCGTACCCGGGACATTCTCCATGGTGGCACTTTATACCTCATTAACGCATATTTCTGGAGCTTAATATAAAAAACGCTGTTACATCATTTGAATGTCTCTCAAAGATTACAATGTCATTGTCTGATTAGACACTAGAAATCCTTTTTACCTGTCTATTCCATATTCAAGTTCAATGACTCTATTTTCCATATATACAAGTTCTATCTGTTGCTTTTATCTTCAAATTTGCCAAGTCTTTTGAACGGCTCTTTGTTCCTTTCTATGATTCCTGAATTATGTCTTCCACATTTTCAGACACACTTGTTTTTTAGTTTCTGTCTGATAATTCTGTTTTCTAATTTCCACCCCAGGCAGGGACATCAGAACACTGCGTCCCGATCAGCCCCACCTCAGCCACCAGCACGGCACAGGTTTCAATGAGCCAAGACAACTAGGGGCACACCCCTCTCCTGCTAGTAGAGAGAGATGTCACCTGAGAAGCTGAAGCTGCTCCTGCCCCATCTCTGGTGTCCGGACATGGAGCTCCTGCCCAGGAGAGGTGGACCGCAAAAAGGAAGAACTCCACAGCTCTGCCAGAGGGACTCACTTTGTCTGCAGCTCGTGTGAGGGCCCTCACGCCTAAGGGTGTTGTTGACCAGGAAGGAGCTCTGGGTGGTGACGGGTGCAGAGGCCAGGGTGCCCAAGGCTCCTGGGTAGATGGTAAGCCCCTCTGACCCAGGAGCAACTCCCAGGAAGTCGCATCCCTGGCAGTCTGGAGGCTGTGCGCGTGTTCACCGATGCGCCCTCCCAGGAGTGAGCAGAGGGACTCCGTAAGCTACTAGTCCTTGGCTGTGCCTCTCTGAGGGCAGAAGGGAGGTCAAAAATATGAACACGCTGAACCTGACAGCCCCTCCAAGCCAGAGGTATCCAGTGGTAAAGGGCAAAAACCCACTGGCCAAGGAGGTGTTAAGAACAATTGCTGACCAGTAAGGAGCTTAAGCAGATCCAAGTAGCCAGGCTAAAAGATAAACTGAGGAAGGAGAAAAACAACAACAACAACAACAAGAGGGCACATCAGAGGCTACACACAGCTGGAAGGGGACAAGGAGAGAGGTCACATAGCTCAGTGCCAGATCAATAAACAAAGTAATCAAGCAAATACTAATCCCTGGTTGCTACAAGACTATCCAAAACGCCCAATTTTCCACAAAAAGTGATACATTCAAAGAACTAGGAAAGCATGAGCCAGGCAACAGAAACTGCTTTGAGGAGCCCACACGTGAACAATTCAGAGTAGCCATTATAAATATTTCCAAGCCCTAAAAGAGACCATTGTCTAAAGAACTAAAAAAAGGTATAATGACATTCTCACATCAAAAAGAAAACATCAGCAAAGAGAAATTATTTTTAAAAGGAGGAGGAACAGGAGGAGAGAAATAAAGTAAACTCTGGGGTCAAAAAAAATGAAAAATGTCACTAGAGGGGTTCAAAAGTAGCTCTGGGCTGGGAGAACATGCAAACTTGAATTAAGAGAGAGATTATGCCATCTGAAGAAAAGAGAAAAACTGAATGAACAGCGCCTTAGAGGACTGTGGGACACCATCAAGCACGACGTACATATTTATAATGGAAGTATCTGAAAGAGAGGAGTGACAGAAAAGGGCAGAAAAAATTCTCAAAGAAATAATGGTTGAAAACTTGCCAATGTAACGAAAAACATTAACGTACACATGCAAGAAGCTCAGTAAACTCCACGCAAAAGAAATATAAAGAGATCTACACTAAGACACATCGGTCAAAATATTTAAGGCAAAAGTTAAGAAAAAAAAATCCTGAAAGCAGTAATTCCTTTCACGTGCAGTGTCTGGAACAAAGACAGAAGGTAGATTCGTGCTTGCCTAGGGCTGAGTGGGACGGGGAAACAGGCAGCCGACTGCTAAAGGGAACGGGGTCTCTCTGGAGTTTGCTCTCCGTCCTTCTCTAACCCTGGGAACGTCCCTTCCTTTCCTGGGAGCTCAGTGCGATTCAGGAACCTCTGGGGTCCGCGTGGCAACCCTGGACCGCAGCGGGAGGTTCCCGGTTCTCTCCCCACCCCGGGAGCGGCGCGAGTCCGTGTGCCCAGGACTGCAGCGCAGAGCGGAGCCTCGGAGTTCGCGACGCTTCGCGAAGCAAGAAGGTCGCCTCTGTCGCGCAGCAAACGCCCGCAGAGCCCGAGAGTAGGCCCGGGTCGCGGACCCCTGCCGGAGGCGAAGCCCCGCAGCTCACCCGCCCTCGGACCCACGCGGCGGCCGCCGGCCCGCGCCTCCCCCACTCACCTTCCCCGCGGCCGAGGCCGGCGGAGGGGCAGCCTCCGGAGCAGGGGGCGCGGGGCCCGGGGCGGCCTCCCCCTTGGGCCTCACGGCAGCCTGGTGCACTCTGGCGCGCAGCCCCCTCACTTTCCCCATCTTCCCTGCAGAGATCGGCGAACGCGCGGACCGCCTCCCGGAAGCTGGTCCTGCGCTCTCGCCGTCCGACGGAAACAGGAGCGGCGGCTGCCGGGATCCGCGCGGGCGCCGGAAGTACCCGGAAGCACCTTGGGCGGGCGCAGGGTCGGGGGTGTAGGGTTGCAGCGCTCTGAGGACGGGGATGGCGCGGAGCACGAGAAACAGTGAGTTTCTGTCTGGATCGTGGGGTACCCAGGGGGGTGGGTCCGAGGTCGGGGATGGAGAGGACGCGACCCCCGCGGCAGTCGAGCTGGCCTTTTGAAAGTTCTGTGTTTGAGAAGGAGTCTCCCGCTGTCGCCCAGGCTGGAGCGCAATGGCGCGAAATCGACTCACTGCAGCCTCGACCTCCAGAACTCGAGCGATCCTCCCGCCTCAGCCTCTCGAGAAGGTGGGACCACCGGTGGGCACCGCCACGCCCGGCTAAGTTTTATTAATGTTTTGCTAGAGCCAGGATCTTGCTGTGTAGCCCAGACTGGTCTTGAACTCCTGGACTTCAGCGGTCCTCCCTCCTCGGCCCCCAAAGCGCTGGGATTGAGAGCATGAGCCACACTGCGCCTGGCCAAGCTAGTCCATTTTGATTGACCTTCACTTCATGTCGATTTATTTTTTACACTATTCAATTTAGTCCTCAGAACAGTTCCTTAGAATTGGGAATTGCTCAGTTTACATGGGAAACATAGCATCCAGGTAACGGGCTGGGTCCCGTGCTGGTAATGGGAGCCCTGCTTGTCTCACTGCTTGCACCCCCTGCTGTCTATGCTGGGCGCCATGGGGTGCATTAGGGAACAGACCCGAAGATGCAATGCCTGTCCTCAAGGAGCCCATTGTTCTCACGGGGACACAAAGCTGACACATCAAGAACAAACTATGGAACGGGCTGTGGTTGGGGGCCATGAAGGAAGGCTGCCAAGTCCGGGCCCAGCCAGGTAGTGGCCACACCTCTACCCTGCTCCCCAACACTGGGCACCAGCACTTGCCTGCCCAGGACCCACAGTGAAAACCCACCCATACAAAATGCACTTTGAAGAAGAGTAGCAGGTCCCAGGCAGAGCCAGGGCCACCTCTCAGAAAGGACCTCAAGTTTCTCGCCCAACTGAGAGATGGACAGATGACTGTACAAGCCACTTGCAGCCCAAGGTAATAGACTAGGATATATTCAAGGCTGTGCAACTGGCTTGAAGTCGTGTCTACGACTTCATATTCGAAGACCTATGGAGCATTCACAAGTCGTTCTTTTTACCCTCCAACTGGATGTATTCACAGCCAGTCTACCTAGGAGTGCTGTTGGCTGTGAAAACTCCAGAGATGAAAACACCAGAGGCTGGTGCCTTTAGATTTCCATCAGGGTGCCTTCAGCATCTGAGCCCAGCAACTCTTGAGGTGAAAGTGCTTATCTTTTTTTTTTTTTTTTTTTTTTTTGTGAGACAGTCTCACTCTGTCACCCGGGCTGGAGTGCAGTGGCGCGATCTCAAAGTACTCATCTGTATGTACTTTGGATGCCAGTGAATGTCTATTGTTTTAGCCACCTGCATCACTTTACCTGTTAACTATTCCAATGTGAATTTACTTCATGGGATTGTCCCTGTTTTTAAAGAACATTCTGGCCAGGCATGGTGGCTCACGCCTGTAATCCCAGCACTTTGGGAGGCCGAGGCGGGCGGATCACCTGAGGTCGGGAGTCTGAGACCAGCCTGACCAATGTGGAGAAACCCTGTCTGTATTAAAAATGCAAAATTAGGCAGGTGTGGTGGCGCATGCCTGTAATCCCAGCTACTCGGAGGCTGAGGCAGGAGAGTCACTTGAACCCGGAAGGCAGAGATTGCGGTGACCTGAGATTGCACCATTGCACTCTAGCCTGGGCAACAAGAGCAAAACTCCGTCTCCAAAAAAAAAAAAAGAAAAAATCTATGTGATTTAAAGATCAGCCTCCTCTTCCATGGCCAGCCCAGTATTTGAGACTGCTATGGTTTGAATGCTGGTCCCCTCTGAAACTCATGTTGAAATTTAATTGCCGTCATACCAGTATTAAGATGTAGCACCTTTAAGAGGTGATTAGGCCACGAGGACTCCACCGTCAGGAATGGGTTAATGTTGTTATCATGGGAGTGGGTTTGTTATTAAAGTATTTTTTATAAAAGGACTAGTCTGTCCCCCTTTTGGCATGCTCTTGCCCTCTCTTTGCTATTCCACCATGGGATGACACAGCAAGAAGGGCCTTGCCAGTTGTCAGCCCTTCAGTCTTGGACTTCCCAGTCTCCAGAACCATGAGCCAATACATTTCTGTTCATTATGTAAATTACCTAGTCTGTGGTATTCTGTTATAGCAGCACAAAGCAGGGTAAGACAGAGACAAAGACTCACCTATACAAAGGTGGAAGCTTCAAAAGAAGCCATTCATGTATGGGGTGGCGCTGCGGAAATACCACAGTAGAAAATCCCTCACCAGTAAGGAACTGTGTTAATCAGGTAACTAATTAATTTTAAAAAAATTTTTTAAGAGACAGGGTCTCACTCTGTTGCCCAGGCTGGAACAGTGGTGCAATCATAGCTCACTAACGGTGACCTCCTGGGCTCAAGCGATCCTCCCACCTCAGCCTCCTGAATAGCTGGGAACACAGGCATGTGCCACCACACCTGGCTAATTTATTTATTTACTTCTTCTTCTTCTTATTATTATTATTATTTGCAGAGACAATCTCCCTACGTTGCCCAGGCTGGTCTTAAACTCCTGGGCTCAAGCAGTCCTCCCACTTCAGCCTCCCAAAATGCTGAGATGACAGGCGTGAGCCACTGCATCTGGCCCCAGATTTTCTTTTTAAAAAAAGCAACATGTGTATGATACTGTAGGGGAGGGAAATATCCACTTCCTCCTCTTAGGGTCCTGGCTGGGCCTGGGAACTAAGTTGAAATCAGATGGATTAACAGGAGAAATGTATACAAATATAATGTCACCTTCATGTGACACAGAACCCTCCTAAGGAAGCAAAGACCCAGAGAAGTGACGAGACCTATGTGTTTTTGCAGGAGGTTGAACAAAGAGGCAGTTGTGGAAAAGTAAACCGTGTGGGGAGGCGTAAGAACAACAGGAATTACTTTAATTACTTCAATGTCTGTACAGAATTCTGTTGGCTATGATATGCTTCCTTGTAAAGGAATATTTCTTTGCCCAGTACAGAAAAGGCATCTTTCTTTTCCTTTTTTTTTTTTTTTTTTTTTGAGACGGAGTCTCGCTCTGTCGCCCAGGCTGGAGTGCAGTGGCCGGATCTCAGCTCACTGCAAGCTCCGCCTCCCGGGTTTAACGCCATTCTCCTGCCTCAGCCTCCCGAGTAGCTGGGACTACAGGCGCCCGCCACGGCGCCCGGCTAGTTTTTTGTATTTTTTTAATAGAGACGGGGTTTCACCGTGTTAGCCAGGATGGTCTCGATCTCCTGACCTTGTGATCCACCCGTCTCGGCCTCCCAAAGTGCTGGGATTACAGGCTTGAGCCACCGCGCCCGGCCTTTTTTTTTTTTTTTTTTAAAGACAGTCTCACTCTGTCACCCAGGCTTGAGTGCAATGACGCGATCTCGGCTCACTGCAACCTCTGCTGCCCAGGTTCAAGCGATTCTCGTGCCTCAGGAGAATCTCAGTAGCTGAGATTACATGCACCTGCCACCGCGCTCGGCTAATTTTTGTATTTTTAGTAGAGACAGAGTTTCACCCTATTGGTCAGGCTGGTCTTGAACTCCTGACCTCATGATCCACCTGCCTCGGTCTCCCAAAGTGCTGGGATTACAGGCGTGAGCCACTGCACCCGGCCGGGAAGGCATCTTTCACAGGGGCATGTTTCTCTCCTGTCTTCAGGAGGAAAAGGAAAGATTCAGTGATGCTCTTGCTGGTGCCGTCTTTCAAGTGCCTGAGGTAGAAGTGATTCTCATGTCAAAGTCACAGAGTCAGCCACCCTTCGATCCCAATGGAAACGTCCTAAAAGCTGTTTACAGTGAACAGTTTCCCTTCCTTCCCTGACCCCAGACCCTAGTTCCTTGCCCACTTGAAACCATGATTACAGGTTTCCTGTCGCCATTCTAGAGACTTTTATACAAAGAGTTTTATCTATGAGAAAATATTTTTCAGTGATCCTGTTCACACCAATTAAACCGACTTCCCTGATCCACACCTGGCTTCTCTCACATCATAAAGATCTTACTGTTTGCCCCTCACTCCCCCTGGCACTCCATAGCGGCTGCAGAGGACACTGGATGTGGCTTGTTCCCTGTCTCCTGCTGTAGCTGACATGCTGGCATGCCATTGCCTAATACATGCAAACAGAAGCTTTCCAAAGAGAGAAGTCTCAAGAAATTCACCGTGAAATGTTTGGCAGTTGGTGTATATACAAAGCTCAGGCCTGCTGCTCCCTTCCTGTTGGAAGGGGCCAGAAGGCTCCTCTCCAGGCCTCATGGGGGGAAACACTGGTCTCATGAGAGACCTGGGTCCTGCCCATCAGGACCAAAGTGGCACGTGCAAGGACCCTGCAGGCCAAGAGACGACAGCGATTACAAACCCCAGCCCCAGCCTTGCAGCTGACCTTGCAGGTGGCGCCCTGCCCGGCTGTCCCGGTGCAGCTGAACATTAGGGACCTCTGCTGGACAGAAGCTCCGAGTCCACACTCCGACCCCAGGGGCTGGGGCTGGTAGGTGACACGTTGCACTCTCATTCTGGATTCTGCTGCCTCTTTCTGATCAACAGGCGAAGCCTCAGCATGCAGAGAGGGGGCTAGGAGAGGCCCCTGCAGACATGCTGGGCCTCGTGGTGCCTCAGCTGTCCAGAACCAAACCACACGGTGCTGCTTTGCCCCAGCCATGGCCAGTGGTGAAAGGGACAGAGGGAATCACTGATGCCTGCAGGGATGCTCAGACCCCTCAGGAAGGCCGTCCAGGTGCCCACCTTCAGGGAGACCAACAGATGCCCCATGCTGGAGGGGCACAGTATGAGTGGCTGGATCCTTGCAGAGCCAGTGCTGGGCTTGAACCCTGCAGATGCAGGGGGTGCCCCAGGGAGGGTCTCCATGGACTCCGAGCCTGCCTCTGCCCTGGACTGACTCCTACTCTCTCCTCTCTGCCCCTGGAGTGGTGTGTGCTGGCTGTAGGTCAGTAGGAGGCGTCATTCAGAAATGGCTTTCAGCTTGCCGCCCCAACCACATCTCTATTTCAGGACCACTTCTACGAGAGGGGATGCTGCCGTGGCTGCATCAGTTTCAGCCCTTTCCCTGCCCCGAGACGTCCCAGAGAGCGGCTGGGTGCTCACAGTTCCCGTTAGGCCATCAGAGGAAGATCAAAGATCAACCCTCCCCCATGGACCTCTGCCTGCCAGGTGGGCTCCCTCCCTGTCTCCCGGCCCCCAAGAGCTCCACAGACTCTGTCGATGGCTGCTTTAAAGGAGGGAGGGGGTTTTCTGATTCTCTGGATATCCCTGGGGCTGGGGCTGTGGGCTGAGCCATGGGAGAGCCAGCCCAGTTCCCTGGGGGTTGGGGGCTGTGCCCCTCCATCCCTTAGTAAAAATACAGCAACTCCCAACTCAGAGTCAAGGGTCAATAGTCAGAAAACCGTGGTGCAGCCTGGGACAGGCGTAGAGGTCTCAGAAGAGCTGCCCAAGAGCAAGACCTAGGATCTAGCAGGGAACTACGTAGTCACCCCTGAGAGGCCGGGCTCTCTTCCTGCGCTCTGGGCCTAGGGTGGGGGTGGTTGTGGGTTCTGCACACGCTGTTCCCCTACGTGATGGGTCTTTCCCACTTGGCTCCTCCCACTCGCTTCCCACCTGTGGAGAAGCCTGTCCAGGTATCACCGCCTCCAGGAAGCTGTCTCTGATTTCTCCAGTTGAACAGTGAGACTTGCCACACCTCACATGCTCGCTCTTGTCACTGGAATTATAACCACAGGTTTTCCTGTATCCTGGACGGCAAGGATGAGGGCTTTCCACTTGAGCCTCCCTGGTGGAGCCCAGCTCCTGACATACCTGGTGAAAGTTCTCAAAAAGAAGAACGTGGAGGAGGAATGTGGATAACAACCCTGGCTGTCTGCGTATTCTCAGCTAGGAAGATGTAATGGTGAATGGCCTGCCTGTGTCACAGCTGTGACTCAAGCCCAGGCTCTGGGCTCTGGCCTGAGCCGGAGGACTAGGTACAGAGCCACACAGCACCGGGCCACATCTCCCTCACCTGGGACCCTGTGTGGGGTACAGTCTCGGGCCCCACCCAGACCTGCTGAGTGAGAGACCCCATGGCAGGACTCAGCCACCTGTGGTTTCACAAGCCTCCAGTGGGCTCCTAGGCATGAAGACCACGGGTTAGAGGCTGAACCGGCAGGAGCCTGTCTCGCCCCAGCCTGGCCCTGCCTCAGAGGCGGCCCCCAGGACATGGCCATGACCCATGGACTCCACTCAATCCCTCTTCTCCAGGAGCCATGCAAAGCGTCAGCCAGCCAGGCCTCCAGAAGGCAGTTGTCACCTGTGAGGCATTGCGGTGTCAGTCATGCAACTGCCAAGTGCCAGCACATGGTCCACGTCCAGTGCTCGGTCGCAGGGAGCCATGACCTGGCAAAGATTCCAGGCTCAAAGGCGCACCTGGGGGCCCTGGCCTCCGGGCGCCTCAACTTTGCGGCACATCCGCCTCCTTCCAGATCTCCCATGCTCACCTCTGCGACAGGGAGGGAAGGCTCTGCCCCGGCCAGGCCTTCCTTCCATCAGCTCTGCCAGTGCAGGCTGGGCAGCCTGGGCTTTAGAGCTGGCTTCTGCCCACACTTTCTCCTTGAAAGAAGAACAACGCTGAGGCTGCCAAACGCATCTCAGATGCGTTTTAAAAATCCTGGCCCCCTCTCTCTGTCCCATCATCCGCCTCGGGGACCTCCTCTCTCCGTGGTTCTCTCCCCACTCTGTCACTGCCACATTTTCACCTGGGCCTGGCCTTTGTCTCTACCTGAAACTCCTGAAAATCTTGAAATGGATTTCTAGGTCCCTGGGGACTGGGGCAGCACATTCCCCTTCAGAATAAAGGGCGCCCACGGTCCCCCAGCACCTGCCCAAGCCACACTCCTAGCTCCCCTCCCTATCCCTGCAGCCCAAGGGTCCCTTCAGCCACCCCCAAGTCCCCACCTGGGCTCCTGCCCCGCCCCTGGCTATCAGCGCCTTCTCCACCCGGGTGCCTCTGCTCACAGAGCCCCCCTCGCTTCCCCTGGGATGGGGGGCCAGGCCATGACCCTGAAAGGCTAGCGGTGGTCTTGACCTCCCCTGAGCGCCATCCCCTCCCTCTCCGTCCTCTCCCGGCCCCGGCCCCGGCCCCGTCCTCTGCTGCTGGCCTCTGGGTCGCGCCCGCAGACTGAGCTGTGCGTGGGGGTCCTAGCGGCCTGGGCCGTCCCGCATCGAACGCAGGCGGTCGGAGCCCAGCGGGGATGCGCGATGTCCTTCTCGGGGCTCCTCAGACCCTTTCTCGAGTCGCCTGAGGGCGCTGCTTCCCCGCGGCCGCCCCTGGTTTCTGCGGAGCCGGGGCCTCAAGACTCCGCGCCCGGGAGACCTGGGGAGACCCCGGGGAGGCGCAGGCTCTGCTCCCGGGTACCAAACGCACCGGCTGCCCCTTAGGAGGGACGGCGACCTCCACCCACGGCGCTGGCGCCCGCACGGCCGCTCCTTCGGCTCCCGCAGCCTGGACGCCTTCCGAGGCCGCCCAGCCGGGTCCCACGCGCGGCCCCATCCACAGGCCAGGACTGCCTTCCCGGAGCTCGCGGCCCCCAGCCTGGAGGACCCGGCCCCAGACGCCCTCCCAGCCCTCCCCAGCCCACTCTCGCCCCGCAACCCCCGACGGGTCTGCGTGCGGGTCTCTGGCCCCGGCCTTTCCGGGGAAGGAAAGGTCCCTTAGTGCGCCCCAGGGAGCGGCCAGGCTCGGAGCGTGGAAACCCTGCCCGCCGCGGACCGCAGGTTTTGGGCAAGCTCTGGCCTTCCTGAGCCTCAGTTTCCCCGTCTCTACAATGGGGACGCCATGGGGTTTTTCTGAGGACCCACAGGAAAAGCTCCAGGAAGCGCCTACTCACAGCACTTGCTCAGTGGTGGCCCCGGAGCTGGCAGGGAGCAAATGCAACGGAATACGGCCGGGGTCGGGGTGGGGATCGGGGCCGGGGTCGGGGTGGGGATCGGGGCCGGGGTCGGGGTGGGGGAAGGATCACGGTGTCCGCGGCGGGGGAGGCTCCGAGCACCAGCCGAGCAACTCCGGGCAGCGGGGGAGGGGAGGCGGCTTCCTCCTTGGAGACTCACCCTCGTGCCCGGGGGGCACCTCAGGGAAGGAGGCGCCACGCTCCAGTGCACTGGGCTGGGACCTGCCGCCGCCTCTGCACGCAGCGGGCTCCATCCCCCGGGCCACGGATTGGGAGACTGAAGCAGGCGCGAAGCCCACCGCCCAGCCTCTGTCAGGCCTGAGACCCCGGCCACCTCCGGGCAGTTTTCCTGAAGCCCGGGGCCAGGAGAAGGTGAGCGGCTGCCCGTCGGGCGTCGGGGGTCGCCTGCACCGAGTGGACGCGGTGGCACTTGGGTGCGGTTGACTCCCAACCGCACCGTCCGACCAAGGGATCGCCCCGGCTAGGCAGGGATCTGGCGCGCCTAGGCCGGGAGGGGACAGCTGGTTTCGGGCGGCCTCTGCCCCAGTGATTGTAGACTTTGGCTTTGGTTCAGGGATGTCTGGGGTTAAAAATGATCGTTTGGGTTCCTGCAGTACTGTTCGCGGTCTGAGCATTTCCAGAACCCGCACATTCCCATAATGAATTTCCGAGAACCGTTACCGAGAACTGGGACGGCGAGGCCGGACCCCACCTGTGCACCTCTGTGCGTAGGGACGGCAGATGGCCCGGTTCCGCCTGTCCGTGCCCCAGGATGCTGCAGGAAGCTCAGATGCAAACTCTTTGGGGCTTTGGAGTTCCCGCATTGGGAAACTCTTGCAATAAAAATAATCGTGCTGTAATCCCCAGGGACCATTGAGAGGAAGTGGTGAGGGCGGGGGAGGGGCGGGAGGAAGCGGCTGGGGGCTGAGGTTGCCAAGTCTAGATTTCAGCAAGCGCTGTGCTGGGGTGGGTGGGAGACCGGCTGCGCCCAGCACGGAGCCGCTTCCTGATAGCCCTGACGGCATCACCCGTGGGTCGGATTCCAGAGCCCGGGGGTCCTTTCAGCTTTCCATTCCTTTTCCTTACACTTCGTCCCTCTCTCCAGCTAGAGAGAGGCAGGCTTCCGGGGTCTGGGTGCTTTTGTTTTGGAGCCATTTAACTTGATTTATAATAACATGCTTTTCTGATTATAAAATTAATGCATGGCTACCATAAGCAATTTGGAAAAGTCAGAAAACAAGTTAACACGTTAAAATCTCCTGGATCCTGTCTTGTGGGGCCTGCAGTGAATCCCAGCCGGCCACCCCTTCCGGGGGCCTCTGTTCTCCCTGGGGCCTTGCAGCCTTTCTGGGCTTGGCATTGCTGTGGCTAAAGTGTGAAAGGGTCAGGCAAGGCTGTCAGCCTTGCATCCCCCACGTGTGACTGCATGGGGTCCCACCCAAGTCCGCGTAATAGACCCACTCAACCTCACCCCTGCTCTGCTGGCCCCAGGGAGGAAATGCTCATCATTGCATCCGCCCACCCCGCCCCTGCGGTGCCACATTCACCAGCCCCTCTGGGCATGTTCCCCCTCCCGGCCCCTGTGGTGCCACATTCACCAGCCTTGCTATGCATGTTCCCCTTCCCCGCCCCTGCAGTGCCACATTCACCAGCCTCACTGGGCATGTTCTCCCTCCCCGCCCCTGCGGTGCCACATTCACCAGCCTCACTGCCCGTACGCCTTCCCTCACTCAACAACCTCTCTCTGGGCCCCGGTCCCCACTGCCACTCCATGTACCCAAGCTCTGCAGTCCCAACCCTTTGTCTGCTCATCCCTGGGAGGCAGACCTGTCACCCCATTTACAAATGGAAAAAGGTGCCTTTCGGGAACTGACCTGAAGCTGTGCAGCCCCCTGCCTAGCAGGTGCCTTGGGCTGCACCCCAGGCTTTCTGGGGCCCCGTCATGCGGGCCACTTGCCTGCCCAGCTCCTCTGTGTGTGAGAGGCCAGCTCGGTGGGGCCCAGCCATGCGGGCCACCTGCCTGCCCAGCTCCTGTGTGTGTGAGAGGCCAGCTCAGTGGGGCCCAGCCATGCGGGCCACCTGCCTGCCCAGCTCCTGTGTGTGTGAGAGGCCAGCTCGGTGGGGCCCAGCCATGCGGGTCACCTGCCTGCCCAGCTCCTCTGTGTGTGAGAGGCCAGCTCGGCCCCTGGGGGCCCAGTGGAAAGAATTGCTGCTGTTTCTATCAGAAAGAAAAACTCACAGGGGAGGGAGGGGGGAGGAGGGAGGGCTGCCCTCCAGCCCACAGGGACTTCCTCGGTGGAAGGGGCTGGACCTTTCTGGTCAGGTCCCTCTGGGTTGAGAGGTCATCTCTGGGCCAGGACCCAGAACTGGAGGAGGGAGGGGCAGGGAGGAAAGGTCCCTGCCTGGTGGTGCTGCCTTCCAGCGGGGCCTGGTGGGGCAGAGGCTGGAACACCCACTCAGGGTTTCTGGTGGGAACTGGGGAGCCGGGTGGGGAGCCTAAGTCCCCTCAGAGGAGGAGTCGTTTTGAAACTGGAGGGAGAGGCTAAGAGAGGAGGCTGTGGGGAGACCTAGGGTAGCCCAGGGTCCAGCATCAGTGTTTAGGTTCTCTGGCTCTTCCCTGCCTCCAGTGTCCTCCATGTCCACACCATTCCCATGTGCCTGTGTCCCACCCCTTCTCCCACACACTGTCCACTCCCCATGCCCCATTCCTCTCCAGAGAATCACTGGTCTAGAATAGAGACCTACAAACTTGGGCCCTTAGGCTGGCCCTCCACCTGATTTTGTCAATGAAGTTTTATTGGAAAACAGTCATACTCATTCACTTTCAGAAGGTCTATGGCCGCTCTGCAGCCACAATGGCAGAGCTGAGCAGTCGTGGCAGAGACCATTTGGCCAGCGAAGCGTAAAACACATACTGTCTGCAGGGGCTTCCTGGGTGGAGGGGGGTGAACCTTTCTGGTCAGATCCCTCTGGGTTGAGAGCTCTTCCTCCTCCAGGGAAGAGCTTGCTCACCTCCTGCCTAGCAGGGGCATCGCGGCTCACTTTTACGGAGCACTTTCTCTGTGTTCTGTGCCACCCAAGCCCACACCCAGGCCCAGTGAGCTCTGTGCATTGGTCATCCCCTCACTGCAGGGGGAGGCCCCAGATACCAGCCGCGGGACACATTCGTGTGTGAAGTGCCACACTAGGGCCCAGAAGGGACAGCTCCCCACCAGGTAGGGACAAAGCAGGGGTGAAGGGAACGCATGGGCTGGCCTAAGGGCTGGACCCTTCAGGATGGGAAATGTGTGGGCGGGGTTGCGGAGGGGGTTGGTAAGGGGCTCAGGGACAACACAGATGTGTTCAGAGACAGGACGGGTCATTAGATGTGATGGAGGCTTGGGGTCCCTGAGCTTGGAAAGCCCCCATGGAAACCAAGTCACAGGAATCCAGGGTAATGAAGAGCCCAGACTTTTCTAGGAGAGACATCCCCAAAGACGTCCTCTCGTGGCTCCATTTGGGCGGAAACCATGAATTGAACAGGAAAGGAAAAATGTCAAGTATCAGAAAGAAGAGTGGCATGCTTTGAGGGCAAGTGGACCCCCAGTCCGGGGCAGAGCCTCGGTTAGGGTAAAGGGCACCCACCCGATCTGACCCAACCTGACCCTCGGGAGCCCTGCTCTCTGGTCAGCCAGCCTTCGCCTTCGTGGGGTGGGGAGGTGGGTGGAGGAATGAGGTTTAGTGGTCTGCGAAGGTGGCAGACCTCGTTTTGGTAGATGAGGGCATTACCTCCCATTGCCCCACCGCATTCGAGCTGCTTTCAGTCGGCTTGGTGCTTTTGCTCTGACCATGGAACTGTCGTTCACTGCTAGGCCATGTGGATGGACTGGAATTACAGTTTCTTCTCTGGTTTTCTCCCGAAGTCCATCATTGCTTAACTGTTTTCCTTGCTCCATCTCCTTTGAACAATGATCATCATCCCACCCCAGGGGGCATGGAAGACCGTTCCCAGCATAACTCCCGCCCAGCATAACTCCCCCCCAGCATAACTCCCCCCCAGCATAACTCCCCCCCCAGCATAACTCCCCCCCAGCATAACTCCCCCCCAGCATAACTCCCCCCCAGCATAACTCCCCCCCCAGCATAACTCCCCCCACAGTATAACTCCCCCCAGCATAACTCCCCCACAGCATAACTCCCCCCCAGCATAACTCCCCCCAGCATAACTCCCCCCCAGCATAACTCCCCCCAGCATAACTCCCCCCCCAGTATAACTCCCCCCCCAACATAACTCCCCCCCAGCATAACTCCCCCCACAGTATAACTCCCCCCCCAGCATAACTCCCCCCAAGCATAACTCCCCCCCCAGTATAACTCCCCCCCCAGCATAACTCCCCCCCAGCATAACTCCCCCCCCAGCATAACTCCCCCCCAGCATAACTCCCCCCAGCATAACTCCCCCCCCGCCTCCCGCCAGCCAAGGCTACCAGTCAGTCTGTCCCTGGGCAGGGGATGACAGGTGAGCCTGTCTGGCAGCCCTTGCCAGGGGCTGTGAAATCTTCCTTTGGGTGAGTCAGGGAAGCAAGAACGCTACATCCTCATCTCCCTCTCTCAAGGAGGAGCCACACCACGCAGAGGAAGGCAGAGGAGGGAGGAACTGTGCTCCCAGCGTGGGAAGCTGCATCAGGGGGAGCACAGGCCCACCCAGGCCACAGGGGGATGGAGGCTGCCCCCAGCTTCTCGCACCCGTGCCTCCTTCCTACACTCACCTAGCTGCCTGGGGCAGATCTCCATTTCTGCAATGAATCCAGTCGGGTGGCCTGAGACCAGCCCTGGTGGTCGGCCTGTTTGTATGAATCTGTGGAGGATCCCATGAGAAAGAGCTCGTTGGAGCACCCCACCTGGGGCACCCAACTCCATTTCCTGCCCCATGCCCTCCCCACTCGCCTCCAGGGAGTGTGTGTCACCTCCTCCCCTCCGCCAGCACTGCCAGCAGCCCTCTCCCCGCCCCCACCCTGCCCCCGCCTGCAAAGGGCCTCACTCGCCTGCAAAGGGAGCTGAATCAACACTGTAGAAGGAAGTCACTGGGGGGAAGAAGTGAAAAAGAAAAAATAGGCCTACGTGGGGGCAGGGTTGGGAGGAGACCAGAGTTGGGTTGCAGGGGAATTTGCAGGCAGGTTGGAGGGTGGGCAGGAGAGAGAAGTGTGGTGAGTGACTGGGAGGGAGCAGCTGTGGCCCGGTGGCCCCCAGGGTCCTCACGGGGGTGCTCTCCAGGCAGGAAGGGGCTTTCTGCCACTTGGACATCTCCTGCTGGGGCCAGACCCCAGGGGTCTCCGCGGCTGGTGTAGACCCCATTCTCATCATCTCAGTTATGAACCCCACTGACCTGACTCTCTTCCCTCGGTGTTGTCAAAATACTGCAGCTCCCCTAGCACCTCTGTGAAGTGAGCCTGGAACCACCCCCTCGCCACTGGCCCTCTCCATCCTTAGCATCTTTCTTAACCTTCAAACACTGCTCCTATGGGGTCTCCTCCGTGGAAACTTCCAGAATCCCACCTGTCACAGAGAGACCTCCTTCCCAAGCTCTGGGGCTACATGTTATGGGGATGGAAGCTGGGTGAAGGGAAGCTGGGGGCCCAGGCCAGCGTCCAGGATGGGAGGGCAGGAGAGCAACCCTCAGGTTCTGAATCTCCTTCCCTGCCTGTGCTTGCTGGCTGCCCCCGCTGCCTCCACGTGTGGACAATGGGGGTCCCTCTCATCCACCCTGTGTCATGGCTGACGTGCTTGTCTCCTGAACTCAATGGACTGTTCTGGAGTGCAGGGTTGGGCAGCCTCAGAGCACGCAGCTCTGCCAGGCCAGCACAGGGAACGGCTCAACCAACCCCTGATGACATCAGGTGGTTTTCTGGAAGGTGTAAGTGAAAGTGACTGCAAATGGAATTTCTGGGCTGACTCGAGAGAAAAGATTGTTCCCAGAATCCTGCTCCAGTTCTGCTCACTCACACCCGGCTTCAGAACGTCGTTCAGTGGTTGAGCAGATGAGAAACCCTGAGCAGTTGTACCCGGACATGTGGCTAGTTTCACCCACCTGACTCCCTCGGCCCTTAGGGCTGGACTCTTCATTCCTAGCTTGGGATCAACATCCGCCCTTTCCTGCAGCCACTCAGCTGTCAGGGCCCTGGGAAGCAGCCCGGCGTGGCCCCACAGGTGCCGGTGCTGCTATGCTTCCTTCTGCGGTCGTCATTTCCTCATCAAAGCAAGAGGGCCGGGCAGCAGGCCTCCTGGCTCCTTGGAGCCTGTGATTTTCACTCCGTGCAGCCACACCTGATATTTTTACATTAAATGCACCAATTACTCCGTTGTCTGCACAGAGAAGAACGTGCACAGCCTCTGACTTCCAGCCTTGTGCAATAGGCACATCAGGTGGGTGACAGGAAGAGGAGTGCTGAGTCCCCGGAATGGAGGCCTGGTCCTCCCACAGCAAGGTCACGGCTCTGGGAAGCCCCAGAGTCCCTACCGCTCCCCTCCACTCCCTCTACCAGCCTCTTTTCATTTATTTATTTATTTATTTATTTATTTATTATTATATTTTGAGATGGAGTCTCACTCTGTCACCCAGGATGGGGTGCAGTGGTGCCATCTCGGCTCACTGCAAGCTCCGCCTCCTGGGTTCATGCCATTCTCCTGCCTCAGCCTTCGGAGTAGCTGGGACTACTGGCACCATTTTTTTTTTACTTATTTATTTTTACTTATTTATGTTTACTTATTTATTTATTTATTTATTTTACTTATTTATTAATTTTTACTTATTTATTTTTTTGTTGTTGTATTTTTAGTAGAGACAGGGTTTCACTGTGTTAGCCAGGATGGTCTCGAACTCCTGACCTCATGATCTGCCTGCCTTGGCCTCCCAAAGTGCTGGGATTACAGGCATGAGCCACCACGCCCGGCCCCTCCACTGGCCTCTTTTTATATAGGGCTTCAGCGATTGCTCTGGGAATTACAATAGACATATGAAACACTTCATCGTCTACTTATAATAAAATTAGTATTTTACCACTCCAAGTAAAACGTAGAGAAACGTCACAACTGTAGAAATTCCAACCGCCATTGCTTTCTGCTGTAGCTGTCACATATTTTGCATTTATATACGTTGAAAACTCCACCAATGATATGATTTTTGTTCTCAACATATTTTAAAGAACACAAGAGGAGAAAAGTAGTCTGTTCTATTTACCCAGATATTTGCCATTTCTGTTGCTCTTTCTTCATTTCTGAATTTCCAAGTTGCCCTCTGGTATTATTTCCCTTCTGCCTCAGATTCCTTTTAGAGCACATTTGCTAGGGTCTAATGTTCTTAGTTTCTCTTCATTTGAGAATGTCTTTATTTTTCCTTAATTCATGAGGAACGCTTTCACTGGATATAGAATTCTGGGTGGGCATTTCTTGTCCTTAAGCACTTTAAAATGTTGTTCTGTTGTCTTCTGGCCTGCATGGTTTCTGATGGGAAATGTGCAGTTCAAATGGGTGTTTCTCTCTATGGAATATCATTTTTTATTGAAGCTTTTCAACTGTTTTACTTTTGGTTTTCAGCGGTTTTAACATGGTGCATATAGGCTTGGTTTATTTTGAGTTTATCTTTTGGAAATTCACTGAGCGTCTTGAATCTATAAATTCATGTTTTTACCAAATTTGGGAAGTTTTCAGTCATTATTTCTTCGAATACTTCTTTCTGTGCCAATCTCTTACTCTTCCTCTTCTGGGACTCCAGTGAACAAATGTTGTACCTTCTGATATGATTCCACAGATCTCTAAGGTGCTGTTCTTGTTTGTTTGTCTATTTTTTCCCTCTCTGTCATGTATATTGAATAATTTCTATTGGTCTTCAAGTTCACTCATCCTTTCCTCTGTCTTCACCATTCTCCTATTGAGCCCATTCCATTCACTGAATTTTTTTTTTTATTTCTGTTATTGTATTTATCATTTTTCATTTTTTGTAGCTTCTATATTTTTAGTAAACATTTTTACCTTTGCATTTGTTTTAAGAGTTATTGCCTTTACTTCATGGAACATGTTTATAACAGCTGTTTTAAATGCTCCATGTGATCATTTCAGCATTGGGATTATCTCAGAGTTGGCATCTGTTAGTTATCTTTTCTCTTACAAGTTCTCAAGATTTTCTTTGTTGCTGTTTGAGTACTTTTGGGTTGTATCATGGATATTTTGAATATTACTTAATAAGACTCTGGATTCCACTAAAATCCTTGGGACAGCAATGATCTTTTTGTTTTGCTAGCAGTCAGTCTGGTTAGGGTTAGATCACAAGTCCAGACCTGCCTCTTGTGGGCTGTGGTTCCCATGTGAGTTCAGTTTCTATTTTTTTATTTTTCCTTCCTTTCTTCCCTCCTTCCTTCCTTCCTTCTTTCCTTCCTTCCTTCCTTCCTTCCTCTCTCCCTCCCTCCTTCCTTCCTTCTGTCTCTCTCTCTTTCCCTTCCTCCCTCCCTCCCTCTCTCTCTCTCTCTCTCTTTCTTTCTTTCTTTCTTTTGACAGGATCTTACTCTGTCACCCAGGCTGGAGTGCAGTGGTATGATCTTGGCTCACCATACCCTTGAACTCCTGGGCTCAAGTGATCCTCCCACATCAGCCTCCTGAGTAGCTGGGACCACAGGTATGCACCACCACACCTGACTAATTTTTGTATTTTTTGTAGAGACAAGATTTCGCCATGTTATCCAGGCTGGTCTTGAACTCCTGAGCTCAAGCAATCTGCCCACCTCAGCCTCCCAAAGTGTTGAGTTACAGGCGTGAGCCATGAGATCAGTTTTCAAAGTCCATGTGTGATATTTGCATCCAGCTCACACTCGCATCCCCGAGGCCAGTCTGTGACCTTGGCAGTCAGTGGTCTACCCCATGGTTCAATTCTCAAAGCCTTCGACTTGCTCTTTGGGGTCATTTCCATGCAGGTTCAGTTCAGGGCTGAGTCTGGAACTTTGTACACAGCTTTCTGGGATGCCTCTCTTGAGCCCCTCCTTATTGGTTTCTCATACTCTGTGGCTTTCCAGGAGCCCCCTTTCCTGGTCCTCGCCTCCAGGCATGTCACATGCTTCCTCTGGACACTGTCATATGCTTCCTGCTGGCTCCTGCAGTTGCTCCTGCTGGTGTGGCTGCTGCTATCGCCACTTTGGGAGTGCAGTTTCAGGACAGGGGTTTGCTTCTGGGAGAAGAGCAGGAGAAGGAAAACAGCACATCTCCCCCGACTCTCTTCATCCTCTGGGGCAACCCCTTTCCAGGCCACTGACCAGAAAGGAGGGTTTCTCTTGGCCGTACTCACTGTGCTGCTTTGAGGTTCAGACTGCTGCACATCAAAGCCAGGAGACAGGGAAGGGCAAGAGGCAGGACACTGACCACGACCACGCTGTCAGTCTGGCCTCACATTTCGATTTCTCTCCGCAGTCTATCTGCTGTTATTTTATTCCGTAAGGTGTCTTAGCTGTGCTCGGTGACAGACATAGAGTGCACTCCACTTACTCTGTCTTAGCTGGGACTAGAAGCTACTGGAGCTTTTTGTTCTTCTAAATATCTTGAATTTAATTTTATTTTTTAACAGCATCATCAAAGTAGAATTTACATGCCAATACTCACTCTTTTTCAGTGTACGATTTTATGATGATTTTTAGAAAATTTACAGAGCTGTGGGCTGGGGGTGGTGGCTCACACCTATAATCCCAGCACTTTGGGAGGCTCAGGGGAAAGGATTGTTTGAGCTCAGCCTGGGCAACATAGCGAGACCTAGTCTCTGTTAAAAAAAGAGAGAAAGAAACAACAACAAAAAGAAAATTTACAGAGTTGTGCAATCATCACCACAATCTAATTTCAGAGCATCTCCACCCCCTAAAAGATCCTTCTGCTCATTTGCAGTCACTTCCTTCTAGTTCCTCCAAAAAGAAAGATATAAACTATTTTAAGAATACAGAAAAGTGTGGAGAGCACTAGTACCAATGCCTAGACTCCTACCTCTCATCTTATCAACATGTTGCCTGACTTTGCCTATAACTTTTTCTTCCTTTTTAGTAAAGAAAACTCTTTAATAGAACACTGAAGCCCTCTGCTTCCATCTCCCAGGCCCATAACCTTCTCTGTCTTCAGAGGTAACCACCGTCCTGCTCGAGGGGTATGTGGGTCTGCAGGCACGAGGTGTGTGTTGTTCTGCAATGCCTCCTTCTGCATTTTGCTTTTCGAAAGAATCTCAGTGTTACAGATCTGCGGGTCATGAGGCTTCAGACCAGCACTTCGAGGGCTCTTATTCATTACCCTGTAGCATGAGTGTGGCACCATGGATGTACGTGATCTAGGCTATATTTCGGTCCCCTTTTCAGGAGTGCTGTGTTTTTTCTTTCATGCCATCCTTTGGCCAGCATCTAATTTCATTCAGTTGTGCCCATGAATTTGACCTCCTTATGATCTTTGTGCTTTAGAATGTGTGGTTACTTCCCTCGTGGTCGAGGAATTATGTGTTTATCATTGTCCCACGTTGTAACATAATTGTGTTTAAGTTGGAGATGAAGGGTTACATTCCTCAAATTCTCTACCTGCCAAATTTGCATTTCTATTTGATTTTTTTCTTGTTTATTTGTGTGTGGTTTTTTTTTTTTTTTTTTTTTGGTTGTTTTTTGTTCTGGAGACAGAGTTTCATTCTTGTCACCCAGGCTGGAATGCAGTGGCACAATCTCGCCTCACTGCAACCTCCACCTCCCAGGTTCAAGTGATTCTCCTACCTCAGCCTCCCAAGTAGCTGGGATTACAGGCACCCACCACCATGCCCAGCTAATTTTTGTATTTTTAGAAGAGACAGGGTTTCACCATGTTGGCCAGGCTGCTCTCGAACTCCTGACCTCAGGTGATCCACCCACCTCAGCCTCTCAAAGTGCTGGGATTGCAGGTGTGAGCCACCGCAACTGGCCTGATGTGTTTATTTCTGAGAGAGATGTGTTAAAGATATTTGCCATTTGGGGCTGTGTTGGTTTGCTCACATATTTGTCAGTCTTTGTTTTATATATTTTGAAGTTCGGTACATAAAGGTTTATGACTGCTGAACTGTCTTTGTGGATTATAACTCGCATTCATTACACCTTCCTTTGTTCATTTGATGCATTTTGCTTTGATTTATATCTTTTTGACGTTATGTGATATCTTCGTTAGTATTTTCTAGCACATATGTGTATTTTCCGTTTCTTTATTTTCAGCCTTCAGTGTTGTTCTCTTTTAACCATGTATCTGATAGACAGCCTTTTTTACACTTTTTACTTTTTAATTGGGGTAAAATATACATAACATAAAATTCACCATTTTAACCATTAGAAGTATGCATTTCTGTGGCATTAAGGACACTTATTACTGTGTGACCATCACCACCAACTGTCTCCAAAACCATTTCGTCTTACAAAACGGAAACTTTATACCCGTGAAATAATAACTTTGCACTTCCTTGAAATGTTTTTTTAATCTTACTACAAAAAATTTCACACATCTACAAAAGTAGAGAGAACAGTTTAGTGAAGCCCCATGTCCCCAACAGTGACTTCAATAATAATCAACTCACAAGTGACCTTGTTGTATCAACACCTCTCTCCCCGCACCCAACCCACCACTCTTTATTTGGAAATAAATGTGAAACATCCTACTGCACCACCTGCAAATATTTCAACATGTAACTCTAAAAGATGGGGACTTTTAAACATAACCACAAACCATTGTCACACCTAAAACGATTAACAATGATTTCAAAACATGCTCCTTGCATTGCAATTGGTTCATATTGAGATTAAATCTCCCAATCCAAAGGGTCTCTCTCCCTTCCTCTCTCCTCTTGTACTTTGCCATTTGCCTCACGGGGATTTCTTCAGCTTGGATTTTGCTAACTGCATCCCTACAATGTCATCTCACACATCCCCCTGACGCTTCTTTGTAGATCTAAAAGCCTCGACCTGATTCAGCCTCAATAGTCACCATTGTTCTTTCTATTTATCTTAATTTCTATTGTTATTTCATTAAGACTAACTCATTAAAGGTGTGTGCATAACGTCTGGTGCATCTGTGATGTTCCCAGCGATGGTCATTGACGACTTGAAGTCATCAGCGGGTGTAGTAGAATGATACTCTCTTTCTGTCCTTCTTCATTATTTTCTAGACTAAGTCTGTAATGAGAAGATGCCCTTGACAGAGAACATTTATTTGGAACTTCTTTTGTCTCTTTATTTCTAAAATCCAATGCAAGACCTTGTTGATTTAAAACGAGAAAATGTAACCCATTCACAGGTGCTGTGATTCCTGGTGGGTTTGAAATTATTCCCAATGTCTAATTGTTTGGTTTTTATTTACCTTTCTTGTTTGTTCTATTTTCCCTTACTTTTTTCTGGTTTTTTTTTTTTTTTTTTTTTTTTTGAGGCGGAGTCTCGCTCTGTCTCCCAGGCTGGAGTGCGGTGGCGCGATCTCCACTCGCTGCAAGCTCCGCCTCCTGGGTTCACGCCATTCTCCTGCCTCAGCCTCCCGTGTGGCTGGGACTACAGGCGCCCGCCACCGCGCCCGGCTAATTTTTGTATTTTTAGTAGAGACGGGGTTTCACCGTGTTAGTCAGGATGGTCTCGATCTCCTGACCTCGTGATCCGCCCATCTCGGCCTCCCAAAGTGCTGGGATTACAGGCGTGAGCCACCGTGCCCGGCCTACTTTTTTCTTTTAAAGGATTTGTCTCTTTTTTTTTTTTTTTTTTTTTTGGCTCAGTTGCCCAGGCTGGAGTGCAGTGGTGCAATCATGGTTCACTGTACCCCCAACCTCTTGGGTTCAAGAGATTCTCCCACCTCAGCCTCCCTGGGACCATATCGCATGCCACCATGCCTAGCTAATTTTCAGAGCATTTTTTTGTAGAGATGAGGGTCTGGGTCTCCAAATGTTGCCTAGGCTGGTCTCGAACTCCCGGGCTCAAGTGATCCTCCCACCTTGGCCTCCCAAAGTGCTAGGATTACAGGTGTGAGCCACCACGACCAAAATAAAGATTTGTCATATTTTTTTCAGGTATATACATTTTATTTTTATTCCTAAGGAGACTCTTGAATTGTTATCATATATACTTGGATTTTTTTTTTTAGCAAAATGCCCACTGACGAGCATCTGTATTCCTCCCCAGATAGGATGGAATGACAGTGTGCTCCCTGGCCCCTCCCAACCCAGCCCTCTAGGCGTTTCATTTCATAGTGTTAATATTTTTACCACTATTTTTAAATCAATGGGTTATGACATCATGATTTTTACTTATTTATTTGCCCAACTTTGTATCATCTGCTCTTGTATTTCTCATGGATTTCTTCACGTCTATTTCTGCAAGACATCTTTAAAACAGAGTTTAGGGCCCGGGCACTGTGGCTCATGCCAGTAATCCCGGCACTTTGGAAAGCAGAGGTGGATGGATCACTTAAGGCCAGGAGTTGAGACCAGACTGGCCAACATGGTGAAACCCTGTCTCTACTAAGAATACAAAAATTAGCTGGGCGTGATGGTACACATGCCTGTAATCCCAGCTACTTGGGAGGCTGAGGCAGGAGAATTGCTTGAACCCGGGAGGTGGAGGTTGCAGTGAGCCGAGATTACGCTGCTGCACTCCAGCCTGGGTGACAAGAGCAAAACTCCGTCTCAAAACAAATTGAAAACAAAAAATAAATACATAAATAAAACAGAGCTTAGGGTAGTAATGTGTCTGAGTCCTTGCTCTGAAGATGTCTGATTCGGGTTTTTTTCTAGGTATAATCTCTTTCCCTCCTCTTCCTCTTCCTCCTCCTCTCCCTTCTCTCTCTCTCTGAGCCTGTAGTATTTTACCTTTCATGTTCTGTGGTATCATCCTAACGATCCTAGTTACGGGACCTCATTGATCCATCCCTGAGGGGTTCAGTGGCCTCGAAATCCATGTCCCCGCCCAGATCTGCCGCCTTCCTCCTGTGACCTGAGCGTCTCCTCCTCACTGTCCCTGTTCCCTCCCCTCCCGCCCCCGCGTGCAGGTGGATGTCAGTGCGTGCACGCACCCACGTTTTCTTGCCTGTTCCCATCTCTTTATCCTCCTTGGCTGGTTCCTCCGCTCTGTTCTCTGGCTCAGGAATTTGCTCTCCAGGGTTTTTCATTCTGCTCTTTAGCAGAATGTGTTACTGTTGCTTTCCATCATCAAACTTTTCACTCCCATGGCCTCTGTGTTCTTCTTCCTGATGGGTGCCCTCTCCTCTGCCTGGCGCTCCTGGAGGCTGGGCCCCTCTCCCAAGTGCGAATCTGATGGAGGCAGGTCCTTCTTACCGGGACCTCATGTGAGAAATGACATGTCCCACCTGTCTCGAGGGGTTGTTCTCTGACATCGGAGCAGCTGTAGAGCAGAGAGGGGCAGGGGTGAAGGGCCACGGTGGTGCAACCCACCACTTCCTCCAGCGAGGAGCTGAGAGGAACAGGAAGTGTCAGGACTTTAGGACCCACGCCTCCAGCTGAGGTTTTTAGACGTGATCCAGGGCAGACTGATAGTGAAGCCCCCACGCCCAGCCAGGAGCACCGTCAAGGCCTCCAGTGCACCGAGGGTGAGTGTGCAGAGGCCCCGCCATGTCCACGGTGATTTTTGGAGGAAAGCACTCGCCTGCCCTGGCCTGGAGTGACCCTGGTGACCCTGCTCATGGCCCCGGCCCAGGGGTGTCTGGCAGGAAGGGGTCTCCAGACCATCTGCTCCACGGTCCCCTTTGAGACCCAGCAAAGGGAAGTGCCTGCCACTACGCGCAGAGTCACACGGGGTGCTGGGAGCGATTGTGACTGAGGATGGCGCCGGCATGGGAGGACAAGGGACTGTGAGGCTGGCAAGGCCAGGAGAAGGCTGGGCCCACAAGCGCCTAGGGGGTGGCTGGAGGGTCCTGGCGCTCTGGGCTGGGCAGGAGAAGGGTTCCTGGGGCCTCCTCTGTGAACCTGCTGCGCCTGCCTGTGTTAGGCCCTCCTGACTGCATGCCGCCCCGCCTGGCTACAGTGATTCCATCTCCAGATCAACTCGCAGTGTGTGGTGTGGTTTGTGGTGTGTGGTGTGTAGTGTGGCATGGCGTGCATGTACGTGTGTTCATGTGTGGTTCTTGTGTGTAGCATAGTGTAGTGTGGGGTGTGTGTGTGTGTATGGTGTGCAAGTGTGTGTGTGATGTGGTGTGGTGTCGTATGTACATGTGTGATGCACATGTGTGTAGTGTAGCATAGTGTAGTGTGATGTGTGTGTGTATGTATGGTGTGCGAGTGTGTGATGTGTGGTGTCTGTTGTATGTACACGTGTGATGCACATGTGTGTAGTGTAGCATAGTGTAGTGTGGTGTGTGTGTGTGTATGGTGTGCAAGTGTGTGTGTGATGTGGTGTGGTGTCTGTTGTATGTACATGTGTGATGCACATGTGTGTAGTGTAGCATAGTGTAGTGTGGTGTGTGTGTGTATGGTGTGCAAGTGTGTGTGTGATGTGGTGTGGTGTCTGTTGTATGTACATGTGTGATGCACATGTGTGTAGTGTAGCATAGTGTAGTGTGGTGTGTGTGTGTGTATGGTGTGCGAGTGTGTGTGTGATGTGGTGTGGTGTCTGTTGTATGTACATGTGTGATGCACATGTGTGTAGTGTAGCATAGTGTAGTGTGGTGTGTGTGTGTGTATGGTGTGCGAGTGTGTGTGTGATGTGGTGTGGTGTCTGTTGTATGTACATGTGTGATGCACATGTGTGTAGTGTAGCATAGTATAGTGTGATGTGTGTGTGTATGTATGGTGTGCGAGTGTGTGTGTGATGTGGTGTGGTGTCTGTTGTATGTACATGTGTGATGCACATGTGTGTAGTGTAGCATGGTGTGGTGTGGCGCATGCTCCACGCTCCTCTGGGACCCTCAAGCTTCCCTGCCTCCTCTGTGGGGACCCCTGGGTGAGGTCTTGCTGTAGGGGAGTGGGCGCTGCTGTGCGATTCTGGTCCAGATGTTTCAGCTGGTGACCCTGGCCTCCCCACGACAGGCTCCTGGAGGCCGTTCCCAAGGTCCTGGTGGGAGGGGGATTGAAGGCATGGCCCTGGGTCCCGGGCCCACCTGGTCCCCTTCTCCCAATACTGCACTCTTGGGGCCAGCCCTCCCTACGCATCCTCCGCCCTGTCACCCCTTGCACCACCACACCCACACACAATCCCCTCTCCCCCGGATCTGGGGGCCGGGATCCTGCCCTGCTGTCCCTGTCCGTCCATCTGGGGCCCCTCTCCTCTGTCAGTTCCTGGGCGGGGGGAAGGAGGGGTGGCACGGCTGCAATGGGGAAGCGGGGGATGGCCTGAGAGCACAGCCTGGGAGCGAGCTGTGGGGACTCAGGGGACACTCACTGTCACTCAACTTCCCCGTGACGGTGGCGCGACGCCCACAGGTTTGGGGGCTGAGGCTGAATTCTGGAGGCTTCACAGAAATGAGCTGCTAGAAGCTCTGGGCCGTCCACCGTCACTGTAGCGCTTCACCATGAGCAGCTTCGCAACTCCACACCCAGCTCACTGCAGAATCCCCGGGGCCAGCGCCTCACTGAGAGTGGCCTCCAGACTCTACATTTTAGGAAGGAACTCCCACCCCACCCAGTTGACTGCAGAATCCCCGGGTCCCTGCCGGCCTGGCACCCAGTATTCCCCTTGGTATTCGGGGATGAGTGGGGGAGTCCCTTTGCTGGGAAGAGGTCCCTAGCTGGGCCCCTGCAGGCGGTGGTTGAGCCTTGGCCCCAGGGCCAGTCCCCACCGGGTGTGCCATCCTGAGCAGGGCCACAGGGCAGATTCCCCAAACAGCCAGGACCCCTGTGGCCGCCTGACCCCAGGGGGCTGAGGCCCTCGGTGAAGCAGGTGACCAGGCGGGTGTGGGGTTTGCTGTCAGCTCCGCAGCATCACTGCCGCTCAGCATATGAGTTTCCACTCCCAGCAGTAAATGAACAGACGAGCAACTGAAGGCGCCTCTGAGTGCTGGGAGAGGAGACGCTCAGCCACCCAAGGGCCTTTGCCCCAGGGGAATAAATCCGGGCATTTCCTGGTGGGCGTGGGCTGGGCTGGAGAAGCTGGGCCTCCTGGCAGGGGCTGGCATGAGATCCAAACACTGCACAGGCAGCTGGACAGTCCTCCCCTGGGCCTCGGGCTTCTCACCTGAACCACAGGGTGGTAACCCCTGCCCCTCCCAGGCTGCATCGACGTGACCTGCCTAGTGCACAGTGAGCCTGAGGCAATACGGTCACCACTGGGGGACTCCCTGGGGAAGAGGCCCCCGTACTGCGAGGTGCCCATGAAGGGACCACCGCCACCCAGGAGATGGGAGGGACCCTGTCTGCACCCTGTCTGGAAGGGACGTGGGGTGAGCAGGCTATTTGGTCCCCTGGGACTCAGTTTCCCCATCTGTGAAACAGGAGGGGTGGTCTGGCCAATTGTGCACACTCCAGCTGTCTCTATAGTCAATCATGTAATTTGAACTCACTTCCCCAGGGCTCCTGCCAGGCCCAGCTCTGTCCACTCCAGCCCAGGCCAGGCCCCACCAGGTACCAGGGCTGTGGGGCATTTGCCTCTGTGGATGGAGCAGCATGGCGCCTGTAGCGGTTCCATGGAACAGGTCCTGTGTGGCCCCCCTTGCTGCACTCCTGTCCTGTATTAGAGAACCATGGTTCTGCCTGAGGCCATGTCACCGGAGGCTGGCTCCTGTTCCCGGAGGAGAATGCCAGCAGCCACAGGGATCAGTAACACAGGCATTCACCAGCGGGTACAGACCAGGTCGCTGGGAAGCCCCAACTCAGGGGGCTCTGCAGTGGGCACCTGGCAATTATGGTGATGTGGGTGACACCACCCCAAGGCGGACCTGGTGCCAGCAATGATCCCTCATATCCTACTTGGCACAAACTGGCACTAACATGGGGCATTGATTAGGTGGTTGCACTCCTCGACTCTGAGCCCATGTGTGTGGAACCCAGGCCCTGAGTGAGCACAGAGGGCCCTGGTGCTATATTGAGCAGAGTGGGCAGAGGCTCCCGCCCACCCCCTGCCCACCCGGGGCTGCGTGTTCTCTCTGGCCATCCAGGGACTGAGAGTGCAGAAGAGTTAGCCGCAGGGGAACAGCTTCCTGCCTCGCTGATTGGTAAACAGCCTTGCTGGGAACGCGTGTTGGTGTTAAGAGTGGTGGAGGTTTCTGTGAGTGATGGAAACTCGGGGTAGGGGTTGGGGAGAAAGAGGTGCTGAGAGTCTCAGCAGAGGGCAGAGTCCAGGAGTTCTGGAGCGCAGCTCGGAGCCCATGTGCCGTGCCCAGAGGAGAGGCTGGCAAGCCCGTCCCATGGATGGGTGAATGGGTGAGTGACAGTGGCAACAAGCCCATGCCAGCAGGGAGGTCCCACCGCCGTGAAGCAGTGTCCTCAGCAACGTCACGGTGGGAACAAGAAAGCCGGTGGCTTTGGAATCTGGAGGAGCAATTTCAGCACAATGCATCGGCCACCATGAAATTCAGTTTTTAAAATGTCCTTTTTTCATTTATCACAGAAAGGGTGGAAAATACAAACAAGAATAATGAAAATTGAAAATACTCATAGTGCCACCACCCAGAGAAACACAGAATATTTTGGTACTGTCTCTCTTCCTCTTTCCCACAAATTCACTTTTACCACAAAGCCAAGCTGCCCTGAGTAGCCGTTCGCATGTTTTTGTTGCTGTGTGGCTGCCCTGAGCAGCCATTCACATGGTTTTGTTGCTGTGTGGGACTCCACAGTGCGGGCATCAAAACTGCCAAAGCGTCTTCCAGGTTTGTTGGCTCCACAGGGAATCAAGTTATTTTGGCTGAAATCCCTGATTCTTTCCTAGCGTGACTCGTATGTCTCTTAGGCAGTTTTCTTTCTTCAGTTTTCTTTCTTCTTTTGTGAATTACCTGTTCAGGGTGCCACAGCCTTGAAACATCCTTGAATGGAGTATTTACCTTTTTGTTATTAATTTCTAAGATATCTTTAGAGGGGAAGATTGCCAGTTACCTTTTGCACTAGAGAGATATAGGTATTTTCTCTATGCAATTTGTTATGTCCAACATGTGTCATTTTTAGAGTCTGTCTTCTTGTTATTTTCCCCCTTAGCTTTTCTTTTTTTTCTTTTTTTTTTTTCTTTTGAGACAGAGTTTCACTCTTGCTGCCCAGGCTGGAGCGCAGAGGTGTGATCTCAGCTCACTGCACCCTCTGCCTCCTGGGCTCAAGTGATTCTCCTGCCTCAGCTTCCCGAGTAGCTGGGATTACAGGCGCCCGCCATCAGTCCCAGCTAATTTTTGTATTTTTAGTAGAGACGGGGTTTCACTATGTTGCCCAGGCTGGTCTCAAACTCCTGACCTCAGGTGATCCACCTGCCTCAGCCTCCCAAAGTGCTGGGATTACAGGTGTGAGCCACCACGCCCGGCCTCCCCTTGGCTTTCATGCTGAGGTTTTCTTACTCTTAGATACCTATTCTTCTATTTCCTTTATTGTTTTATTCCCTAAAACCGAAGTCCTACACATTTGTGGCCATTCTTTTACGTCCACAACAAGGGCGTCCGGGGCCTCAGCCTCACGTCGCCACCTGGGAACAAACAGTCTCCTTCGTGTTAGACGGAAGAGTGGTGTCCCCTGGTCTAAAATGCTGTAAATATCATTGGATTTCCCTTTGACTTGAGGTATTTAGCAGAGTACTTTAGCATTCCTTATTAATATGTGTGTGTGCGGGACAGGGTGTCTTGTTTTATTTCATTTGGCCAGAAATTGTGGCCTTTAAAAGTTGTGCTATCGGGCCGGGCGCGGTGGCTCAAGCCTGTAATCCCAGCACTTTGGGAGGCCGAGACGGGCGGATCACGAGGTCAGGAGATCGAGACCATCCTGGCTAACATGGTGAAACCCCGTCTCTACTAAAAATACAAAAAAAATAAGCCGGGCGAGGTGGCGGGCGCCTGTAGTCCCAGCTGCTCGGGAGGCTGAGGCAGGAGAATTGCGCGAACCCGGGAGGCGGAGCTTGCAGTGAGCAGAGAGCGGGCCACTGCACTCCAGCCTGGGTGACAGAGCGAGACTCCGTCTCAAAAAAAAAAAAAAAAAAAAAAAAAGTTGTGCTATTAGGCCGGGCGCAGTGGCTCATGCCTGTAATCCCAGCACTTTGGGAGACCGAGGCGGGTGGATCACGAGGTCAGGAGTTCAAGACCAGCCTGGCCGATATGGTGAAACTTCATCTCTACTAAAGATACAGAAATTAGCTGGGCCTAGTGGTACCTATAGTCCCAGCTACTCAGGAGGCTGAGGCAGAAGAATTGTTTGAACCTGGGAGGCGGAGGTTGCAGTGAGCTGAGATCGCACCACTGCACTCCAGCCTGGGCAACAGAGTGAGATTCCGTCTCAAAAAAAAAAAAAAAAATTGTGCTATCAAACTTCACAGATAGTAAAACGAACGGTAGGAACACGTCTCCCTGTCCCTTGGGGAAATACACGTTTGCAGGGTTGGAGGGTCAGAGGAGACATGGGCTGGGGGTTCCTGCATCCTCTCCGCTCCGACTTGTTCCTCTCTGATTTGACCTGTTTTTGTCCCTGGATTTCCTGGAGCCTCTGTGATCCAAGAACAGCGTTCCAGCCCCCACCTGAATGGCACTTCTCTCCAGTTCTTTATCACATTCCTACGAAGCAGAAATAAGTCCATCTTGATGCTCTGGCTTTTGGCTTAGAAGGTGGATGCCTAGTTTATAATCATCCCTTGAACCTTCAGTTCCCTCCCACCTCCTCTTCCTTCCAACCTTGTCCCCCACTGGCATCGTCCATCGCTTCCTGTGCACCTCCGAGTCGCTTTGATGCAAGCGTGTCTCCTCTGAGAAGCGTAAGGTGGGTTTTATTCCCTGACCCCAGCACAGGCAGGAGCAAGCTCTGATGCAAAGTTCTAATGGGTCTGTGGGGCCTCTGGCTTTTCAGGCAGTCTCATCTTAGGGTTTTACGGGGTTGCAAAAAGGAAGCCTGACCCTGCTGATTCTTCTCCCAGCATAGGCTCTGCCCTCTCTCTGTTGTCTCACTTTAAAGTTTCCTTTCTTTTCTTTTCTTTTCTTTTCTTTTTTTTTTTTTTTTTTTTTTTTTTTGAGACAGAGCCTCCTTCTGTCACCCAAGCTGGAGTTCAGTAGTGCCATTAAGGCTCACTGTAGCCTCCACCTCCTGGGCTCCAGTGATCCTCCCGCCTCAGCCTCCTGAGTAGCTAGGACTAGAGATGCATACCACCATGTATGGCTAGCTTATTTTCTCTTTTCATTTTTTGTAGAGATAGGGGTCTCGCTATGTTGCCCAAGCTGCCCTCAAACTCCTGGCCTCAAGTGATTCTCCTGCCTTGGCCTCCCAAAACACTGGGATTGCAGGCGTCAGCTACCACGCCGGCCTGTTCGTTTCCCGTGTTTGCTCCTGTTCTCCTGTCTTTGACTTCTGTGAAAGGGCGCGTGTGATTTGGCCCGGATCTGCTGCAGGTCTCTTCTGACGCCGCTTTCGTGTCTCGGAGCCTGAATGTTCAGAGCTTTGCTCGCCGTGAAGTGGGGTTCATCTGGTGCCCGGGAGGGAAGGGCGCCCGGCCCCCGAGGGGTTCTCCGGGGAAAGATGACACTATCCCCCTGGTCCTGCCCCCTCAGCCCCCCGCTTCCCCTGTGCAGGGGACTTGGTGACAGATACCACTTCCTGCAGCTGGGCTGGGGTTGCACCAGCACTTCCCTCTCGGGCAGGGTTGAGGTCAAGGGCGACTCTGATGCAAGGTTCTGAGAGGCCCATGGGGCTGTGGATTCCTGAGCAGCCTCAGCTTTGGGTTTTTCACCTTAGGTCTTGGTAAGGGGACCCACCTGCCCTTAGACGTGGGAAGTCCAGGAGCTGGAGGACGAGGAGGGCGCCTGCCCCCAGTGTGGGGCAGCAGGGAGGGCGGCAGGGTGATCAGGCTCCAGGCTGGAGCTCTGGGGCCTGCTCGGGGGGGGGGGGGTGCAGGACGGGGGGGGTCTGTGCTCTTCCTCCCTGCTTGCCCTGCAGCTCTGCCGGCTTAGCTTCAGGGCACCAGAAGTGACAGTGGCCAGGTACCTGCCTGTTTGCCTGAACGCTGTCCTACATCTGTGCCTTACCCATTCCCGTCTCCCAGGGAGCTGGCACAGGCCCTTCGACCACCTCCAGGCACACGGAGGAAACGGATGCAGAGAAGCCAGATGTGGTCTTGGTTTCTTAGGCCTCAGGTGAGGCCCTGGACCTCCGTGGGCCATCCTGGCTGCTGGGTGGAGGGGCTGCCCTGCCCTGTTCTCCCACAGAAGGGAGGCCGGCTGCCAGGCTCAGTGCACTGCCTTACCTCCCGGAGCTGACCTTCGTCCCCAGCTGTTTGTCTGGGCTCAGCCACTGGCATCAGGGGGTGGGGCAGGGCCTGGCTTCTCTTATGCCCCCAGTTCCGAGCCCCCCAGGGCTGTTCATGGAGGAGCAACAGTGGGGAGAGGTTGGCTCCCTGCCCGCCCCCTTGCTGTGGTCATGGTCAGGGCACTGTGGTCTCTGAGCCAATCCTGCTGGAATCAATGTGCACCCCCTCTCCCTAGGGGCAGGGGGGATGCTCAGGGTAACTGGGCTCCAGGTCCATATCTTGCTGCTGCTGGGGGCCTCAGTTTCCCCATTTGAGGGTACAAAGTGTTTGCATGCCGCTGGTCATGACTGTGTTAGGGGCGGAGACGTCAAGTCTGCGGCCCCAGGGAAAGCGTGGAGCTGGGGTATGAGTCCTTACCAGCCTGGCTGGGGCTGCCGGGGGAAGGCTGCACCCCCTCCCCACTTGGCACAGCTGCGAACTGGGGGTGTCCTGAGGCCAGCTGGACCCTGCACCCTGGGGTGGCTCCAGGATGCACAGGGTCTCCGGTCAGCTGAGGGGTTGGTGGGCACTCATGGCACCGAGGCCTGTCCAGGCGCGGGACTTTGGGGGGGCGCAGATGGAGAGCTGGAACTGGCCTTGGCCTGAACCACAACCCCCAATGATCAGAGACACAGGGGCTTTCAGACACAGGGTGGGCCTGGTGTGAACCCAAACCACCTCCTCCAGGAAGTTACAGCAGGTGCAGGTTCTGTTTTTGACCCCAGAACGGGAAGGATCAAGGGTTCCCTTTTGACATTTTGGAATTCTGACTATAATTTTGCTGGGAACCAGGAAACGAGGTCACCTCCAAAACGACAGGACCTTGGGGCTGGTTGGGGCCTCTAAGCTGTGGGATGCTCAGATGGGCCCAGGTGGGTGTTCCGTGGGCCTCAGAGCCCCTGGCACAGGTGCAGGGGTTTTGGGGGATGGAGGGGAGCCAGGGCCCGTGGCTCAGGGCACCCGAACCTCCCCGGCCACAGCACAGCACCCAGCACTGTCTTCAAAGTGAGCAGGCCCTAGTTTGGGGTTCTGCTGGCTTGGGTCTGCCCACTGAACCTTGGGTGACCCTGCCAGCACCACCCGAGGGCAGTGGGTGGGGCAGAAACGCCCCAGGCGCCTGGGGGGCCGTGAGAGGAACCCGCGTTTGCTGGGGGAGGTGTGTTCACCTTTGCTTCTGATAACAGCCCCAGGGTAACAGAAGTGTCTTCCTGCCCATTATGGCAGGAAGGCTCCTGGGTACCCCTTCTCAGAACCTCTCCACCTCTTGGTGCCAGATAAATGGGTTCCAGCCAGGACCCAACGTTCTCAGGTCCTGGAGGTCAGACCCAGAGGCCCACCCCACCTAGGAAGCCCTGAGACCCCCCCAAGGAGCCGACCTAGGGCTGCTTTGGGCACCTCCAGGATGGAGGGAAGGGAGCCCAGGGGTGGGACGGCCCTGCCGCCTGCTAGGAGGTGCTGCCAGCCTCCAGCACCAGGCTGAGGCCTGATTCTGTCATTTTGCCTCTGGGGCCGAGGGCCTGTGAGTGACCACAGAGCTGCCCCGGCTGTGGATGACTGGGTTAAGGACGGGGTGGGTGTGTATCTGGAAACAAAAGGGCAGGAGCCTGGCAGCTGGTGGCTTGGGCAAGTCAGGTGACTTTTTTCCCACCTGGCAGGGACCGCTGGGCTCCTGGGCAGGCCTTGTACACAGCCTGGCACTCTCGGGCATCAAGCCAGCTTTCTCTTCCTGGCCCTGTTTCTGCCACAGAGAGACAGGGCCAAGCCCGGTTCTGCTCCAAGCACAGGCTCTGCTCACGGAGGACTTGGGGTGCACAGGGGCAGAGTGCACACACTGGGTGTGTGGGGTTGTGGTGTGTGTGTGCATGTACATTTGCACGTGTGTATGGTATGTGTGTGTGGTGTGTGCCTGTGTGTACGTGTGCATGTATATTTGTGTGTGGTGTGTAGTGTCTTGGGAGTACGGTGTGGGTAAGGGGTGTATACAGCTCTCTGTGTACATATGTGTGGCATGATACATACATGTGTATGTGTGGTGTGTGCGTGCATGTGGTGTGTACATGCGGTCAGACATGCATCTGTATGCGTGTACACGTGCATGTGTGGTGTGTGGTGTGTGTATTATCTGCATGTGTGTGTGCCTGTGTTGTGTGTCTCTGCAGGGACCCGCTGCAGCTGTCCTGGGTGCCTGGCTGCTGAGCAGGTGTGCTGCCCGCACTGCCGGGCCCGACCTCCCTCCCTCCCTCCCTGGCTATTGGAAGCTGGGCCCAGCACAGCTGTGCTGGCCTGACTCTAACCCACCCCTGCAGGAGGGACAGGGCCCCAGCTCCTTGTCCCACGCCAACTGGAGGGGGGCTTTGTGGGTGGTCAGCCCCAGGGGCTGGGCCTGAGACCGTCACCAAGACCCCTTCCCTCCACAGGACATGCTGGGCCTGCGCCCTCCTCTGCTCGCCCTGGTGGGGCTGCTCTCCCTCGGGTGCGGTGAGTTCTGTGTTCCACGGAGGGGACTCCATGCCTGACATTCCAGTCAGGGAGAACAGGGCCTGCCCTCATGTTCCCATAGATAGAAGTTCCCGGGAGGCTGGGGAAGGATCATGCCCCTGGGGGCAGGTCGGGGACTCAGGCCTTGTCCCCCCACACGCCAGGAAGCTGTGGCTGTGCTGTTTCCCCAGGGCCCGCCTCTGCACCTGGGGGTGGTGGCTGATGCGGGGTCTCCTGGAGGCTGCCTCCCTGTCTTTCTGGGCCTCCTCTGACCCTCCTGCTCTACTCCCTCTTGGATGCAGACCTGTGGTCAGTCACAGGCCCCCTTGGGTGTGGGCCAGGGCGGCCCAGAGCACCCACTCACCTGCCGGCCTCGTCCCTCAGTCCTCTCTCAGGAGTGCACGAAGTTCAAGGTCAGCAGCTGCCGGGAGTGCATCGAGTCGGGACCCGCCTGCACCTGGTGCCAGAAGCTGGTAAGTGCCTCCTGGGCCCCTCCCCACCTGCCCAGCTCCTGGGTGGGGGCCCTTTCCTGCCCCTGAAGCCAGTGGCACCCAGAGGACCAACAACTCCATTCCTCTTGGGGGGTCCCCAGACCCTGGCCTCACCCTCCCCTCGAGGGGCCCCTGAGGTTCTGATGTGTGGTCTATTTGGAAACACACACAGAACACACAATTTTAGTTTTTCTCAGCCATTTCAGAGTAGGTTGTAGACATGGAGCCCTTTGTTTCGTAGTACTTCAAGGGAGGTCTTTCTTAAGAACCAGGTTTTCACTTACAAAACCGTGTAAGTAAGTGCAGAAACACACGCGCTTCCGGCCGGCATCGCCAGCACGCTTTCCCGCAGAGGCAGCAGGCTCAGGGCCAGCGACGGGAACCACCAAACAGCCCTCATCAGAATCCAGGGGCTTTGCAGGGACAAGGTGGCCGAGAGGAAATGTATTTTGATGTAAATGTGTGAATGTGTTTTGATACATGCATATCTATATTTGATAAATACATGTACCAAAACCAGGAAATTCAGCATTGGTATCTCATCATGATCAAACCAACACACTGTACACATATTTTATTGGTTGTCCCAGTGGTGTCTTGGTGAGCATATTTTCCTGGTGGATCTTGTAACTCAGGCTCACTCTGTGCTCAGCTGTCTCAGGCCCCGAACCTCCTAACCCAGGCTCACCCTACACTCAGCCGTCTCCTTGGGCTTCTTGAATCTGGACCGGTCCTCAGCTTTCTTTGTCTTTCCTGTCCTTGGGCATTTCCGAGGAGTTCGGGGAGCAGCTTTGTAGCATGACTCGGGGGTCTTGTCTGGAGTTTCCTCTTCCTGGACTCAGGTGCGCTTTGGCAGGAGCCCCTCAGTGACGGTGTCCTAAATGCCCGTGAGAGGCACTGCTGTTGCCCCGTCCCAGTCCTGATGAGGTCAGTGTGGACGGCTCTGCTGAGATGGCATCCGCCCGGCCTCCCCACCCCGCTGCACAGTCCACTGTGGGCTGGTGACGTTCTGCTCCCATCAAATCACAAGGGTAGGCTCAGCATCCGCGGAGGCCCCCACCTGAAGCCACCATCACTACAATGGCTGCAGCTGGGTGCAGTGCTGGTCCCTGCCTGCCTCTCACGGCTGCCAACCTGAGGAAGGGTCTCTCCTTCTCCACAGTTTTATTTTGTTCAGTAGTGCATCATCTGTGACTGTCCTTTCCTCCCCGAGATGCCCAAATCCACTGGGTTTGGCTCCGTGTCCTGTCCATGGGTCCCCATCCTATTTTTCTGAGCACTTTCTTGCTTTCTGGAGCAACATAACACCGCAGGCCCATCTTCGTGTCCCTTGCCCTAGCCTGGAATCGGATGTTTTTCTGAGGGCTCTGGTTCTTTTCCCTGCGAGTCCGGGTTCCAGCACTGTTGTAGCAGGACAAGCCACAGACAGAATTCCTCAGACACCCAGTTAAAGAAGGAAGGGCTTTATTTGGCCCGGCGCATCGGCAGACTTGCGTCTTAAGAGCCGAGTTCCCCAGAAAAGAAATTCCTGGCCCTTTTAAGGGTTTACAGCTCTAAGAGGTCCACGTGAAAGGGTTGTGATAAATCAAGCAAGCGTGGGGAACGTGACTGGGGGCTACACACATCAGCTGACAGAACAGAAAGTTTTACAATGCTTTTTCATGCCATGTCTGGAATTTACAGCTAGCACAAGTAGTTTTGGTCAGGGGTTAATATTATTGTTATTATTTTAACCACCAGGGCCAGGAGGTGGTGCCAAGGTCCTCTGGCTGTTTATCTTACTCCTGTTTCTTTCCAACTTTTTGCTTTCTCCCATCTCTCCTGTCTTATAAACTAGGGAAGGGGAGCAGGAGGAGAAGGGAAGGGCAGCAGGAGAAGTGGTGTCTCATTTCTTACCGTCAGCGGCTTCCTCGTTTCTCAAGTTTGTGGCCCACGGGGAGTGGCTTCGGGGCCTCCAGCCCACACCACTGTGGCGAGCAGCCCGCGGATGAGAAGCTGGGTGGCTCCTGTCTGTCCTCGGACTAAGCAGGGTGGTCAGGCCCCAGGTGAAACCACCTTGCTCAGGTTGGGTTTTTCTCCCTCCCCTTTCTGGAGGTTTTCAGCTCATCTGAAATAAATACCCTCCAGTGAGATTTGTTTGTGTCTGTGTGGGTTACATTTAGGCTTTCTTTTCCGTCTTGCCGGGATGCTTGCTGATGTAGTTTAATTTCTGGAAGACTTTAAAACTTCTGTGGTTTCAAAAGTCAGAGCTATACAAAGAGGCACCCTGGGGACTGTCGCCCTCCCCTCCCACCTGCCCCCCTGCCCGCGGGACTCACCAGCCCCGGGGTGGGGGCGGGCTTATCCTCCTGAGCTTCCCTCTGTGAAAGCAAGTAGAGAAACACGTGCGCTTCTGGCCCCGCATCGCCAGCACGCTTTCCCATAGAGGCAGCAGGCTCCGGGCCAGTGACAGAACCCACCAAACACAGCCCTCCTCAGAATCCAGGGGCTTTGCAGGGACAAGGTGGCCGAGAGGAAAGCACCCGGGGCCCAGGCCTCCCAGGTTCCCCTCCAGCTTCCGTTCTTCTAAACTTTGAGGGGCTTAGCCCAGAACCCTGCCCATGTTCTGGGTTCCTTGGGGGCCTAGGGACCGCCACATTCCTTTGGGACAGAACAGCTCCCTTGGACAAAGGTTCTGCTGATGAAGGGCTTGAAGCCCCTGGGCCAGCTGCTGGAGGACGCTGAGGCCTCTCCTCTCAGGTCAGCCTTGGGCTGGAGAGCGGGTCCTGAGTCCTTTCTGCTGCTAGAGGCAGAGGAGGAGGGGATACCCTGCCCCCCAGGGCTCTGCTGTGGCTGGGAGCCTTCAGCAAGGGGCTGTCTGGGAGGCCGGAGGAGCTCCCTGTCTCTGTCCACAGGGACTTCTGTCCCAAATTCCAGGTACAGAGGAGGAGGGAACAGGGTGGGTCCTCAGTCCCTGACAGCCAGTCAGCCTCCTGCAGGTCCTGCAGTGTGGCCCCCTCCTGACCCCTGACTCCCCTTCCCCAGAACTTCACAGGGCCAGGGGATCCTGACTCCATTCGCTGTGACACCCGGCCACAGCTGCTCATGAGGGGCTGTCCCGCGGACGACATCATGGACCCCAGGAGCCTCGCTGAAACCCAGGAAAACCACGATGGGGGCCAGACGCAGCTGTCCCCACAAAAAGTGACTCTTTACCTGCGACCAGGTAGGCTTGGCCTCGGTGGGGGTGCCAGGCACCCTCTGTGCTGGTTATTGGCTGTGGCTAGGAGCCTGGCCCTGCTCTGGGGTGTCAGGGCTGCCCAGAAGGGGCATGTGTCCAGGTTGGACAGCTGGGTGGGCCAGTGAAGCCCCAAGGCTGCTGGAAAGCTGAGCTCCTCAGCGCCCTTCTGCTCCGTCCCCGGGTGGAGCTGCCCCAGCCCTCACCATCGGCTTTCTCACAGCCAGACATTCTGTATCTTTTTTTTTTTTTTAAAGGGAGACCAAGCCATTTGGAAAACACTATTCCATTACACACTCGGAAGGCCACGGTACTCTTACAAGAGTAGAGGGTCTGATAAGTCTTGCAGCCAAGAGACCTGAGTCACTGTTTAAATGAGTGTTGTCCAAACTGACTTGACCAGAGCACAGTTTCAGAACACAGTCCCCTGTCAGCACTTTAGAAACGTCCACCTTATCGGTGGCTCACACCTGTAATCCCAGCACTTTGGGAGGCCAAGGCGGTGGATCATTTGAGGTCGGGGGTTTGAGACCAGTCTGGCCAACATAGTGAAACCCCATCTACTAAAAATACAAAAAAAAAAAAAAAAAGATGAGCCGGGCGTGGTGATGCGCACTTGTAATCTCAGCTGGCAGGAGAATCACTTGAACCTGGGAGGCAGAGGTTGCAGTGAGCCAAGATTGTGCTACTGCACTTTACCTGGGCGGCAGGGCGAGATTCTGTCTCAAAATGAAAAGGAAAGAAGGAGGGAAGGGGAGGGGAGGGAAGGGAGGGGAGAAGAGGGGAGAGAATGGGAGGGGAGGGAAGGGAAAGGAAGGGAAAGGGGAAGGGGAAGAGAGCGCCCTCCTTGCTCCAGGAAGGTGGGTGTGTGGTGGTGCAGCAGACGGGAGAAGAAGGCCTAGTGTGGCCACCGACCTGTGACCTCCCAGGCCACAGTGAGGCCAGGGAAGGAAGGGGAAGCCATCTCCCAGGGAGGGGTGCAGACAGAGCCAGGGTGACTTTAGAGGAACCACTGGTGTTGGACAGGCTGGGACTCAGAGCTCTGCCCTCAGGGGAAGCCCAGGTCAGCGGCCACTGGGTTAGCCTTGGGGCAGAGTGGCCCACGATGCAGGCGGCCAGGTGAGAGCCAGCAGCAGCCAGGCGAGAGGTGGCTGGGAGACAGTGAGGGATGGGGCCAAACCAGTGGGGAGGTCCTACACGAGCAGGGGCCAGGTGTCCCTGGGGGCAGCAGTGGACAAAACCCCACCTTAGTGGGGGGATCAGGCCGGCCCCTCATTGCCTCGTGAGCAGGCACAAGCTCCTTTGCCTTGGAACCTCCACCTCTGACCTCAAACTCCAGGGTCTGGCCCTGTGGCCCCTGGAGGCAGCTCTGATGTGTTGTCCCCACGTCCCACCTCACAGTGAGGAACAGGCTGGCAGGGGTGTTGCCTGTGGCCAGAGTTTGTGCAGCTCTGTGGTGCTGGAGGTGTCAGGAAGGATCGTCCTGGAGGGTGGGGGTGTGCCCGAACGGGGGCATCCTTGTGCCGTGGGGAAGGGTCAGGGAGTGGCTGACCACAGCCTGGCATGCATCTCCACTGTGCAGGGGGCAAATGCTGTCGCCTCTGGGGGGGCACAGGGGAGCTCAGGTGGGCACAGGTGAGCTTAGGCAGGCTCAGGTGAGCACGAGGGACAGATCCTACAGCACCCCAGGGCCACAGGCTCCCAGAGCAAGGCGGTAGGATCTGGGAGGGGAACGTCCTCTCACGGGGTCCCGGCCCTACCCCCGCAGCCCGAGGGCCCTTCGCTGAGCCTGGCACTCTGGAAGGGAAGGGACGGGGCCCCTTGGTCGGCCACCAAAGGCCTATGTCTGTGCCCTTTGACTGCAGCACAGTCAACGCTCGTGGGCTCATGGCCTTGGCTGCCTCCTCCATGTCGCTGCAGACGCCGCAAGGCCCCGAAGCCAAACACATTTACTGTCTGCCCTTCGCAGAGAGTGTTTGCTGGTCCCTGGCCCAGAGGCCAAGTGAAGCCTCTGAGGGCTAAAAGGCCAGGGCCAGGATCGCCGGGTGTGAATGTGGGTGAGTGTGTGTGTGTGTGTATGTATGTATGGTGTGTGTTATGTGTGTGTGTTTAGCATTCTGTGTGGAGTGTGTGTGTATGTATGGCATGTATGTGTATGGGTGTGAGTACATGTGTGTGTGGTGTGTGTATATGTGTGTGGCATGTATGTGTGTGTGAGTGCGTGTGTGTGTTTGATGTATGTGTGAGTGCGTGTGTGTGCATGTGGTGTATTTGTGTATATGAGCACGTACATGTAGTATGTGTGCTATGTGTCTGGTGTTGTGTATGAGTGTGTGGTGTGTGTGTATGTGTGCATGTGTGGTGTTTGGTATTTGTGGTGTGTGTATGCATATTTGTGGTGTGTTTGCTGCGTGCGGGTGCTATGTGTGTGTATATGTGAGTGTGTGTGTGTACTATGTGTGACTGTGTGTACATGAGGCATATTTGTGTGTGAGTATTGTCTGTGTGCATATATGTGGGTGTGTATGGCATGTGTGACTGTGTGTACATGAGGTATATTTGTGTGTGAGTATTGTCTGTGTGCATATATGTGGGCGTGTATGCCATGTGTGACTGTGTGTGCATGTGGTGTATTTATGTGTAGGGGTGTGTGTGGGGGGGGGGGGGCGCACATACCCTTTCTCTCAGGACGTGGCAGCAGGCATGTTGGGGATGGGGTAGGCCCTGCACTTGTCCCAGGGCTGAAGGCTGGAGGGTTGGGCAGAGGGGACAGGTCTGGTCACCCTCCCTCCTTGCTCAATCATTAACGTGATGTGTGTTTATGGAAAGCTGACTTGTGCCAGGCACGGTTCTGGGAGGCGGGGACACAGGCTGGTTGCGGTGACACATAAACACAACCGCAGGTGTGACTGAGATGCAGGCGAGTGAAGTCCGGGGCTGGGATGGAGAAAGGGGCATCCTGGGGACGGCCTGCGTGGGCCTTGCTGGAAAGTGCCAGGTTTGTGTGATGCCCGTCTACGTGGCTGCTGATGAGGGTGCCCGTGGGACTGCAGGCATGGGGCCGGTTTACGTGTGAGCCCAGGTGAGCCACTGGCACTCTTAATGAAAAGCGTCCCTGATATCACTGGCGTCAACTCTATGCACCCCAAGCAAGGGTTTCAGTGTCATGCGTGGCACGTGCCTGCGTCCTAGAGCCATGTCCTTCCTCTGAAACTGCAGCCTGCCTGGACGTCCTGTGTCTGGTCCTCAGCTCTGCTGCCAGCTGGGGAGAGGAGAGGTCAGGAGGATTTAGGGGCTGGAGAAGAGGGGGCCAGTGCACAGCCCGCTCGGGGCCGCACGCCCCCAGACACCCTGTGTGAGACGTGAGGTGTGGCTCACGGTGTTCTGTCCCGACCGGCAGGCCAGGCAGCAGAGTTCACCGTGACCTTCCGGCGGGCCAAGGGCTACCCCATCGACCTGTACTACCTGATGGACCTCTCCTACTCCATGCTCGACGACCTCAGGAATGTCAAGAAGCTGGGTGGCGACCTGCTCCAGGCCCTCAACGAGATCACCGAGTCCGGCCGCATTGGTGAGGCCCAGGCGCTGCAGGATGAGACCCAGTCCTTTCCCAGACCCTGGCCACTCCTGCCTGTGGCCCACACACCACCTCATGCACAGGTCCCCAGGGCAGATCAGGGGGCCCCAGATGCAGGTCCCCCCAGGGATCCGCAGAGCTGCAGTCGGCCTTCCTCCCTGCCAGGGGCCACACCCAGTCCCTGGCTCCCCAAGACTTGTAGACATCGTCCAGTCCTCCACTTCCCCTTCCACCTTCTACTTCCTTTATTTATTTCTTGGTATGTTTAAAAGACAAAAGTCTGACAGTGCCAATTATTAGACATTAAAGACTACAATGCACATAGATGGTACAGCAACAGCACCACTGAAGAAACCACACAGCAAGCTCTGCTGGGCCAAGGGCTCTGCTCTCCACCAGCACTGCCTCACCACAGAGCAAGTCTCCAGCACACGTGTGTGTCAGTCACAGCACATGTCTTCCCTGCCAGGCGTGGCTCCTCCCATCAGCACTCTGCCAACTTCACTACATGCAGGGATGCACACACGCATGCTTACACACACACGCACGCAAATGCATGCTCACAAAAATGCACGCTCACACACAAATGCACGCTCACATGCAAATGCACACTCACGCACGTGAATGCATACTCACACATGCAATGCACACACACAAATGCACGCTCACACACAAACACGTTCACACACGCAAATGCACGCTCACGCATGTGAATGCATGCTCACACACAAATGCATGCTCACACATGCAAATGCACACTCACACACGTGAATGCATGCTCACACATGCAATGCACACATACAAATGCACACTCACACACAAACGCACGTTCACACACACAAATGCACACTTACGCATGTGAATGCATGTTCACACACAAATGCATGCTCACACATGCAAATGCACACTCACATATGAATGTATCCTTACACACACAAATGGATGCTCACACACACACATGCTCACACAAATGCATGCTCTCACATGTGAATGTATGCTCACAGACGAATGTATGCTTACATGCCATTGCACGCTTACACTCACGAATGAATGCTCACGTACAAATGCACACTCACACATGCAGATGCATGCTCACACACTTGCATGTGCACACACAGACATGCTCACATGCACACTCCTGATCACCCATGTATGTCTTCACTCACATGTACAAATCATACGCAAACACACATGTCCACATGTGTACCTGGTCACCTATGTGAACTAGGTGTGTCCACACCTGAACATGCTCACATGCATACAGGAATATGTGCACACACAGTTGTGCTACACATGTACACACTCATGTTCACATATGCAGATGGCTGCACATGCACAGATACGCATACGCACATATCCACATGTCCACACTTATACCTGGTCACACACATACATGCAGGAACACACATGCATACACTTGTGCTCACGTATGTACATGATTGCACACACACCCACAGACATTCACATACACGCTTGCACAACACACATGCTCACACACGCTCCACATGTGCCATCTTGCTTTCTCCCCTTCCCTGCTAGGACAGAGGAAACAGGCTGGCCCTCATGCCCCTTTGAAGCTGGCCCTCCCACCTGGGGCCAGCCTGCCGCCTCCCCAGCCCCTCCGTGTGCCCTGCAGGCTTCGGGTCCTTCGTGGACAAGACCGTGCTGCCGTTCGTGAACACGCACCCCGATAAGCTGCGAAACCCATGTCCTAACAAGGAGAAAGAGTGCCAGGCCCCGTTTGCCTTCAGGCACGTGCTGAAGTTGACCAGCAACTCCAACCAGTTTCAGAGAGAGGTCGGGAAGCAGCTGATTTCAGGAAACCTGGATGCACCCGAGGGTGGACTGGACGCCATGATGCAGGTCGCCGCCTGCCCGGTGAGGCCGCTGCCCCTGCTTGGGTCCCCGGCTTCCCCCAGTGTTGGGGGCTCTGTCAGGCAGGTGGGGGAGCAGTGGGGTACCCTGGCTGGCAGGTCATCTAAGGGACTCCAGCCTGGGCCTGGGGAGGGCAGCGCCTCACCCTGCTGCTGCCCATGCAGGAAAGGGCAGGAGGAAGGGAGTGGCCATGGGGGCTTAAAAACCATGCGCAGATTTCATTGTTTGCTGTGAACTAAATTTGTGACCCTGGGCAAATCTTGAAGCCTAAACATTTTGCAAGTGGCCAAGGGTAGAACAGGGCCGCTAGGCAGCTGGTCCCTCCAGGCCGGGTGGGCCCTGGCTGCCTAGTGCATGTCTCTCTCCACGTCCTGCCCACCCAGTCTGTGACTGTGAGCCTAACGGAGCAGCCACGGTCCCTGGGCTGTGTTGAGGCTGCACACCATCCTCCCCTCACAACCCACCTTAGCTCTCCAGCTTCCCTGCAGGCCCAGCGTAGACACACTGCTCACGGGTATGAGGTCACGGCCTAGGACATGCACAGCCCACAAACGCGCCTGCCAGGGGCTGTCCATGGTGGGCTCAAGGCCTGCTGGGCCCCTCGGGCTCATCTTCCTCTGTGTTGCGCTGGTTCTGCGTGTGGTTCACGTGTCTACCAGGGTTTTCCCCCTTGGGGATGGTTTCCTGAGGGTTTGTTCCCAGCTCTGAAGTGCAGGGACCACAACCATGTGACTCTCCTTGCCTTTCCACATGTGCCTGCACTCCCTGCGCCTCACACACGCACGGGGTATTTGAGGGCCATTGTCTCCTCCTGGGCATGGCATCTGGGGGAACATGGCTGGGTCCCTGAGACCCAAGGGAAAGGGGCACCAGCGCCAGCCTCCGGGCGACCCCGCCAGCTCTGCGTTGTCTCCTCTGCTCCAGAGGGCCCAGTTTGGGAAACCGAGGCAGGTAACCCCGCCCCCCACGCTTTCCTCTCAGGAGGAAATCGGCTGGCGCAACGTCACACGGCTGCTGGTGTTCGCCACCGACGACGGCTTCCACTTCGCGGGCGACGGGAAGCTGGGTGCCATCCTGACCCCCAATGACGGCCGCTGTCACCTGGAGGACAACATGTACAAGAAGAGCAACGAGTTCGTAAGTGCCCACCCCAGACACCCGGGCACCGCCTGGCAGGACACCATTGACGGAGGGAACGAGGCGGGGTCTCCACCTTACAGCGCCTCCTTCCGACCCAAGGAGCAGATTCCCGAGGAAACTTCTGGAAGCCCCAAGTGGCAGTGTGGGGTCTCCCAGGACTGGCCTCAGGCCAGGGGAGGGTGGGGTTGGTGGGGGCAGCCAGGCTGAGCCCCGGCCTCGCCCTTGTGGCACACCCAGGCCCTGTTGGTCTCCAGCCCCACTGCCCCCGCACATGGGCTGTCAGTGGGGCCCATGGCTGTGGAGGTACAGTAACCGCCCCCAGGCTATAGCCGCGCCCTGTTGTCCCCGCTGCTGGCCAGGGTCCCATCCCGGAGCATCCTCCTCCTCCTCCTCCTGGCCTCCTCTGTGGTTTCCCTGCTGCCCCTGAGTCCACCTCCTCCAGTGTGGCCCCTCCCTGTCCCCAGCGCCTAAGCTGGGTGAGGGACTGCGGGGACCATGAGGAAAATGCGGGGAGGGACAGAGGCGAGAAGGGACCCAGGATGCACAGGGTTAGGACGAGCCTCTGTCTGCAGAGGCATTTCAATGGCTCAGGGGCCAGGACTTCTGGCTGGGATCAGCCGTGGGCCCAGAGGCCACCACCGGTCACAGGGGCTTGTCCTCGCTGGCCGTGGTGCAATGTTCTTGCGGCCTGATATCATAGGCTCTGGGGGCAGCAAAGGACTTTAGAGATGCAAAACTCAGGTCCTCTGCCGGAGCCACAGACAGGGGAGGGACGGCCGTCGGGTCCTAGAACTTGGGTAGGGAGAGCCACACGTGACCCTCATGGCCTCTGCTGAAACTGAGCCCCTCAGTGTGGAAGCAGGTCCACTGTGTGGGGCAGGCTGGGATTCTGCCCCGTGGACACCCCCAGTTCCACGGTGAGACGCCTCAAATGCTGCTCTTGCCTGAACTCTGAAAGCCCAAGTCTATGCACACGTTGCCCAGAGGCCATAGCCGCTCTCTGCACTGCACTCCTGCGCGGCAGCCTCTGCCTCTCCAGCCTTCCCCCGAGAGGGTCCGAAGCACAGGCAGGGCTCAGGCTGAGTGGGGCAGACGCAGCGGGCACCTGGAAGGCTTGTCTCAGACTCGGGGCCAGCTGAGCAGGGCCTCCTTTCTCCAGGACTACCCATCGGTGGGCCAGCTGGCGCACAAGCTGGCCGAAAACAACATCCAGCCCATCTTCGCGGTGACCAGGAAGATGGTGAAGACCTACGAGGTGAGTGCTGTTGGGTCCTGAGCCTCTATCGGGCAGGGGCATGTTTCAGCCGCAGGCCACACCCAGCGCCACTGCAGGTCTGAGTGCCACCTCCACATGCTGGGCACATGAGGGCCAGCCGGCCCGGGTCACAGATGCCTGTGGGTGAGGAGCCTGAGGCTTCCCGTCCAGGACAGGACACCTGCGTGTCGATAGGAGGAGGAATTCCTCCCTGTCCCTGAAACTCAGCTGTGTTAACAGCGTGTCTTGGCATTGGTGATATTTTCTGTTCTTTTCTGGAATATAGCACAATTCTTTATTTTATGGAAACATGCTTATTTTATGCTCACATACATTTGAATATCAACACTCTCCACGAAGATAAAATTACACAAAAACGTTCACAAGCTTGGAGCGTGGGGTGGGATGAGTTTTACAAAGGAAGCACAGCCGATAACCAGCTCTGCTCCTAGAAGCAGAAGCCCCCAATGAAATACATTCATCCCGAATTTCCGCCGCTCGTGCCATGTGTTCAGCCTGGCCTGAGCAGGTTCGTGTGTTCAAGTCGCTCAGGTGCTGTCGGGGTTCCCAAGACCACTCTCAGGGTCAGTGATTTGCTGGAAGGACTTGCAGAGCTCAGGAATCAGTAAACTCACAGTTACAGTTTATTGCAAAGCAAACCCTCCTGGGTGTCAGCCACTGCCTAAGGTGGGAGGATACAGACAAAAGTCACTAAAGGTCAAAGGTGCACAGGAGAGAAACCAGGCCACCTCCTGAGGGAAACCACCGCTTGTGCACATGGAGAACACACCCTTCTGCCACGTGTTGACGGAGACAAGCCTTCCATAAATGCCTCAAATGGGAGGAGCCAAACCAAACAAATGGAACCCTGGGATTCAGCACTGGCTTTGAAACAGCCCTGCCCATCCTACCTGGAGCAGGACACAGCCCTCTGGTCTGCAGAGCCTGATCTGTCCCACCCGAGAAGGATGTAGCCTCCTGTCTGTGCAGCCCTGTCCACCCCACCTGGAGAAGGACAACCCTCCTTGCACAACTGTGACCTATGCTTTGGGCATGGAAAGTGCAGTTAGAACCAGGCCTGACTTCCCCAACCCCCCAGGCCAGGGAGCTCATCTCCACTGCACCGACATGGAGGCCACAACCTCTGGGAGGAAAGCACGGTCTGACTCCCATCATCAGGGGCCCTCAGCCCTCAGCCCGCGGAGCAGAGGGCCTCCCCCTCCATGTGTCTCTGAGGAGAGCAGCAATTGGATCCAACAGCACCATACAGTGTGGAACAGAGGAAGGACCAAACAGGGAGATGATGATCTGGTGGTCAGGGTGGCACCCTGCAGCCCTCTCTGCCTATGAGTGTTGTTCTGTCCTGTCGGCACCAGCCAGGCTAGAAGGAAGGAAATGCTGCACGCCCTCCTGAAAGGAGCCTCCACCTGTAGCAGCCTGCACAGCGTGTGGCCCCGAGGCCACAGGGACAGAAGGACTGAGCTGGAGGAAGGAGGTGGTTGTCATCGTACTTTATGCAGCCACATGCCCAGTTCTTCAGGGTGGACAGGACCCTGGGCGGCTCACCTCACACCCAGCTCTGTTACTTACCACAGGACATCCCAGGCCCTTCCTTACCACGAGCCCTCAGTTTCCTCATCTGTGAAAAGGGCAGTGGTGCCCGGTCGGCAGAGCATCGTGGGTACTGAGCTCACCCGCTCAGGGAATTCACAGAGCAGCTGCCCTAAAGGGCCTGATTATCCTCATCCAGACAGTGACCGACCTGCTGGCCATTCCAAGGCCGTCACCACCATCTTCTTCAAAATGGCACACAGGAAACCAGGGCACCCTCTTCCCCCTGCCCGGGGCTCTGCCCAGCTGGGCAGCCTCACGGCGCCTGCCCTGCTGCTTAGGCTGAGGAGACGCACTCGGGGTTTGGGGAAGAAACATGCCCGGGGCCGCCTCTTTTGTACAGTGCACATTGCTGAGCTACAGGGGTCCATCGTCAGGTCTGTATCCCAGCTACAAGCTCAACCTCGTGGTGTGTTGGGGCCCACAGCGAGACCAGCGGTTCCTGCCATGGGTTCCCCGGGCTCTGGAGTGGGAGCAGGAGGAGATCTTCCCACATAGGCCTCCTGAGTCCTGGGATTCCAGGCATGGCCCCGGGCAGCTCAGGGCTTTTTACCCCCCCTTACCACACATCGCTGACCACACACTCTGGGGACCAAGTGAGAAACTGCATTGAGGACTGTCCCAGCCATTTTGCAGGTGCAGAAGCCCCTGGGGTGAGCCCAGTGCATGGAGATGCCATGGCACAGGTCCTAGCCATGCCGTGTCTGGTCTTCTTGCCCAACAGAAACTCACTGAGATCATCCCGAAGTCAGCGGTGGGGGAGCTGTCTGACGACTCCAGCAATGTGGTCCAGCTCATTAAGAATGCTTACAATGTGAGTCTCCCACACCGCTCAGCCAGGACCCATGGGGTGGCCAGCAACCTCCCCACTGCAGGTCAGCTCCTGCTGCAGGTCAGCAGGAGGGTGATCTGGGAGGAGAGCCACTGCCCTGTGGGCTGGCTGCAGCCTCCAGGACACCCTGGCCTGGCAGTTCCACGGGGAGCTCCGTGTCCTCTCTCGTTGATGGTGTGGGCGATGCTCCTTGAAACCCAAGCTCAGGCCCTCTTCATGCCGGACTCTTCTCTGTGGGTCTCTATGGGGAAGGGGGGTGGACACTCTGGTGGTAGACAGGTTACCTGGGGCGGGAGGAGGCCACAGGAAACCCCCACGGTGGACTTGGACCCTGGGAAGACACCCTGGGGGGTGGAATTCCTCTTGCTCTGTACACCTGTCCTGGGCAAGCCCCAGAGAAGCCCTCACCCATTGAATTTCTTCCTGGTGCGTGGCTCAGCTGCACCCTGGGCTGCTCCCCGGGGAAGCCCGGGGCCCTGGTGGGCATAGGTAGGCACAAGTGCACACTAGGCACCACTCAGGGCCCCAGGCACCAGAGGTCCCAGACTGCTCTGGAAATCTACCCCCTGGTGAGAGATGTTCTCAGAATTCTGGCCTGGATCCTTCTAGGCCAAAGGTCCTGCTGGCTTGAGGGAGCCCAATACAGTAGCGCCTCTGACAAATGCTGGGTCATTGAATTAAACTGAAGGTCTGTGGAGGAGGTGCCATTGGCTTCTTGTAGCCTCCTGTGAGCCCCAAACCCCCAGAGCAGACCCTCCTGGGTACCAGCCACTGCCCGAGGTGTTTCTGTCCTTATACAGAGGATGCAGGTGACACCACCGCCCTGGCCATTATGAACCTGATGCCCCTATGAACCTGTCCCTCTGCCTCCTCTCAATTTCCTTCTGTCTCTCAGTCTTTGTCTCTGTCTTTCTCTGTCTCTCTCTGTCTCTGTCCCATCTGTCTCTGTCCCTGCCTCTCTCTGTTTTTCTGCATCTCTCTGTCTCTGTCTCTGGCTCTGCTCATCTCTGTCCGTCTCTGCCTCTGTTTCTCCCCATCTCTCTTATCGGTTGAACAATTTATCCAGCTCCTGCCCTGTGCTAGGTCCTGGGGACTCAAGGCTGAGGAGCAGCAGAAGCTCCCACTCCTGAGGCTCACACCCTGGCTCCATGCTGGTCCCTGTGGTCGGGCTGTCTTGGGGTCAGGACTGTGGCCCTGGCAGCCCCGCCATCCTCGGCACATCCTGCCGTTCTCTCCTCTGTGTCATTAGCTGACACTGGGGACTTGCAGGGAGAGGAGAAGTGGAGACGGGTCTAAACCACTGGGCCAGGCAGGGCCAGGACAGCAGAAAGACTCGCCCCTAAGAGTGGCCGCTCTCTGCCCGCAGAAACTCTCCTCCAGGGTCTTCCTGGATCACAACGCCCTCCCCGACACCCTGAAAGTCACCTATGACTCCTTCTGCAGCAATGGAGTGACCCTCAAGGACCAGTCCAGAGGTGACTGCGACGGCGTGCAGATCAATGTCCCGGTGAGCCTGACCACAAGAGTCCCTATCCCAGCACGCGGAGGGGCTCCGGGGACAGCCAGAAGGAGCCAGGGTCCCCATCTCAGCACGCTGAGGGGCTCTGGGGACAGCCAGAAGGAGCCAAGGTCCCCATCCCAGCACTCTGACGGGGGCAAGGAGGGGCACACAGGCATCAGATGCTGTCTGGGGGCAGGCGGCATCCACTGGCAGGTCCCCGTTTCCTTCCTTCACCCCCTCTCTGCCAAGGCCAGACACTTTCCTTGTGGAGCTGGTGTCATGAATGTCAGCGAGAGGGCGCCGAGAGGGTGCTTCACACACGCCTTGGCCCAAGAGTCCTACTCATCAACCTGGAACCCCAAATCCCTGGGTCAGGCCAGTGTAGACTGAGGGATGGAGTGATGGCTGCACCCCCTGGGGGCAGACACTGGACGCACAGAACAGGCACAAATGGCAAACCCGGGTCGGGTTCGTTCTCATGATTTTCTGCGTGTTTCATTTTGTTTTTTGACAGACACATTAAGGCATGGGCCACACAGGTGATTAGAAATGGACACTGAGTTCCTTTCCTAATCTTTCAGGTTGAAGTTTATTATCCAATCATTTGTTTTTTGTTTTTGTTTCTGTTTTTGTTTTGCTAGCTGCGAACTAATATTCAGTAAGACACTTGCTTTCATTGCACTTTTTTAATATGACTTTGGAATTCTTTCAAACACGTTTCTCCCTAAATGTTGCCCGTGGATTTTTTTTTTTTTTTTTTTTTTTTTTGGTGAGATGGAGTCTCACTCTGTCGCCCAGGCTGGAGTGCAGTGGCACCGTCTCAGCTCACTACAATCCAAGTTATTTTCCTGACTCAGCCGCACGAGTAGCTGGGACTATAGGCGTATGCCACCACACCCAGCTACTTTTTGTATTTTTAGTAGAGACAGACTTTCACCATGTTAGTCAGGCTGGTTTCGAACTCCTGACCTCGGGTGATCTGCCTGCCTTAGCCTACAACAGTGCTGGGATTACAGGCGTGAGCTCCGGCGCCTGGCCTGCCTGTGGCTTCTCACCAGAACATTCCCTCATGCTGGGTGGTCTGAGAGGGAGTGTGCTCAGCTTATCTTGATTTGCTGTCTGCGAGTCACATGTCTCTGCCGATGTGCGGCCTGGGAGATCCTGGTGCCGGTCAGAGCGGGCATGCGGGCAGAGCACCTCCTTGCCAGCTGACTTCGGCTTCTCGGATCTGAACATCAGCTCTTCCCTGCTCCCAGTCATCCCCTCCTCCCCACGCTGAACCCCCCACGACCCCTGCAGAGGCCAGCAGGCGAGGGTTGGAAACCGGGCTGTGACCCTGGCCTCCGAAGGTCCCCACCTGAGCCCAGCACTGCCCTGCAGGTCACCTTCCGGGTGAAGGTCACGGCCACAGAGTGTATCCAGGAGCAGTCGTTTGTCATCCGGGCACTGGGCTTCACGGACACAGTGACCGTACGGGTCCTTCCCCAGTGTGAGTGCCGGTGCCGGGACCAGAGCAGAGACCGAAGCTTCTGCCATGGCAAGGGCTTCTTGGAGTGTGGCATCTGCAGGTGAGGTGGGCACAGGTCCCGTGAAGCCTCCCCCAGCCCCACCCCACAGGGCAGGTGTCTGCAGGTAAGGTGGGCCCTGGTCCCCACCCCACAGGGCAGGTGTCTGCAGGTGAGGTGGGCCCTGGTCCCCACCCCACAGGGCAGGTGTCTGCAGGTGAGGTGGGCCCTGGTCCCCACCCCACAGGGCAGGTGTCTGCAGGTGAGGTGGGCCCTGGTCCCCACCCCACAGGGCAGGTGTCTGCAGGTGAGGTGGGCCCTGGTCCCCACCCCACAGGGCAGGTGTCTGCAGGTGAGGTGGGCCCTGGTCCCCACCCCACAGGGCAGGTGTCTGCAGGTGAGGTGGGCCCTGGTCCCCACCCCACAGGGCAGGTGTCTGCAGGTGAGGTGGGCCCTGGTCCCCACCCCACAGGGCAGGTGTCTGCAGGTGAGGTGGGCCCTGGTCCCCACCCCACAGGGCAGGTGTCTGCAGGTGAGGTGGGCCCTGGTCCCCACCCCACAGGGCAGGTTTCTGCAGGTGAGGTGGGTGCAGGTTCCCATGAAGCCTCCCCCAGCCCCACCCCACAGGGCAGGTGTAAGCAGGTAAGGGGGGCGCAGGTGGCTCCATCCCCTCCCCCACTCCACAGATCGGGCGTCCTGGGGGCCCCCTTCTGCAGGAGGTGAGGAGATTTGGGATTGGAACCCAGAACCCCTCGGCAAGCCCTCCCCCGTGCTCCTGAGCCAGGACACCCGCGATGCCAGCCTGTACTCTACACTCTCTGGCCATGGAGGACCCAAGGCAGGGGACTGGTGGGCAGGAGGACCCCCTCACCAGAGGATAGAGGCCCATGTCAGGGGCACAAGGAGTCCCCACTGGGCGTGCCCATGGCCTTGAGTGGGTCACTTTCTCTGTCCGACCTTCCTTGACCCTCGGAGCTGACTTCTCTCTGTCCTTGGGGACCCAAGGCCATCAGGCTGGCAGCCCTGGGGCATGAGAGGCCAGAGAGCCTCCTGGGACAGGTGACGCTTCTGGCAGCCTGGGCCCCATAGGCCTCCCTTCGGGAGTGCACACCCCCTGCCAGGCGTGGGCACCCCACCTCAGGGAGAAGCTGAGGACAGGTGGACCCAGCGGGGAGGTTCACACGGCATTCAGCCAGGAAGCTTACCCTGGGGCTGGATGGCTCTCCCCCTTTCCTTGCCTGCCTGGCCGGAGCTGCTGGGCTGACCTCCCAGGGCTCTGCCCCCTTTGCTCTGGCCATCTCCTCCCCTCTGCAGACTGCTGTGCCAGTCCACGCCCCGGTGGCCGTGCCCTTCCCCACCTGCAGGTCCCTGCTGCCCCCAGCCTCCTCCCATTTCTCAGGACAGTGATGGTCTCTGTGGTCTTGGTGGTCTCTGGCTGTCCCCGTGCCTCAGTGCCCACCCTGCCCACTATCCTGGGTGTGCAGTCCTGGGGCGGCCTCTTCACGGGACTGTAGGGGTGACTCAGTCAGAACACTTGGCAGGTGTCGTGGGGTGCCCTGCCGCAGGTAATCAGACGCTCGGTCCTGTGGCTTCCTCCTCTGGGGAGCAAGACAGCCCATGGCAGGGCTGTCCCTGAGGATGCCTCAGGGGCTCCTGTCTGCCCGCGTCTTGGTGACAGCTTCCACATCTGACAAAACCACTTGTCCCTGAGTTCTCCCACAACCTGGCCGGTCAGTGCACAAATGCAGGCGGCAGCTGGCTGGAGAGAGGGCGGGGCTGTGGCAGGTGGCAGTGCCAAGTCCCCGCTGGCCACCATGTGGGGCATGCAGGAGCAGACACCAGCCACTCACAGGGCACCGGTGTTGCAGCACAGGCCATGTGCATGGCGGCAACACAGCTGTACAGTGAGCCTGCCAAGCCGCTGCATGCTCAGGCCAAGGCCAGGTGTCCGCTTTCCCCTCGGGACATCCTGGGGAGGGAGCCCAGGGCCCCCGCACGTTTTGAGCACATTTAGTACATGGCAGGTCCTCAGTAGGCCTTGAGGAAGGCACAGACAGTGTGCCATAGGGGTGTTCTCCACCAAGGGCAAGGGGCCTGGAGGACGGGACGGCCGTCTCACATCACTGGAGGGAGCCTGACCTTGGAGCTCCTCCTGTCCCCAGGTGTGACACTGGCTACATTGGGAAAACCTGTGAGTGCCAGACGCAGGGCCGGAGCAGCCAGGAGCTGGAAGGAAGCTGTCGGAAGGACAACAACTCCGTCATCTGCTCAGGGCTGGGGGACTGCGTCTGCGGGCAGTGTCTGTGCCACACCAGCGACGTCCCCGGCAAGATGATATATGGGCAGTACTGCGAGTGTGACACCGTCAACTGTGAGCGCTACAACAGCCAGGTCTGCGGCGGCCCGGGTGAGCCCATGGTCCCTGCTGAACAACAGCCGTCCTGCGACACAGACTTGGCGTGGGGGGTGCATTCTGGAACACGCAACGAGTGGAACAGAAAGGGGGGATCCTGAGGACAGACAGCGCAAGTCTCGCCCGGCCACTGGGTGTCAGCAGGAACTTGGACGACCCTGCACCCCGCCCTGCTTCAGTTTCTGTCTCCATGAGGGCAAGGGGTCCTTGTGGGGAGGGTCCACAGGAGGAACGATCACAGCCCTACCGAGGTCCCATTCACAGCAGGGCAGGGGGAGGCCCAGACTGGCCAGGAGGTGACCACGTGGCTGACGGGGGCAGGAAGGCCTGGCTAGTGGCCCGGTGCCTTTTGCTCAGGCACATCCCCCAGGCTGGAGGAGGCAGGTGGGCCGGAGGGAGCGATGGCAGTGGAGTTTCGGGCGGGTCTCGGTCCCCAGGCCAAGCAGGAGCTTAGTCGTGCCGCCCCCGTCTTCCAGGGAGGGGGCGTTGCTTCTGCGGGAAGTGCCAGTGCGTCCAGGGCTTCGAAGGCTCAGCGTGCCAGTGCGAGAGGACCACCGAGGGCTGCCTGAACCCGCGGCGCGTCGAGTGCAGCGGCCGTGGCCGGTGCCGCTGCAACGTGTGTCAGTGCGAAAGGAATTACCAGCCGCCTCTGTGCCAGGAGTGCCCCGGCTGCTCCTCGCCCTGCGGCGAGCACATGTGAGTGCAGGTGGAGCAGGCAGGGCGGGCGGGGATCCCTGCTCCCCGGCCACCTCCCCAGCAGCCGGGCTCACTCAGGGCCCCCAGTGAGCACCTCTGCACCGCAGGGTTCTCTGCGAGTGCATCTGGACTGAGGAGCCCTCAGCGGCCGCTGCACCCCTGTGCCTCCCTCCTTCCTGTGCGCACCTGCCATGGGCCCTGGGATCAGGCTCCCAGTTCACCCACTGCACCCCGCATCTGCCCCACTCAGGCCCCCTCCTTGGCCTGAGGACACCCCAACCCCACCTGCCCCACCTGGTGGACACACACCCAAGCCCAAGCCCCCGATGCCTGAGCCCCCGCACGCCCTGGCACCCACGCTCACGCCTGGCTCCCCACAGTTCCTGTGCTGAGTGCCTGAAGTTCGACAAAGGCCCTTTCGGGAAGAACTGCAGCGCGGCGTGTCGGCGCCTGCAGCTGTCGAACAACCCCGTGAAGGGCAGGACCTGCAAGGAGAGGGACTCAGAGGGCTGCTGGGTGACGTACATGCTGGAGCAGCAGGACGGGTGGGATCGCTACATCATCTATGTGGATGAGAGCCGAGGTGAGGCCACTGGGGTGCAGCGGGGACCGGCTCCAGAGCTCCGATGTGGGGTCTCTGCAGAGGTGAGGGTGGTGCAGAAGCAGGGTCTCACCTCCAGTGGTGTGGGCCTAGCAGGGTGGGTGAGCCATGCGGGGTGCCCTTGGTGGCATTGCAAGGAGGCCAGAGGCCAGTCCCCCCCACCCCAAGCAGCCTCCCTTTTCCATCCCCTCCTCACCTGACCCCACATCAAGCTGGGCAGCAGATGGCCTGTTCCCCGGGGCACCGCTGCTCCACACCGGGCAGGCCCACCGGCATGCCACACTGCCCGGGCCAGGTCATCTCCCACTGGATGCCTCATGGGGCAAGGCTTGGAGTTGCAGGTCCCTACGGGTGGCCTGAGGCCAGGCTGCTGAGTGAGGCTCCCCTGAGGGGACTGGGAGATCCTGGTGCTCGGCTCTCAGCCCTGGAGGGGCCCAGGGGCACCAGGCACTGCCATCCCCCAACACTCTCTGCTTGTCACTCATTGGGCGCCAGTCGGAACCAGGCCCAGCCCCACAGTGACCCTGGCGGCACTGACCCTGTCTTTTCAGGTCTCATGTTCCACAGGCTCCCGAGAGGCAGAGGGGCTGGGACTGGGGGGCCGCTGGCGGACTCCATCAGGCATGGCCAGCAGCCAGCCAGGACTCGTGCAGGACGGAGACCTGGGAGCTCCTCCCTCCCCAGGAGGGGACCCAAGGCAGGCAGTGGGGTGCTCTGAGCCTGTAGGTGACATGCCTGGAGCTCACAACCCACACGTGGGCCTGGGGCTGCAGACCCCCATCTGCCAGGGCAGGAACCCCTGCAGGCCACTTTGAGGGACAGACCTGGGTCACGTCTGGTTTGTGCAATCCCGGTCAAGTCACTTCACCTTTGAGGACAGGTGAAGGAAGGCAGGCCCCCCCCCCAGGAAAGACAGGATGGCAGGAGGGGGCGCGGGGAGTGAGGGTGCGGGTCGGGACGGCAGGAGGGGGCCCGGGGAGTGAGGGTGCGGGTCAGGATGGCAGGAAGGGGCACGGGGAGTGAGGGTGCCAGGCCAGGCCAGAGACTGCCTGTCTGTCCCAGGGTCAGCAGCTGTGGGCCTGGTCCACTATGGCCACAGCCCCCATGCTCAGGAGGCGAGCACAGCTGCTTTGGGAACCAGGACCTTACACTGCTTATCCTGGTAGCGGCCTCACCTGCTGAGCTCAGATCTGGGCCTGTCCTTGACGACCATAAATCACCTTTGCAGTAGGGGGAGCGAACGCCAGCAGGGACCCTGAGCCTTATTCTGAACTCTGATGTAGAACAGCGGGGTCCCTTGCACCGTCTCCTACCTCCCAGTATTAGCGCTCTGCCCTGGCTGCCCAGTACCCTGGCCCTGCCTTCTTCTCTGTGAGCAGGGGTGGTGGCAATGGCCCTTAGATTTCATTTGGAACCATGGGGCCTGGCCTTGAATCCGGCAGGGGCTTGGCCAGGTTCTCACTGACCCCTGGCTGTGGTGATGGACGGTGAGCCAGGGCCCTGGGAACCTCCGTCTCTCTAAGTGCTGTGTTGTGCGGTGGCCTCGGACCTGTGGGCACACACGGCCCAGTGAGATGGGGCTGGACTGATGCTCGGTGCACTGCTTCTTCCTAGAGTGCGTGGCGGGCCCCAACATCGCCGCCATCGTTGGGGGCACTGTGGCGGGCATCGTGCTGATCGGCGTCCTCCTGCTGGTCATCTGGAAGGCCCTGACCCACCTGAGCGACCTCCGGGAGTACAGGCGTTTTGAGAAGGAGAAGCTCAAGTCCCAGTGGAACAACGTAAGCGGCCATCCTCGGGGGTCCCATGCAGAGGGGCGTGTACGTCCCACACTCTGCGACCTCCTGCTGCGGGAGGCCACGGACGCCCACGCATGGCTGCACCCCGGCCTCCCCGGGCAGCTTGTCCTCTGGGTGTCCGCTGCTGTGGGTGAGCTTGGCTGCCGGTGCTGGGACCCTGGGAGGGCTGCCCCACCTCCAGCTCTTCCTCAAAGCGACGGCTTCCATGCGGGGAGTGTCTTCAGGGATAAAGATTCTGCTCTGAAAACCTCCCACACTCACAAGCCTGCTTGCATTTCCCACCAGGATAATCCCCTTTTCAAGAGTGCCACCACGACGGTCATGAACCCTAAGTTTGCTGAGAGTTAGGAGCACTTGGTGAAGACAAGGCCGTCGGGCCCTCCACGTCTGCCCCGTCACGCGGCTGAGACATGGCTTGCAACAGCTCTTGAGGATGTCACCAATTAACCAGAAATCCAGTTATTTTCTGCCCTCAAAATGACAGCCATGGCCAGCCGGGTGCTTCTAGGGGCTCATCAGGGGGGACAGCCCTGCTCTGACCTGCACAGTCCTGGCATGGAGACGTGAGAAGGGAGGGCTTGAGGCTGCTGAGGTGAGGAGCGCGTCTCCTGTGCAAGTCAGGACAGCAGTCTGGTTAAAGGTGGTGCCAATTTATTTACATTTAAACTAGTCAGGGTATAAAATGACATCCCATTCATTAAATTGTTAATCAATCATGTGTATAGAAAAAAAATAAAACTTCAACACAGGCTGTCCATAGAAACTGGCCACTGTGTCTGCTGTGTTCCCCCGACTGGCAAGGTGGCCAGGCGCACGGGGGCCCTGTCCTGCCTGCTGACCTTGGCCACACAGGCTGGCTTCAGACCGTGGGCAGGTTCTGTTTTCCCTTTTCCTTCCTCACCTGCTGGTCTGTACAGAGCCCCACCCTGAGCCCCTGTCCCAAATCCTAGGTGCATTTCCAGAAATGGTGTGGTGGCCCCACCAAGGAGGCACCTGTGGTAGAGCCTGGCCAGGGCAGAAGCAAAGCAGGAAAGTGAGTGTCTGTCTACACCTCCCTTCCAGCGGTCTACACCTCCCCTCCAGCCGTCTACACCTCCCCTCCAGCCGTCTACACCTCCCCTCCAGCGGTCTACACCTCCCCTCCAGCCGTCTACACCTCCCCTCCAGCCGTCTACACCTCCCCTCCAGCGGTCTACACCTCCCCTCCAGCCGTCTACACCTCCCCTCCAGCGGTCTACACCTCCCCTCCAGCCGTCTACACCTCCCCTCCAGCGGTCTACACCTCCCCTCCAGCCGTCTACACCTCCCCTCCAGCGGTCTACACCTCCCCTCCAGCCGTCTACACCTCCCCTCCAGCCGTCTACACCTCCCCTCCAGCGGTCTACACCTCCCCTCCAGCGGTCTACACCTCCCCTCCAGCCGTCTACACCTCCCCTCCAGCGGTCTACGCCTCCCCTCCAGCCGTCTACGCCTCCCCTCCAGCCGTCTACGCCTCCCCTCCAGCGGTCTACGCCTCCCCTCCAGCGGTCTACGCCTCCCCTCCAGCCGTCTACGCCTCCTCCTCCAGCCATCTACACCTCCTTTCCAGCCGTCTATACCTCCTCTCCAGCTATCTACACCTCCGCTCTGGCTATGTCTACATCTCCCCTACAGCTATGTCTATACCTCCCCTCCGGTTGTGTCTATACCTCCCCTCCAGCTGTCTATACCTCCCTTCCAACTATGTCTACACCTCCCCTCTGGCTGTATCTACACTTCCCCTCCAGCTGTGCCTATACCTTCCGTCCTTCCAGCTGTCTGCACCTTCCCTCCAGCCATCTACACCTCCCCTCTAGCTGTCTACACCTCCCCTCCAGCCATCTACACCTCCCCTCTAGCTGTCTACACCTCCCCTCCAGCCATCTACACCTCCCCTCTGACTGCCTACACTTCCCCTCCAGCTGTGTCTACACCTTCCCTTCAGCCATCTACTCCTTCCCTCCAGCTGTCTACATCTCCCCGCCCAAGCTGTCTACACCTCTCCTCCAACTGTGTCTATACCTGCCCTCTGGCTGTCTACAGAGCCCCCTCTGCCTTGCACTGGGGTACTCAGAGGGGAGGGAGCCAGTACCGCTTTAGGGGAAGTGTAGAAACAACTCATAGCCCCAGAGCAGAATTCAGCACCAAGCTCCACACAGACCCTGCCTGAGAGCTCTGGACACAAGCAGGCTGCTGGCCACGGCTGCAGTTGGTGAACGTCTCGGTGTTAGCACAGGAAGGCCCTTGTCCTGGGAAACCCCTCAGTTTGTCTGGGCAAGCCACACAACTGGCCACACTGCCAGGGCCACTGCAGACCTGCAAATGGGCACATGTGGTCAGCATCTGCTTTAGGTCCCCTACTTTAAAATTCTAAATGTGGCCAGACACGGTGGTTCACGCCTGTAATCCTAGCACTTTGGGAGGCTAAGGTGGGAGGATTGGTTGAGCTTAGCAGTTCGAGGTCAGCCTGGAACCTGAGGCTGTTAAGTTAGCAGCTGCTGACTTAACAAGAGTCACACGGCACACCTGGTGACCCAGCTGCAAACATTGAGACTTCATCTCTACTAAACGTTAAAAAAAATTAGTAGTGTGGTGGTATGTACCTGTAGTTCCAGCTACTCGGGAGGCTGAGTTAGGAGGACGGCTTAGGCCTGGGAGTTGGGGGTTGCAGTGAGCTGTGATTGCACCACTGCACTCCAGCCTGGGTGACAGAGAAAGATCCTAGCTTAAAAAAAAAAAAAAAAAAAAGCAAACAAACAAAAAACAAACTTCTAAATGCATGATAACCTTTTACTGCACATGCCTGGGAGCCTTTACCTGGGCAGGTGGGAGGAGCTAGAAATGGCCAGATGCTCCATCACTGCCCACTTCCCAGCTCAGGTGACCTCCACCCAGCCTGTGCCTGGGGCTTTAAATGCCCCTTCCCTGCCAGAGAAGGGCTGCGGTGGCTGGTGTTCAGTGTTCCTTGGGGAGGCTGCTGTGTAGCCAGGGTGGAGACCCGCTGGCCTCGAGCCTCAGTTCCCCAAGGCTGGCCTGGGCAGCAGAACAAGCCTTATCTAGGAGCCTGTCAGAGACGCATTCTCAGCCTGGCCCCAGACCAGCTAGTCAGCGGCGCTCCAGGTGGGCCCAGCCATCTGGGCTTTGTGGGTCCTCCAGGGATACCAATGCATGCTGTAGATTGAGAACCACTAGGCAAAGCTAGGAGATGGAGATCAAATTGTTGACATTGACTGGGCGCAGTGGCTCACGCCTGTAATCCCAGCACTTTGGGAGGCCAAGGTGAGCAGATCACGAGGTCAGGAGATCGAGACCACCCTGGCCAACATGGTGAAACCCCATCTCCACTAAAAACACAAAAATTAGCTGGGCACAGCGGCGCATGCCTGTAATCCCAGCTACTCGGGAGGCTGAGGCAGGAGAATCGCTTGAACCCAGGAGGCAGAGGTTGTGGTGAGCTGAGACTGCGCCACTGCACTCCAGCCTGGACAACAAAGCTAGATTCCATCTCCAAAAAAAAAAAAAAAAAAAAATTTGTCGACATCAAGGAATGGTCTACAGGGGTGTGTGCAGTGTGGTGATACCCTCTCAGGGAGGAGGGATGGGGGAGGGTGACCCCAGGTGACCAGGCAACCAGAGGGCCTGACCCGGAGCACGTCCAGCTGAGATCAGATACCAGCCCTGCATGAAACCCTCCTCACAGTGTTACTGAGAATTCCAAGTCAGGCTTTGGGCAGAATTGGAGCTGGGCATTGACCAGGGTGTGGCAGGCACCATCAGCCACCTCACTGCAGCTCCTAACTTAACAAGAGTCACCCAGCACACGGACCACCTACTCCCCTGTTGTTCCTGGAGGTGGAATCTCTGAACCTTGTAAGCGAAGAATTGCTTGAAGGGTTTTCCACACCCTGAATTCCAGCAAAACAGCCGACGCCAACCGGTCTGAAGGCCCCCACCAAGGAACCAACTCAGCTCAGGAATGTGCTTTCTTCATCCCCCATCCCGTGATTTCACCCCTCATACTCACCAATCAGTGATCCCCATGCTTCAGAACCCATCACCTGCCCAGATCCCTGAAAAACACCATCCCCAAGCCCCTCAGTAGGCGGGTTTGAGGTTTCCTCCCATCTCCTCGCTTGGCTGCCCCATGCGTCTTAGACTTTCTCTGCGGCAACTCCCTCTGTTTCGGTGGGTTGGTATATCACCATGCAGTGGGCAATATGCCCTGAGCCAGGGTCCTAGGACACACGTGCCCCTGCTCGAGATCCATCTCGGTGATTGCAGCAAGGGCCTGGATCACCCCCTCCGATGTGCCTCTAGCAAGACAAACTGTCAGATGCCCTCAATCCATTTTGTGGTTTTTCTGACATCTTCCTTCCAGTTTTCAGGTCTTTTTGACATTCCAAACTTGTTCCAGGGAACTGAGGGGAGCTCCTGAGACATGGGGAAGAAGCACAGACTCCAAGGGTGAGCCCCCAGTCCTCGTCCAGCTCTCCTTCTTACTGGCTGCCTGACCTGGAACAAGCTGTGTTTTGTCTTGTCAAAAGTACAGGTGGAGGGATCACTAAAGCCTGGCCCTGGGAGGATGCAGAGAGGCTGGCACAGGAAGTGCTTTGAGAATCGTAACTGCTTGCAAGGGATGGGCAACCGGAACTGCCTGTGCCTTGGTCAGGGACAAATTCCTGAGCACAAGAGACCCTGCGTGGCACAGACCAGCTCTGAAGCCATGAAGCTGCCAACCGTGTGCAGCCCTACAGGAGTCCTCCCACATACCAGGAGTGCAGGTTCCGCATCATTGCTTAGTCCTGTCATGGGACATGGGCTCACAGCCCTCTCTCCCTCCCTCGATGCCTCACCCCAGACTCTGCTGACTGCTGCCTGTCCAAGGGCTCCCACAGACCCAGGCTCCATACTGTCTAGCCCCTTCCAAAGTGAGTCCAAAGTCTAGGACCTTCAGGTGCTCTCCTTGTTCTCCCCAGTGTTAAGCACCTGGTGGTTTAATGTGCTGCCAGAAGTTTCACTCTTTCTATGCAGCCTCTCTGGAAGTAACTCTTTCATCTACTAAGGAATGTACTCATAATGACCAAAAAAGCAAAAATCCAACTGCACAGACACTTAACCACCAAATTAAAACTCTGGTGGAAATCCCCAGCAGGTGACTCCAATATGCACAATTGGGTGGGGGCCCTGGAATTCCCCTCTCTGGCCCCAGCCCACCGTGGCTGTCTGTGCCTGTGGACAGTCCTTTCCATGGCTCTGGGGCTCAGCTGTCATTTCTCCTAAGTTGGTACCATTGTGATTTTATCATTTTAATTCTCTAACCATCTTTCTTCATGGAAAGACATGCACTTTTAATTCCAGACTGCTGTAAGTAATCATCCTGTTTCTCTAAAGAATCATTATGGTTGTACTTCCTGTACAATGTGTCGTTGGGTCATTCCTCTGAGCTTGAAGCTCTTTGACAATTGAATATGTATCTTTGGATTCCAGACATGTTAAATTACACAATGCCCCCCATTTCCTCTTTCTAAATCTTGACTTCTATGCGGTTACAACAGGAACTTGGGTTATACCACGTATTTTTTGAATTTCTGCATTGTTAAATTGTCCCAAAACTTAGCTATATTTTAAAATGCCATTGTGGATGGCACTGTTTAAAATGTGGTGGTATTCACTGAGTTTTGGTTAATGTTTACATGTCCTTACATGTTTAATGTCCTTCAAATACCGTTAAATTAGCTTTGTGTGGTTGTATTGTTAGGATGGAAAAAAAAAGGTTGCTTCAGGGGCATAGTTCTAAACTAGATTTTTTATTCTGTTTCCGCAAATTGATTTTTTTTTTGTTTGTTTGTTTGAGACGTAGTCTCACTCTGTCGCCCAGGCTGGAGTGCAGTGGTGCGATCTCAGCTCACTGCAACCTCTGCCTCCTGGGTTCAAGAGATTTTCCTGCCTTGGCCTCCCGAGTAGCTGAGACTACAGGTGTGCACCACCATATCCAGCTAATTTTTGGATTTTTAGTAGAGACAGGGTTTCACCATGTTGGCCATGCTGGTCTCCTGACCTCAAGTGATCCATCTGCCTTGGCCTCGCACTGTTGGGATTACAAGCATGAGCCACCACGCCCGGCCTGCAAATGGATTTTTAAACATCTTTGATACAATAGAAGATCCGAATGAAGATGTAAAGTCTTTGAACTGGAAGACGTGGGTCAGAGACAGTTTGCTGTCACTAAGGACCCTTTGCAGCCACTTTATCCCTTTATGCTGAGCCCAAGCAAACAGGACAAACATAAAAAATGATTGCAATTTCTAGAATAAGTTAACATTTTTTGTCACTAAGTTTGCCAAGATCCCAACCAGCTATTTAGCCAGTTGGTTAGAGGAGGTTTTGGCTCTGAAATGTTGGTTTATGTGGGTTTCTTATCAGCCATGAATTTAGTGATGTAATTTGGTTTATCTGGGATATAGACACAGCTTTCAGTTTTATGATAGCACAGGTTACCCTCGAGCTGCAGTGAGTATGTCTAAAGCCACATGGTTTTATAATACAGATTTTCTCAGGTAAGTTTGTCATTTAATAATGAGACACCCATCTGGCTATAACTTAAGGCCTTTTGTGTATAACTGGTGAGGGCCTTCACATGTCAAGTAACACCTTCGATACCCAGTTATGGAAGAAAGACGGAAGCTAAATGATGATACCAGTGGAATACAGAATGAATCTGACAAGACTGTAGATGAGGAAGATTGGTGAGTGTGGAACGGTATGACATATTTGACCTTGTGACCGGGCACAACCCAAAGAACACTGTCCTAGCTGTCCCAGGGTATCACCTTCCAGTACAACAATCCATTTAGAAGGCACAGCTTTCTTTTTTTTTGAGACGGGGTCTCACTCTGTCACTAGGCTGGAGTGCAGTGGCGCAATCTCGGCTCACTGCAACCTCTGCTTCCCGGGTTCAAGCAATTCTCCTGCCTCAGCCACCCGAGTAGCTAGGATTACAGGCACGCACCACCACGCCTGGCTAATTTTTATATTTGTAGTAGAGATGGGGTTCCACCATGTTGGCCAGGCTGGTCTTGAACTCCCGACCTCAGGTGATCCACCCGCCTTGGCGTCCCAAAGTGGTGGGATTACAGAAGTGAGCCACCGTGCCCAGCCGAGGCTCAGATTTCTTTAGATGGGAGATGTGAATTCAAGAGTCATCTTCTAATGTTACGGTGAAGGCTGGTCAGAAGTACCTGATAAGGTCCATAGCTGGTTGCAGACACTTTTTAAAAAATGTCATTTCCAATAGATAAAATCTCCTGGTTGAAGTCTGTGGTCCTTCAAATTTTTGTTTCCCGGGAGCTCACTGTGAAAAGATTATTTTTGTCAATTATAATTTTTTGTTAATTATTTTGTAAGGGCACTGCAATAGCTGAATATGTCTCCCTTTAATATCATAGATGTACAATTCCTTGGAGATAATTTCATGGGTCTGCCTAATTTCAAACAGAGATAGCTGGTGTTTACCTAAAGGTGTCGACCTCAGATTAAGCAGAACCAGCAGAAGAACTTCTGACCAAGGAATTTAAAAAGGCTTGGTTAATTTTGCTAATTGAGTTTTGATTATTCCATTGCTGCATTTCACTAACCCAGATGATTGGGCGTGGTAAGCACAATGGAAATACTGGAGGATGGGCCAAAGTTTACATACCGATTGAATCATCCACCCGGTGAAGTGAGTTCCTCTGTTGCTACAAGTTCCAGAGGAATTCCCCGGATTGCAATACGTTTTTCTACAGCAATTTTACTCACTGCTGAGGCCACTGCTCTTCTGCATGGAAATGCCTCTGCCCAGTGAGAAAAACACATAAATCATTACCAGAACATATTTGTATGTTTTTGAGGGTGGCAACAGCATGGAATCTAATGATCATACCTCACAAGGGCCTCAGGTAAAGGGAGATGTCCTTATAATGGTTTTCTTGGATTATATTTTAGGCAACTGTGGCAATGACTGTCTATTTCGATCTTTGTGTTTGCAGAAAGTGAAAAGTTCCTCTTCGAATTTTCCCTTCTTGTTAAAGAATAAATCGTGTTAAAAATAATAGTTTCTTTTTTTTTTTTTTTTTTTTTTTTTTTTTTTTTGGGGGAGGGGGGGACAGAGTCTCGCTCTGTCACCCAGGCTGGAGTGCAGTGGCGCAATCTCGGCTCACTGCAAGCTCCGCCTCCTGGGTTCACGCCATTCTCCTGCCTCAGCCTCCTGAGTAGCTGGGACTACAGGCGCCCGCCACCACGCCCAGCTAATTTTTTGTATTTTTAGTAGAGACAGGGTTTCACCATGGTCTCGATCTCCTGACCTCGTGATCCGCCCGCCTCGGCCTCCCAAAGTGCTGGGATTACAGGCGTGAGCCACCGCGCCCGGACATTTCTTTTAAAAACTAACTTCCTTCAAGCCTCCTGGCTTTGTGCTAATAACTCTTTTTAAGCCCTGTCCTATGTGGCTGTTAAACATGCTCACAGACATGTAGTACATTCTATGTCCCAGAACCTCAACCAAGGTATCTGTGCTGGACCTGCTCGTGGGCACGCTCCAGCTCGCAGCCTATGCCCCTTCCCTATTTGGCATAAGCAACTTCCTCTTTCTTTTGTCTTTCCATTACTTTTACCTATTGAGAAAAGTTTTAAACTGTTAGCCAATCAGGTTTTAGTTTCGATTGTGAGGTCTGGCTCCAGCCAATGGAGACAGAACACAGTAGCAGGGACAAACTACGTCACGGATAAAAGTTGCTTCCCTCCTTTGTTCAGGTGTGCTTTCGCCATTGCTCCATCTGCGATGAGCACCCTTTCTGCAGAAAGTAAAAATGGCCTTGCTGAGAGGATTAAATTTATGTTCGAGTGCTGTTTCTTTGCAGCACTGGGGAACAAGCATTCTGTTTCTAAATAAACATTTTTACATGGTGTTTTAGGAACCCCTAAAGCATCTCCACCACTTTCATGTATTATACAAATAATAATGGAAGGTTATAATTTATACGTCCCAAAGGCGGAGCATTAGCAAGGTCACATTTGATCATTTCGAATGTTGGTGGATTTTCTTCTGCTGACTCTAAAGTCCTGGCATGTCCAGGACTTTTTAAGAGCGCATATAAGGACTGAGCTTTAAAGAAAAGTTTGGAATCTAATTTCTATAATATCCTGCCAGTCCCCCAAACCCTTTTGTTTACTGGATGTTGGTGGTGGAAAGCTAAAATTCCTTTCAGTCTATGTAGATTAATAGAAAGTTCTTCTTTAGATAATAAGTGGCCCAAGTACTTTTTTATAAAACTGAAGTTTTTTAGAAATTTTATGTCCCCTTAGGGCTGTTGTAATGAATGTATCCCATCTTCTGTAAAAGTTTGCTTATCTTCTGAGCAGAGGAGTAAACTGCCCATGTATTGTAATACATTTTTTTTTTTAAGAACAATTCAAAAGACCAGGCCCAGTGCCTCAGGCCTGTAATTCCAACATGTTGAGAGGCCGAGATGGGCGGATCACTTGGGGTTAGGAGTTCAAGACCAGCCTGACCAACATGGAGAAACTCTGTCTCCACTAAAAATACAAAATTAGCCAGGTGTGGTGGCGCATGCCTGTAATCCCAGCTACTCAGGAGGCTGAAGCGGGAGAATCCCTTGAACCCAGGAGGCAGAGGTTGCAGTGAGCCGAGGTGGCGCCATTGCACTCCAGCCTGGGCAACAAGAGCAAAACTCCATCAAAAAAAAAAAAAAAAAAAAAAAAAGGAACAAGTCAGTATCTAAAAGAACAGTTTTTGCGTCAGTTGGGCTCTCAGTGTGGCCCTGGGTATAGCTGTCTGTGTGTATCGTCTGCCTTCTCAAGTAAAGGTAAAGAGAAATCAATACTTTCATCCACAGAACTACTAAAGAATGTGCTACAAAAGTCCACTACAGTAAAATACTTTGATCAGGGTAGCCAAGAGGATTCTTCCAGTATCAGTGGAAGACTCTGACCATATTTGATCAAGTACTGCCTTTAGTAGGTTTTGTAATTCTTCATTATTCAATAATTCAGTGTCTTCTAGGGCAATATGGATTGCAAATGGGTTAGATTTTGAAACATTTTTTATGTCTAGTAACTCAGCTTTCTCATCTAATTCTAAATATGTTATCCCCCTTCGGGAGAAAAAAATGTGGGTATTATAATTCTAAGAAGTCTCTTTTTATAAGATGGATGGTAGCTGATAGAACCAGAAGGAAAATGTGAGTTCCTTGTAAAGGACCTAGTTGAAAAGTTATAGGCTGAGATTTACTTGCCATTACAGGAGTATTAGTGATACCTACCCTTTGAATTTTTTTTGACTCCAAGGAATAGAACCTTGTAACAAGGTGGAATTTATTACAGACAGTGCGGCTGCTGTATCAGCAAGAGGTTATGTCAGCAATGAGAACTTGTGTTCACTATTTAAAATAATTTTTATGGCCCGGCGCAGTGGCTCACGCCTGTAATCCCAGCACTTTCAGAGGCTGAGGCAGGTGGATCACAAGGTCGGGAGTTCGAGACCAGCCTGGCCAATATGTGAAACCCCGTCTCTACTAAAAATACAAAAATTAGCCGGGCATGGTGGTGCGTGCCTGTGGTCCCAGCTGCTTGGGAGGCTGAGGCAGAGGAGTCGCTTGAACCTGGGAGGCAGAGGTTGCGGTAAGTCGAGATTGCACCATTGCACTCTAGCCTGGGCAACAGAGCGAGACTCAGTCTCAAAAAAAAAAAAAAAAAAAATTATTTTTCCCAAAGTAGAGCCAGGGTCACACACTCAGGTATTTAAATTCTCTGGAAAAACCAGTAGGGTCCTGGTGAGCATCAAGAAATTCCTTGATTATACTTTTAAGTTCTACCTTTGACCATAACTGATGAACTGGGGCACGTAGTTGTCCCCTATCAGACACTGGCTGTTTGAGAAATGGCCTCAGAACAGGAGGAGGAGGAGGAGGAGGAAGAAAGGTGGGTCTGGGCTAGGTAGTGAATTCAGACAACAAAGGATAAAGAGAAGGAGTTGAGGGAGGAGGGGGAGAAATTTCAGTAGTCTTTTTAAATTCAGAAATTATTTTAGATAATGTTTTTCTCTCATAAAGAAATACCTTTATTAGAACTTCTTTTGGATGCTTCCAAATACCATAAAAAATAACTCTCCCAAAGATTCTGTGTGATCCTAGAGCCAGCGTTTTCCAATTGAGCAAACAAGTAAATGAGCTTGGTATTCCAAGGGTATCCGGCTTTGGTCACTGAAATTTTGTTTTTTCTCAAGTTATGTGAGACCATTTTTCTAAACATGACAAGAGGTGGCGCCATAAGCACTGCACAGGAATCCAGCTGGCGTTCCCAAAGATGGGTCCTTCCTGAAGGAGAAAGACTTGGTTTTGGATGGACGATTGTCTATAACATGAGTTCTCTTAAGTGACAAAAGCCTGTAAGGGAAAATCTGGTTACTCAAGAAGAAAGTTTAGACACGTCACTTAACTCAGCTCCAGAGCCTGGCCAGTTTTAAAGATTACAAATTTTGCTTAAGCCACGATTCGTTTCTTCTTTTCAAAGAGAAACTGCTTTCCCCTTCTCCAAATCTGAAGGAGAAAAAAGGTTGCAAACTTTAGCAAGACGAAAAAACCTTAACGTCGAAGGGCAGTGTAACCACACACCTGCAAACAGCTGACTCTTTGCCTTAAAACCAAGCTTCAACTCCAGCTCCATCAGGTGTGGACCTGGGTAGGCGGAACAGAGTTTGAACCTCAGCCCTGGGAGGCTGCCAGAGACCCCGATCAGTTCCCAGGCGGTCGGGTGAGCCAAGGCCGCTCCGCGGGTGCCAGCGCTCCGAGTGCCAGAGAAGTGGCTCGGATCACAGGAGGCTGGCGTCGGGCCCATCTGCAGGTGCCCAGATCCCAACCTAAAATCACACAGGGTCAGAATCTAATGTAAGGGGGGGTTTATTCAAAGGTGGTTGGAGGCTGGCCCACCCGGAAACACCAACTCCAGAGGAATGGAGTCCGCCCTCGGAAGCAGGGAGGCGAAGGGTGCCCTCGGGCAGGCAGAGGCCGAGGGGCTTTTAGCAGGATCGCGGCGTCCTTCCTACGAGGTGGGCGCAGTCACAGCGTTTGATGGGTGACGGGCAGGGCCTGTTTCGGGGAAGGGTACATTTAACCCGTCAGAGGGTGCGGCAGTCATGGTTTCCCGTCTTCTGGTCTAAGCAGTGCAGAAAACAGGGGAAGTTCATCTACAAGGGTCATGAACCAAGAAGGCCGGAGGTTTCCGTCCCCAGCACCGGAGAATCCCGGACCCGAGAAAGGAGGTGCGGGCGCACGGGAGCGGGCGGCCCCGGCTCTCGTGGGGCTTAAAGCGCGCAGACTGTGTTCAGGTTCACGCCTCTAAATGTATTTTTGCCATTTCTTAAGTCGCCTTAAAAATGTCCGTCACCATTTAGTCCTTTCATCAACCGAGCAGCGAGGGCGTCGGCGAGAAGCCAGGGAGGAGAAACGGCGCCTCTCTCGGGAATTTAGGTGGCAGCTTCAGCACCACACGTTTCAGCCTATTTTGGGGCCGCTTCCAGTGCGGTTAACGTAAATAAATAAATCCCCGAAACACCCCACGCGGACATCGGCGGGAGCCCAGCGCGGGAAGCCGCGGTGTGGAGCGCGGGCACCGGCGCGGGCTACGAGGGCCCACCCGCGCCTCGTCCAGGTCTCACTTGAGAGCAGCGTGAGCAGGGCCTGGGGCCGTCGTCCGGGACGCCCGCAGCCCTTTAGGATGGAGGCCGCCGTGACCTCCGCCACCGAAGCACCGCGCTCCGCCAGGCCTCTCAGCCGGCTGCCCGTCCCCGCCGCGCAGGCGCAGGAGCCGCGGCTGGCCCCTCGGTCACTCCTCGCCCATCCGCGCCGCGGAGGCGCACTGAGCCTCAGCCGCTCCCCTCACTACCGGGCGCCGTTCCTCCATCGCGCAGGCGCACTGAACCTCAGCCGCGCCGGGAGGCGGGCCGGATGGCGAGGGGGCGGAGCGAGCTCCTTTTTGAGGCTGCGCACTCGCGTGGCCCCGCCCCGCAGGTCTACTTCCGGCGCCGCGGCTCTTCCGGGCAGAGACAGCTTGTACTGCAGTCGGAGTTGTAACGAGCCCGTGACTGACCGAGCGACCGCCGACCATGGCTCCCGGAGTGGCCCGCGGGCCGACGCCGTACTGGAGGTTGCCCCTCGGTGGCGCCGCGCTACTCCTGCTGCTCATCCCGGTGGCCGCCGCGCAGGAGCCTCCCGGAGCGGGTGAGGGCGCCGGGGCGGGCGGGGCCGCGAAGGGGGCGGGGCGGCTGGTGGGTCCAGGTCGGGGTCGGGGTCCGGGTCGGGGTCGCGGCCAGGGCGCTGGGCTCGGCGGGCGGCCTAGGCCCACGGTCGCAGGCACTGCCCAGGCGGCGGCTTTTCGAGGGTCACGCCGGTCTGGCGGCCGCGGGATCTGCCTTCGCGGCTGGGGCGCGGGCCGGGGAAGAGACGCCTTTGTCTTTGTCTTTGTTTTGTCCAGTCTCTGCGGCCTCTCCTCGCGCGTGGCCGCGGGTTGGCCCTCGCCCGGCAGGCGGCACGCTTGGCACCTGCGGCCTCCCTTAGCCTCACTACGACCTCAGACAGCTCTCCTCGGGTTCGATCCCGAGCCGGGATGGCGGCTCACGACGTGCTCGAAGTCGCACAGCTGGTCGGGGGCAGGTCGGGATGGCGGCCCCAGGCCTCTGGAGGGTGATGGGGGCCGCGGCCGGCGTGTCTGTGCAGTCGCCGGCGTTCACGCCGCCCCTCCCTCCCGGCCACAGTTCCATGCACGGCAGCGAACGCTCGCACTTTATCTTATGCCTTACAAAGGAAGGCTTCTCCAAAACCAGGCTGTAGCATCTGATTTTGAAGCAAGCTGATTGCGGTTCTACGCTGTCCAGACCCGCAGGTGGCATTCTTCATTCGTTTATCCCATCTGCGCCAGGCCCTGCGGCCACGTTGGTGACCGACAGACATAGCTTCTGTCCTAGAGGAGCTGAGTCCCCGGGAGGCTGACCAAGAAAGAAGCAGTGAGGGCGCGGGGGCTGGAGGAGTGCTAGTGGAGGAAAGTACATGACAGGAGACTCAGAGTTCCAGAAACCGGGAGTGTTTATAGAGAGTGGCTTCCTGTGGGGCTGGGCCTCCAGGACCTGGTGGGCTGCGGGAAAATCCAGCAGGTTCTAAGCTGGAGAGTATCATGGTTGGACCTGTTTCAGAATATCATGCTGGTTTCCGTGTTTTGAGTTTCCAGGGGACCACTAGTGGTGGGGAATAGTGCCACCTTAACTTCAGTTTCCCGACCCTTACAATTAGGGTTGACCTGGGCCCAGCTTGAGGGGCTAATACTTTTCTCAACTCATGTTAGCCCAGGCTCTGTCAGGGTCTGCTTAGCATAGTAGAGCACTTTTTCTTTTTGTGACCTTATGGAATGTTTATTCCAGTGCGGGATTATTTGTGTTTCTTCTTATCTGTTTCCATGTGTACTTAGTGTTTGTGACGTTAGCAGTGCAGCTGCCTTGAAGTTTGTTAATCAAGGAGGCCAGTGGTACTGTACTGGGAACTTTTGGCCCACATTGAGTTTTAAGCACAAATGTGCAATGAATACGTTTCAACAAACGGAATGGGCGTTTGCCGGGAGAGTGTGTGATTGACTTGAAACTCGTATCAGTGGCTCCGGGGTGTGTTTGCTTGCATTGTTAAAGTGGGAGTGTTACGAAAACCACCCTGAGGTTTTTGTTTGACTACTGTGATTCCTTCTACTCCGCACTTCTGAAGGGTGCAGAGATGGGTGTGGACAAGTGGAGTGGACAGTTTGGGAATTAATCCAGAACTACCATTCGGTGTGTCAGCTGAAAAGCACTTCCTTCTCCTCTTGGAGACCGCTCTTGGTTGCTTCCACTTAGAGTAATCTCCAAGTCCCGGTGGGTGAACTGTTGTTTCTCTTACTGGGGACCCCTTGAAATAGGAAGAATGGTGCCACATCATGTTGGCATTCGCTGCCCAGGCACCCGTGGTGTCTGCGTGCCCCTTGTCCTTGGAGAGAGGGGCTATTTATAGCTTGGAGAACTTGCATCTTCCCACAGAGTACTTGCTTAGTGTGAGATTTTTTACTGCTTGTCATAGTTACAGGAATGTGACCACAATACTAATGTTTAAAACATTTTGTCTTCTTTACAAGGACACTGTGTGAATTTAAAGAATACATTATACCAATCTAAATCCAACGCTTTTAAGCATCTTTTTATGTGTTTTGATGGAGGAGAGACATTAAGAACCCATGGTGTATTGAAGATCTTTGGAGCAAGATTCTAGAAGTTAAAGAAACCTGGATAGGGCTTTTGGACCCCACTTTATTTATGTATGGGGTCAGACTCAATCCAAGAGCTTCATCTGGAGGAAAGACGACCTCGAAAAGGAGTTGGGACTACTGTCTGAGGGTTGGAGCAGTGTGGCCAGTGCAGGTCCCTGAGGTGGTGGGTGCCACCCAGCTGCTCCTTACATGGGGACTCCTGATGTGGAATGGGTATCTGTAGTTCACCCTGAGAAGCGTGGCTTTCTAACTTCACAGAGTGCTACAGTGTACACAGGGTTCACAGCGTTGATATATACTACTAGTCTTCAACTCTTTGTTTTGAAATAGTGGAATTTGCAAGAACGTTTTTTATCTCCATATCTGCCCTCTTTTCTCACCTGGGAATTGACAATGTAGTTGGTCTTTATGCCTCTGTCCCAGTGCAGAGTGGGCACCATGCTCTTTGGCCGTTGGTTCTGATGAGAACTGTAGCCTGGAGACTGCAGCCTGTGGCCTGCGGTGTGACAGGAGCATAACGAGGAAATACTTACACTTGCTGATGTGTTCCTTTGTGCTTAGTGTGTTTATTGACTCACCTGAAACTTCACGAAAGCACTCAAATGGGTCATGGAGGGTTGGTGTATCCTGACAGAAGAAAACTTTTTTTTTTTCCCCTTTAATTTTTGAAACAAATAAGACTGAAAGTTCTTTAAAAATTGATAAATGGAGTGTAAGTTGAAGCCTTGCAGTCATAGGACCTCAGAAGTCAGGGCAATCACATTCAGTGTCTGACTCAAGCAACGCAAGGGCAGTTTTTATCTCTGGTTTTCTAGCACATGGTTTTTCTGTATCTTTTGATGTGATAAGAGATGGTGATCTCTTAGAGAAATAAACACTGCTTGTCTCTGAAGCAGTAACAAATGATTCATGCTTTTCTTTTTTTTTTTTTTGAGATGGAGTCTTGCCCTGTTGCCCAGGCTGGAGTCCAATGGCATGATGTCAGGTCACTGCAACCTCCGCCTCCCATGTTCAAGTGATGCTCCTGCCTCAGCCTCTCAAGTAGCTGGGATTACAGGCACGTGCCATCACGCCCGGCTGATTTTCGTATTTTTAGTAGAGATGGGGTTTCGCCATGTTGGCCAGGCCAATCTCGAACTCCTGACCTCGGGTGATCTGCCCACCTCGGCCTCTAAAAGTTCTGGGATTACAGGCGTGAGCCACTGCACCTGGCCTTTCTTTTCTTCCTATGCAAGATGATGTGTTTTCAAAGGACAGAGTAGAATGACCTTTTCCCATCTTTGATGTTATTTTCATAAGGACTGTAAACATTGGTGTTTTCCCCCTTATTGAAAGGCCGCCCTGTTCTTGGCCTGCTGGGAGCAGGAGGAATGTTGGGCGGTGTTTCTCTCCCTCTTCCTCTCATGCCTCTCCGCTGACTCAGACTGACTGATGATCCAGAGGTCTGGGGGTCGATGGAGTTGATCGTGTGTGTTTTGGAGCTCAGTTCTTGTAGTTCACACAAGACCTAGTTATCAGAAAGAAGCTTTAAAAATGAAAATCCCCATGAATGAGAACGGCATCATCCCTGTCGCTTGTAGCCACTGTAGGGCTGAGGAGAGGAAGCACATGCACCCTTCCTGGTAGATGACTTTTCAGGAAGGACTCCAGTGGGTGTGTCGGGCATGCCTTGTGTCTCCTTGCCCAGGTTGTGTTTAGAAAGACCTCAGAGGTGCCGGGCGCGGTGGCTCAAGCCTGTAATCCCAAAGACGGGCGGATCACGAGGTCAGGAGATCGAGACCATCCTGGCTAATACGGTGAAACCCCGTCTCTACTAAAAATACAAAAAACTAGCCGGGCGAGGTGGTGGACACCTGTAGTCCCAGCTACTCGGGAGGCTGAGGCAGGAGAATGGCGTAAACCCGGGAGGCGGAGCTTGCAGTGAGCTGAGATCCGGCCACTGCATTCCAGCCTGGGTGACAGAGCGAGACTCCGTCTCAAAAAAAAAAAAAAAAAAAAGAAAGACCTCAGAGGTGCAGAAAGTTAAAGGAATAGTGCAGTGAAGTCCTGGATACCCTTCTGTTCTCAGCATTGACTCCGTTTGCCTTAGCACTCTCTCTCTAGATCTCCTTGTTATTTTTAAAATTTATAATAAAATTGTTTGTGTCTTATTTTTAAAAATTGGTTCAGGCCAGGTGCGGTGGCTTACGCCTGTAATCCCAGCATTTTGGGAGGCCAAGGCGGGTGAACCATGAGGTCAGGAGATCGAGAACATCCTGGCTAACACAGTGAAACCCCATCTCTACTAAAAATATAAAAAATTAGCCAGGCGAGGTGGCGGCGCCTGTAGTCCCAGCTACTCGGGAGGCTGAGGCAGGAGAATGGCATGAACCCAGGAGGCGGAGCTTGCGGTGAGCCCAGATTGCGCCACTGCACTCCAGCCTGGGCGACAGAGCGAGACTCCATCTCCAAAAAAAAGAAAAAATTGGTTCAGCTGAGCACAGTCGCTCACACCTGTAATCCCAGCACTTTTGGAGGCCGAAGTGGGAGGATTGCTGGAGGCCAGGAGTTCAAGACCAGCCTGGGTGACATAGCAAGACTCCATCTCTACTCATATTTTAAAAATGTATTGTAAATTGACAAATCACAATTGTGTTGCCTGTTGTTATTTTGACCAAACCGTTTGAGAGTAAGTTACTATTGTGACCTTTATCCCTACATTCTTCAGAGTTTATCTCCTAAGAAGGAGGCTGTTCTTCTACATAACTGAAATTTATATAATTATCAAAAGCTAGACATGTAGCATTGATATGATATCATTGAATACCTGATTTAACTTCCAATCCGCGTACAAATTTTACCAGTTACCCCAACAATGTCCTGTTCCTACCCGCTGAGATCCAGGACCACAAGTTGCGTTTGATTGTTGTGTCTCTTTAATCTCCATTGATCTAGAATAGTTCCTCTTTGTTTTCAGAAAGCCAGTTTGTGGAAGGACCCTCAGTGGGTCTTACCGGTTGTTTCCTTTTATTCGATTCAGGTGTGCTTTGGCGGGAGCATGGCGCAGTGATTCTGTCCTCTCAGTGTCCTCCGTGGGGGGCACATGCTGTCACTTTGTCCCATCATCGTGTTGTTCTGGGTTATGGTGGCAATAACTGATCTCTTGGAAGGTGCCACCTTCTCCCCCTGAGTAATGACTCACCTGTGGGGAGGTGCTTTGAGACTATCTTGTCAGTCCACAGGCAGACCCAGTGGACTTGGCATCTTCGGGGAATTCTTGCCTGCGTTAGTGTTGGCTGTGATGATTGTAAAATGGGGGCTTCTCAACTCATCATTTCTTCAGCGTTTGCCACTCGGCCTTCTCTTTATTCCATGTCAGTATGGATTCTAGGGCTTAGAGTTCATGACTGTTATCATTTATTTTGATGTTCAGTTGGCCCAGATTTGGCCAGAAAGACTCCCTCCAGGCTGGCTTCTGGATCCTCTAGCCATTCGTTCCTATCTGTGCCACTCTCAGGCACTGCACACTGTCTGTGGCTCATCTTGTGCACTTTCTGCCCCACTTCTGGAAGCAGCCATTTCTCCAAGGAGCTCTGCTTCCTGCTGGGGGGGAACAGCATCTGGAAACCAAGAGCTGGGCACCAAGAATACACGTCTGCTGCTGAGTGTTATCCTTTCTAGGCCCTTTCAGTGGACAGAGCTGGGAGTTGAATTTTAAAACCAAGAGTTCATCATGGTGCCCGTCACATTGCAACACCACGGGGGTCTGTGCCCACCATCAGCCTACCGTTGCTCCTTCCTCCCACAGTGCCAAGTCACTGGGGACTTCGAAATGTCAGCAGTGCTGTTCTTATCAAAGTACCCTGTAACCCTGCCTCCCAGCAGTGATTTCAGAAATTAAGGCTTTTCACTGGTTGCCAGTTTTCTTTACCTCCCTTGGGCTGAATACAACCTGTTGTTTCAAGTATCTAAAGTGGCTTAAAATAAACTTCTACATAAACTGAATAGCACACCCCTAGAGATTCTGAGAAAAGTACTACTTAGTGATAATTGCTATAGAACATGTGACAAAATGTGCTTTCATTTCAAATAAAGTGCAGATTTATTTAGAAAAGTGGAGTGTAGGACTACACTGTTAAATAGAAGGATCCCAACAATGGACTCGATGTGTTATTAGTTCCTCTTGGTAAATGTAATGAGTGAAATTGTAAGTTAAAGCTGAAGCCCTTTCCCTCCATTTCATCATGAAACTCTTCACATGTACAGCAAAGCTGAAGGATTTTGTGGTGCGCGGCTGTGTACCCGCCACCTCAGGCGTGTCGCCACGCTTCGCTGTGTTGCATTTGTCCAGGTGTCCCCACAGCCTTCCATTCCTGCATGAGCGTCAGGCACAGACGTGAGCGTCAGGCACAGATGTGAGCGTCAGTCACAGACGTGAGCGTCAGTCACAACGTGAACATCAGTCACAGACGTGAGTGTCAGTCACAACTTGAGTGTCAGGCGCAGGCATGAGTGTCAGTCACAGACATGAGCGTCAGTCACAACGTGAGCGTCAGTCACAGATGTGAGCGTGCTCTTCTGCTTTCACTGTGCCTGTCAGGGACCAGAGTTCAGAGTTGTCTTGCTTTTTCTTTTGAGATACATTTTTCATACAGGGAAATGTGGGAAACTTAATTGTGCTGTTCAGTGAGTTACACCCATATAGCCGGGACCGAGACAGACCCTCAATCTGGAAGATTCAGCCTCCCCCATGCATGGCTGCCCCCAGGCAGCCATTGCCCCCCTCCCTCCATAGGTGAGTCTCACGTTTTCTAGAGCAGCATGGCCACGAAATTACACGGTAGGGTCTTTTGTGGAAGGCGTCTTTCACTCACATGATGTGCTTCAGACTCATCCGTGTTTTACATAGGCCAGTGTGTTTCTTTTCATCGCTGAACAGTGTTAGTGATTGCACAGCCACATAGCTCACCTCTAAAGGAGAGACACAGAAATCAGCCTTTTGTGTTTGGAATGCCTTTTCCAAAGATCCCTTCATCCGGGAGCCACATGTTTGCTATTCTTGATGCCCTGCTGGTATCGTGTGAGTGTTCCAGTCTGTCTGTCCACCCTCCTACAGAGTGACATCTGGGCTGTGTTCACTTGGGGCTGTCACAGGGCGTTCCTGCGCAGGTCCGTCTGTGGATGCGGGCTCCCTCTCTCCTGGATGAAATATAAGAGTGGAATTGCTGAGTCATAGGTGGTCGCATGTTTGTTTAGGAGCCGCTGCCAGACCTTCTTTGCAAATGATTGAGCCACTTACACTTCCAACACTGTGTGAGAGTTCTGTTGCTGTACATCCTTGCCAACATTTGCTATTGTCATTCTCTTTAATTTTAGCCATTCTGGTGGGTGTGTAGTCATCTCTCGTTGGAGTTTTAATTTGCATTTCTCTAGTGACTGGTGATGAGCACAGAGCTCTTTTCAACGTGCACTGTGTGTGTGTGTGTGTGTGTGTGTGTGTATGTATTATGGGATTGGGGGAGTAGGCAGTCAGTGTGCATGTGTGTTATAGGATTGGGGGATTAGGCAGTCAGCTTTGTGTGTGTGTGTGTGTTACAGGATTAGAGGAGTGGGCAGTCAGCTTTGTGTGTGTGTGTGTGTGTGACAGGATTGGGGGATTAGGCAGTCAGCTTTGTGTGTGTATGTGTGTGTGTTACAGGATTGGAGTGGGCACTCACCTTTGTGTGTGTGTGTGTTATGGGATTGGGGGAGTAGGCAGTCAGCTTTGTGTGTGTGTGTGTGTGATGGGATTGGGGGAGTAGGCAGTCAGCTTTGTGTGTGTGTGTGTGTGTGTGTGTGTTATGGGATTGGGGGAGTAGGCAGTCAGCTTTGTGTGTGTATGTGTGTGTGTTACAGGATTGGAGTGGGCACTCACCTTTGTGTGTGTGTGTGTGTGACGGGATTGGGGGAGTAGGCAGTCAGCTTTGTGTGTGTGTGTGTGTGTGTGTGTGTGTGTGACGGGATTGGGGGATTAGGCAGTCACCTTTGTGTGTGTGTGTGTGTGTGTGTGTGTTACAGGATTGGGGGAGTAGGCAGTCAGCGTGTGTGTGTGTGTGTGTGTGTGATGGGATTGGAGTTAGTCAGCGCGTGTGTGTGTGTGTGTTATGGAATTGGAGTAGGCAGTCAGCACGCGTATGTGTGTGTGTTATGGAATTGAAGTAAGCAGTCAGCGTGTGTGTGTGTGTGTGTTACGGGATTGGGGGAGTAGGCAGTCAGCGTGTATGTGTGTATGTGTGTGTGACAGGATTGGGGGAGTAGGCAGTCAGCGTGTGTGTGTGTGTGTGTGTGATGGGATTGGGGGAGTAGGCAGTCAGCGCGTGTGTGTGTGTATGTGTGAGTGACGGGATTGGAGTAGGCAGTCAGCGTGTGTGTGTGTGTGTGTGTGTGTGACGGGATTGGGGGAGTAGGCAGTCAGCGCGTGTGTGTGTGTGTGTGTGTGACGGGATTGGGGGAGTAGGCAGTCAGCGCGTGTGTGTGTGTGACGGGATTGGGGGAGTAGGCAGTCAGCGTGTGTGTGTGTGTGTGTATGTGTGAGTGACGGGATTGGAGTAGGCAGTCAGCGTGTGTGCGTGTGTGTGTGTGACGGGATTGGGGGAGTAGGCAGTCAGCGTGTGTGTGTGTGTGTGTGTGACGGGATTGGGGGAGTAGGCAGTCAGCGCGTGTGTGTGTGTGTGTATGTGTGAGTGACGGGATTGGAGTAGGCAGTCAGCGTGTGTGTGTGTGTGTGTGTGTGACAGGATTGGGGGAGTAGGCAGTCAGCGCGTGTGTGTGTGTGTGATGGGATTGGGGGAGTAGGCAGTCAGCGTGTGTGTGTGTATGTGTGAGTGACGGGATTGGAGTAGGCAGTCAGCGTGTGTGTGTGTGTGAGAGAGACGGGATTGGGGGAGTAGGCAGTCAGCGTGTGTGTGTGTGTGTGTGTGTGTGACGGGATTGGGGGAGTAGGCAGTCAGCGTGTGTGTGTGTGTGTGTGTGTGTGACGGGATTGGGGGAGTAGGCAGTCAGCGTGTGTGTGTGTGTGTGTGTGTGTGACGGGATTGGGGGAGTAGGCAGTCAGCATGTGTGTGTGTGTGTGTGTGTGACGGGATTGGGGGAGTAGGCAGTCAGCATGTGTGTGTGTGTGTGTGTGTGATGGGATTGGGGGAGTAGGCAGTCAGCGTGTGTGTGTGTGTGTGTGTGTGTGACGGGATTGGGGGAGTAGGCAGTCAGCGCGTGTGTGTGTGTGTGACGGGATTGGGGGAGTAGGCAGTCAGCGTGTGTGTGTGTGTGTGTGTGACGGGATTGGGGGAGTAGGCAGTCAGCGTGTGTGTGTGTGTGTGTGTGTGTGTGTGACGGGATTGGGGGAGTAGGCAGTCAGCATGTGTGTGTGTGTGTGTGTGTGTGTGACGGGATTGGGGGAGTAGGCAGTCAGCTTGGTTGCGTGTTGGAAGTTATTCATGCCGTCGCTCTTGCTTCTGACTGGCTTGAGTTCCAGAGCTGTTGGCTGCGTGGAGTTGGACCCCTTCCTTAGGAGCAGTGCTGTGAGTAGCGGGCAGAATCCCAGGGTGTTCTGCATGATTGGAGCAGGCTGGCTCGCCGGGCCTCTCCCTCGGTGCAGGGAGCTTAGCCCAGTCTGGGGTGAGGCTGTTGGGACTGGGACCATGCTTTGTCACGTGAGAGCTGTAGGTGAGTCTGAAGACACAAGCGTGCTGCTTGGCAGTGTTGCTGGCGTTGGTGTGGCCTTGGATGGAGGCTCTTGGGTTCCCAAAAGAGTAGGTGCTGATGAGCGGAAGGTCCCAGCGGGTTCGTGGCTAGTGATTACACGACCGCAGGGCGCACCTCCTCTCGCAGAGGGATCTGAAACACCGCCCTCTGTGTTGGGACTCTTCTCTCCCAGAAGAGCCCTTGCGGACGGGAGCTGCGTGTTAATGCTCTTGGTGCCCTGCCTGCCGCGGGATTCCTGAACACTCGTTCCAGATGCCTTGAAGAAGGCTTGTTACCAGCAGGGCTCAGGAAGAGGACCTTCATTTGGTAATTCCAGATCAGAGTTTCTTGGTGCTACGCCCCTCACTGGTGCCCACTCTGCCCTTCTGGACGAATATTTACACTGCCTGATTCTCAGTGACTGACTTGTCTCTTGCCTCTTTCCTGCAGCTTGTTCTCAGAACACAAACAAAACCTGTGAAGAGTGCCTGAAGAACGTCTCCGTAAGTAGCACGCGGACTAGAGACTACAGTGCCGTCCAGACCGTCCAAAGGCACACGGGCTTTCGCTAGGTCCAGGGAGCCGCCGGGATGTGTGGAGGGCTCTGTTGTTTGGGATTTGGGGTGATGGTTTTTTGAATAGTTACTGTTACTTCAGCCCTTTCAGGCATATCAGACCTTCTCCTGACAACTGCAGTTACTGTCTGAGCATGGTCAGTATCCGTGATTTCACTCGTGTGCACACGGGGCCACACTGCGTGCTCAGCACTGCAGTCAGCCTTCCTCACGAGGCCCCTAGCGAGAAATTGGGCTGTCCGGAAAGCTGCACCCTAAGGCTGGGAGCCCGTGTTTCCCAGGCTGTCAGGGGCTGCAGCAGAGGCTGCTTTCTGAGCTCCTCACACAGGATTGGAAGGGGCAGAGCAAGGAGAGAAAGGCACCAGCCCTCTGGGCCGGTGGGCCAGGCTGTCCTTAGCACTCTCTGGTCGTGATCTGGGGCTCAGGTTTGGATTTTGTCCCTGCGTCTTTTAAATACCTGTGTGCCCTTCAACAAGAGGGTAGCAGTCTAGAGCAAAGTTCCCTAAGCCTCCACGGTGTGGGGTGGGGCCCAAGACTCCCTGGGGTACCTTCCCATTGGAGTCTGATGCAGATGTCCACCTGGGAGAAGGAGCACCCATGGTGGGGAAGCAGCGTCACAGTGCAGGTCTTGTTAAAGACGTGTGAACAGGGTCCTTTGGCTTTCTCTGCATGGTGGCCTGCTCTCAGGCCAGCCTGGCTGGCACCTCTTAGGCTTGCCTTGCTGCGCAGCCCTTGGTTCGGCAGCACCCACGTCTCCTCGCAGCACCGTGAAGTCAGCGTGGGAAACCTGAGGGAAGGCCTGCGGCGAGTGGAAGTGGTTAGGCAGAAAACAGCATCCTGTGAGGCCTTTTTCTTGGGATACCTGAGAGGCCACCCCCTGCCCCTTCCAGACAGGGGTTTAGCAAGTGTTGAGAACTGCAGGGTGAGGCTTCCTTTTCCCGACAGTGAGGTTTGAGGACATGAGGAGGCTGGGAAAGATGTATTAGGTGATTTCCATTCCAAGGTGTGAGCCATATTCTCAAAAAACAGTTGTTCCTGCACGAGACAGTGGCGTAGGTTTGAGACACATCTGTCAGTTTGTGGGACTTAACTGGACACTTGCATTTGCTGATTAAAAATTGAAAGATGGGCCGGGCGCGGTGGCTCACGCCTGTAATCCCGGCGCTTTGGGAGGCTGAGGCAGGCGGATCACAAGGTCAGGAGATTGAGACCATCCTGGCTAACACGGTGAAACCCCATCTCTACTAAAAATACAAAAAATTAGCCGGGCGAGGTGGCGGGCGCTTGTAGTTCCAGCTACTCGGGAGGCTGAGGCGGGAGAATGGCGGGAACCCGGGAGGCGGAGCTTGCAGTGAGCTGAGATCACACCACTGCACTCCAGCCTGGGCGACAGAGCGAGACTCCGTCTCAAAAAAAAAAAAAAAAAAAAAAAAATTGAAAGACGCTGTTTCTGTAGTTTCAGATCTAGACATTGGTGATGTTGAACTTGCTCCAGTGCCCTGGTCCTGGTGCATTTTCTAGTTGGTGCTTCTTTTTAGTCTCTGGGTTTTTCCATTGGAAGTCATTTCAGCCTTAAACACAGCTGACAATTGGATGTGGCTTTGTAGGCTAGAGCGTGTTTTTGCCGTAGTGCCCTGTGTAACCCTCACCACCCTGGGCGGGGTGTGGTGATGGCAGCCGTCTCGTGGATGAGGCGGGGCCGAGGGACTTGCCCAGGTCATCGTGGATGGGGCCGGTCCAGAAGGGCTGAAGGCCTGACTCCAGTTCTGACCCAGACAGGGCAGTGAAGGGGGCCGCTTGCCCCGCAGCCAGCTCCAGGCCTGCGCGGGCGTGTTCTTGGGCACACAGGAGGTTTCTGGAAGGAGGTGTCTGTGCCTGGGAGGCCTCAAGAGGACCCTGCATGTTGAAACAGAGGCTATGGTGGGCTGTGTCTCTGCTGCTGAGGCTGTGGTGGGCTGTGTGTCTGCTGCTGAGGCTGTAGTGGGCTGTGTGTGTCTGCTACTGAGGCTGTGGTGGACTGTGTGTGTCTGCTGCTGAGCCTGTGGTGGGCTGTGTGTCTCCTGCTGAGACTGTGGTGGGCTGTGTGTCTCCTGCTGAGGCTGTGGTGGGCTGTGTCTGTGCTGCTGAGGCTGTGGTGGGCTGTGTGTCTGTGCTGCTGAGGCTGTGGTGGGCTGTGTGTCTGTGCTGCTGAGGCTGTAGTGGGCTGTGTGTCTCTGTTGCTGAGGCTGTGGTGGGCTGTGTGTGTCTGCTGCTGAGGCTGTGATGAGCTGTGTCTCTGCTGCTGAGGCTGTGATGGGCTGTGTCTGTGCTGCTGAGGCTGTGATGGGCTGTGTGTGTCTGTGCTGCTGAGGCTGTGGTGGGCTGTGTGTGTCTGCTGCTGAGGCTGTGGTGGGCTGTGTGTCTCTGCTGCTGAGGCTGTGGTGGGCTGTGTGTGTCTGTGCTGCTGAGGCTGTGGTGGGCTGTGTGTGTCTGCTGCTGAGGCTGTGGTGGGCCGTGTGTCTCTGCACTGCTGCCTGAGCTGCTTGCTATGTGCATATTACTTAATCGATCAGAAAAGCAACACAACAACAACCAGAGAAGAGAATGCCGTGTCCTCCCAATGAGCTCCTGTGGCTCATGGTACCACTGTCATGGAAAAATGGAAAATCAGACATTTACAACTTGAGCCATTTGAAAAGGGAGGATTAGCCAAAAATCATTAATTGCAAGCAAAACCCCTGAAATTTAAGATACTCCCAAATGACCAAAATAAACAGGGTTTAACTGTTACTTGTTATGTTATACTGGAAACCACTTAAACAGGACACTAAAGTGGTCACTGTATAAGTAGCCCTGGGAAAGAAAGCCCAGGGGACATTGTAATGTTTTTTTGTGACAACAACTTTCGCCCTAACCTGGGCCAAAAATGTCATGACTTTCTATCCTATATCCTATTAAAAAGTCAGCAACACTGTAGTTAATGTGGAGATTTGAAGTAACAGGCAGTCTGGACTTGGGTCTGGTCTTGGGCTGGTGCATCAGGTGCTGCCGAACGGCAGTTCTTTTTTTTTTTTTCCTTTTGAGATGAGTTTCACTCTTGTTGCTCAGGCTGGAGTGCAACGATGCAATCTCGGCTCACCGCAACCTCCACTTCGTGGGCTCAAGCGATTCACCTGCCTCAGCCTCAGGAGTAGCTGGGATTATGGGCATGCGCCACCACACCCAGCTTGTTTTGTGTTTTTAGTGGGGACGGGGTTTTTCCATATTGGTCAGGCTGATCTCGAACTTCCCACCTCAGGGGATCCGCCCACCCGGCCTCCCGAAGTGCTGGGATTACAGGCGTGAGCCACCGCGCCCGGCCTGAATGGCAGTTCTTTTACCCCTTCCTGTGCCACCTGCCTGCGTGCTAGGCTGTTTCCTGGCTCACAGAGCACTTGTGGGCCTCGTTGTGTACCACCGTGGCATGTGCTGGGCCCAGCTCTGGGCTCTTACACACACATACGGGTGTGATGGTGTTGTCTCCACACCACTGCGGCCTCATACCTGATGTTCGAGGGGCTCAGACGAGCATCCATGAGGTTCTCTCCAGCTCTCGGTTTAGGGCAGGCTGAGCCTTAGTTGCATCATCTTTCAAGTTGTGCAACTTAGTGCATTTGTGAAGGTCAGAGGTAGGAAGCATGGTCCTTTCTACAGATGGTGACCATGCTCACCAAAGTCCATTCAACAAAAACTCAGTGAGTGCCTGTGATGGGCCAGGCTATGTCCTGCGTTCTTGGGATGCTTCAGTCAGTGATGTGCATGGGTGCCCAGCGTGCAGGGAGGAGAGGTCTACAGAAGCACACCTCACAGGAGGTGAGGAGGGGGTGGAAGCAGGTGGTTGTGTCCAGTCGGTTGGTCAGGGCAGGGCTCATCTGGTCAGTGGGGAGCCACACAGATGTGGGGAGAGTACTCCAGGCAGCACAGGCAGCATGAGCTGAGGCTGTGAGCAGGAGGTGGGGTTGGCAGCACAGAGGCCCTGTCGCCTCAGTAGGGTGAGTTGTGGAAGAGGTGTGAGTGACGCGGGCCTTGATGAGTCCGTGGAGAGCTGACAGGGCTGCTGGCTGCTGTGCTGGGTGTGAACTGAAGGGCGGTGAGGGTGAAGGCAGAGACACGGTGGGAGGGGGAAGGCTGAGCCTTTACAGCCATCCACAGAGTAGATGCACTGGTGGGCTGTGGGCAGAGCCAGGACAGTTCTTCCTTTGTTTTTTCTGTTGTGTTTCTAACGCTTATTTAATGTTGGTCTCTTTCAGTGTCTTTGGTGCAACACTAACAAGGCTTGTCTGGACTACCCAGTTACAAACATCTTGCCACCTGCTTCCCTTTGTAAATTGAGCTCTGCACGCTGGGGAGTTTGTTGGGGTAAGTCATTGTTTTCATTTGCTTCTTGCAAAATCAATGCTTCTTTGAAAATAGTAGTATGGGCTGGGTGCGGTGGCCCACATCTGTAATCCCAGCACTTCGGGAGATGGAGGCGGGTGGATCATAAGGTCAGGACATTGAGACCATCCTGGCCAACATGATGAAGCCCCATCTCTAAAAAAAATACAAAAAATGCGCATGGTGGTGCGCACTTGTAATCCCAGCTACTTGGGAGGCTGAGACAGGAGAATCGCTTGAACCCGGGAGGCGGAGGTTGTAGTGATCCGAGATTGTGCCACTGCACTCCAGCCTGGCAACAGAGCGAGATTCCGTCTCAAAAAAAGAAAATGGTATTATGTGCCCAGTTAGCAGAAGTTGCTAGAAAATGTGATGCCGGTAGCTCTGTGACTCCCAGGGAGAGGCTGGGAAGCCAGGGGTGATCTGGTGACCGGGAAAGCAACCCTGGACCTCCTTCCAGGTTAACCCCAGCACTGAGCTCTATCTCACCATGTTACAGAAGGTGTGGGGGAAGGGCGAGTTGGAAGGCAGTGTGTCTGACTTCTCTGCTCAGTATGTTTTGTTCATGTGTCACCCCGAAACTCATCTATGAATTCCCCTAGAATCTCCAGTTTTCCCAGCTTGAGAATCCCTGCTTAGCGTGGACACAGCCCTCTTTCTTGTGTGTGTATCTTTGTATATTTGATTTTGCGGGCATTTTTTAATTAGGGGTATCAGCTCTTGTAAGATTCAAATTGTTTCCTAGTTTGCCTTTTTGCCTTTTTTTTTTTTTTTTTTTGAGACAGAGTCTGGCTGTGTTGCCCAGGCTAGAGTGCAGTGGCGCGATCTCGGCTCACTGCAAGCTCTGCCTCCCAGATTCACGCCATTCTCCTGCCTCAGCCTCCCGAGTAGCTGGGACCACAGGCGCCCGCCACCACGCCCGGCTAATTTCTTGTATTTTTTAGTAGAGACGGGGTTTCACCGTGTTAGCCAGGATGGTCTCGATCTCCTGACCTTGTGATCTGCCTACCTCGGCCTCCCAAAGTCCTGGGATTACAGGCGTGAGCCACTGCGCCCAGCCCCCTAGTTTGCCTTTTAAATCAGTTTGTGGTGTGTTTTGTTACCTGGAACTCATTATTATGTAGTGGAATTTATTCATCTTTTAGGCTTCAGGTTTTGGGGTAATACGTAGGGTTCCCAAGCTTTGTAAAGGAGCAGTGTTTTCTTAAGGTGTTTTGATGATTCCTTTTGTTTATTTGCATCTTGGGTCCCTCTGCAACTTACATCTTATTTATGGCTCTTCTAATTGATTTCCATTTCAAAATCTCTCAGGCTCCACCTGAAACAACTTGTTGCCAGTGTTGAGACCCTAGAGAATTCAGAAGTTTGTGTGGTGGTGGTGGTTGTAGTGTGGGATGTCTGGCAGGGGAGGTGGTGGTGTGTGTGCACATTCATGTGTGATGTGTGTACTGTGTGTGATGCGTGTGTGTGTGTGTGTGTGAACATTCATGTGCCCATCATGTCTTGTGTGTGCCTGTCATGTCTGCCCAGGGCCTGGTCATGCCTGCCTCCACCTTGCCTCGTCCCTTCCTTCCATGGAACTTCCCTTAATGACCACTCTGTAAAGACAACTCCTGGACCTGGGGAGCCTTGCCCTTTGGAGCATCTGTTCTGGAGGTGTTTTTAGTGGCACATAGCTTCTGATGAAGTGCACACATCTGAAGTCTCCCTCTGCTTGGACTGTGGTTTATAGCCTACACAGTGCACACACGTGTGCGTACATACGTTCAGTGCATTTTTGCATACGTATACAGGTGATCACCACTCACAGCAAAGTAGGTAGGACTTCCAGGACTCTCAGAAGGCCCAGTTCCTGTCAGGACCCCCACGGGAGCCCCTGACTGGACTTCCCGTCACCACAGATGAGTGTCACTGGTTCCAGCCTTTATGTGGAGGAAATCCTGTGCTTCATTGGACGTTTTATTCAGTGTGTGCCTGAGATTCATGTCAGTTGCCTGCACCAGTTGTCTGTCTCGTGCAGTGTTCTACAGTTGTTCAGCCACGCTGCCCCCCAGGGACGTCTGGGTCCCTCTGGTGCTGCCGCCCAGGGACGTCTGGGTCCCCCTTGTGCTGCCGCCCAGGGATGTCTGGGTCTCCCTCGTGCTGCCGCCCGGGGACGTCTGGGTCCCTCTGGTGCTGCCGCCCGGGGACGTCTGGGTCCCTCTGGTGCTGCCGCCCGGGGACGTCTGGGTCCCCCTCGTGCTGCTGTGAGCCGTCTTGTGTTGGCGCTGGCACAGGTGCTCACTTCCGGAGGCGCGTAGGAGTGGAGTTGCTGTGTCACAGCGCATATCTGTGTTTAGCCTTAGTACATCTGCCAGACGTTTTTGGAGTGGCTGTACCAGTTTGGCCTCCCCCAAGCAATGTGGGACTTGGTTGCTCCACATCCCTCCCAATGTTTAGGGTCACCAGTCACCCTAAGTTTAGTCCATCTAGTGGGTATGTCGTGGTGTCTTGTGCTTCTCATCTGCATTTCTGCAGTGACTGGCCGGTCATGCTGAGCACCTTTATAAGTGGTGGGCGTTTCTGACAATTCTCTTGTGAAATGAAATTCCCACACGAGGGTGCCGAAGTGGATGGACACACAGTGCCCAACCCTGCACACGAGAGCGACAGCAGGTGACTAGTCACAGCCACAGCGGGGAGGGGACACTGCCACACAGGGTCCGGCAGGGGAACAGGGCTCGGGGAGGCAGCCGTGTTGTGACAGGAGTGTGGCATGCGATGGCCTTGTTTGGTTAATTCTGAGGCTGAGAGGGAACTGACACCCGCTCCTGCGGGAGAAACAGGAAGTGTGCCTGGCCCTGCCGAAAGGAGGAAGAGGCTGTCTGAGCTGAGAGACCTTGTCCAGCCTTGTCCACGGGAGCAGAGTAGGGAGGAGAAGTTGTACCTGGGCCTTCAGGGCCCTCCTGGTTTCACCAGATGCCATGGTGCACATGATAACCAGTTTTAGGTCTCGCACCACAGGTCCTTGTTTATTCTTACAAATAACCTTAGAACCATTTTTATCCAGTTCTAGGCAAAATTATTTTGGAGCTTTAATTGTAATGACCTGAAAAACACGCTCACTTGGAGGAAAATGAGATGTCTACAGCATTGGCCGTTGGTCCAGAGGCAAAGATGCCTCTCTTTGCCAGGCCTTTCCTCAGCGTTGGCCATTGGTCCCGAGGCAGGATGCCTCTCTTTGCCAGGCCTCTCCTGCGTCCTTTGGTTCAAGTTCAAGTTCATGGGTTTTACCCTGTAGAATCAGCAAAAAGGAGCCCAAAGTGTGTTTCCCATTGTGACAGGATTTGTTTGTTTTTTAACTAGTTTTAGCTGCTAATCAGAAAAGCTATCTGAGGGGTTGATATGTTTTAGGGCTAGCCATCTTGTTGATCTCATTGGGTTTTTTAGTTGATTTTTCTGGAGTTCTCCAGTCAAAAAATGCCATCTTCTGCCAATGAAGATCCCCTCTGTAGTTCTCCCTATTACTATAATTTTTGCAATTCTATACTTCCAGAACAGGTCAGAGAAAAAAAAAACACAGGATTAAAAAGTTCAAAAGGCATTTGATGAGATGTAACCTCCTATTCCTGATTTTCAAACTTTTTAAATAAACTAAGAAATGAATTCTGTTAAAAGAGTAACCCACTAGAAGTGGATCTCAGGGTCCAGGACAGCAGAGGGGTGAGGCTGAGGGAGCCCCAGAGGCCTGGCTGTCAGCCTCCTTGCCAGGGCCCAGGCGTGCAGCAAGTGTTCACTCCCAGCCCCTGGAGGTCAGAGGTTGTCACCTGTGGTGGTGGCACAGCTATTAACTGTAGTTAAAAACAGTGAATCATGTGGTAATCTACTGCCCAGGGGAGTTTGCTTATAAAGCCATCTTCAGGAGGCTGGGTGGGTGTTTTTGTTTTTTTCGAGATGGTGTCTTGCTGTGTTCCCCAAGCTGGAGTGCAGTAGTGCAGGCATGGCTCACTGCAGCCTCAACCTCCCGAGCTCAAGCGATCCTCCCACCTCAGCCTCCCATGTCGCTGGGACCAGAGGTGCATGCACCACACCCAGCTAGTTTTTAAAAAATTTTTGTAGAGATGGGCAGGGGTGGGTCTCACTTTGTTGGCCAGGTGGGTGTTGAACTCCTGGACTCAAGCCATCCTCCCGTTTTGGCCTCCCAAAGTGCTGGGATTATAGGTGTGAGCCACTGTGTCCAGCCAAGAAGGCTGTTTGAACTGCATGATTGAAAACATGTCTGCAAAAGTAGTGTTACAGTATTTTTTAATTGACTCTGGTTTGAACTGAATGGAAAAATCTTGGCTGATTTTAATATATAGATCTTTAAAATAAGTTTAAAAGAATAGTAAGATCTGTTTTAAATGTGCATGTGTCTCCGAAGGCTGGTTAAGGAAATCATAACAGGGTTTGGGACTGATTAGTCAGCCGTTCTTTAACCCCAAGGTCCCCAAAATATTCGGATTTGAAGATGATCCTGTCTTGTTCCGTGGCCTCATCCACTCCTCCACGGTCATTCCTTACGAAACTGGCTGCCAGTATGTGCCCTTTACATAAATTTATTGTAAATAAAAATTTACAATATTTCTCTTGTAAATCATTGTAATATTCTTGACTGTGGTTTAAACAAAAAACAAAGCTGCATCAGGCTTAACCTCCATTTCTATGAGTTTAGAATGTCTTAGGAGAGTCTGAATACGTAGCTTGGAATTTTGGTTTAGTTAACTTTTCTCAGGCTTGAAACACCTTTTCAAACTCAACTGAGACAGACTACCCTGTCACTTCAGTTCACCGTGGTTAATATTACAAATTGTTAATAAATTGTCAGTCACAGATAGGCACATGTGGCTGAAAGGAGACTCGGAGAGGGCGGGACCCTGGGGGTGGGGGCAGGGCCACAGGCTCTCCACACCCCAGGAGCCAGCTTCCTGGCTGAGGCGGCTCTCCTCCTTAGCTCCTGTGTTCCGAGGTTGTTCCCCAGGACAAGGGAAGGCTGCGGTGCTGGGTCGGTTGGTTATGTGTCTGGGGCGGCCCTAACTCCAGGTGCTTGAATCTCCAGTGAACTTTGAGGCGTTGATCATCACCATGTCGGTGGTCGGAGGAGCCCTCCTCCTGGGCATTGCCATCTGCTGCTGCTGCTGCTGCAGGAGGAAGAGGAGCCGGAAGCCAGACAGGAGCGAGGAGAAGGCCATGCGCGAGCGGGAGGAGAGGCGGATACGGCAGGAGGAACGGTGAGGTCGCAGTGATGCCTGCTGGGAAGAAGGTCACTTCGAGGGGATTCAGATCTGCCAGGCCATGGAAATCACGTAGACACATCCTGAGATTCCCTCAGTTTTTAGAAATTAAGAATGTGTGTAGTGCCCAGGGCATCTTCTAGGTCGTGGTAGAGGGGGAGAGACCGTGGTGGGAACCTAGCGGTGGCTGCGAACCTTGCTTCCACGGGCTTCCTCGCTGGTCTCCTCCCATCAGTACAGTAAGACTGAGTCTGCGCTCGGTGTCACCAATGTGTGACGGCTGCTAAGGCGGCTCGTCCCGGCCCAGCATTTGCCAAGAGCAAGCTGAGGCTCAGAGGGGACAGCGTCTAACTGTGGCCAGGTCGGCTCTCCTGTCACCCTTTGCCTGGTGACACAGCACTCTCCTGAGTGTGTGCTGGGGCTCTCGGGTAGCCCTGGGAGGAGGTGGTGTCGTCCACACCTGGCAAGGGAGAGGATCTGAGGGGCCGACTGTCAGGTTGGTGGCGGGTGAGGGTGGAGGCAGGACCTATTTTCCATGTAGTCACCTTGAAGTCACGTGCCACTAAGTAAAAGCTGACAACTGCATTTTCCTAACCATTCAGAACCTGGTATATGATTTTTACTCTGTTTTCTTCATATGAAAAAAGCTTTTTAAAAATCACAATATTGGGCATTTGAATTGCTTTTATTGAAAAGAATAGAATAATACATTGGAACAACCTTCAAAGACTGGCTTCGTTGTCACCTTGCCTGTCCTGGTGGGTAGCTTGTCCCCATCCTGGTTTCACTCTGGGAACTGGAGGGAAGCCACCAGAAGAAACCTGGAGCCTCCACTGAAGGACCCGGAAGGGCGTGTCTAGTAGTTCCACTGTGCATTGTAGCTTGGTGCTCATAATGTTCCTCTGTGTTTTAGGAGAGCAGAGATGAAGACAAGACATGATGAAATCAGAAAAAAATATGGTAAGGACTGGTCACGCCTCCTTTTTGACTGGTTGGGAGGCGATGGCACGCTGTCTGGGTCCTCATTAGACTGGTTGGGAGGCGATGGCACGCTGTCTGCATCGTCAGTGGACTGGTTGGGAGGCTATGGCATGCTGTCTGGGTCCTCATCAGACTGGTTGGGAGGTGATGGCACGCTGTCTGGGTCCTCATCAGACTGGTTGGGAGGCGATGGCACGCTGTCTGGGTCCTCATCAGACTGGTTGGGAGGCGATGGCACGCTGTCTGCATCGTCAGTGGACTGGTTGGGAGGCGATGGCACGCTGTCTGGGTCCTCAGTGGACTGGTTGGGAGGCGATGGCACGCTGTCTGCGTCCTCAGTGGACTGGTTGGGAGGCGATGGCACGCTGTCTCGGTCCTCGTTAGTGCCAGTGGGGCCTGAGATTGGGCTCTGGGTTCACCCATCGGAACAGAAGGAGGTCTCTCCAGAGAGGAACAGCTGGCGGTTGTCGCCAGCAGTGCTGTGGTGAACTCACTCCTAAGAATATTTTTATTTCAGCCAGTTGTCTTCATGAAGTCTGGTTTCTCAGATACCTGTTTGCTTATCGAGTCACAAGACTGTTGGGCTGGAACTCCGCAGCTGTTCTGTGTCGTGTTCAGTTTCTGGTGGGCGCACCTGCGCAGCCGAGGCGCTGCGGCTTTCTGGTCTTTGTTTCAGGGCGGCCCCTCCTCCGCGGGCGCGTTGCTGGTTGCCATCTTCTGAGTGTGGCAGGCGCTCCTTCCAAGCACTCCCCAGCACCGGCCCTGCCCCTCTCGCCCGGCCTGGGGGTTCTGTCCTTGTTTGGTTGTGTCCGGAGAGACTTTGGAGGGGAGCTTGAAGGGGCCAGAAGGAATGTATTTGCCAAGGGTAAACCTTTATTTAGTTGGAATGAATTGGAAATATGCATTACTTGATCTGTGCTCCCCCAAGTCACGTGACGTTCACTGCTGAACACTGAACACCATCACCCAGCCGTGCTTCGTTGATTCTGTACTGATTTTTTTTTTTTTTTTTTTTGAGACAGAGTCTAGCTCTGTTGCCCAGGCTGGAGTGCAGTGGCGCGATCTTGGCTCACTGCAAGCCCTGCCTCCCGGGTTCACGCCATTCTCCTGCTTCAGCCACCCAAGTAGCTGGAATTACAGATGCCCGACTAATTTTTTGTGTTTTTAGTAGAGACGGGGTTTCACCGTGTTAGCCAGACTGGTCTCAATCTCCTGACCTCATGATCTGCCCGCCTCAGCCTCCCAAAGTGCTGGGATTACAGGCGTGAGCCACTGTGCCCAGCCAATTCTGTGCTGATTTTAAAGTCCACAAAGAGTGTAGCGTCTCCTGCGCTCGGTTTGTGGTTGTGTGACGTCACGGACATGGTGGGAACTGACTCCTCGCCTGTGCAAGGTGTGAGGTCCTGGGTTCACGGCAGCCGTGGGCCTCAGGAATCTGTCGTCCTGCACCCACGGTGCTTTCCTTGAAGCAGTGTGTTAAAGGCGAAACCTAATTGGAAAATTTCAGAGCCTTTTCTGACTAATGCAGGTGTTTTGAGTCTTCTGTTTGTATTAGGAAATACCATAAATTTGTGGTATTTTAGGATCCCGCCCACTGGGGGCATGGTGACATCATTGCAGTTGCTTCCGTCATCAGGTCGGGGACAGGACTGCAAAGCCCAGCAGCCACCGTGAGCAGCGCCTCTGTCAGGCGCGGGTGGTTGGCGTTGTAGCCCCCAGAGGTTTGGTTCCCTCTCATGGGGGCTGCAGAGGCCCCATGCTGCTGGTGTCCTGGGCTGTAAACGCTGGGTAGCTCTGCCCACTGGCCGGGATGTCCCCTCCCTGTTAGTTCTGGCCTCCTTGGAAAGTCCCCTCCATGTGACTGTGCTGTGACCTGAGGCCAGGTGAGTCCTGCCAGTCTCGAAGTGTCCACTTTGGGGTGTGAGGCTGCCATGGCTGCTGGCCTCGAGAGCCCAGCGGCTGATGGAGGCTTTTTCCTACGTGTTCTCGCCCATCAGTCTCCTGAGTGCCTCGTGCTTGGGCACTGACTTTCTGGGTTCGCTGCTGCCTTGTCCTTGCCCCGCCCCCTCCGTTGCCTGTGTTTCCTGGTGTGTGTCTGGAGTGGGTGATGACCGGGTACCTGCGTGCAGCTGTCACAAGGAGCAGCACCAGGGTCGCCCTTCTCAGCGAGCGCATGCCTGTGTTCGTGGGGCTTGGGCCCAGCAGCGTCTGTGCAGGCCTTGGCTGAAGGCAACATGCTTTCCTTGAAATGGAAGAGTCAAAACGAGCTTTTTGGTGCCTAGTGACTAACGTTAATGTAAATAAAAGATGAGGTGGATACACACACACACACACACACAGCCCAGCACCTGCTATCGCCAAGTACAAGCTGTATTTAGAGTTGCTCGACCTTTACTGTGCCCCAGCTCCCAGCGGGTGTGAGGCTATGGGCGGCCGGCCCGGTTCTTGGTGGAGCGGTGTCTTCTGTGTCAGGGCACTGATTGACTTGCACCTGCCATTTTGGTGGTTAATTTGGCCCTTTAATTGCGTTGATGAAATTAGCTTTTTGTGCCAGTTTGTAATAAAGCCCATTGAATGGCCTGTGCTTTAGAAAGCCTCAGCTAGGTAGAATAATTCCGAGGAATTCCTGATGGGAGAGTGGGAGAAAGCGTGTGAGTCAACCTGGTGCAGTTACATAAAATACCAGCACGCATGCAAAACCCTTCTTTTGGCCTTGGTTTTTCCCTCTAAACTGGAAGTAGACTCAGGAGCAGGTTTTTCAATAAGACCTTAACCAGTCTCCTTGCAGCTGGTATCTGATGACTCTTTCCCGAAACCGACTTTGAGCCTCATCTCCCAAAGCCTGATGCCTATGGCCCTCCTTGACAGGCAAGAAAGAAGTGTGGCTAGGCCCTTCCTCACCATCCCTCTGCTTCCCTGCCTCCTCTTCCACCCAGCCCCCAGAATACCTGCAGTGAGTAGCTTTGTTGTGATCACTGCGGATAATTTTAGTGTACAATACAGATTTTTAGAGGGAGAGAGAGGCCGGGGCGGCGGCTCACGCCTGTAATCCCAGCTGCAGGGAGGGGCTACAGGGAGGCCGAGGTGGGCGGATCACCTGAGGTTGGGAGTTCGAGACCAGCCTGACCAACATGGTGAAACCCTGTCTCTACTAAAAATACAAAAATTAGCTAAGTGTGGTGGTGGACGCCTGTAGTCCCAGCTACCCAGAAGCTGAGGCAGGAGAGTTCCTTGAACCCAGGAGGCAGAGGTTGCAGTGAGCCAAGACTGCACCATTGCACTCTATCCTGGGCAACAAGAGCAAAACTCCGTCGCAAATAAAAAATGAAGGGGGAGAGAGTGTGTGTATGTGCATGTGTGTCTGCAGTGTGAAGGGAAAACTCCTGGTCCTTGGGTAACTACCACCCCATGGTGGGTTTACTCTTATAGTTAAATACACATTTTATCCCAGTTCTGTCAGAGTGCTTGAGAGTTAGATTGAGGGTCATGTTAGTTCTTTCTGTAGCCTTAATTCGAAAGGTTTAAGAGCAAGTATAAGCACAAAGTAAGGTTATTTGGTTTAATACTAGCCATTCACTGTGGAACTAACCAACCACTGTGGAAAGAAATATTTGCCTTAAATTTCTTTGCCGAGCATCAGGAAATAAGTGCTTATCTCTTAGGATCTGTTAGAATTCTTGTTTCTAGTAAATTTTATTTCAAAGTTTAAAGTGGTTTGACTTCAAAAAAGGTTAAGCACAGTGTGAGAGCCTGCTTACAACACCCGTTGTTGCTATACCCTCAGTAAATTTCTTATAAAACTTAGTCTTTGTGTGGCTTCTTAAGATTTTGTTTCTGGTTGAATGAACAAAGTTATGATTCAGGTTGATTTTGTTTTCAGGCCTGTTTAAAGAAGAAAACCCATATGCTAGATTTGAAAACAACTAAAGCGCTCCAGCCGACAGGCAGTCCCGACGCTTCCTGTGAGGTGCACACTCCGCAGCGCAGCCCAGCCGGGAGACCACGTGGCCCTCGCAGTCTCCTGACCTTGACCAGTGGACCTGCCAGCCTTCCAGGACAGGTGGCCGGAGAGCTGCCCCTGAAGGACAGTCCTCCTCTCGTCCTGCAAACCGGTGACCTTCTATTCCCTGTTCATCTCTGTTTCTAGATTTAGTCACTTGAAATAAGAAATCTTTGGGGTTTGGGGTTTTTTATACTCTTCTCAGTTTGTAAGAAGCTAACTGCACGCAAAGCCGCCTGATGGCACCTAGCGCTATGCCTGTCATTCTCCCGGGACAGCAGCAGAACCCTGCCTTCCTCTCTGTCTGCTAACAAGCTTCATACACAACAGAGGGAAGCCGGTTTGGCTTCTGTCGTGAGGAGAACTGACCAGCCCTCATCATTCCCCATAAAACCACGGACAGCATTGAGTCTTCACACCTGTTGACTCACATGGCTTTTGCTGATGACACGGGGCTCCAGTACACAGTCTGATAAGGACTTACTTCCTAACCTCAATTGTATTAAATAGCATTGGGGAATAGCTAAACCTTTAAAAAAAAGAAAAAAAAAAATTACCGGATTTTCCTCCCTACTTAAAAGATTTCACCAGAAGACTTTCATATAAAAATTCAGGCTCTTTTTGGACAGTTTTTAAAATTTGTATCTTTACTAGAACGTGAGAATCTTTTTCCCTTGGAAGCTTGAATTATAAATGTGGTGTTTGGCCTGCCTCTGCAGCACCGGTTGCCTGCTCATGTGCCAGCAGTGTTGGGAGGACGGGGCAGGACGCTGCAGCTTTCTCCAGCCCTGGTGGCATCCTCAGTGCCTGCAAGCCTCTCCCTGCCTGTTGGGCTGTCTGGGGGGTGGCCATGTAGGGATCGTGGGGACGGGGTCCACCCCAAGAAGAAAGAAAGGCCCATCCACAGGCCTGGCTCGGCCGTGTGCCCCAGAAGCAGGTGTGTCCGGAGCCAGCTGAGGGCTCTCCTTACACCACCCTGCAGGCGCCAGTGCTCCTTCTGCCTCACGGGACCAATCCAGCTTCCAGCCGCTCTGGCTCAAGGGTGTTCTGAGCCCTTCCTTCAGAGTGGGCTTGTTCGAGAGCTCTCCAGTGGCACTGGACCTGCCCCACGTTTCTGTAAAATCAGGATACGTGGCTTTAGTAAGTAGACCAAGCGCTTCATGGCAGGGAGAGCAGCGTGCGGGGAAGTCACTGAAAAGTGCTGCCTAAGGAAGTTTGAAAATAGTCCCCGTTCCAGATTGCCTTGAATTTTAAAACATTTTGCTTTGGGAAAGTAGGTCGACAGCACCTAAGATAAATGATGCATTCCATTTTCACACTTCACAGTCATGAAAACTGAGAAAACTGTCTTCAGCATGAACTGAAGTTCACAGGCAGATCACTGTGATCCAGAACACTAAGAACTCATCAAACAGCTTGATAAGCCTTTTTGACTGTGTACATCTGTACCGGGAATAACATTCCTGTGCTGAAATTTTCACAAAGAATAGAACCTGCACCCAGTTCTTCAGGCTGATTTCTCTGACCTCTTGGGCATTTGTATTTGTAGTAAAGTATTGCAGAGTTTCCTAAGTATTTTATAGCAGCCATCAAAATTGGACTTTGTATTGTTTATTCATAAAAGAAACTTAGTAATAGACTTGAACGAACTTTGTATGAATACAGTAGTGTGTACACAAAATCAGTGTCCTGAATGTAGGCTGCTGAGCTGAAGGTAGAGCTTGGTTATTAAATACAGTGGGTGAATCCTTGCGTTCAGTGTAGAAACTACGTCTATAAGGTTGGTCTTAGTCCATCTGATTTTTTCTGAAATACGCTAAGAGCAGCCACAAAACTGTAACCTCAAGGAAACCATAAAGCTTGGAGTGCCTTAATTTTTAACCAGTTTCCAATAAAACAGTTTAATGTCTGCATTTATCTAATATGCTGTGTGTTCTGTGTTTCCTATCAGTGGTGTCAACATTACTGCCTGGAATGCTGGGAGGCAGGTCAGCTTTTTTGGGTAAAGTGGGCCTCTGAGCCATCACGGGACGCCTGGGCAGTCTCCACATTAAATGCCTGTGGCTGTCACAACGGACCAGGCTGTGTCCTAAAACTCCCCACCCACAGGCCTGCCCCACAGGGGAGGTCTTGGCCGTCTCTTCCCTCCACAGCTGCCCTGCCCACCACATGCCCTTCACTTGCACTGGGTGTCGAGGGCGCTGGGAGAAAGCAGGGCTGCCTTCGAGAAGGGTGAGCTTGGCCCCGCTGTGTGAAGCACACACCTGCATGAGGCTCCCGTGCTCCATGCTCCCCTCCCGTCCTTCCCTGGTTGTCTTCTGTGCTGGGTTCTTAGGGAGTGCCCCGCACCCCGGCCCCCTTCTGTGTTGCTCCTGCCACTTCAGTCCTCTGGGACACAGGGTTTAGTCTGAGCAGCAGAGTCTTGGGGCGTCTCTCTGTCCCGTGGACCTGCCCAGCAGGGCAAGGTCTGGGCCTGGGTGTGAAGCAGGGAGGCCAGAAGAGCGGGCAGGATGTCGACTCCATCCTGTCACTGACTTCGGGCCAGGGGTAGACACAGCTTCTAAGAAGGCAGCAGGAGGGTGAGGAGCAGCTCTTGTCCTGCTCAGGTTGTCCCGGGGCTCCCCTGACTGCCAGCCTGGCATCACGCCTATAGTCCCCACTCTGCCGGATGGCGCCGTGTGCAGGCCACAGGCGGTGGCTGTGGCAGTTCTCAGTGCTCACTCGACGGGCGGTCCCAGTAGGTACCCAGCACGCCCCCAGCATTCCAGACCAGCTCTGCGAGGCCCATGTTACAGAAGCCTGTCTGCCCCAGAGTCCGTCACGAAGGCCACCGTGCAGCTGCTGTCCACCGTGCATCCACTGTGAGCCCAGAGTGACCTGGGGCAGCCACCTCTTCCGGGGGAGCCCTCCCTGTGACACAAAGGTATCTGCCTGAGCTTGACAGGGGTAGCCAGGTCCCCGGGTGAACGACCTGCTGCCCCTCTTAGCCTGTGGTCCCATGCATTCGCTGGGAAACAGCCCCCACAAAACAGTCTTTGAATCAGAGCTGGCCACGTCCACAAGGATGGAAGCAGCCCGTGAGCCACATGGACTTCGGCAGGACGTCTGTCACCCGCAGGTGCTCACACACTCGGACTCCGACGCGCACAGTGGCTCACATCCCAGAGCCAGACTCCAGGCCCTCATCTGTGGCTCTGCCTCCCCAGGGCTCTTGGAGCCCATCCCTCCAGCAGACGGGGAGAAGCCCCCCGTTGGAAGTGACTGTCCCCTCAATCCATTCCACTGGCAACAGCTGGTCACCCCCTAGGGCCTGGGCAGTCGCCTCCCACACGGGTGGGGGCACCCCTGGGGCCATCTCTGCATGGAGATGCCTCCGGTCTAACAGGATCTCCACTTCCTCCTCAAAGCCGGTTTAACGAAGACACAGTGGAACCTCTCAGTACAGGCAGAGCCCGACGCGTGCGCAGAATAAAAGCCCGTGTCACAGAGGAACCTCAGAGCTGCCAGCTCAGCCGGTACTTACTCGGTCTGATGGTTTTCCACTCTCCAGCTACAGAATGTTACTGAACCCACCATCAGGCTGCAGATGTTTTGTTCTTTTTTTTTTTTTTTTTTTTTTTGAGACGGAGTCTCGCTCTGTCACCCGGGCTGTAGTGCAGTGGCCAGATCTCAGCTCACTGCAAGCTCCGCCCCCCGGGTTCCCGCCATTCTCCTGCCTCAGCCTCCCGAGTAGCTGGGACTACAGGCGCCCGCCACCTCGCCCGGCTAGTTTTTGTATTTTTTAGTAGAGACGGGGTTTCACCGTGTTAGCCAGGATGGTCTCGATCTCCTGACCTCATGATCCGCCCGTCTCGGCCTCCCAAAGTGCTGGGATTACAGGCTTGAGCCACCGTGCCCGGCCGGATGTTTTGTTCTTTTAAACCTCGAATACCAAGAAACGATTTCTAACTAGAGATAATCATAAAATACAGCCAATAGTAGTATTCTTCAGTACTCTCTTCCACAAATCCTATTTCTCTGAGCTTGCATGTAGTGGCACTTAGTAAACAATGAAAAGAATTTTTTTGAGAGTGGTCTTTGCTGATGAGGCTGCAGGGACCTGCGTGAAGGGCTGGCCTGGATGGAGGCATCTGGTTCGTGGAATTTTCTCCAAGGGGGTGCCATTGAGCCGCTGCCCTCTCTGCAGAACAGACTGGTGCTCAGGGTCCCTGCCTACAGCTCCAGGGCCCGCAGTTTCTCTCTGGTTGGTGGCTGGAATTTTTTAACGAGAATTCTTGGTGTATTACTTTCGAGCTGTCTTAACTGCCTTCATCACTACAACTCTCTCCAGAGGCTTTATCCCACATTTCCAGCATGTTTGTGTGGATTCGTTCCTCTTGTTTTACTTTGCATATGAACCACAATTGGCCAGATTAAGCAGATGAACCTCTGACACTGTGGGCACTGGGCGTGTCCGTTCCTCAGGGCCCCCACCTGTGCCTGCCTCAGGACAGCACTGCCATTCCCTCTGCTCCAGCACCACGGGCCTTCTCCAGTAACCCAGACGGCCTCAGACGCACTGGAGTTGGGAGGGCGGTGGGGAACGGCTGCTCGTGTGGCCCCGAGGTCTGGCCTGAGTCCTGCAGGAAGCACTACCAGCGACTTGGGCAGAGAGAACCTGGTAGAATCGCTAACTCAGCATAGAGAGGGGTTGGCCAGGTGTAAAGGGCTAACTCGGCGACCAAATGGCAGAACCCAGAGGCAGAGGCTGCCCTGCTTAACATCCAGAGCCGGGAGGAGCTCGGACTCCTGGGGCCTGGGTCCCCAGGGCTGTGGAGGGAGGAGGGCGGCGTGCAGTGGCTGTCTGGGCCCATCTGAGAAGCGGCAGGCTGGGTGCAGCCGCTGCCATCAGTCCCTTCTCTCCCCTTCGTCCCTTCCAGAATTCTCCTTCCCCCCTGTGGGCACTGCCTGGCAGGAAGCAGCTGGTCAAGCACACCTGGCTTTGCAGGGCAGGGTAGATGGCCAGGCTTGGAACTGGGCATCGGGAGAGCCAGGCGGCACAGCTCCAGGTGCTTGGTCCTCCAGCAGTGAGACGGGACCAGCGTGTGGGGGACCCCAAGGGGGACACAGTGTCCAGGTTCTCCAGACGGGTCCCGTGTGCCTGTCCGCAGGGGCCAGTCCCAGCATGAGGGTGGCCCGGGCTCTGCTGCGGAAGCGGCCTGGTCACACTGCGGCTGCTGGGCCATTGTTTTGCAGATGAAGCCTCGTAGGTTGCAGCCTCAGAGAGAATAGATGGCAAATGTCTCTTTTTAGACCTTAAAGATGTCAGGCTCTCAGTTAATCTCTCCTAGGTCCGGAAAGTCCTAGAAGGGGAAGTCGTCCTGGCTGCATTCGTGGAGATTCTCTACAAGCGCTAATTTCCCTGAGAAAGGACGGCTCTGGGGGGCCATTTCAAAATATGTCAAATAAATATATTTTGAGGCAAAATATTCTAATTTCCTTCAGAGTCTGGTGATGCTATACCAGAGTCAGGCTGGAATTTGGTGTCTTATTGCCACACAGAGTGTGTTCTGTCCATCTTAGGATCCCGATTTTAATGTCAGGGCCGGCCAGCTGTGCCTCAACTCTGAAAGGGAAGATTGCAGCTGTAACCGGCAAAGGTCCGGCTGTTCACCGCTTAAAAAGAAGCCACGATGACAAGGGTGGGGTGTGGCAGAAAGAGAGTGAGCTGCCGGACGTGGTGGCTCACGCCTGTAATCCCAACACTTTGGGAGGCCAAGGCGGGCAGATCACGAAGTCAGGCGATCGAGACCATCCTGACTAACAGGGTGAAACCCCATCTGTACTAAAAATAAAAAAATATTAGCTGGGCCTGGTGGTGGGCGCCTGTAGTCCCACCTACTCGGGAGGCTGAGGCAGGAGAATGGCGTGAATCCAGGAGGCAGAGCGTGCAGTGAGCCAAGATCGCGCCACTGCACTCCAGCCGGGGCGACAGAGTGAGACTCCGCCTCCAAAAAAAAGAAAAAAAAGAGAGTGAGTTTTATTCTCCGTGCTAGCAAGGGGGAGATTGGCCAGAATTCTTTCCAAAAATGGCGACTCTTCAATTTGTAGAGGGACGCATAGAGGGGTCTGGAATGCGGGAGAGGCAGGGGCTAGGAGGTGCCAGGTGACCTGCTCTGATGGCTTCTCTTGCGTTATTGTTCCATCTGTTACACTAGGCAGCTGGTCAGACGTGAGCAGGGCAGGAGAGGGCTCTCCCAACCAGGAATGTCAGGCGACCATCAGGGTTGGTCGGGTGGCTGTTAACCGTCTCTCTAAAATAATACTTGGTCACAGCCAACGCCAGGGAAAGGCAGTCTCCCAACAGACAGAAAATTCCTGAAACTGGCGATCAGCAGCTTCCCCATAAGACCTCAGGCACTGGGTGAGTGGGCTCAAGCATGTGGATTAAAAGGTAAAACTATGGAGTGTAACTGGTCTATGGCCTCCTAGGGACATTGACAGGTAAGGGAACAACGCCTCAGGTGAGCAGGTGCACAGCTCCAGTAAACACACAGTGCATGCTCCTCCCGAGTGCTGGCAGCCGCCGCACGTGTGGACAGCCCAGCCCAAGGGAAGAATCAGGGGAGAAGGCATGTCAGACCCCGGACGCGTGCCAACGTATAAACCCAAGTCGAAGGTCAAACCACACACTTGTCCTTCAAGTCACCCGCTCGGCCCCCTTCCAAGTGTCCTTTCCTTCCTTTCCTTCCTGCTCTGAAGCTTCTTAATAAATGTCACTCCTGCTGTAAAACTTGCTCAGTCTCTCCTTCTGCCTTCTGCTCCTTGGTCGAATTCTTTCTTCTGAGGAGGCGAGAGCTGCGGTTGCCACAGACCTGTACGGATTTGCCACCGATCACACACTTCGGTGCCGTGTCACTTGGATAACTTCCACCACAAACACATCTGGGGAAGGGGTCGCGCCATCGCAGGTCGCCCCCAGATTACAAATCAGCCGCAGTCAAACTTGCAGTGAATCTTTAGCCAGGAGTGAGCTCCAGCCTTGAAGTAACCCGCCTGCTGGGGAGGGAATTCTGGAGGTGCCTGTTTGTGATGGTGCAGAACACCATCCCAAAATCAATCAATGTGGATTCCAAGTTTTGCCTTAGGCTACACAGGATGGAGTTGCCCCCGGCTGGCAGATAGGACCTTTATCCCCATTGCCACAGGAGGATTCCCCTCTGGGGCCTCCCCACGGGCTGTGCCCTAAAATGGGTGCTATGTGCACAGCCCAGCAGCGGAGTCCAGGAGAGACTCCAGCAGGCAGGGGGCTGCTGCCCCAGGAGCACATTTCAGCATCTGGAAACTCCTCCCACTGCAGCTGCAGGGGAAGCGCCTGGAAGAGAAGGAAAAGAAGGAGGAGGAGGAGGAGAAGGAGGAAGAGGAGGAGGGTCGTGCCCACGCTCACGGCAAGTGCCACCCTGGAGCTTTCTGTCTCGGTCCAAGCACATCTACCCGCCCTTCCTCACTGCATTCTCCCAGGGGCCCCTGGCCGCACACAGGCACTACCTGCATTTGCATAGAGGGACTGGGCCCTTGGTGGAGGGCCTGGCCTGCCCCATCTTGGGTCCTGGCCCAGTGCTGTGGCTGCCAACCTGCCCTCAGAGCTTCACAGGAACTGAGGGCCCAGGCTCTGAGTGGAGTCCGGGTGGGCCAGGGCAGCCCCTGCCAGAGAGGCTCCTTCCTGACGCGGCCCCGCAGGCAGAGAAAGTGTCAGTTCCTCTTTCAGGCCCTGTAGACAGGTGTCCAGGTAGACAGGAAGTTCCGGAGGTGATTTTAGCTCAAAGTCTGTTGCTTTTCTCCCAGCAGACTGGCTTTACTGTGGTTGTCCCTGCGGCCGTTGGCTGACGCTGCTGAAATTCCAGGCCTCCGGAGTGTCCACACATCCACGGCGGGGAAAGCCTGTTGCAGACCAGCCACCACGCCCCTGCGGCTCAGGACCACGCTCCTGAAGCCGAAGTCCTGCCCTGAGGGCAGTCCTCAGCCAGGACTCACTCCCGAGAAGAATGAGAAGGGAAGCGCCTCCAGGCCAGGATGCCAGCTAGCAGCGCCCTCCAGTAACGTCCTGGAGGAAGCATCTCATTCGTGCCAAACTCACTAATTCTAATTCGTCATCATGATTCTTCACAATGAAGAAAAACTCCAAGCCAGTGCCTTCCTGGGGCATGGCAGGCCTCCCTCTGGCCTGAGCAGGCAGCCGTGCCCAGACCTGGGCTCTTCCAAAGGCGCGTGACGGTCCTGCACACAGCTCGGTTGTGCTTGAGGCTTCATTTACGTGGAGGCGGAGGGGTTCCTGGGGTTCCCCCATCATCGATCATTTCATCATGGATACGCTCATCATTGATAATTTCACCGTTGATACTTTTTTTTTTTTTTTGAGATGGAGTCTCGCTCTGTCACCCAGGCTAGAGTGCAGTGGCTCCATCTCGGCTCGCTGCAACCTCTGCCTCCCAGCTTCAAGCGATTATCCTGCCTCAGTCTCCCAAGTAGCTGGGACTACAGGCGCCCACCTTGTATTTTTGGTAGAGACAGGGTTTCACCATGTTGGCCAGGCTGGTCTTGAACTCCTGACCTCAGGTGATCCACCTGCCTTGGCCTCCCAAAGTGCTGGGATTACAGGCATGAGGCACCGCGCCCCGCCTGCCTTTGGAATTTTAACTTTACACCTGAGTCTTTCGCCCCTGGGGTTTTCATTGGTGCTGGTGAATTACAGCTGCCGCTGTGCTCTGCAGGCGGCTCCCGGCCTCAGCGCCAGGGGCGGTGGAATTCAGACCCGCCGCTCTTGGGAAGGGTCGTCCGCCTCTCAGACGTGGCGCGAGGCCCCCGCCAGGCCCTGCGCTTGGTGTCCCGGGCAGAGGGGAGTGGGGCGTGTGTGCTGATGCCGGGTGTGGGCACAGCCGTCCTCGGGAGCCTGCCACCGTCTGCACACAGGAGACACGGCCGCTCCCCCCACCCCAGGACGCCCTCCCCTCCACCACAAGCCCGCTCAGACCACCAGGCCCTGCCGGGGCCCGGGAGGAAGCTCCCCGGCTCTACTAAAAATACAAAAATTAGCCGGGCGTGGCGGGCGCCTGGAGTCCCAGCTACTCCGGAGGCTGAGGCAGGAGAATCGCTTGAGCCCGGGAGGTGGCGTTCCAGGCTTCCGCAGGCAAGTCAGGCCAACCCGGGAGGGGAGCGAGGGCTGGGGGAGGCCCCGGGAGGGACCCTGCGTGTTCCCGGCTGAGGGCGGTGCTGCTCCCCCTCTGGCCGCGTGGAGGGCGCAGACCAGCCCAGGGCCCTGAGCGCGGCCGGGGTCGGGGCCGCAGGAGGAGACAGGTGTGGGGTCCAGGCAGGCCCGGCGCGCAGGGCATCTTCAGGTGCTTGTGGCCAAGTCCACGTGCAGGAGCCGCGGCAGGCGCCGGGTGGACGCCCAGGGCTCCAGGGCCAGGCCACGCCCGCCTGCCCTCCTGCCAGCTTATCCGCCACCGCCGCCGCCTGCAGGCTGCCAGGGCCAGAGCACGGGGCACGGCTGTGGAGAACCCTGCTGTGCTGCCGGACACAGAGAATCCCGGGGGCCCAGCCACGGCGCACCGGCCCAGGACACGCCCTTCCTTCCTGGCCACAGGGACTTTCGGAAGCCCGGCCCCGCCCCCGCTCCGTTTGCGGGTACTGAGTGTGGAAGAGCAGGCGGACCCTGCGGAGTCTCTGCGGGGAGGAGTCTTGGGGTCCGTGGTCCCGCCCTCACCCGGGGCCTGGGTGGCGCTTAGCGGTTGTTTCCACTTTCGCTTGTTGGATGCACCGCAGGGGACCTCAGATGGGAAGCCCCAGCCCTATGAGGACCAGATGGGACCCTGAGCCCAGAGAGGCGTGGGGGACCCCCTCCCCCACCCCGTCCACTCCTCCCAGCCTCTCTCCTGAGCAGGCGGGAACAGCCCTCCTGCGTCCACAGAAGCCACAGAAGCCAGACAGAATGGGGATGAAATGCAGACTTAGGAGGAAAGGGGTTGGAGAGGTTGCACATTTGTCAAAAAGTCTTGGCAGAATTTCATCCATGCATTCGACACATCATCTGTCAGAGGCGTTGGAACCAGAGCGACTCCGTCTTGGGTAGGGTCTGGGACTTGATGAGCGGCATTCTCAGAAAGTCCAGCATTCCTGGCCTCTAGATGTTTAAGGTTAAGGGAACAGATTAGTAATGTTTACTAGACAGACTCAGACTTGGGAGTGTCCAGATGGCCCGATATCTGGAGAACAAAGGCATTCCTAATTTTGCTTTAAAGATAATAATATCGATTCTTGCAAAATATAGTAATTAACAAAATAGGTTGGGTGCAGTGGCTCACGCCTGTAATCCCAGCACTTTGGGAGGCCGAGGTGGATCACCTGAGGTCAGGAGTTTGAGACCAACCTGGCCAATATGGCGAAACCCCGTATCTACTAAAATACAAAAATTAGTTGGGCGTGGTGGCGTGCACCTGTATTCCCAGCTACTCAGGAGGCTGAGACAGGAGAAGCGCTTCAACCTGGGAGGCAGAGAAGTTGCAGTGAGCTGAGATCACAGCACTGTATTCCAGCCTGGGCGACAGAGCGAGACTCTTTGTCTCAAAAAAAAAAAAAAAAAGAAAAGAAAAGAAAATTAATCCTTTATCACAAACCCTTGCAGCTGGGCACACTTCCCCATATATACCAGCATTGTACCTACGGTGGGTGTGTTCCCCCTCTTACTTTCGGGAACGCCCTGCTCTGTCTATGGAGTAGCTATTCTTTTTTTTTTTTTTTTTTTTTTGAGACGGAGTCTTGCTCTGTTGCCCAGGCTGGAGTGCAGTGGCTGGATCTCAGCTCACTGCAAGCTCCGCCTCCCGGGTTCACGCCATTCTCCTGCCTCAGCCTCCCGAGTAGCTGGGATTACAGGCGCCCGCCACCGCGCCCGGCTAGTTTTTTGTATTTTTTTAGTAAAGACGGGGTTTCATCATGTAGGCCAGGATGGTCTCAATCTTCTGACCTCGTGATCCGCCCGCCGTGGTGAGGGGTTCCCCCACAAGGCTGGTGGGGCTCTGTGGGGGCTGGCCTCTGTCTGGGAGGTGAGGGCTCTCGTCTTTCCTTCACTCCCCCATCAGGAATTGGGAAGGGACCTGTTCAGATTGATGATGGAGAGCAGGCTGACCTATGGCACGTTCCCGGGACCATGCCTGCTTCCAGGACACGTGTCGTAGGACGAAGCCATCAATAAAATGTCCAGGAAACCCCAGAGCGGACCCCGAGAGCAAAGCCCCCCTTTGTGGGTACAGATTGCCCATGGAGGGCAAGAAGAGCAGAAAAGTAGAGGCAGGTGGGCCCCTGCCTGCCCAGCCCTGTTCTGGGTTTGTACGGAGATAGTAGAGAGTTTGCCTTTCAAGATAATGCTGGCACAACAGTTCCTGCCTGTAATCCTAGTGCCTTGGGAGGCCAAGGTGGGAGGATCACTTGAACCCAGGACCCAGCCTGGACAACATAGTGAGAGCTCGTCTGTCAAAAAAAAAAAAGAAAAAAAAAAAAGCGTCCAGTGGGCCCTGCCCCTAAAGGAGAGCCTCAGGAGGGGAAAAGGCACCCACATTTCTCAGGCCACCTGTGTCCGTGATGCCGGCGCCTGCAGGTTGCTCTGGGAATCGATGTCGGCATTTCACCGCAGGCGTGATGGGGGTGAGGGGCTGTTGCTGGGCAAGTTTGGTCACACATGAAATGAGGTCTAGGGTCTGTTACACGTGATGTGTGGAGGAGACGGAGCTGTGCTGCACCCTGGGAAGCTGTGGGCGGTAAATGTTCCGTGTTTCCCAAGGGATCTGGAAAGCGCATTAAATCCCACTGAAATCCTCAGTTTGGGCTTTAGATTAATCACGTGGAAAAATGAATCAGAAAATAGTCTGTAATGATCTAGAAAGGTAAACAGTAATGCACCACATAAGATTTTAATGGACTGACTGCATGCACAATGGTGGTTCCATAAGGTTCTAATACGGTAGGTTTACGGTACCTTCTCTGTGTCCAGATGCACAAATCCTGGCTACTGCGTTCCAATTACCTGCAGTTCCCACACAGTAACATGCTGTAAAATTTGCAGCCCAGAGTGATCCCCTCCATCAGGCACCCTGAGCACACAGGCTTTCCCACCTAGGTGTGTGTGCATGCACTCTGTGACGTGTGCACAGGGACCAAACCACCCAGTGCTGCACTCCTCGATCCCCGTGCCTAAGCGACTCGTGACTGTGTTTAATGATGTACAGCCTCTGCAAACTAAACGTTCAATCTGGGAACAGAAGAAAATTTGGTGGAGATTCCACAGTTTCCCCTCTTGCCCCTCACCCCAGCCCTTTACTTTTAAGGCTGGAATGCCATGCACAACCAAAGTGGCAGCAATCCCTTACTGCCTGCCTGCTGACGTCAGGGCCTCACTCATAACCTTGTCTAATCCCCAGGTGCTCCTGCAGACCAGCAGTACTGGAGGAATGCCACGTCCATTACACACGTGGAATCGGAGCTTGGTTGATTCAGGCGACAGCACCGAGAGCAAGAACATCACTGACGCTGCTGACGCCGCCCTTGTGAGGGTCGCTGGGCGGAGGCTGGAGACTTGAGACTTGGACCCAGGTCTGTTTCCTGGGGTACTTGCTCCCTGCCATTGTCTCTTGCTCCATAATCTCAATGCTGGGGACAGGTGGAGACGTTACCAGCAAGGGGACACTGTCCCAGAGCACCTGAGCCATCCCACAGAACCATGCAGCTCTCAGAAGCCCTGCACTTGGTCAGCTGGGGAGATGCTGTGAGCTGCCGATTCCGGTTTCTCTATAGGTAACCGGATTCAGGGAGGCATCCACCTGGGAGAAGAGAATCTCGTTAACTGTGGCTGGATCAGTGGCAGAGGCAGCCACGGCTGTGCCCAGGGCAGGGCCCCACAGCCGGGCCTAACTGTCCAGGGCTTTCTGCCTTGGGGCTCAGTCCTCACAGGAGGGGCCACCCCAGCCTCTGGGCCTGGTTCCTCGAGGGTCCCAGCGGCAATAAGCCCCAGCCCCACCTGCAGCCCACAGCTCTGTGCTCACCCTTCCTGACGCTTCCTCCCGGCCCGACTCACACTCCCCACCCCCACACTCCTACCTCGATAGACCACCCCCCAGAGAATACTTCCAAGGCCTTGTCCCAGGCTCTGCTTTATGGAGACCTCCAGAAGTCACCACGTGAGGCCTGTGCAGCGGAGCCCCCGGTGATGGCTGATTTTATATGTCAATTGACTGGGCCGCAGGATGCCTGCTAGCTGGTTAAATGTGTTTCTGGCTGCATCTGTGAGGGTGCTGACGGGTCAGCACTGGATTTGGTGGACCCAGGAAAAACAACCCTGTCCCCAGCACGGCCGGGATCATCCAACCTATCGAGGGCCCAGACAGAGCCGAAAGGTAGAGTGGGGGGGTCAGCCTTCCCTCGGCCGGTCTGCTGAGCTGCCGCAGTGAAGGCACCAGAATGAACAACTGTTTTAATACATGGGTAATTTTTCTTTTAAAGTTTTGTAGAGATGGGTTTTGTTATGGGTTTGCCAAGTGGATCTTGAACTTCTGGCCTCAAGTGATCCTCCCGCCTCTGCCTTCCGAGTAGCTGAGACTACAGGTGCGCGCCAGTGCGCCCAGCTACTTCAGTGAATTTGATTTGCATGTTTTATGTAAGGGTTTTGCATCCTATGGTCATGAGGCTGGCATCTGTTTTGTTTTTTTTGTACTGTCCTTCTAGGTTTGGACATCAGGGTCATGCTCGAGTCGTAGTTGAAAGTTTCCGTGGTTTTCTCTGTTGTAGAAGATCTTTAAGGAATCTGGAGGCACTGTCTTTTTTAGGAGAGTTGAGTATTTTAATACTGCATCAGTTTGTTTCATGGTTATTGGTCTATTCAGCTTGTCTAACTTTTTTTTGTTGTTGTTTTTTTGAGATGGAGTCTCACTCTGTTGCCCAGACTGGAGTGCAGTGGTGTGATCTTGGCTCACTACAAGTTCTGCCTCCTGGGTTCACGCCATTCTCCTGCCTCAGCCTCCCGAGTAGCTGGGACTTCAGGCCACCATGCCCAGCTAATTTTTTTGTGCTTTTACTAGAGACGGGGTTTCACCATGTTAGCCAGGATGGTCTCGAACTCCTGACGACATGATCTGCCCACCTTCACCTCCCAAAGTGCTGGGGTTACAGGCGTGAGCCACTGCGCCTGGCCAACATTTTTTTTTTTTTTTTTTTCAGAGGCAGGCTGAGTGTAGTGGCAGGATCATAGCTCACTCTGATCTTGAACTCCCAGGCTCAAGCAATCCTCCTGCTTCGGCCTCCTGAGTAGCAGGGTCTACAGGTGTGTACCACCACGCCTGGGTAATTTTTTTTTTTTAGAGATAGGGCCTCACTCTGTTGCCCAGGCTGGTCTTGAACTCCTGGGCTCAAGTGATCCTCCTGCCTTGCTGGGATTACAGGTGCAGCGATCCCACTGCACCCAGTCTCACCTTTTACAATTCCTACTGCTTTTTCCATTTTTTCTTTTTCAGACTTGGGAGCTTTTCTATTTTATTCACTTTTCACAGGAGCGGAGTCAGATCTACTGACGGAGTCTCTTTTTTCTGTTTTATTTCTGTGGTAGGTGACTGTGTGATGGCCGTCAGGGAATCTCGTCTCCTGGTCCCCTCCCATGCTGGTTGGCTGGCTGTGTGGCTCACTTTGACCAACAGAATGTGGTGGAAGTGACTTTCCTGGGCTCCAAGAGGCCTTGTGTCTCTGTTCTCCCCTCCAGTAATGCTGCTGGGTGGAGAAGTCCGGGCTCTCCACACCAGACATGTGGCCGAGGTCATCTCTGACTGTCCAGATCTTGTTGGGCCAGCAGCTCACCATGGCCATGTGGGTGAGCCCAGGCAAAGCCAGCAAAGGAACCACCTGGTTCAGTCCACAAAAAGCGCAGGCAAATCTAATGGCAGAGCTCCTTGCAGACGTATGGGCAGAGTTGAGCATGATAGACAGCAGCCCCTGATGGCACAGTGGGATACTTCACCACCACAGGGCCTGAAGGGGCACGGAGAGGGGGCGGTCGCTGGCAGCCGCCACTGCCCCACCAGTCGAAAGGAGCGGCCAGCTCACAGTGACCAGGCAGGAGGGCCGAGGACAGTGCCGTGCCAGGCTTGGGGAGGGAAGCTGGAGCAGGCTTGGGAAGGGGGTGTCCCCCTTGAGTTACCATGGCCACCTTGTACGTGGATCCATTGACAAGGGCAGATGGGGGGCCTGGGGACATCTAGGGGACAGGCCATCTTCCACTTGAGCAGGGGCCTTCTCTGCAGTGGGTGCCCCCAGTGGCCTCTGGTGGGGCAGGAAGCTTGTCACACTGATGGCTCTGAGAGGCCCAGCCACGAGGCCCAGCCACGCAGCCTCTCCAGGCCCCTGCTCAGCGACTCTGCAGCCCTGCTCTGCGCATGCCCCTGGCCATGGGCTCCTGACAGCCACTGCCCAAGAGCCTGTTCAGACCCACGCCTGGGCTGTCTTCCTTCCACGTGAGGTGGAAGCCCATGTTCAGCCTGAAGCTCTGCCTCTGGGATCCCCTGCCCTGCTCCAGCTGCCTGGCCAGGCTTTGAGGCAGTAGCTGCCCAGCTCAGGGGGACCAACAGCCCCAGGGGTGAGTCTGGGAGGGGTGGGTGGGGCGTGTGCTGGTGCAGGTGCCCTGTGTGCCGTGTACACCTTCTGGGACCTGGTCCCTATTTACCATTCCCCTTTATGGTGGCACTGCGAGGCTCATGCCTGTGGGCCACGAGATGTGTGGGGGCCTGGAACCTGCAGCTCAGCCCCCAGCGCCACATGCACGGTACTTTCCAAACTGAGAACAGCTGGCATCAAAGGTGCACACAGCTTGGCCCCAAACACCCTGGAGGGTCTCACCCGGCACCTCCTCTAGGAAGGGCAGACACCTGCACCACAGGCAGGTTCCCAGGCCCCAGGACCACTGATGCCACAGCCTGGCCCCACACCCCACCTGCTCCTGCTCCAAGCCTGGCTGCAACAGGCGAAGGCACGGCCCTGCCACTGGATCAGAGCCACACCCACATGAGGAATAGGTGGGCCCCAACCTCAGAGAGACCCTCCAGCCCACAGCCACCCTGTGCGGTGGCCACAGGGACCTACAGAAGCCCTGTCCCCCCCTCTCTCTCCACCCCACCCTCTCCTTCTCTACCTTTCTCCCTCTCCTCTCTCTCTTCCCCCACCTGCAGACATCCCAACATTTTCAGAGAGCATGGCAGGCCCCTGGGCTGGGCAGGGTCTGTCTGCCCCCTGGGACACACGGGCACCCAGGCCAGGCATCTGGGCTTCTCCAGCCTCCTGTCTACCAGGCTCATTCATGTGCTGCGAGTCACGCGATTGTCTCTGCAGTCGTAGGGCACGAACGAGGGCCCAGCCCTGAGGGTATGGTGCCCGTGCTCCGCTTCGCACCCCATGAGGACAGAGGCCCTGCGATCTTTGCTGCTAGGACTGGAAGCAACTGGCAAAGCAGAGGCTGGGCCAGGAGCTGCATCCTGGGTGCCAGGGGCTGCACGGCTCTGCCCCTGCAACCCGCTGCCTCGGAGCCTTGCGTGACTGGCATCGCCACCTGACTGAATGTGTGACAATCCACTTCTTCTCCAAGCCCCACCTGGCTGTGGCGGCAGCTGTGAAGGGGGTTCATGGACCGTGGGGTGTGTGTGCTGCAGCTGCCATGACAGACACCACAGCCGGGCGGCTCACACAGACGCTGGCGACCTCTCAGCCCTGAAAATGGCAAGTCTGAGGTCCCGGTTCACACAGACGCTGGCGACCTCTCAGTCCTGAAAACGGCAAGTCTGAGGTCCTGGAGCAGCAGGGCCGGTTCCTCCTGAGGCCTCTCTTCTCGGTGTGCAGACGGCATCTCCTCCCCCGGTCCTCACGTGGTCTGTGTCCTCATCTGCTCTTACAAGGACATCAGTCAGATGGGGCCAGGGACCAGCCTAGTGACCTACTTTAACCTAATCACCTCGGTAGAGAGCCTGTCTCTAAACACAGTCCCGCTGAGGTCCTGGGGCTTCAGATCTCAACACTGGAATTCAGGGAGATTCTGCTCAGAACTCGGGCACTGCGTGTCGTGCAAGCCTTGACTGGCACCTTGACCTCCACAGCTCTGGGGATGTGGTAGTCTCTCTAGTTCCCTCTTTCTGGAACGGGAGTGGGGATGGGGGTGGGGCGGGGGCTGCAGGGGTGGGGTAGGGGCTGCAGGGGTGGGGTGGGGGCTGCAGGGGTGGGGAGGGGGCTTCGGGGTGGGGTCAGGGGTGGGGTGGGGGCTGCAGGGTTGGGGTGGGGTTGGGTGGGGTGGGGACAGGGGTGGGGTGGGGGCTGTAGGGGTAGGGTGGGGGCTGCAGGGGTGGGGTGGGGGCTGCAGGGGTGGGGTGGGGGCTGCAGGGTTGAGGTGGGGTCAGGGGTGGGGAGGGGGCTTAGGGGTGGGGTGGGGTCAAGGGTGGGGTGGGGGCTACAGCTGCACGGGGTCTCACTTGGTCCTTCTTGCAACGGCAGCTTCCATCTGAGGCCAGGGAAAGAGTGGAGACTCTGCCAGTTGCTAAATGTGTGTGTTCCTGCTGGGTCCACTGTACGGTCGACTCAGGGGAGGCCCCACTCCAACTAGGGACCTTGCTGGCTCGCCAGGCCCTGCAGAGCCAGCACCTAATAACCCTGGAGGGTGCTGCCCTTCCCTGGAACTCCATGACCCTTGAAAATGGCCATGGGGCCTTGGAAGGAGCAGGGGCTGATCTGGGGCCCACACCCATGGGAGGCTCCCGCTCACAGTCCCACGCACCTCGGGAAGGCGCTTAGGAGGCCCCACTGTGGTGATTCCATTAGGTTTTTGCCCAGCAGACCTAGAGTTTTCCTGCCTGTAGATGTCAGGCAATAGCTTAGTAGCTATGCCTCTGTCTCCTTGTGATGCATTTGCCACCACCACCACCATCGCTGCGGCTCAGGCAGCTCTGAGTTCCTCTCCCTCCATGGCTGTCATGGCTGGCCACTCCCACTGTCTCTCATGTTCAGTGCCGACACCCGGCATCCAGCATGCCAGGTTCCAGTCGTACCCCCTGAGATCTGGGAGACCATCTCCCTTGCAACGTCTTGGGCCTCAGAAGTCCCACTGGGGGGCTGTGTGCCTTCCCACGGCTTAATGACCTCGTGCAGGGAGTGTCCGGATGAGGCTGGGAGAGAGCAGGCAGGCTGCACACAAACCGCCCCAGCGCCTATCTCCGTGAGCCTTCCGCCTCACCCTCTGCGGCAGCGACTCCACCTTGGCTGCACGCTGGAATCACCGAGGAGCGTTTATACCTGCACCGCCAGACCCTGCACCAACGCACTGATTTCACGGGCCTGGGGCCTTGGTGGGCCTGGCACAAGTGTTTCTTGTTACTCTCCAGGTGACTCCAATGTCTAGCCAGGACTGACGACCCTGCTCCAGAGGCTCCTTGAAGGCACCCCCTCCAGCAGCAGTGCTGGCAGCACCTGGAGCACATGGTGTCCATCCCCACCCAGGGCCTGCTGGGTCAGAAGCTGTGTGGCAGCAGGATTCCTAAAGAATTCACACATAATTCGCGTCTTACACTCACAGCATGGGAACCCTTTGGAGGGCTCGCCAGGAAACAGGTCCCTGAGGCTCTGATTTGGCAAGCCTGGGAAGGGGTCCAAGAATCCACATTTGGAACCAGTCCCTGAGTGATGTAGGTGATGCCGGTACAGCGGCCACATGCGAGGATGCCAGGAAGGCTGTCGTGTCAAGCTCATTGGCCACAGTGCAGCCCAAGAGTCTATCGGCCAGACGAGGCACCCATTTCCAAGTGCCTGATGTAACACAGTAAAATCCCTGTGTCCTAGGCCAGTGCCTCCGGCCTGATCCAGCCTTACTTCACCTACCAGGCTTGGAATCTCGATAGATTTCTCCACCCCTGGCCTGAACACCTTGGTGAGGGCTTGCAATCCTGCTGCATTCCGTGTTGGGATCTGACCTTGTTTGGGGTCAGGAAGCAGTGGGAGGTGGGGGCGCATCATGAGGAAAATGGGCCCTGCCTCATCAGGGACGAGCCCATCAGGGACTCATGCTGATGTCGGCGTGGAGGTCTCTCCGTGCACGGAAAGGCGTCTTCTCTACCCTGATGTCGGCGTGGAGGTCTCTCCGTGCACGGAAAGGCGTCTTCTCTATCCTGATGTAGGCGTGGAGGTCTCTCCGTGCACGGAGAGGCGTCTTCTCCCCACTGATGTCGGCGTGGAGGTCTCTCCGTGCACGGAAAGGCGTCTTCTCTACCCTGATGTAGGCATGGAGGTCTCTCCGTGCACGGAGAGGCGTCTTCTCCCCACTGATGTCGGCGTGGAGGTCTCTCTGTGCACCGAAAGACGTCTTCTCTTCCCTGATGTCGCCGTGGAGGTCTCTCTCTCTCTGTGCACGGAAAGGCGTCTTCTCTCCAGTGCATTGTCGCTGCACCTGTGTCAAAAATCAACAGGCCATTTGTGTATACGTCCACCTCTGATCTGTCAGTGTGTTCAGTGATAGTGATCTGTGTGCCTGTCACTTCTCATTTGATGACTGTGGCTTTATATTAAGACTTCAAGTCAGGTGTGGTGAGTTCTCTGTTTCTGTTCTTTGCAAAACTGTTTAGCTATTCTAGTTCCTTTAATTTCCCTGAAGTATTCTAGTTCCTTTGCCTTTCCCTAGAACTTTTAGAATCAGAGTGTTGATTTCTACAAAAAGTCCTGCTGAGATTTTGGTTGGGGTTATGTTGAATCTACAGATGATGTCATCACCAATGACGATGTCATCACCATAACAATGCTGAGTTATGACTGACTTTTACAAATGCTGTAAACCCACTATGTGACAACTGTCTGTTTTAGACCAAGGGTTGGCAAACCATGGCCCATGGATGAAGTGCCGTCTACCATGAGCTAAGTATGGTTTTTACATTTAAAACATTTTAAATGTAAAATGTCAAAAGGGGCCGGGCGTGGTGGCTCACGCCTGTAATCCTAGCACTTTGGGAGGCCGAGGCAGGCAGATTATGAGGTCAGGAGTTCAAGACCAGCCTGGCTAACATGGTGAAACCCCGTCTCTACTAAAAATACAAAAATTAGCCAGGCATGGTGGCGCATGCCTGTAGTCCCAGCTACTCAGGAGGTTGAGGCAGGAGAATCGCTTGAATCCAGGAGGCAGAGGTTACAGTGAGCTGAGATTGCGCCACTGCACTCCAGCCTGGGCAACAGAGCAATACTCCATCCCCTAAAATAAAATAAAATAAATAATATTAATTATTTGTAGAGATGGGGGGGTCTCACTATATTGCCCAGGTTGGTCTTGAACTCCTGGCCTCAAGTGGTCCTCCTGTCTCGGCCTCCCAAAGTGCTGGGATTACAGGCATGAGTCCCGTGCTGGGCCATTTTTGTGATGACAGTTGTTTAAAGAGTTGAGGACTCTCCCAGCCTTTGGCTAGGAAAGCATAACATATTTACTATCTGTTCTTTTGCAGAAGAAGTTTGTTGGTTCCTGTTTTAAACAGTTAATTATCTTTTACATGATTAAAAATCTGGAACAAATGTTTTTTATATTTAGTTAATTTTAACCATTCTGGGGTTCTTCGTTTCCTTGTCTGGTTATCATATACCCTTCTGCCTCAAGAACTTCCTTATCGTTTCTTAAAACATAGTCTGCTGGCTCTACATTCTCTTTTTTTCTTTCATCTGAGAATGTCTTTTTCACGGCTTTTCCTGAAGAGCATTTTCACTAGATATTAAATTCTGAACTGAATTGCCTTCGGCGCGTTCACAAGGTCATTTCTGCCTCCTGGCCTGCGTGGTTTCTGATGAGAAGTGCGCGGTGGCTCGAGCTGCCTCCCCTGAAGGTGAGGTACTGTTCTCCTCTGGCCAACTGCAAGACTTTTTTCTTTATCTTCGATTGTCATGTTCCTGATTGTGGTTTAGAGTTTATCTTCTTTGGGGTTTGCTGAACTTCTTGAATCTATAAATTTTTCTCTTTTCATTAAATTTGTGTTTTTTTTTTATTTTTTGAGTCTTTATTTCTTCAAACATTTTTTCTTTACCAATCTTTCTGGGACTCCAAAATGACATGAAAATTAGATCTTTTGTTTTTCCCCCACAGGTGTCTGGCGCTCAGTTCAGTTTAGTTTTAATATTTTCTGCTCTTCACATTGGATCATTTCTACTGACTCCCCTTCAGGTTCACTGAATCATTCCTCTGACAACTCCATTCTGCTTTTGAGGCCAGCCAGGGGATTAAAAAGTTCCTGATAGTATTATTTTTAAATTCTAAGTTTCTTTAAAAAATATATTTTCTACTTCTCTGCTGAGAACCTTGATCTTTCTAATGATTTCAAGAGAGTTTAACTTTTACTTAAATAAGCAGTCAGCAGAGCTGGGCGTGGTGGCACACACCTGTAGTCCCAGTGACTTGGAAGGCTGAGGCGGGAGAATCGCTTTGAGGCCAGGAGTTTGAGGCTGCAGTGATTTTGCCATTGCACTCCAGCCAGGGCCATGGAGCAAGACCTCGCTGAGGCAGGAGAATAGGGTCTGGAAGCAAGGAACCTAAGGCTGATTCATGCTGACTTCCTAGAACTTAATCAGAAGGAAAACCCCAACTTTCCACACCTAAGTAACAAAAGAACTGGAGGCTCCCGTTGCAAATGTCCCCACCCCCACCCCCACCCCACCCCACCCCCACCCTCATCCCCATCCCTACCCCCACCCCACCCACCCTCATCCCCATCCCCCACCCCCACACCCCACCCCCATCCTCACCCCTACCCCCACCCCTTTTCTGTGTGGCAGATGGAAAATTGAAGGTATCTCTGCTTGGTTGCTTCCTGCGACCAATCGGACATTTGCATAGAAGTGTAACTTTGTAATTTCACTTTAGCCTCTGACTAGTTGCTTTCCACAACCATTCATACACTTGCATAGGATGTAACCTTTGTAACTTCACTTCAGCCTCTGATTGGTTGCTTTCCACAACCAATCAGACTGCTTGCAGGTCACTACTTCATTTACATAGGGTGGACACCAAGTAACCAACGGGAAATCTCTAGAGGGTATCAAAACCCCTGAGAATTCTGTAAGGGGTCTTGAGCCCCTGTGCTCTGGCGACGCCCACCCTTTCATTTGCAATCAATCTGCTTTTGTTGCTCCATTCTTTCCTTGCTTTGTGTGCTTCATCCAATTCATTGTTCAAAACGCCAAGAACCTGGACACCCTCCACTGGTAACACCATCTCTAAAACAATTAAACAGCAATAAAAAGCAACCAGCAAAAGTTTTTGTCTGGTAATCTTAACACCCACGTCATTGTGGGTTGACATATGTTGGTGTCATTTCCCTTGAGAATTAATCACATTTTCCTTGTTCTTTATATACCAAGTAACTAAATCTTACACTGGCCACTTTGATATGCTGTGACACTCTGGGTCCTGTTAAAATCCTTTGGAGGATGATGATTTTTTTTCTTTTTGTTTTGTCAAGCATCCTGCCCTGTGAGTTTCAGAATGCAAGCTCTGTCCCACCTCCCAGGGGCCAAGATTTCCCCTCAGTTCTTTCTCAAAGCTGTTGCTATGTTGCTTTGAATCACCCCACCGTGCCCAGCTCAGGGTTGATTCATTCACAGAGTCAGGGGAGCCCTGTCTCCAATTCTCTCCTTGCTGAGATTTCTACCACGTTCACCAACTCCCGAGAGCCCCCTTTACCAGTCCTCTGGTTACAAAGAAGGGATTTCTCTGGGAACTTTAACCACCCACACTCCACCACAGTTTCAGGGGGGTTGCCCATGGACTAAGCAGCAAGAGGAAAGAGAGGGGAAAACAACAGGAACTTCCCCAATGCTCTTTGGTCATAAGGCTCCTTTCTTCTAGTGTCTGTGGCCAGAAGATGTGTATTTCTCTTCAGGTTTGGGGTTCGTTCTGCCACCCTGGTGCAGTGCTATGATGGGACACTCTTGGGAGAGGGCTGGGAGAGATTAAAAAAGTGAAAAACCAAACCAACCAAACAAAAAGTCTGAATTCAATCCACATGCTTTGACTTGCAGGGTCTCTTTTCCTCTGGCCAGAAAAAAAAAAAAAAAACAATTTCTTTTGGATTTTTTTCTGTCCACACATATTGTGCAGTTCCACACAGAGGTCAGCCTGCAGTCTAAGCTGGGCGATGAAAGACGAAACATGCTTGGAAAATCACTCACCAGCTTTTTCTTTGTGTTTCAGTCTCATTCCCTAATTTACTTCCTACTGTTAACTTTTCCCAGTCCTCAGATAGTTTTTTTTGTGTTGTCCAGAGCTTTCCGTTGTCTTCAGTAAGAATGTAGGCTGGAGAGGACTTGCTCCATATTGTCCAGCATTGGAAATCTCTCCTTCATTTTTGAAAGGTGTTTTACTGGGTATAGAAATCTGGATTTATAGTCTTAAAAGATGTCACTTCACTGTCTTCTGGCTTACATAGTTTCTACTAACAAGTGTGTTGTACTTCTTATCCTTGTTCCTCTAGGTATAATGTGTCTTTTTTTTTTTTTCCTATTTGTCTTCAAGATGTTTTCTTTATCTTTGGTTTTAAGCAGCTGGATATGCTGTTTTATTTCTAAAAAAGATTTTTAATCCTGGCTATGGTTTTCTGAACTTGGATGTGTGATGTGTTGTCTTTCATTGTTCCTGAAAAAATTTTTGTCATTATTTTTTATTTATTTTCCCTCATTCTCTCTTCCTCTTCTGTTACTCCAATTACACATGTGTTAGACCATTTGAAATTACTCCAGGGCTTTTGCTGGCTCTTTTACTTCTGATGTTTTCTTTCTTTTTTTTTTTTTTTTTGAGACAGAGTCTGGCTCTGTCGTCCAGGCTGGAGTGCAGTGGCCGGATCTCAGCTCACTGCAAGCTCCGCCTCCCGGGTTTACACCATTCTCCTGCCTCAGCCTCCCGAGTAGCTGGGACTACAGGCGCCCGCCACCTCACCTGGCTAGTTTTTTTGTATTTTTTAGTAGAGACGGGGTTTCACCATGTTAGCCAGGATGGTCTCGATCTCCTGACCTAGTGATTCGCCCGTCTCGGCCTCCCAAAGTGCTGGGATTACAGGCTTGAGCCACCGCGCCCGGCCCATACTTCTGATGTTTTCATTTATTTGTTTTCCACATTTTCCTCATGTTTTTTAGCTTGGATAATTTCTGTGGACTTATCTGGAAGTTCACTGCTTCTTTTCTTGGCTGTGTTGAGTCTACTCATGAGCCTGTTGGAGGTAGCCTTCCTCTCTGGCATTTTCACTGGACTCTTTCTTAGCATTTCAATCTCTGTGCTTAAGCTCCTCACCTTTCCATTCATGTTGTTTACCTTTTCCACTAGGACCTTTAACATAAATTCCTATCTGACAATCCCTGCATCTGAGTCATATCTGAATCTGGCTCTACTGATTTTTGTCTCCTGGTTGTGGTTTTTCTTTACTTTTTTCTTTTCTTTTTTCTTTTTGTGTGTGTGTGTGCCTCATAATTGTTTACTGAAAGTCAGACATTGTATATGAGACAACAGTATTTCTATCTGGAAATGGACATTCCCCATTAAGTTGTCATCATGGGGGTTTGAGTCAGTTAAGCTAGGAGTTGAGCTGGATTTGAGTTTTGCTGTTGCTGTGGTCACCTTGAGGGTAGCATGACCTTGAACTTAGGGTTCAGGATGGTTTGCTGCAGGACTTTTCTCAATGAGCCTGCTCTGCACCTTTACCTTAGGTCTTCTGTGCATGTCTGCCCTTGAGACAGGGCCTGTTGGTGCCCCTCACTTGGGAGGGCTGCTCTTGCTTGTTTCTCTCTGCCCTGGTCCGGCTCGGTCTCAGGCAGGACTCACATCCTTGAGTTTCAGAGTGGGATTTTTTTTTCCATAATCCTGTTCCTTCCCTGGAGATGGAAGACCTCCGAAGGGCTGAGCCTACACATGTTTCAACCCCTCCCTTAGAGGTGGAATTATTTTCTTCTTGTTTTCCCCAGCCACAACAGGTCCCTAGGTGACAGGATTTTCTGCTCCTCTCTCCCTGACATCTTAAGGCATCTGTTCCATAGGGAAGAACTGTCTGGTGGGGTTTTTCTCCTACCCCCCACCCACAGTGGTGATTCCTCCCCTCCCAGGGCCTCTGCCATCACGTATTGCTTCCTCTGGCCTCCCACTTGCTCCAGCCTTTCCTGTGAGTGCCCAGGGTGTGATGTGTGGAAGAGCCTCTAAGCAGGGTGAGCCTCCCTTGTGTCTCCAGTTCTTGGGGTTCTATATTTGCACAGAAGCCCACACTTGGTCTTCAGCAATTTTCTAATAAGGTTGTCTGAATTCTTCTTGTCCACTTTTACAGCAGCTCCATCTTCCTCCTGTTCCTTGTAAAGGGTGAGCCAATCACCCTGTCTATCCTTGGATTTCAGGCTGGTTGATTACTCTGCAATTTCAGCTCCCTGATAGATTTAAGAACAGTGATGATTTTGTAGGTCATTCGGTATTTCTGTTTTTAGGGTAGGGGCAATGCTCTTCTCAGATTTCTACATTCTAGGCAGAACCTTACCCTTGTATGACTTTGCCTCAGCTCCCACATCTGTAAAATGGCACAATAATAGTAGCTACCTCCTATCATTAATACATATAAAGGTATAGGGGAATGCATTTCACATAAGTGCTATGTATTATCTTCCATTATTATTTTTATTGTTTATATCTCTTTTAATGAATTTGTTACATTGGTTGATTATTGCTGTATTGCTTTTCTCCCAGTGGTTTGAAAGCTACTTCTAATTTTCTTCAGATTATCCTAATGTTGTTCTTGTTGTTGTTGTTGTTGAGACAAAGTCTTGCTCTGGTGGCCCAGGCTGGAGTGCAGTGGCACAATCTAGGCTCACTGATACCTACACCTCCTGGGTTCAAGTGATTCTCCTGCCTCACCCTCCTGAGTAGCTGGGATTACAGACACCTGCCACCATGCCTGGCTAATTTTTGTATTTTTAGTAGAGACAAGGTTTTACCATGTTGGCCAGGTGGTAAATTTTTTCTTTATAAACCACTTTTTCATTGGAATGAAACATACATACAGAAAAGTGCATACATAACTTGAGCATTTTTATATGTGTTTAAACTCCCATTATTCTATCAACAAATAATATCTTTATCTATGTTTTTACCTTGAACCAGACAAGAACTGTAGTATGCTTGTACTTCCCTTCTTCCTGTCTCCCTCTCCTCCATCTACCCCTTCCATCTGTTGTGTTACAATCTGCTGGGATTTTAATCCCAGATACTATATATATATATATATATTTTACAGTATGCAGCACAAAGTATTTAGTATTAAAAATGACTTTTGCTGGTTTCTTTTCTCACTTTTTTTTTTTCCAGCCAGGAAACTCTGAGAGAACTCATCAATCACACTGTAGTTTAAAGACAGTGATGTTCCTGGAGTTAGGTTCCAGATGTTTCTGGAGTTGTGCAGTGCACAGTCCACTCAACAGCACACACTGATCCTGCTTGAATGTCTCTATCATCAGTTCCATTTGCATTTTGCTGCAGTGAATCCATGATGATTCTTTCAATGAGGATCCGTGGATGGAAAACCCATTAAGTATTTGCATTTCTGAAAATATCTTAAACTTTTCTGTCCTCCCCTTTACCACTTTTTAGACACAGCAAGAACCCTAGAACACTTTAATTCCTCCCGCCTTGTGCTATCATTATCACTTATTCTAATTCCACATCTATTTAGAACTCCAGAAGACATTATTATTGTTGTTCTATGCAGTCAGTGTCCATTTAGATTTATCCAGATGTGCAGCCTTTTTAAATTGTTCTTCATTCCTTCCTGTACTTCATACTTCCATCTGGGACCACTTTCCCTCTGCTGAATAAATCCTTTTAGTATTTATTTTAGTGTATGCTTTCTGGCAGTTAATTCTGCAAACCAAAAAGTGTCTGAGACAGGTCTCAATCAATTTAGAAGTTTATTTTGCCAAGGTTAAGAACAATTCCTGGGAGAAAAAAGCATGGAATCACAGAAACAGTCTGTGATCTGTGCCTTTCTCCAAAGATTACTCTGAGGGCTTCAGTATTTAAAGAGGAAAAGTGGGCTAGAGGGGAAAGAGGAAGGATGTAGTCATATGACTGAATGTACTTGGTGCAAGAGAAAAGGAGTCGGCGGGGAGGAGTCAATTGTGTATTCATCTTACCCCCAGCAAATTGGCACTTTCCATAAGATAAGGTGAACTTAGAGCAGCTACTTGTGGAGATGTTTAACCTTTTATCTCTAGCTATCTGCTTAGGAACCAAAGGAAAGGTAGCTTCTTGCTTGACTCAGTTTTCAGCTTGTTTTTTTCCTTTTGGCAGAGTGAATTGGGGTCACAAGTTTTTATTTGCCTTTCACATTTCTCTATGATTTGCTTTTTCTGAAATATCTTTATTTCACTTCTGCCTTTATATAATGTTTTCATTCCGTATAAAATTCTATGTAGATAGCTGTTTTCTTTCAGCTCTTTGAAGATGTTAATTCCATTGTCACTGGGCTTCCATGGTTCTGTCGCAAAGTCAGGTGTAAGTCCTTTAGTTTCTCCTTTATAAGTCGAGCTTCTATTCTCTTTGTCTCTGGTTTTCAGCAGGTTTAGTATGTAACCACTTGTTTTTTTAATCTATTCTGATTGAGGCTGATAGTATATTTGTAATCTGTGTTTTGTACCTTTGATCTTTTTTTTTTTTTTTTTTTTTTTTTTTTTTTTTTTTTGAGACAGAGTCTTGCTCTGTTGCCCATGCTGGAGTGCAATGGCGTGATCTCAGCTCACTGCAACTTCCGTCTCCTGGGTTCAAGCAATTACAGGTGCCTGCCACCACGCCTGGCTAATTTTTTGTATTTTTAGTAGAGATGGGGTTTCACCATGTTGGCCAGGCTGGTCTTGAACTCCTGACCTCAGGTGATCCACCCACCTTGGTCTCCCAAAATGCTGGGATTACACTGCATCCAGCCTGAATATTTTCTTCTGACTTGTCTTTCAGTTCATTAATCATCTCTTTCACTGTGTCTAATCTGTTTCAAACCCATCCATTGAATTTATAACTTCAACTATCATATTTTTAAAAATTTCCATTAAATGCTTTTTTATACACCCCACTTCTCTGCTGAACATTTCCATCTCATAATCTATTTTCTTGAACCTGTTAATCACATTACCTTAAAGTCTATGTATGATAATGTCAATATCCTGTTAACATAATAATCCCATGGGATTATTCCTACTATATTTATATATATATTTTTTGGTTCTGGATTATTTGTCTCCTGCTTTTCTTTGTAAACTTTAAATCTGGATATTGTATATGGAAATATTTTAGTTAATTTGAGACCCTGGATGATGCTATTTTCCTCTGCATATTTCCTTTTGCTTCAGGCTGGCTGTGGGAAAGAGGGCAGATTAGCTTAGTCTGGGATTGAGCCCTTTGGAAGCTTGGTTTCAGACTTTGAGAGGGAGGATCTACTCACCCCTCAGCCTTCCTCCCCTATTGCAGCCCTCAGTGCTCTCAGCTGAAGGTCTGGGTCACTCATCAGTCTCCCTATCTTGTGGGCTGTCACCAGTTATTGTCTCCCCAACCCTAGGAGATGCAAAAGCTCTGCTCAGTGTGTCAACTTCTTTCCACTGCATATGTGAGACTGAATTGTGTCCCCCCAGCATTCACATGTTGAAGCCCTGACCTCCAATGTGATTTCATTTGGAGACAGGACCTTTAAAGAGGCGATTAAGGTTAACTGAGGTGGTAAGGGTGGGGCCCTAATCCCAGAGGACTGGTGTCCTTGTAAAAGGAGGAAGATACACCAGAGATCTCTCCCTCTCTGCACACACAGTGGAAAGGCCATTGTGAGAACACGCCAAGTTGGTGACATAGGCTGGGAGGAGAGGCTTCACAACACCAACCCTGATGGCTCACTGATTTTGGGCTTCCAGTCTCTAAAACTGTCTGGAGGCTGGGAAATAACTATACATGGTTTAAGCTGCCCAGTCTGTATTTTTTTTTTTTTTTTTGAGATGGAGTTTCACTCTTGTTGCCCAGGCTGGAGTGCAATGGTGCGATCTCAGTTCCCCACAACCTCCACCTCCCAAGTTCAAGCGATTCTCCTGCCTCAGCCTCCCGAGTAGCTGGGATTACAGGCATGCGCCACCACGCCCGGCTGATTTTGTAATTTTAGTAGAGACGGGGTTTCTCCACGTTGTTCAGGCTGGTCTCGAACTCCCCACCTCAGGCGATCTGCCTGGCTCAGCCTCTCAAAGTGCTGGGATGACAGGAGTGAGCCACCGCATCTGGCCCCAAGTCTGTATTTTTTTTATGGAAGTCTAGGCTAGTACAGGATACTACTCACCAAGTGCCTCAAAGGAAAAAAACACTTCCCTTTTTTTTGAGGTGGGGGAAGGTCTTTGCCCCTCACAGAAAGACTTGTTTTGGTAGCTGATAGCCTGAAACAGATTTAAAAAAATATTTTATACTGATTTTTGGGCTATTTTTGTTGGGTTTGTCTGAGGCAACCAGTCCTCCCTAACTGTAAGCAGAAATGTCTCTGAACGCCTCAGGGATTTCTCCTCACATGCCACGAATCTGTGTCTGTCTTATCTCACTCAGTCATTTGATACTCAGGGGCCCTTTCCATTTATGGAGTCAAATATTTCTCTGGTTCAGATACATTTCTTATTTTTATTTTTTCTTTGAGATAGGGTCTTGCCCTGTCACCCAGGCTGGGGTGCAGTGGTACGACCTTTGCTCACTGCAGCTTCTGCCTCCTGAGTTCAAGCTGATTCTCCAGCCTCAGCCTCCCAAGGAGCTGGAATTACAGGCATGCACAACCACACCCGGCTAATTTTTGTATTTTTAGTAGAGAGGGGTTTCACCATGTTGACCAGGCTGGTCTCGAACTCCTGACCTTGTGATCTGCCAGCCTCAGCCTCCCAAAGTGCTGGGATTACAGGCGTGAGCCACCGAGCCCAGCCCCGACCTTTCCTCTCTTAACTTCTCCGTCATGGGAGAGTCCTGTGACTTTGTCTCGCAGTTCTTTGTGTCCTCAGCCAGGACCCCTCTCCTAGTCAGCATGCGGGTCAAGCTTTCATGTCAGCAATGCTGTTACTCATTTGCCAGTTCCCTGCCTTCTCATGAGTCTTCTTGTTGGGACCATTGCCAGGTGTGGTGACCCTCCGGAGGGGCTCTGGTTCCTCTGGTAGGCCCTGGTTTTTCTTGAGCTCTGGTTCCTCCGTCCATTGGATCCTCTTTGGCTGTGTCCTTCAGAAACCTCTTGGCACTCGGTCCACCAGCGGTGTCCTTTGTGTCCCCACAGCTGCAACGGAGCCTTTTTGCATCTTTGCTGTCACATGAAGGATTCGGGGCAGGTCAGAGTGTGGGAGACAGATACAGCATGAATTGAATTGAGACCACCATTGTCTTATAGCCTGGCTTGTAAAACCTAATGTCATCTGAGCATCTTTTTCCGTTATCCATGACTGTAGCCACGCATCACTTCGTGATACAGCACCTGGCCTAATTTCTAGTGGTAACACATTTGGGTTCTGTGTCTCATGATTTCTAAGCTGCGTGTTTCTCACTTCTACAACACTGAAGCGGGCTGTCCTCATCCACAGCCTGCAGTTTAGTGTGCCTGTGCAACCAATGGTCCTGTTGTTTTATGATTAACGGTGTCTTGGAGTTGGTAACTCTCGGAACCCTGCCTGCCCTAGGGCACTTCCCGTCAGCAATCTGAGGGCTCTGAGGCCCCGCGTCCCCGGGGAAGGGGCTGGTTGCGGAGGCCCCTCCCAGGACAGTCTGAGCTGGGGACCCACCTCCACATCTTCTGCTGAGGCCCCGGGCTCCAGGTTCCAGAAGGAAGGGACCACACCATATGACCTGCCTGGGACCGGGGCTGACTCTCTGACCCTGAGAGACTTCAGCAGCCTTCCCGCTCCTAAGTGGGGACTCTAGCCAAGAAAGTGAATTTTTGAGTCGAAGACGGTTTGTGAAGTTACGGTCCATGAAGACTTGTCTCCATGGCTTTGCGACGTTGCTCAGTTGGCTGGGCCTTACCCAGGCAGGAGAGAAACGGCTCAGACCCTGAGGTTCAAATCCAAGCCCTGCCATTTCCCAGCTGAGCCTGTTAGGTGCGGCCTCCCCCACCTTCTGCCGGGCTCACCTTCAGGTGAGACCCCCGCCACGCCCCCGGCTGGCACCACCCTGGCACTCCTGAGGGACGCAGGGGTGTCCGCCCTCATGTCCGTTCCATCCGAGGCCCTGGGATCACAGACAGGGAGGCCGGGGCTGGCCGGGCATCCCAGGAATGGCGCCCGCAAGTCCCAGGAGGCCGTCCGGCCGGCCCAGCGCTCCAGCGCGTTTCCTGCGTCCACTCGGTCCCCGTTCCGCCGGCATTGGCGGCGTCCAGCCTGGGTTTGCCCGCGCTCGGCGACGGGGCTGCCTGGCCCAGCTCGACGCCGCTCACCAGCGCTGACCTGGGGGTGGTGCCACCTCCCAGTGCCTCAGTTTCTTCACAGGAAAAACAGGTCTTCTTGAGGACGGGTGTGGAGGGCCCGGGGCAGCCCCGTAGGAGCGTTGGCCGAAGGAGCCCGGCCTGCGGCTGACAGGAACCCTCGGCTGCAGGGAAGCGCGTGGCGCCCCCAACCGTCTAGGTGCTGGCTCGATTCGCGTGGCCTCCGCGGACGGGACCCCGCGGGCCGCCTCCTCCGCTCTGTCCGCGGCTCCCGAGAGGGAACATCACCCCCAGATGCTTCCCTCCTCCGCCCCAGGTCCCCGCACCCCCGGCCTCACTTCCTGGCGCCCCAGGAACGCGGCCCCCAGGAAAGGACTCGGGGCCCGGGCCCGGGCGGGGAGGCGGGCAGGGGTCCCCAGGGCCCGGAGTCCCCGTACGCGCTCCTGGCCCGCCCACCACAGCGCCCCAGGGCGTCCGCACCCGCCAGGGTCGCGCGGGACCCGCCCCGTGACGCATCTCCAACCGCCCGGAGCCGCGGCCCGGCCAGCGCGCGCCCGACGCCCCGGGGAGCGCGCCTCGTGCACGCGCGCCGCCACGTGACCCCGTGCCGGCCAACGGGCGCGCCGGGATTTGGGGGATAAAGCGCGGCCCCGCGCACAGTTGCGGCGGGAGAGCGGCGGGGCCGAGAGCGTGACTCGCCTGCTCCGTGCTGCTTCCCCCGCGCCGCCTGCCCGCGCCGCCCGCGTAGCCATGTCCGAGGAGAAGCCCAAGGTAAGCGCGGCGCCCCCGCCCGCACGCGCGGCCATCGCGGGCGTCCCGGGCGCCTCCGCCGCCGCGCGCCACTCTGGCGGCCATAGAAGACCGCGGCTTCCACGGGGACCCGCGCCCAGGCCTGCGGCGCCGCCCGCGCTCCCGCCCCTCCCCCGCTCCCGTCCGGCCGCGCCGCTCCCCTCCCCCGCCCGGCGGCGCTCGGCGGCGCGCCCCGCCTCCATCCCGGCTCCGCCCCCAGTCCGACTCCACCCCCAGTCTGACTCCGCCCTAGCCCGACTCCGCCCCCAGCCCGACTCCGCCCCGTACCCCTGCTCCGCCTCTCCTTGCCCCCATAGCGCCCCGCCCCCCCCGCCCCCCCCCTGTAGCGCCCTGCCCCTAAGTGGGCCCGCCCAAGACGGGCCCCGCCCCAAAGCGCGCTGTGCGGCGAGCTCCGTCCCTGCCGGGCCTGGCCACGCCCCCTCTCCACGCCCATCTCCTTCCCAGCTGGGAAGGCGCGCGCCTAGCGCCTCCTAGACCGCCGGGTGTCTGGCCCTGCGCTGCTCCTGCGGAGCGCAGCGCCCTCGGATACCGCCCCGGCAGTGTCCCCGAGGCGTCTTTGCGTGATCCTTTCCTGAGTCATTGCTGGGCGGGGTCGCCTTCTCCCTCGGCATCGCCCTGGGTGCGGGGTCTTGTGTCAAGTGCACGGAGTCGGCTCAGGAATAAGCGTCTGGGATTACCCCCGAGGGGCGCGCTCTGAGGGGCCTAGCCCCTGTGAGCAGCGCTGCCGTCCTTCCAAGGCGCCCATCGCGCCCCCGGTATTCACCCACTTCTCCACACCGCGTCCTGGCCGTCGCGTCCCCCAGTGTGCGCCCACCCCTCTCCTTCCTGTCTCCCTGGTCGTGGCCCCAGTGTGCACCCACCGCCTCCCCATCGCGTCCCCAGGTGTGCGCCTACCCCTCCCCATCGCGTACCCCGGTGTGCGCCCACCCCCCCATCACGCCGCCCATGGTGTGTGCCCACTCATCCCCATCATGCCCCAAGGTGTGCGCCCTCGCCTCCCCATCAGTCTCCCGGTGTGCGCCCACCCCTTCCCATCATGCCCCCCCCGTGTGCGCCCACTCCTCCCCATCACCCCCAACGATGTGCGCCCACCCCTCCCCATCACACCCCCTATGGTGTGTGCCCACCTCTCCCCATCATGCCCCCTGTGTGCGCCCACCTCTCCCCATTGCGCCTCCCCTGCCATGAGCACCCACCCCTCCTTATCCAGCCTTGGGTGTGCTTTAGTTTCCCCCATTGCCACACTGGGGTGTGCATCCTTCCAGTCTCAGTTCTGGGGTATGCACCCTTCATTCAGGTGCACTGGCCACTCCTTCTTGGGAGGGTCCTTAGTCGCGGTCTCCAGTGTTCATAAAAAGAGAACCTTTCGGAAGCCCTTGGTGTGCACTCTTGGCCTCTATGTTACACCCTAGTGGAAGATGACTAGAGCTGGAGGGTCTGTAAGGAGGCTGTCTGTGATACTGGCCTGGTCCTGGAGGTGACCACCCTCCCTTTACAGATGAGGGTGGAGGCTCAGTGCCAGACACTGGCGGAAACTGGGATGGAACCATCCGGAACCATGGTTGCGGCCTCTGGAAGTCTGCACTCTGCTTGCTGTGGTCAGACTCCAAGGAAACCTCCCCTATCCAGATGGCATTTGGAGTGACCTTTGCTTTTTACATTTTGACTCCAGTGAAGTCAAAGTTCTCCCACCCAGGGGTGGTTTGAATATTTAAATACTTGTTAAAACTAGGCCAAATATAAATGTCCTTTCTTTATGTTTTCGTAGGTGGCTTCTTCTTAATGAAGAGTACATGTAATAAAATATGTATGATACTCATTTTCTCAGCAGTGTTTACACTTAGCTCTGCCATGTGGTCAACCTCAGGCTCCAATTCCGTTGAAAACACTTGTTGAATTCCAGAATGATTGAGTGGCTGCCACCTCAGCCACCTCACAGGCCCTGCTCCTGGTGGGTCCCCTCTGAGCCCATGTGGGAGGAGCTCTACCCTCTGGGGCTCTGAGGAAGGGGAAGAAGTGGACTCTGGGGCCCAGTGGTGCTGGAAAGAAGAGCTTTTGGGTCAGGCAGGAGAATGTTCTGACTTCCCTGGATAGCTGAGGCGGAGGATTGACTAGCAAACTGAGGCCCATGTTTTTAGGGCTTCATTTTTTAACTCACGAGTTCACTTGCTTATTAGGAATTTACCAGGGGTCTGGGACAGACCGACATTGCTGGTGTCTGTCTGTTTGGAGCAGAGGCACTGTGGCCGGCCCTGCCCTGCCCCAGCCTTTCCCAGGGCTGCAGCCATTACCCTGTGGGGACACGTGTGGGCACTGCATCTGTGCCTTTGAACACACTCATATCTTCCTTCCCTAAAGAAGCCAGTGCATCCTCATGCTTGGGGAAGTGAAGGGGGCTCATGCAGGGGTCCCCACTTCCATCCCGCCTGGAACTGTTTGCATGCTCTTCCTTCCTAGGCCAGTTTTCCCTGCGCTGGAGGCCACATTTGGGATGGGGGGATGGGGGTGTGCCAGCTCACCACTCAGGCTGCTGCCAAGCCACCGGCGTCCAGGGAGTGGGCAAGGGTGTCTGGCCCAAGACTGGAGTTGGGGAGTGAGTGCCGGCCCAGGACACGCGCCTTCAGGTTCGCAGCTGGAGCCCTCACTGCCAGGGCCCCTTTCCGGCCACTCTAGCTCCCTTGACAGAGCACCATACCTCCCCAGGGTCTCCAGGAACCAAACATGGGGGCAGTCCCCAGGTTCACCCTCAGGCGAGCCTTCTACATCCCACTCCCTGTATTTAGGCATCGCTGGGACAGTTGTCCCTCTCCCAGCCAGGGAAGGTAAGGAGAAGTGGAGAGAAAAGGCATGTAACGTACAGTGCTCCCTGCAGGCAGCAGCTCAGCATGGGGGGAAAGGGTACCAGCATGCTCCAGACTTGACTTTCAGAGTGAGCCGGAGGGCCCTGCCTCATTGCTTCACTCACAAACGACTTTATCCCAGCAGTGCAGGCTGGCCACAACTCCAAATGCATTTTGAGGCAACAAGACACCCCAGTTGTGCCATTGTTGAGTAGCTTCAGGCATGGCATGAATTAAGAAATAAAAAGTATCACCTACTGCAGCTCAGATGGGACAGTTTGAAACTAGAAAGTACTCGGAAGTGGCTTCCCTCACATTTGCTGATGTCAGGGCAGCGAGGAGGAGGCTGGCTGCCTGCTGTGGGAAGTGGCCGTCCTCAGTTGGATTCCAGAAGTCACCACTTGAATGTCCCACAGGGTTTCTCTGAGTCACAAATGTTTTCTTCTGATTTTGGTTTCTTTCACTAATGCTATATAGCTGTGTGAGTTTTGGATATGTGTTTTTACTGATTTCATAAGAATTTTTTTAAAAAAGAGATGAGGTCTTGCTATGTTGCCCAGGCTGGTCTCAAACTCCTGGGCTCAAGCCATCCTTCCATGTCAGCTTCCCAAAGTGCTGGGATAACAGGTGTGAGCCACCGTGCCCAGCCTACAAGAATAACTTCAAAATAAAGATGGATTTTCTCTGATTTTTCCCTAGACTTACTAAACAGGGTTTTTTCTTTGAATTAACAATGTCAGAGGACCGTAGAATTGCATTGTTTTACACATGGATGCTTAACAAGTGGAAGTTAAAAATAAATTCTGTGTAAAAATAAAACCATCACGAGTGACTCTGAATTGGTGGATAATTTTAAGAATTAGGTTGGTTTTAATGACTTTAGAAAGCCAACAATTACCTAAAGACTTGCCCTTTCAAGTCGTGGTTATTTTGAGATACAGTTTTGAGGCCAGTCTCCGGTGTCTTCTGCAGGAGGGCGTGAAGACAGAGAACGACCACATCAACCTGAAGGTGGCCGGGCAGGACGGCTCCGTGGTGCAGTTCAAGATCAAGAGGCACACGCCACTGAGCAAGCTGATGAAGGCCTACTGCGAGAGGCAGGTGCGGCGCCTCGCTCCCCCACGGGGGCTTCCCTGTGTGCGCGCTGGTCCTGTGTGCGCCAGGCATCCCCAGAGCACGAGTGTCAGGGCTGGACACAGATGTAGCCACTCGAGGTGCCCTCTTCATGGATGGGCAGGCGGGGGCTTGTGCTGTAAACCTGGCCTAGGCTGGGCTTGCTGACTGTGTCACCCATGGCCTTTTATGAGGTGGAGGGACCTAGAGGCTCAGAGAAATGTGGTGGGTTTTTCTTCCTGATAAGGCGGCTGCCCAGGGTGGTGTGTTCTCCATGGGGTACTAACATCTGTGAAATCTGTGACGCTGAAGGCTCTGGGGGGCCCTGCTCAGATCTGGCCATTCTGGGGCTGCAGGTGGCGTGTGCCCCATGCTGCTGTCACCCCGTCCTCACGTATGAGCTGGCGTGGCCCTGCAGAAACACTGCCCTCATCTGCAGTGTGGTTTTCCATTTTGTTAGGAAAGGCAAGAAAGCTCGTGATTCATTCCCCTGCTTCCTCAGTTTCAGGATAGTGAGCTGCCTCACTGGCAGTGCCCAGCTGGGTGGATGCCTTCCGGCTGCTGTGTGTGACTTGGTGTGTGTGTGTGTGTGTCTGTTGTTCTTGGTAATGCTGTGGAGGACGCACCCGGGGCCGGGGGGTCCCTCTCTAGGCCACTCCTATGGGCTTTGCCCGCCAGCTGCTGTCTGGCGTGTCGGGGGCCCAGCCCTGCAGCCAGGTGCCCTTCCCCAGGGAGCCCTGCTTGCCTGAGTGGGACCTAGAGGCTGCTTTTCTTCAGTTGCTCTGAAAATACAGCAACTCGTTGCCCTTTTATTTTACTCTTTTGCCTGTGGATTTTCAGTTAGATTTCCTCCTCTTTCCCTCCCACTTTGGATACCCTGCTCATAGGAACAGTCACTGGTGACCACCTTGCACTCTTTATTGACAAGCAGACCCTCTGACTTCCTTTCTTCGTGTTTGCTGATGGCAGATCTTATTTTCACCTGCGAAAGGTGAGACTGAGCTTCCAGACACGCAGGCTCTGGTCTTCCCAGCAGAGTGAGTGGCCTGGCGCCATGCAGGCCCCATGATCCAGCCTCTGCCTGATGCTGGACCCTGGCCCTTGTCGGAGTTTGTGCTGCCTGAGCTGGTGGCCACATTCTCCTCTGCACTGCGGGATGGCAGGCGTGTGGGGCCGTGTACATGTGGCGGGGGCTCTGCCCTTCCCCCTGCTCTTCCGGGGCTCCCCTCCTGCCCCACCTGCACTGCTGCTTGTGAGGCTGGCTGCTCAGCCGTGGTCCAGGGCCTCCTGTTCAAATCCTAGAGGTTCTCTCTTGGTGTTTCCTGGATTAGTCCTCCTCCCTTTTGTGTTTTGTGGTGGAGCACATCCTCCAGGGTCTTCTCAGAACAGGCACAGAAGGGTAGCGTCTTTGAGACACTGCATGGCTGAATGTGACTTTTGCTTTTATAAACCTTCACACTTCGGTATGTGGCTGCACGCAGTATTCTTGGTTGAAACTCTTTTTTTTTTTTCTTTCAGAGATCAGCCATGAGAATAGCTCCCAATGTTGAAAGTGAAAAGTTTACCAGGCATGGTAGTTTATGCCTGTAATCCCAGCACTTTGGGAGGCTGATGTGGGAGGATCATCTGAGGTCAGGAGTTCAAGACCAGCCTGGGCAACACAGGGAGACCCTGTCTCTACGAAACGTTAAAAAAATTGGCCAGGTGTGGTGGTGCAAGCCTGTAGTCCCAGCTACTCAGGAGGCTGAGGTGGGAGGATTGTTTGAGCCTAGGAGGTGGAGGCTGCAGGGAGCTGAGGTCGTATCACTGCTGCAGCCTAGGTGACAGAGCAAGACCCTGTCTCAAAGGAAAAAAAAAAAAAAGTGAGAAGTTCGGTGGATTCTGATTCTCTGTGCTTTGTTTGTAACTTGGTTTTTCTCTGGAAGTATCTGGGACCATATTCTGGCATTCCAGTGTTCCCTTATGTGCCTCAGAGGTGTGTGATTTTATCAAGCATGCTGCTGGGTACTTTATGGGTCTGGACATTTATTTTTATTCAAGAAATATGCCCTATGTTAGTTCTTTGATAATTTGTGTCCTTCTCCACACTCTGGTCCCTCTTTTTGGAGTTCCTGTTCCTCCTGCTGCTAATTGTCCTAGTTTACATTTGATAATTTTTCTCCCATTTTGCTTTGGGCTTTATTATTGCTGTTGGTCTCCTTTCCAGGAGGTCGTTTCAACTTTATCTTTCCACTTTCTGTGGACATTCTCACCTCTGTCATGATTTTTAATTTCCAAAAGTTCTTTCTCTTTCTGTTCTTTGAGTGTTTTTTTTTTCTCAGTAGCAGTTGATTTATTTTTTTTGAGACACGGTCTCACTCTGTCCCCCAAGCTGGAGCACAGTGGTGTGATCATGGTTCACTGCAGCCTTGACCCCTGGGGCTCAATTGATCCACCCACCTCAGCCTCCTGAGTAGGTGGGACTACAGGTACACGCCACCACACCTGGCTAATTTTTTTATTTTGTGGAGATGGGGTCTCCCTATGTGGTCCAGGTTGGTCTCGAATTCCTGGGCTTAAGCCACCCTCCTGCTTGTGTCCCCCAAAGTGTGGGATTACAGGTGTGAGCCACCATACCCCTCCTCGGTAGCAATTGATTGTTTTCTGAAGGTAGTATTATTTTTTACTTCCCATAGAACTTGAATTGTGAGTGTAGGTGTGTGTGGTGTGTATGTCCATGTCTTTGTGCATGTTTGTGTATATGTGGGGATGTGTGCATATGTGGGCCTGTGTTGGGAGCGTTCTCCTGCCTCCTTCCTGTCCGTTCTCGTCTGTGCTCCTTCTCTCCTCTCTTCTCCGGGCTGCTGCACAGTGAGCCTTACCCTGACTGCTGTCATGCAGGCTGACTTCTGTGCAAGCATGGAGCACTGAGAAGCTGGTGAGAAGCCATGTACATGGATGGCTGTGCTGCCAGGGCTGTGTATCCCTGGGGTGACATGTCTGGATTGTGGGTTCTGGAGGCACCCAGATGCTAAGCTGAGAGTTGAGTCCTCCAGTCTCCAGCCAGCCTCCTGGGGGCACATCTGGAGGGGAGAGGGGACTTGGCGCGTAGCGCTGGGGGCATGCGCTTCCATGGGCCTGTTTTCATCCTACGCCTGGAGCCCTGCACCCACCTCTTCAGAAAGCAGACCTCCTGTGTGCTGCCGTGGGAGGCACAGGGTTGTGGGGGTCCTGCTGGAAGTCTGCATGTGAACTTCCAGGCAGCTCTTCAGAATCAGTGAACAGAATCAGTGAATCCTAATCCAGTGTCCATCAGGCTGGGGTGTGCCCAGTCTCTCCGCCCCAGGATCCTAATCCAGTGGCCATCAGACCACCAGTGTCCACGCCTCAGTAGCCTCTGGCGCAGCCCAGCATTGACATCTCTGCCCATCCCTGCTGCCATTTTCTTTGTCCTTGCTGTTTGTGCCTTTCTCATTTACGGCATTTCAGTGGGGTTTCAGGAGGGAGCAGAGATGCACGTTTTAACGCCGTCTGTCCTGTTTCAGTTGAATCAGAACTGCTTGTTGAGGAAATGTTTCTGCCCCGACCACGTTTCTCCATTCCCTCAGGACACAGACGGGCTGCGTGCTCTCTTTCCGGCTGCCTCCACAAGGCCAAAGTCATGGTGGTGACTGCTCCCTGGCCTCACGCAGCCTTCTTCTCTGTCCCTCATTGGCACACAACCTGTTCCTTGCTGTGAACTTTGTAAAGGGGAAAGGTGGTGCTGCCAGCATTGTAGAATTTCTACTCGGCTTCTGGAAGGAAATGGGAGGGATGACCCAGGACAGGTCAGGGCACCAGGACAGAGAAGATTGTGTTTGAATTGACCATTCCACACAGCCACTGCACTGAGAAACTTTGAAAAGCTAGCCGCTGGAAGATTAGTATTCACCCGGCGGCTCACTTGCCCTCCCCTGGCACGTCACCAATGCTAGTCCAGCTTTTTTCCTGCTGAGGGATGCATCCTCTCTTCAGAGACCTCCTGGCTGACAGCTGTCTGAGCCAGCATCACTGTGACAGGTTACCCTTCCTCACCTGGGTTTCATATGTAAAGAAAGTGGATTTTAGAGGCAGATGAGTTTGGATGTTAGTCTAGGACATCTCTTGTTTTCTCGTGTTTGAATGTTAAGTCTGCTTTCCTTCTGCCATGGACAACTTAGCTATCTGCTTTGAAACAGAACTGACACTGAGTTGGCTTTAAGAAGTTCCCAGTATACAGTGGTGTAACAAAACCCTGGTTGAAAATGAGCTGTTTTAGCCCATCAGAGAGAAGATGGTAGAAAAGTGGGTTCTGAAAGCAGTGGTGTCAGGCACTGCGTGAAAGAGATTGTAGGCCCACTGGTGAGTTTTTAATACTGAACTGGATCATAAATCTGCATATCAGAATGCTGATACTTGGATTAAAATATTTGATTTTTGAATTAAGCTGTATCTGGACATGTTTAATGGCGACTGCTTTTCCTTTTCAGGGTTTGTCAATGAGACAGATTAGATTCAGGTTTGACGGGCAGCCAATTAATGAAACCGACACTCCAGCACAGGTATGGAGCTGGCTTTGCGTGGTTCCAGGGCGACTTCCGATTTGCGTTGGGTAATTGCCATTTGGGATATGCTTATTTGAGAATCGTAGCTCATACAGAATGCCTTCCTTTTTTTCCTTAATGATATTGATTATTAGATTATTTATTTTTCAAATTTTAGATTTAAATTTTCAAATGAGAAAACTGCTTTGCAGACATCATTCTTGCTGTTTGGAGATGGAGTGAGTGCTGGGCCTGTCGTCACTGTAAGGGAAGTGGGGGTGTGAGGACCACTCAGTGGCCCCTTCCTGCCCATCCTCTGGACACTTGCAGTTGTAGCCCGTGTGCAGCTCAGGGGCCGACTGGATTCTTGTGCCTTTTAAGTAACTTGCACAAGTGACGTGGGTGGGCAGAATGTGCCATCACACCTGATCATCCGTCTGCACAGGTTGTTTCTCTCACGTACCTGTCACATGCCGAAATGAATGAGATTTCATATATCACGTCGCAGGGCATCATATTGTCGTGGAAAGAGCTTTGGACTTGGAAACAGACTTTTTTTTTTTTTTTTTTTTGAGATGGAGTCTCGCTCTGTTGCCCAGGCTGGAGTGCAGTGGCGCGAATTCAGCTCACTGCAGACTCCGCCTCCTGGGTTCACGCCATTCTCCTGCCTCAGCCTCCCAAGTAGCTGGGACTACAGGTGCCTGCCACCATGCCCGGCTACTTTTTTTGTACTTTTAGTAGAGACGGGGTTTCACCATGTTAGCCAGGATGGTCTTGATCTCCTGACCTCGCCCACCTCAGCCTCCCAAAGTGCTGGGATTACAGGCGTGAGCCACTGCGCCTGGCCGAAACAGACTTTTTTAAAAAACTTGGTTCAAGTTACAGCTCTTGTCATTTGTCAGCTGATGGCCCTGTGACCAAGAGTCACTTCATCCTGTGGAGGCTCAGTTTTGTCTGTCTGTAAATGGAGCTTTTTCTCAAGTTGTGAGAATCCACTGGAATGTTTTATGTGGAAATATTTTTGCAAAACATTTAGTATTTTAAACATTTAATATTCAGTATTTAATAAATATTGAAAACATCTTTGCAATAAGTATCCATTTCTAGCTACTTTACGAAATCTACACACCACTAAGAAGTGGCAGCTCTGGGAGCGTTCACCAGGGAGAGGCTGCTGAGAGCAGCTGAGCGGGGAGGGCCTTGTGGAGTCTCCAGGACTTGACTGGGAGTCAGGGGGCAGGCTGTGGACAGGTGGACCAAGAGGCAGAGGGAGCCCTGCCTGGGGGCTCTCCCTCTGGCCCGTAGTGTCGGTGGCAGGGTGAGGGTGGCCGACAGCCCTGATGGGACTTCTTTCCATTTGGGAGCATGACTGCTTCCAGTCTCGCTGTCTCCATAGGAACTGGCAGAAGCTTCCTCTTGCTCAGAGGATGGAAGATGATCAGGGTGGGTGTTTTGCGCCCACTGTGTCGGGAGGAGAGAAGTGAGCGGGGGTGTTTCACCACCTTGCCTGGGCTTTGAACGGGGAGGGGCGGGAGAAGCCAGCCGTGGACCCTCACTTGATGGGCCCTTCTGTGAGCTGGGGGCTTTGGCTTTCATGGCATGGTCCCTCGCACTTGGTAGAAAGCGCATGGCTCCCGCAGGTCCTAGGACTCAGTGCTGCTAATCAGATGTTCTTAAGTAGAATCTGATTTTGTGTAATTTTTCAGCAAGAATTTTAGACATTTCAGTTTATCTTCTAGACTCAATTTTTCTCTCAGTTAACATTTTAGCTGTGAATCTGCTTTTGTGAGTTTTGTTAGGGGAAGCTTGCTGAACCGTAAGGGCTGTGGTGAGCACATAGCAATGCCTCTTCCATGCGTGCTGAGCTGCAGTGAGGGGACGGACAGGAGCCAAGGTGGGATCAGGTGATGTTGCTAGTGTCAGGGAACACTCATGCCAGGGAGGATCTTCCCGCTCTCTGATGAAAACTAACAAGCTTCCCTCTCTCTTGTTGTGCCTGCTGTGACAACCCTGACAGCTGGAGATGGAGGATGAGGACACCATTGACGTGTTCCAGCAGCAGACAGGAGGTGCGCCGGAGAGCAGCCTGGCAGGGCATGGTTTCTAGAGGGCCCGTCCCCAGCCCGGGCCGTCCGTCTTTGCATTGCTGTTTAATGGTGAGCACGTGACCATGCCGACCACAAAGGTGTCTGCGGAAACTCGAGGACATTCACCACAATGATTTTCCTCTCTCTGATGTACTTCAAGTGCAACTCGAAACTATATCTGCAGGGATGAATCTGTAACTTAAATTGGGCCAATCAGAATTGTTATCTTTGTTCAGGTAAAATGAGTTGCAAGGTATTTTGGGTTTTTTTGTGTATTCATTTGTGTTTTTTCCCCCCACCTAAAATATTTTTTAACCCCAGAATTATAGCCTGAATGTTCGCTTTTAGTCTGGCCAGGGATCTGACTGCTGAGTTGCTGCCTCTCCCCTGCTCGCTCCAGTCACACAGAGAATTGGTGTTTCCCGCAGTGGGGGGTGCGGCTCTTGGACAGGTAATGGGGGCAAGGTGGGTAGGAAGGATAGACTGTCACTTGCTGTTATAGGCACAGGTGATTAAAATGCTAAATATTGCAAATGTATGCTTTGTCAGTATATGGAAAAGTTGAAGGGAAAATACTGGAATGCTTCTTCAAAGGTTAAAAAATAACTGGGTCCTTTGGTAATTTGACCCCACGTGCTCTCTGGCCCTCAAGCATGTAATCTCGGGGTCTGAGGCTCAGGACCCACCCCCCTGCCATCCCTCCCACCCCACTCCCTGCTCAGTACCTGGTGTCGGTACACAGGCAAGGACTGGCACAACCAAAATTGGCTTTTCTTTTCCTCTTAATATTGAAGAAATTCCCACATTTCTCATTTGGTAATGGTGTTGTGGCCTCAGATTTCTTCCAGTATTTGCTTCTGATGAATAATTATGGTCTATACATAAAAAAGTAAGATTAAGTATTGCTGAATTTGCAGTTACGTTGTCGTGTAAAAGAGCTACTTCCAAGTGTGGTTACAAATGAACCCATGGAATGATGACTTCATGTTCTTCTCGTGGGTTTGTGCCGTGCTGCTTTCCAAATATGTATTGAACTTATGCATTAGTCTGGTGATTTCAGTTCTGTGAAATATTTTGGGATCTATACCAATTAAACATTTTCATAGTTCTGCCTACTGTCGTTCCCTGAGGCTCCACTGCTGCTTGGTGGCCATTCTCTGCCTTTTTATAGTCACCTGAACCACCACCCCATCATCTCTTGCTTGCTTGAAATCTTGCTGAAATGTTCTCATTTCCTGTTTGCTGTATGGGCTCGGGTGGGATGTTTGTTGGCTCTGTTGTGTTTATTCACCAATTTGTACATTATTTGTTGTCCTTTACTACTGTAAACAGTAAATATAGTTTGGTATTCTGTCTCTTGGCTTCTACTAAACACTGCATTTGAAGGTTGGGGTGTACCGGTACAGTTCAGTGTTTGATCATTCTGCGTGGCCACTGCACGGAGAAACTTTGATTGAAAAGCTAGCGGCTGGAAGGTTAGCATTCACCCAGCGGCTCGTTTCCCCTCCCCTGGCACATCAACAATGCTAGTCCAGCCTTTTTCCTGCTGAGGGATGTATCCTCTCCTCAGAGACCTCCTGGCTGACAGCTGTCTGAGCCAGCATCACTGTGACAGGTTACCTTTCCTCTCCTGGGTTTCGTATGTAAAGAAAGGGTGGATTTTAGAGGCAGATGAGCTTGGGTGTTAGTCTAGGATATCTCTCGTTTTCTGGTGTTTGAATATAAGTCTGCTTTCCTTCTGCCATGGACAACTTACCTATCTGCTTTGAAATGGAACTGACATTGATTTGGCTTTAAGAATTTCCCAGTATGCAATGGTGTAACAAAACCCAGGTTGAAAATGAGCTGTTTTAGCCCATCAGTTGAGTGAACCCAAGGTGAAGAAAGATGGGCATCTGTGGCGATGGAATACATGATTCACTTGCACCAGGAAGAGTGCACGGATTAAGGCACAATACAGAGACGGGGACATCTGCCAGATTCCCTAGGCAGCCTGAGGCGAAGGGGCTGCCAAAATCCATGAGGAAAGGGATGTGTCTCAGGCAACATAGGTTAGATGAGAATAATGGCCAAGAGCCTATGTGGATGTATTAGGACAGTGCTGCTTGAACTTCCATCCACAACACCTCACAGCAGAAGAACCAGCAGGATGTTTTAAAAAATTTTTAGAGATGGGGGTCTCACTATATTGCTCTATTAGTGCATTGTCACATTACTATGAAGAACTGCCTGAGACTGCGGTAATTTATAAAGAAAAGAGGTTTAATTGACTCATAGTTCTGTAGGCTGTACAGGAAGCATGGCTAGGGAGGCCTCAGGAAACTCATGGCAGAAGAGGAAGGAGGCACGTCTTACATGGTTGGTGCAGGAGGGAGAGCAGGGGGAGATGCCACACACTTTTAAACAAGCAGATCTTGTGAGAACTCACCGTGACAACAGCAAGGGGAAAATCTGCCCCCATGACCCAATCACTTCCTGCCAGGCCCCTCCTCCAACACTGGGGATTACAATTCAACCGTAAGGTTTGGGCATGGACACAAATCCAAACTATAAATCAGTTGCCCAAGCTGATCTCAGACTCCTGGCCTCAAGTGATCCTGCCTCAGCCTTTCAAGTAGTTGGGATTACAGGCCTGAGCCACAGCGCCCAGCAAAGGCATGTTCTTGAGGTTGTCTTTTCTCTGAGATTTATGCAAATTGTGCATTTGGAAAAATAGATTTGTTGGGATTACTATTTTCAAGAACATTAATTATGAGAAACTGAATCTTTGGATTAAATTGATGCTCCTGGAGAGAGGCCCTATTTATCCTGGTATCTATGCCTGGGGTTCCAACTGGAACTTCTCCAGTTTTTGCACCGAAAGGTTCACATCCCAGGAACCCCCACTCCCAGGAAACTTGTCATCTTAGCCACGCTGCAGGAGTGCCCAGCTGGAAACGCGTGATGTTCATGGGAAAGCCCCACTGTGTAACATGGGTTAAGCTGTGAGGTCCTTTCTGTATTTCAGAACTTCAGTTGCTAAAGATAGAAGGCATTAATTTTATTCTGTACAGTTGGCCTCTCCAGGGTGTGCTGCCATGCAGTATTACACACTGGCTGCTCAGAACCCCTGGGACTCCAGTGCCACTTGATCTAAGTTGAGAGTTGCACGAGTTAGCCGATTAAAATACAGGATGCCCAGCTAAACTTGAATTTCACACAAGGAACTGAACGATGACCATGAAAAGAAATGTTGCAGAGAGCCTGTTGCAGAGAGCCTGGTTCTCTGAAGATAAGGTGGTGTAACAGCCCCGTTGAGGGGAGAGACTGCCATCTTATTTCAGCAACTCATATTTTGGACTTTTGTCACTTGAAGCCGAAGCTAATCCTGATAGAAGCTGTAAACCACATTTCTGAAAAATAGTAATTGGAGAACATACAGTGTTCTACAGTAAGATGTCTGGAAAAGATAAAATTATGAAAATATCAAGCATATGATGTTATAGTGAGCATCACGGCATTGACAGTAATGCTTTATTGCTCATATTTTCCATAACTGGAAAAGGGGAGCTGCTTTCCTTTAGTAGCACTGGACAGAAACGCCTTGGGGTGTGGGGTGCTGTCTGATTACGGAGAGAGCAGCTCTTGAATGGGGGAGGAAACACCTCCATTGTGACTTTTTGCACATTGCATTTGCACAAATTACTCTGTGAAACAGTCTCAAAGAACAATGTCATTTTTATAAAGCACTGTGGTCATTTGAAAAGATAGAGGTAGACTGAAATTCTGAATTTTAGGGAATTTTCCTACAATATGCATACTTGTGAAGTTTGCATTGTTAAATTTCATTTGATTTGACAAATCCGTATGAAGAGTATATGGTGTCCAGGTACAGAGGCTGCCCCAGAAACAAGACAGAAGTAGGCAGAGAACCTTGGCTCTCATGGAACACGCTTTTGGTTAGAAGCAACAGATAAGGGTAATAAATTTATAGCATGCTAGTAAGTTCTATAGTACGGTGTGTTGGGTAGGAGTTGCAGAGAAAAAGGTATGCGGCGAAGGCCAGGTGGTGATGGTCTAGGCCACACTGAAGAGGCAACATTTGAGCAAAGACTTAAAGAGAGTGGGAAGAGTCGGGGACAAGAGCCGCCAGAAGAAAGTGTTTCCGGGGTGGGAAAAGTCAGGGACTCTGAACTAGACCAGGGCAGCTGGAGTGGAGTGAGAAGGAGGGAGGGTCTGGGAGGACGGCGGGGTGGCCCAAGGCAGAGCAAAGCACTGCAGGACTTCGGCTTTACTGAGTGAAATGGGCGGAGCAGCGTGTGAATGTGATCAGATTTCTTTTACAGGGATCATCTGCAATGCTGGAAGGGAAAAGACAAATGAAGAGGTTATTGCAACAAACAGGCAAGAGATGCAAACGTTTTTTGCAAAGGTGTGTGTGTATATACATCCTTGCACTGGACAGCCACGAAGCACTCACTGTGAAGTAAGGATGTGGGTTCAAATCACTCACCTATTCACAGCGGGTCAATCGGGAAAGCACTCCCACTCAGTACAGCCATTATGGGAAAAGGGCTCGCTCCTTACAGGATCCTCAACTGTGGAGAGGCCGGGAGCCCACGCAGGGCGCTGGGGAGTCTCTCAGCACCCCTGGGGCTCGGGCAGGGACCCGAGCCGCGCCCTCCCTCCCGGGGGTGCCCTGGTGTCGAGGCTGCCCAGCGGAGCCGGCGGCCAGTTCGAGCCGCGAGCCCGAACGGGACTCTCCCCGCGGCTCTCTCCCTCGGAGTAGAAAGTGCTGGACTCGAACTCCAGCGGAGCCGCACAACACGTGGAGAAAAAGCGTCAGGACAGCCAACCTTCCCACCTTTTCAAACCTGAAACCCGTCCGGCCGGGGGCGGCTGGAACGTTCAGCGCGGACGCGCGCCTCAGGCGCCTTGTTCCCAGCCCCCGACCGCCCCGCGACCTCCCATCTCGTCTCCGCCCTCCCTCCCCAACCTCCATCCTACCCCCTACAAACTCCGTCCTCCCGCCCTTCGGCAGCGCGCGGCTGGCACAGAACAGGCGCCACCGTTCAGGAAGTCTCTACAAGACCAGGACCCTGAGGCCTCTGTAAGTGCCGGGACCGGAACCAACCACGCAGAGCGACTAAGGACGGGGCAAGAGCCGAGAGAACCGTAGCCCTCTGCCGCCCGTTAACTCCCACCACCCCGACAGCGCGCCTCGGCGATTGCGCACGCGCGCTACGCACCACGCCCCGGAAGAGTTCCTGGGCCCGTGACGGTGACCCGGAAGCAGCCCCCGGTGTCGGGGCAGGAGGGACGCGCGCGGCTGAGGTGAGGTCGCTTAGCGCAGCTGTTGCGGGGCCATGGCGGGGACGGCGCTGAAGAGACTGATGGCCGAGTACAAACGTGAGTTCGGGGATCTGGGCGGTCAGCAGCGTCCCGCGTTCCTGCTCCCGGGCCCGCGTCGTCCGGTGGGGCTGGGGCAGGGAGCCTGGCGGGGGAGCCGGGCCCGGGGCCTCCACGGTGAACCCCTCTGTGGGTCCCGCGGAGCGCCGCTCTCTGCGCCCGCTGCCCGCCCTCACGCGTGAAGTGAGGAGAAGCCTTCCCAGCGTCAGTAAAGGCAGCACCGGTGCCGTGTTAGTGGAGAGCACACACAGTTGAGTCTTTGCGGGCTTTTTTTTTCTCTTTTCTATTAATTGTTTTCTTGGCAGCCTTGAGAGCGTGCAGTGAGAGCTTGGGGAAGAAGGCCTGAGTTGCTGCTGAGGAATTGGGGGGGAAAAGTGTATGCGTTAGAAGGGGAAAGACTCGTTGGTGTATCTTTAGGTGAAAGGTCAGATTTTGGCTTTCCCTCCAGTGAAGGAAAAGGGCTTTTGAACAGTGCCACCTGTCACTCCTCCTAGGTAGTGTTGAGAAAACCTCATGAGTGCTTTCCTGCCAGGTACATTAGATATTTCTAATGTCTGAGGAGAGCGAAGGGAGAAATGAGAACCTGGGAGCACTCGGCATTGCATCGTTTTACACCGAATTCCCGCTCGGAAGAGCTGCTGCGAGAAGTCTTGGAATGCCATTGTGTTGAAAGCGCCAGAAACCTGACTCGCCGGCGGAGACAAGATAGTAGCCGACTAAGAGCAGGGCCTGAGTTCAGACCCGGCCTCTCTGCTCCTTAGCTCTTTGACGTTGTTCCTCTCTCGCAGTCTCTGCAGTTTCTTTATCTTAAAAGGTTAAAGTTGATACTGCAGGTGAAGTGCTTAGCAAAATACCTGATGTGTAAACTCTTAATTAAAAGTTAGCTGCTGCTTTTGTAATTAGATTGAGGGTAATTTTGGAAGAAAGTTAAAAATAGGCTGAAGTAATGAATGTGATAAAACAGAAATAAGTGGTGAATATACATGTAGCTTGATTTCGTATAGCTGTATTGGTGACACTGCACAGTTAGAGTTGATGTTTGGCTTAAGCAGACCAAAACATTGCAAATACAGGTTCACTCACGTATGGTCATTCATCCCTTGGTATCTGGAGGGGGTTGGTTCCAGGCCCACCTGCAGATACGGATGCTCAAGTCCCTACTATAAAGTGGTGTGGTATTTGCATTTAATGTATGCATAGCCTTTCATGACTTTTAAATCATCTCAAGGTTTACTTATAGTACCTAATGCAGTGTAAGTGCTGCGCAAATAGTTATACTGATTTTTTTTTACTTTTATTTTTAAATCGTTATTTTTTTCAAGTATTTTGTATTCCTAGTTGGCCGAATCCATGAATGTGCAGGGGCAGATACGCGGCCTGCTGTGAAAGTTCAAATAACGCTCGCCACCTAGTGTCTGCTAAAGCAGAACGTAGAGGCACACTTACTTTCCCGCGCGCTTTGCTTTATTGAGTTTCACTTCGCAGATATTGCATGTTTTACAAGTTTACAAGTTTTTTACAAGCAACCCTGCATGGGAGCAAGTCTGTTGGCACCATTTTTGCTCACTTCGTGTCTCTGTGTCACATTTTAATCTATTACGGTGATCTATGATCAGTAATCTTTGATGTTACTGTTGTAATTATTTTGGGGCATCACGAACCATGCCCATAAAAGATGGTCGTCCTAATAAATGTTGTGTGTGCTTCACTGACTGGCTGTTTCCCCATCTCTCTCCTGGCCTCTCTCTTCCCTGAGACAAAACAATATTGAATAGGCCAGTAATAACCATACAGTGGGCTGAAGTGTTCAAGTGAAGAGTTGCACTCCACCCACTTCAAATCAAAAACTAGCAATGATTAAGTTTAGTGAGAAAAGAATGTTGAAAGTCAAGACAGGCTGAAAGCTGGGTCTCTTGCACCAGTTAGCCAAGTTGTGAATGCAAAGGAAAAGTTATTGAAGGAAATTAAAAGTGTTGCTCTGTTGAACACAATGAGTAATAAAGTGAAAAGGCCTTACTGCTTATATGAAGAAAGTTTTAGTGGTTTGGATAGAAGATCAAACCACTCATAACATTCCCTTAAGTCAAAGCCTAATCCAGAGCAAGGCCCTAACTCTTCAGTTTTATGAAGGCTGAGAGCAGTGAGGAAGCTGCAGAAGAAAAATTGGAAGCTAGTAGAGGTTGGTTCATGAGATTGAAGTAAATAACCTGTCTCCATAACATAAAAGCACAAGGTGAAGCAGCAAGTTCTCCAGAAGATCTAGCTAAGATCAAGATGAAAGTGACTCCTAAATTAAGCAATAGATTTACAAGGTACGTAAAATAGCCTTATGCAGTATTGGGAGGAGGAGATGCCATATACAACTTAAACAGCTAGAGAGAAGTCAGTGACTGGCTTCAAAGAACAGGCTGACTCTTGTTAGGGGCTAATGTCGGTCACTTTAAGTTGACTTTGAGTTGAAGCCAGTGCTCATTTATCATTTAGAAAATCTTAGGGCCCTTAAAAATTATGCTAAATCTACTCTGAGCTCTAGAGATGGTACAACAGCCTGGATGACAGAACATCTAGGTACAACATGGTTTACTGAATATAAGCCCACTGTTGAGACCTACTGCTCAGGAAAAAAAAGATTATTTTCAAAATATTATTGCTGACAGTGCACCTGGTCACTCAAGAGCTCTGATGGAGAGGTATAAGGAGATAAATGTTTTTATGCCTGCTAACACACCACCCATTCTGCAGCCCATGGATCCAGGAACAATTTTCACTTTTATTTAAGAAATACATTTCATAAGGCCATAGCTGCCATGAAAGGTGATTTCTTTGATGGATCTGGGCAAAGAAAATCAAAAGCCTTCTGGAAAGGATTTATTATCCTAGATGGCATTAAGAACATCTGTGATTCATGGGAGGTCACCTTATCAACAACAGGCGTTTGAAAAAGTTGATTTCAATGCTCATGGATGACTTTAAGGGGAGGAAGCAACTGCAGATATGGTGGAAATAGCAAGGGAACTGCAGTTAGAGGTGGAGCATGAAGATGTCACTCAGTTGCTACAATCTCATGATCAAACTTGAACAGATGGGGAGTTGAGTCTTATAGATGAGCAAAGAAGTGATTCTTGAGATGGGATCTACTCCTGGTGAAAATGCTGTGAACATTGTTGAAATGACAACAAAAGATTGAGACTATTCCATAAACTTAGTTGATAAAGCAGCGGCAGGGTTTGAGGGTATTGACTCCAATATTGAGTGAAGTTCCACTCTGGGTAAAATGCTGTCAGACAACATCACAGACTACAGAGCAATCTTTGGTGAAAGAGTCAGTCCCTGTGGCAAACTTAATTGTCTTATTTTCAGAAACTACCACAGCCACTCCTGCCTTCAGCAACTACCACCCTGATCAGTCAGCAGCCATCAATATCCCGGCAAGACTGCACCGGCAAAAAGATTATGACGTGCTGAAAGCTCAGATGATTGTTAGCATTTTTTAGCAATAAAAATGAAGCATATTTTGGCAAATAATTTTTTTTTTTTTTTTGAGACAGGGTCTTGCTCTGTCGCCCAGGCTGGAGTGCAGTGGCACAACCACAGCTCATTGCAAGCCTTGACATCCTAGGCTCAAGCTATCCTCTCACTTAATCCTCCTGAGTAGCTGAGACTACAGGCACGTGCCGCTACACCTGGCTGATTTTTCTGTCTTCATCTTGACCTCCATGTTGTCAGGGTTTGACGAAAGTGACTCCATTTTGATTCTGACAACGTTCATACTAGAACAGAGGATTGGATATGGGGAACTGTTACTTCTGTGTCCTCATGGGAAACCTGGCTGGTGGGTCAAATGTGTAAACACCTACCATTTCTTGGTGTCCCGGTTTTTGTTTGTGTCTCTGTTTTAGTTTTATTTTAGTCCTGTTTCTAGGGTGAGGCTAGACTGTGAGCAGCCATTTTCTCATTTTTATTGAGAAGAAAATCATTAAACCCCTGCATAGGAAATTAAGTTCAGGCTGCTGCTTCAGGCCAGTCTTTGCATTGTTGAACTTGTATTTTCTAAGGATATTTGCGTTAGCAAAGATATGTTCTCCCTTTTACTGTCCTGACAAAAGCTTCATCTGTTATTTCAATTGTCAATTAGTTTGCAGTAATAAAACCTAAATAATGGTTAATTTCCAAAGGTTTGTCACAGAAGTATATTGTGTGTTTTTACATGTTAACATGAAAGTTTGGACTATGTGTGGAAGGTAGAACTCTAAACATACCTCCCTAAGATTCACATGCCCTAGTTATTCAAGCACTTTCTAGTACTGCGGTGGAGGGCCTTTGGAGATGTAAGTAAGGTTACTAATCAGCTGATTTAAAGAGAGGGAGTTTATTCTGGATTACCCTGGAGGATCCAATAACATAAGGCTCAAAAGCAGGCAATGAAGGCAGGATGGGGGCGGTCAGAGAGATTCGACATATGACAGGATCTCTACCTTTTGTGGCTGGCTGTGAAGATGAAAGGAGCCATGAGCTGAGGAAGGTGGGCGGCCTCAAGAAGCTGAGAATGACCCCAGGCCAACAGCCCTGTGGAACTGAATTCTGTCAGCAACCTCAGTGAACTTGGAGTGGCAGCCCTGGTGAGACTCTGAGCAGAGAACTAGCTGGCCCATGCTGTGTCCAGACTTCTGACACTTGGAAACTCTGAGATCATCAATGAGTATTGTTTTAAATCACTAAATTTGTGGTAGTTTGTGTTACAGCAGTGACAGAAGATGAATACAGTATGTTATTGAGGGGACTTTGTTTTTCCTGTATCTTAATAATGTGATAAAATTTAATGTTTATTTTTTGTGTATCATTTAGTGTTTATTTTTTGTGTATCTTAACATCTAGTTTGTCCTCATAACGTATTGTAAGGTAGCACATTCCAGTATAAAGGTGGACTTGACAGAATCAATCTCTACATAGAAGGGGTTTAGATAGATTTGGATAGATGTTCAGGCCCACTTTATTGTATTTGGGAATAGTCATAGAACTGCAGAAATTTAGAGGTGGTGGGACCTTGGCTATGATTCTGTTCAGGCCCCCTAATTTTACAGATTTTGTGGAATTGAGCAACAGACAAGATGATTTTGCCTAGGTTCACAAACAGGGGAAAAGGAGAGCCAGGAAAGAACTCAATTGTTCCAAACTGCTGTCTTGTCTTGATGTCCTGTTTTTATTCATCATCCAGCCTTTCCTAGGAGTGTCAGAGATAGACCCAGGTAGAAGTGGGCTGCCATACAAAGTGCTACCCATAGAGGGCTTAGCACAACAGAAATTTATTCTTTCATAGTTCTGGAGGCCAGACGTCTGAAATAAAGGTGTTGATGGGGTCATTCCTCCTCTTGAAGGCTCGAGGGGAGAACCCTTACTTGCCTCTTCCAGCTAATGGTGGTTGGTGGTCTTCCTTGGCGTTTATTGGTGTTCTCTTGCTTGAGGTAGTGTAATTCCATCCTCTGCCTCCATCTTCACATGGCTGTCTTCTCCCTGTGTGCATTGGTGCCCGTATTCTCTCTTACAAGAACACCAGTAATTCGGTTTAGGGCCCACCTAATTGATATGACCTCATTTTAACTCAATTACATCTTTAAAGACCCAATCTGGTCCAAATAAGGTTACAGTCACAGAGCCTGGGTGTACCTGAATTTTCAGGGGACACTAACCCAGTACAGTATCTAATTCCTATTAGATGATTTAATTCCTATTAGATAGGATTAGAACCCAAAACTTACGTGTATGAAACTGAGCTCTAAAACTGAGTTCCTGCGTTTTCCACTGTCATTGTTCATACAGCCTTCCCCCTGTGCACTTACAGCAACCTTGTTGTTCCAGTTGTTGGGCTAAAATCCTTAGAATTTCCTTAATACCTCACTTTCTTTTATAGCCATGTGTAATCTGGTATCCTTCCTTCAGACTTCATCCCAACCTTCGCTCACTGCTCCCTGCTGGTCCAAGCGCCTCTCACCTCTAGCCTAGATTCTTTCCTAGAATCCAGCTGGGTCCTCTACCTCCTGCTCTTGACACGTTTTCTTCTGCCCTCAGTGTGGCAGAGAGTGATCACGCTGCCCTCAGTGTGGCAGAGAGTGATCACGCCCTTGTCGCAGTAGAACCAGAGTCCTCACAGTGCCCTGTGCTCTCCGCTGGCTCCCTCTCCTCCAGCCCTCCTGGCCTAATTGCTGTCCCCTAACTCTCCGGGCTTGATATGCTCCTCTCCTGGGCTGGGTGCAGTGACACTTTCCTTCCCTGGCTGGTTTCATCACTTGTGCCCTCCCTGCTACAGGGAGGAGCCCTCCCTGAACCACCAGACCCAGTCTGTCCCTTCCTATTACTGTCGTGTTTCCCCATGGTGTCCCCTTTTTAGTTTTTAAAAACTTTGTTTTTGTAGAGACAGGGTCTTGCCCAGGTTTAAAACTTTTGTTGTGAAGAATATTGTATATGTAGAAGTATAGAAAAGGTGTATGTTCAGATTAAATGATAAAATGAATGTCTGTGTCCATGGCACCAGTTTCTATGGAACAGTGGCAGCAACTTGGAAGTCTTTGTGCTCCTTTCTACCACCACCAAAACTTAACTGCCTTTCTGAATTTTGTATAAGTCTTTCTTTTCTTTATATATACCACTTAACATATTGTTTACTTTTACCTGTTTTTGGACTTAGTAGAAATGGAATTAAACAATATATGTTCTGTGAATCAAATCTTTTGCTCAGCCTTGTTTTTGAAATTCATGTATGTTGAAGCATTTACGGTCATGTCACTTAATGCCAGGGTAGTGAGAAACGTGTTGTTAGATGATTTCATCATTGTTTAAACATCCTAGAATGTACTTACACAAACCCAAATGGTACTGCCTACTGCACACCTAGGCTATATGGTAGAGCCTGTTGCTCCTAGGCTACAAATCTGTGCAGCCTGTGACTGTACTGAATACTGCAGGCAAAATGTAACACACATCATTAGTGATCAGAATCTCTCAGCTCCATTAGAATCTTAGGGGACCCTCTTCGTATATGCAGCCTATCCTTTACTGAAACAGCATTAAGTCGTGCATAACTGTGGCCTTAGTTTATGTTCACTGTTGAGTAGTATTTCATTTTGTGAATAAGCCACAATTCATCCATTCAGTCGTTGGACATTTATTTCCAATTTTTTATTTTTACAAATAATGCTGCTGTGAATGTTTTTGAATATGTGTATTGGTGAACACGTTTGGGTCGTAACACAGGGTGACAGAACACTCACAATCAGCTTTCCTTGGTAATGCCAAACTGTTTTTCAGTGTGGTTGTGCAGTATGTATTGCTTTCAGCAGCAGCTGACCATGGTTGCTAACACCTTGATGGTGTACTGTATTTCGTTTTTAGCGATCTGATGAGTATGATGTGGTATCTTGAGGTTTTAATTTGTACATCTGTGATTCTGAATGAAGTTGAGCATCCTTTCGTGTAGGTAGGCCATTCATGTTTTTCCCTTTGTGAAATGTCTGTTCATTTTTTTTTAAACCAATTTTAGATGAATTGTCTTTTTCTTATTGACTTGTAGGAGTTGTTTATATAGTCCCATCCCTTTTTGTACCTCTAATCTTGTGTTGGTTATATATGCTATAATTATTTTATCCCTGTTTGTGCTTCATCTTTTTAGCCTTTATGCTGTCATTTTTTCCCCAGCCACCTTAAAAAAAAAAAAGCTTTGAGGTACTATTGACATATAGTAAACTGACATATTGAAGCATACAATTTGGTGAGTTGCGATATGTGTGTATTCCCATGAAACCATCACCACAGTCAAGGTGATGAATGTGTCTGTTATCCCCAAAAGTTTCCTCCTGCCCCCTTTTTAATTCATCTCTCCCTTCCTCCCTTCTGCCCCAGTTCTCGGGTGGCGACCCATCTACTTTCACTTACCATGTAGGTTGTTTTGTACTTTCCTTTTATCAGACTTATTTCATTCAGCATTATTATATTGAGATTCATCTGTGTTGTTTCCTATGTCAGTATTTTGTTCTTTTTTTATTGCAGAGTAGTAGTCCATTGCATAGATAGACTACAGTTTGTTTATATATTTACCTGTTGATGGACATTTGGATTGTTTCCAGATCTAGGCTATTAGAAATAAACCTGCTATGAACATTTGCGTACATGTCTTTCTGTGGATATATGCTTTTATTTCACCTGTGTAAATAACCAGAGTTATAATGATAAGTGTATGTTTAATTTTTAAAGAAATGGCCAAACTGTTTTCCTCCGGTTCACATTTCACTAGCATCTGTATTAAGCGATCCTGTTGCCCCACCTCCTCGCTGACACTTGGCGTGACCAGATGTGTTGTGTTTTGTTTTGTTTTGTTTTTGAGACAGGTTCTCTGTCACTCAGGCTAGAGTGCAGTGGTGCAGTCATGGCTCACTGCAGCCTCTGCCTCCCAGGCTCAAGCAATCCTACCACCTCAGCCTCCCAAGAAGCTGGGATTACAGTCACATGCCACCTCGCTTAGCTAATTTTTGTATTTTTGGTAGAGATAGGGTTTCACCATGTTGCCCAGGCTTGTCTCGAACTTGTGGGCCCAAGCAATCTGCCCGTCTTGACCTCCCAAAGTGTTGGGATTACAACTGTGAGCCACTGTGCTCATCCAGTTTTAAAAATTTTAGCCATTCTAATGGGTATATAGCAGTCTTACTGGGGTTTTATTGTTTTTTTTTTTTTTGAGCTGTCTTGCTCTGTCATCCAGGCTGGAGTGCAGTGGCATGATCTCGGCTCACTACAACTTCTGCCTCCTGGCTTCAAGTAATTCTCCTGCCTCAGCCTCCCAAGTAGCTGGGGCTATAGGCGGGTGCCACCACACCTGGCTAATTTTTGTGTTTTTAGTAGAAACAGGGTTTTACTGTGTTGGCTAGGCTGATCTCTAACTCCTGACCTTAGGAGTTCGCCTTGGCCTCCCAGTGCTGGGGTTACGGGCGTGAACTACCGCCCCCAGCCCTTACTGAGGTTTTGATTTGCATTTCCATAAGACTCATGATGTTGAGCATCATTTCATGTGTTTATTTGTCATCCATGTGTCTTTTTGGATGAAGCGACTTGAGTCTTTGCTCCTTTTAAAATTGTATTGATTTTCTTAAGTTTTATGAGTTCTTTGGCTGGGCGCAGTAGCTCATTCCTGTAATCCCAGCACTTTGGGAGGCTGAGGTGGGCGGATTACGAGGTCAGGAGTTCAAGACCATCATGGCTGACACAGTGAAACCCCCGTCTCTACTAAAAATACAAAAAATTAGCCTAGCGTGGTGGGAGGCACCTGTAGTCCCAGCTACTCAGGAGGCTGAGGCAGGAGAAAGGCGTGAACCCAGGAGACGGAGCTTGCAGTGGACCGAGATCACGCCACTGCACTCCAGCCTGGGTGACAGAGTGAGACTCCGTCTCAACAAAAAAAAGGAGGGTTTTTATTATTTCAATGAAATTCAGTTATTGACTTTTAAAATATTTCTTGCTATTGTGTTATATTTAAGAAATAGCTGCTAAACATCAGGTGGCAGTAGGATTTTCTCCTATGATTTTTTCTAGTTGTTTTATAGTTTCAGCTCTTATATTTGGGTCTGGGATCCATATAACAAAGTTTTCCATATGGTGTGAGATAAAGGCCAAAGTTTATTTGTAAATTATTTGTAAATGGCAGTGCAGTTGTTTCAGCACTATGTTTGCTAGGGCTGCTCTGCCACAAAGTGGGCATGGCTTAAACAACAGAAATGTATTTCCTTATAGTCCTGGAGACTGGAAGTCCAAGATAATGAATAGAGCAGGGCTGGTTTCTTCTGAGGCCCTGTCCTCTATGCCTGTGTCCTCATCTCTTCTTATAAGGACATTAGTCAGATTGCATTAAGGTCCACCCTAATGACCACATTAATTTTAATTACCTCATTAAAGGCCCTAGTCACACACTTTTCTCCACCTTGTTTTTTTTTTATGTAATATGTCCTGGAGTTTGTTCTGTATTAGCATGTAGAGGTATTTATACCTGCAAAGTATTCCACTGGTATATGTATCATAATTTGACTGGTCCTCTGTTGATAGACACTCGAGTCCTTTTTAATTTCTTTTTGTTTTTACAAATAGTCCTGAAATGAATGGCCTGTGTATACATCTTTTATCTTCACCAATGTTATCTGTGGGATGGATTCCTAGAAATGAAATTGCTGGGTCAAAGGTTAAATTTATATTTCACTGTGTGGTGGCTATTTGTTAAGCCACTATTTTAAGTGGCAAGGAATGGCCTCTGAAAATTGCCGTGACACTAAGATTCATATCTTTTTTTGAACTTGTTTCTTACCAGTAAACACAAAGCTGTATATTATTTTGTGTATGAGTGTATATGCTTTGGAAGCAAAAAAACAAAACAGAAAAAATCAAGTGTCCAGAACCATTCCCTCCAGCCTCTGAACTCTGCAATTCTTTATTGCTGCAATTCTTTATTGACCAGTAGAGGCCACTGTTGAATAACAAAGCTGGCGGGAAGGTCAGCGCACACCTGGGCAGGTCTCTGTGCAGAGCCTGCATCGCCAGGAGCAGGTCTGGAGCTGCAGTTTTTAGCCTACCCTTTCCCCTCCCTAAGGGAGGGTGTCACACAGGGGAGTGCCAAAGGGGAACTCCAGATGAAGAATAAAGCCAACTCTCTTTGGTACGAGCTCTTCTTCATAGTTCCACGAAAGTGATTTGTAAAACTTTTGTGTATTCTGCTGCCAGGCCTCTACTTAGTTGCCCACTGACATTGTGTTTCTCCCGTACCCCACCTGCTTAGCAGTTTACAGTCTGTCTGCCTTAATCTGTTATTTTTTTTCTTATAATTAGGCGGTTTGGCTTGAGACACAAGAATGGGACTAGATTTTAGATAACTTGGTGTAGGAAGCCAGGCAAATTGGGTTCTGTGGTTATTTCTCCTGATCTGTTCCACACGAAGAGGCACAAAGGGAGACCATCAGGGTGTGTCTTGTGAAATCCAAGGTCTTAGTCTGCTTGGTACTTGACCTCATTCACATTCAATTCCCACCGGCCCCTAAGATGTTTAATGCACTTGGCCCTTGGGGCCAGCACTTGCCTTTGACCTGCCTTGCTGGCCCCTCCTTACCACTGTCTCCTCTCACTGCCGGGTGTCAGCATACCCTTGTGACAGCGCTTGGGTCTCTTCAGGACCTCTGTTCCCTGGATCAGGGCTTCTCAGCAGATTTTAGTGGCATTTTGAATGAAATAATTTTTCCTTGTGTAGGCCCTGTTCATGGCAGGATGTGGGTTCATTAAACGGTTGATGGATATATTAGCCCATTCTTACACTGCTATAAAGATACTACCTGAGACTGGGTAATTATAAAGGAAAGAGGTTTAGTTGACTCACAGTTCTGCATAATTGGGGGGCCTCAGGAAATTTATAATTATGGCAGAAGGGGAAACAGACCTCTTCTCAAGGGGATAGGAGAGAGAAGAGCAGGAGAAGAGAGGAGCAAACCAAGGAAGAACTTGCCACAAACTTACAGAACTATCAGTTCTCCTGAGAACTCGCTATCATGAGAACAGCATGAGGGAAACTGCCCCCATGGTCCAGTCACCTCCTACTAGGTTCCTCCCTCAACACTTTGGGGATTATAATTCAAGGTGAGATTTGGGTAGGGACACAAAGCCAAACCGTATCATTTCTCCCCCGATCCCTCCCAAATCTCATGTTCGTTTGAAAACCATTCCATTCCATTTCAAAACAAATCTTGCCTTCCCAGCAAGGCCCCCAAGTCTTAACTCATTTCATCATTAACTCAAAAGTCCAAGTCCAAAGTCTCATCTGCAACAAGGTAAGTCCTTTCCATCTAGCAGCCTGTAAAATCAAAAGCAAGTTAGTTACTTTCAAGATACAATGAAAATACAGGCATTGGATAAATACTCCCATTTCCAATGGAAGAAATTGGCCAAAACAAAGGACTGCAGACCCCCATGCAAGTCTGAAATCCAGTTGGGCAGTCATTAAATCTTAAAGCTCAAAATGATCTCCTTTGTGACCCCATGTCTCACATTCAGGGCACACTGATGCAAGGAGTGGCTTTCGTGACCTTGGGCAGCTCCGCCCCTGTGGCTTGGTAGGAGACAGCCCTCCCGCACCCACCCCCTTCGGCTACTTTCATGGTGGGCATTGAGTGTCTTCGGCTTTTCCAGGTGCACTGTGCAAAGCTCTTGGTGGATCTGCTGTTCTGGGGTCTGGAGGATGGTTGTCCTCTTCTCACAGCTTCACTAGACAGTGCCCCAGTGGGGACTCTGGGAGTTCCAACCCCACATTTCCCTTCCTCAATGCCCTAGCAGAGAGTTCTCCATGAGGGCCCTGCCCCTGCAGCAGATTTCTGTCTGGACATCCAGGCGTTTCCATACATCCTCTGAAATGTAGGTGAAGGTTCTCAAATGTCAGTTATTTAATTCTTTGCACCCACAGGCCCAACACCATGTGGAAGCTGCCAAGGCTTGGGGTTTGCACCCTATGAAGCAATAGCCTGAGCTGTACCTTGGCCCCTTTTAGCCATGGCTGGAACTGGAAAAGCTGGGACACAGGGCACCAAGTACCAAGGCTGCACAGAGTAGCGGCGGGGCTGGGCCTGGCCCACAAAACCATTTTTCCCTCCTAGGCCTCCCTGCACGTGATGGGAGGGGCTGCTGCCAAGATCTCTGACATGCTCTGGAGACATTTTCCCAATTGTCTTGGCGATTAATATTTGGCTCCTTCTTATGTGCATTTCTGCAGCTGCCTTGAATTTCTCTCCAGAAATTGGGTGTTTCTTTTTTATTGCATTGTCATGCTGCAAAGTTTTCAAACTTTTACTCCCTGCTTTCCTTTTATTTTATTTTATTTATTTATTTTTTTGAGACAGAGTCTCGCTGTGTCGCCCAGGCTGGAGTGCAGTGGCCGGATCTCAGCTCACTGCAAGCTCCGCCTCCCGGGTTCACGCCATTCTCCTGCCTCAGCCTCCCGAGTAGCTGGGACTACAGGCGCGGCCACCACACCCGGCTATTTTTTTGTATTTTTAGTAGAGACAGGGTTTCACCATGTTAGCCGGGATGGTCTCGATCTCCTGACCTCGTGATCCGCCCGTCTCGGCCTCCCAAAGTGCTAGGATTACAGGCTTGAGCCACCGCGCCCCGCCCTGCTTTCCTTTTAAACACAAGTTCCAATTTCAGATCATCTCAAGTTCAGAGTTCCACAGATCTCTAGGGCAGGGGCAAAATCTCACCATTCTCTTTGTTAAAACATAGGAAGAGTGACTTTTGCTCCAGTACCCAAGAAGTTCCTCATCTCTTTTTCAGACCACCTCAGCCTGGGCTTCGTTGTCCATGTCACTATTAGCATTTTGGTCAAAAGCATCCAGCAAGTCTCTAGGAAGTTCCAGACTTTCCCATATCTTCCTTCTTCTAAGCCCTCCAAACTGTTCCAGCCTCTGCCTGCTACCCAGTTCCGAAGTTGCTTCCACATTTTCAGGTTGTCTTTATAGCAGCACCCTGCTACCAGTTTACTGTATTTGTCTGTTTTCACACTGCTGTAAGAACTTCCCTGGGACTGGGTAATTTATAAAGGAAAGAGGTTTAATTGACTCACAGTTCCACATGGCTAGGGAGTCCTCAGGAAACTTAGAGTCATGACAGAGGCTGAAGGAGAAGCAAGTACCTTCTTCACAAGGTGGCAAGAGAGAGAGAAGAGTGAAGGAGGTACTTTCGAACACTTATAAAACCACTAGATATCATGAGAACAGCATGGAGGAAATTACCTCCATGATCCAGTCAACTCCCACCAGGTTCCTCCCTCAGCACCTTGAGATTACAATTCAAGATGAGATTTGGGTGGGGACACAAAGCCAAACCATATCAATGGACTTTTGGGTTGTTTCCAGTTTGGGGCTATTACGAACATTCACACACAAGTCTATGGCAACGTAAGACCCAGTAGAATTGCTTGAGTCTTAGGGTCAGTATATAGTTAATTTTAGTAGAAATGGTCAAACTTCTTTCCCAAAGGGTAACCAGACCATTTTGCATTCCCATCAGTGATGCACGAGAGATCTACTTGCTAAACTTGCCAGCAGTTAAAGTCTTTAATTTTGGTCATTCTGTTGTGGATAAAGGTATGGATAATGCTGAAGCTATTGAGCTGTATCTTATTGTGGTTTTAATTTGCATTACTCTTATGATTCACAGTGTTGAGCATTTTCTCATATGCTTATTTATCATCTGTTTTAGTCAGTTCAGGCTGCTGTAAAAAAATACCAAAGACCAGGGAGCTTAAATGACAAACATTTATTGCTCCCAATTCTGGAGGCTGGCAAGTCTGGTAAGGGCTGTCTTCCTGGTTTGCAGATGGCTGTCTTATCCTTGTGCCCTTACATGGCCAAGAGGCAGATCTCTCTTATTTCTTCTTATAAAGGCACTAACTCCATTCATGAGAGTTCTGCCCTCCTGACCTAATCTCCTCCCAAAGGCCCCACCTCCCAATACCACATACATTAGGATTCAGCATAGGAATTTTGGGGGGACAAAAGCGTTTGGACCACAGCACTATCCATGTTGACTCTGGCAGTGGCTGTGTTCAACTCTGCCTCCTTTTTTCTTCTTACCTATTTTGATTTTTATATGTGGTGTGAGATGGGGAAAGTTTGGTTTTTTTTTGTCTTAGAGATGAGCATCATTCATGGAAAACACTGCCCTCTGCCTCTGGGCCGTAGCTCTGTGTTCCCTCGAGTCAGGGTCTGTGTTGGCACAGGTATGCTTCTGGGCTCTCTCTTCTGCCTCATGATTCAATTTAACTTAGAGCCAGTGCTACATTGCCTTAATTTCCATAGCTCTGTAAGGAAGGCTTGGTAACTCATAGACGAAGCTTTCTGTTTATTCTTTTTAAAGATAGTGTCTTGGCTATTCTTGTTTGCATTTTTATATAGCTTTTAGACATATATACACACACACACACACGTATATACCTCATATTCAGCAACTGTGCCAAACTCACTTTTACCAATTGTCTTTAGACTTTTTGGGGCTTTCCTGTGTATATGGACATAGCATCTGTGAATAGTGAGTTTTATTTCTTTTTCAGTCCTTATACCTTATATTTATTTGGCAAGGAGTTATTAATTTTCTGTCTCTTCAGAGAACCACTTTTTGGTTTCATTGATTTTTTTTTTCTGTATGTTTGCTTACTGTTTTATTAATTTCCCCGGTACTCTGCCCACTGCACTCCAGCCTGGGCAACCAGAGTGAGACCCTGTCTCAAAACTAAACAACAAAGTAACCAGTGGAAACAGTTTGGAAAGACACTGTACCTCTTATGTTTGCTTTTGCATTAGTAAAAATAAAAAGAAAAATGAAAGTCTGTATTTTGTTCGTATAAAGAAATGTTTGGGCCGGTGCGCTGGCTCACGCCTATAATCCCAGCACTTTGGGAGGCCGAGTCAGGAGATCTAGACCATCCTGGCTAACATTGTGAAACCCTGTCTCTACTAAAAATACAAAAAATTAACTGGGCTTGGTGGCGGGTGCCTGTAGTCCCAGCTACTCAGGAGGCTGAGGCAGGAGAATGGTGTGAACCCAGGAGGCGGAGCTTGCAGTGAGCCGAGATCACGCCACTGCACTTCAGCCTGGGCGACAGAGTAAGTGAGACTTGGTCTCAAACAAAACAAAACAAAACAAAAAAAACCTGTTTGTGTGGTCTTTATCAGAACCGTTATTGTACTAGGTATTCACTTTGGGCAAACAGAATTTTCACTTGTTAATATGTATATTCTGTGGTTTATAGGCTAATATATTTTGTAAAGGTGTTTTGTTAAAATGACAATGTAACATTTATTCTGTTTGGTAATAGTTTTACTTATTAATTTTATAGAATTAACACTGAATCCTCCAGAAGGAATTGTAGCAGGTAAGGTACCAAAGTTAACTTCCTTATAATTTACTTTTAATTGCCAAATTTCCTTCAAAGTTAAAATGTTGTGAAATTTTTTCTCACCCTACAGGCCCCATGAATGAAGAGAATTTTTTTGAATGGGAGGCATTGATCATGTAAGTTAATCTTATGTGTACTAGTTTTTAGGTCTTTGCTGGAAATCAGATGTAAGAATCACATCAGCAGTGTGACTGTGCTCAAAAGCATCACCTGGAAAAAAGACTGAGTTCTCCAGTAATGCCCAGCTCTTCTCTAGGCTGCTGGTCTGAAAGCAGAGAAGAACCTGAGCGTTGATCCAAAAGAAATGAGTGTTTCCTTAGAGCCAATCAAAGGTTTAGTTATAAGCATGTAATATATGTATTATATATTTGAGAATTTTAAGGTGGTAATTTTGGAATGTTGTATGATCGTGGTTAAATTAACCTCAAGTGGTGTAGGTGGCTTTGGCTTCCAGAAGTAGTGGTCCCTACAGGTCTGAAATTTTGATGACAAAAGGGTCCTCGAAGGTGTGTCTGATCACAACAGGCATGTTAGTGCAGCCTTGCCTGCCCTGCCTTTGGGCCAGGACTTCTTTTTCTTCTCCTTTCCTCCCAGTTTGTATCTTCCTGTGCTGCTTCTCCTTTGTTCTGTTGCCTCGTCTGGGTTTGTTGGCTTTGCATTCTGTCTGACCCAAGTAAGTGAGCAGCATGGTTCTGGGATTCATGGCATTTAACTTAGGGTGACGTTGCTTGGAAAGAGAAACACATGAACCCCTGATTTTAGAGTGTTTTATGGCCCTGACTCACTTTGGTTTTTCTTCTTTCTACCTTAGATGTGCAATTTTTGGCCATTCTTAGTATATTTTCAGCAAAGTGAGGTTAAGTAAAATTTAGGAAGCTGAAATTTGTAATCAGTCTCTGTTTTCTTTCTTTTCTTTTTCTTTTTTTTTTTTTGAGGTGGAATTTCGCTTTTGGTGCCCAGGCTGGAGTGCAGTGACGTGACCTCGGCTCACTGCAACCTCTGCCCCTTGGGTTAAAACGATTATCCTGCCTCAGCCTCCCTAGTAGCTGGGATTACAGGTACCCACCACCATGGCTGGCTAATATTTGTATTTTTAGTAGAGACAGGGATTCCCCATGTTGCCCAGGCTGGTCTCGAACTCCTGACCTCAGGTGATCCGCCTGCCTTGGCCTCCCAAAGTGCTGGGATAACAGGTTTGAGCCACAGCACCAAGCCCAGTCTTTGTTTTCTCATTAGTGAGGTCTTTTAATTTGCAGAAAGGCCTCGGGTTGGATTTTGTTGCATTGAGAAGTGCTCTAGAGGGCAAGGACCAGAAAGTGAGGGCTGTGAAACAAGTGTGAGCTCTGGCTTAAGCTCTGGCTTAAACTTAATTATGCTTTTGGAATTTGCCAGTTGCTTGGATCACATTAATTCTTAATACTCTATAAGTTAGTCTGAGAAATAAATCACAGCTAAGTATTGTCTGTGGAGGTTAAATTGATATGAAAATTAGTTTTTTGGATAAACTAATGTTTTTAAAACATTAAAAACATGGATAAAAATGTTTTTAAAAAATCATCAAACATTATTCAGATGGTACGGCAGGCCTGCCATTTCCTGATCATTTGTAACATCCTAATTGCTTGGGCCTATGGGCATGTGTTTTTTCTGTGTCTGAAGATTTCTGGAATCTGTGTTTGTGTGTAATGTGGCCCCCAAGGCAGTTATGAGATGAATGGCGAGTCCCACAGTCTGCACTGTCCTCATTAGTGAACTGTGGGGCTGTGTACTTGTATCGGGGCAGCTCTTTTTATTTCTGTAGAAGCAGGAGGTCATATACATGAACCGATGTGTAACCTGTTTGTTTCATGTGTTAACGCAGGCGCACCTGCACTCACGCCAGCGGGGCAGCATGCCTGCTGCAGGGGCACAGAGTAGCAGGAGGCCTGTCTTTGTGTAGAGGTTGAAGACGCCTGTCGGGTCTGCAGTATTTGGGGGATGTTGGCTCCTCAGTACGCCTATTTGGAAGCTCATTAAAGGAACAGTTGAGCCTTCCAGTGTGGTTTTAAAAAAATGTTCATTGTTAAAAATCTATTAGGGTAACTATTACCAATTTTAAATAAACAGTATAAAATTAAACCAATATTTTGAAAACCTGTCTTAAAAAGTAATTAGAACTATTTTTAGGTAGAGCACTTTTGTGTTTGAACAAGGCTTTTTGCATTAGTGTGGAATTCCCCTGCTTGAAGATCCTGGTGAGTTTGTGGGTTTTGGTCCTGTTCCAGACCCTTCACAAACAAGAGGCCGTTTACAAGTGCACTTAAAACGCCTATTAGGGAATTAACTGTCCTCCCATCGGTTTGTCTCACCCTGCTGTTTTGGCAGACATCTGGCTGAGTCTTTACTCCTTGGTGATAGGTTTCTTCTTTTTCTCTTTATTCTTTGATGGCTTCCAGGGCTGCCTTTCTACCCTATTATTTCTAAAACCCGGGGTTGCCTCACGGAAGTCTCATGGCTCTTGGTTTTTGCTGTTGTGCTTGCCTTAAGGGCCAGTGAAGAAAATGTCATTTTAGGTATCTAAGCAACAAATACTAAGTGCCTTTTATATATTAGGGACCTTGTCTGAGGATACAGACATGTCAAAGATGCCCTGAAATCTTTACCTTGGATGATCAGGGTTGAGAGATTAGGATAGAGAATAGAACAGATTAGTGAATGAGAGGACTGAATAATGAGAGTCCTCAGACTGCGTCTTTAAACACCGGAAATAACTCTGCTGACCCTGCTGAGCTCATGGTGGGGTCTGAGCCTGCAGTCAAATCAAGTGTGGCTGGGACGGCAGCACACCAGGGGATGTGGCCACCGTGGCTGTGGTTGCTAGCATGGCCTGCTGCTCTTGGCCCAGTCACTTTGCCTCTCTTTCACTTATTTGGATCAAAACAGAGAGGTTCATCAGCATCTTCTAGACAGATGGTTACAGGTCTTGCCCAGCTCTAGGGTCCGTGGCCTGTGACCCCATTGCCACTAAGCCATGGTGACGGGGGTGCAGCTGCAGAAAGGGTGGGTGCCCTCTTTCACTGATGCACTTCTGTAGGATGGAAGGAGCCCTAGACAGCTGTTCAACCCCAGTGGCCAGACAAGCCATGGAGTCCCTTGGCCATTGCTGTCTGCTGTGTCCTGCCCCAGCATTCCCAGATCAGCTGGCATAGTGACCTTCCTGATGGTTCGTGCCTGACTGCTGTCACCTCCCCAGACCAGTGGTTCTAGAGGCTGTGGTGAAATAAGGACCTTCCTTTACTGAATGGTCTGTTTGGGGCCCAGCTGGTGGATGGATGCTCCCAGGTTCTCCAACTGGCTCACGGCAGCCAACTTGAGGGTTTCCAGGCTGCCACTTCTACCCGGAGCCCTTCTCACACTGGGGGCAAGTGTCAGGGGCACAGCAGCCTCCCTTTATGTCCAGATTTCTTGTTGACTGAAGACTGTCACAGAGCATCTCTTGGCAGTATTATGCCTTGCTAAAATAGACCCGAGATAATAAAATAGGTGTTTATAATTTGTATTGTATGTAATCTCACCATAGCAGTTTCTTCAACAAAAGTGTTACAAAGTTCCCTATATGAAGAAGTTATTGCCACATTCATTGCATTAATAAAAAAGGAAACATCACTCTTCCACATAATTTATGGAGCATCTATATAGAGTAATGCCATGTAGCTCTAAAACAGTTCAGGTGGAATTTTCATCCTGGCATGGAAAGATGTACACAATATAATTGATAAAGGCAGATTCCAGAATAATAGGTCTGGAACCGTCTGTCCATCCTTCCTTCCTCTCGTCTCCTCTCTCCCTTCCTTTCTCTCTTCCTTTCTCCCCTCCTTTTTCCCTCCCTACCTCTCCCTTTCTTATGGAGACATGGTCTAGCTCTGTCACCCACACTGAAGTACAGTGGCCTAATCACAACTCACTGCAGCCTCCAATTCCCAGGCTCAAACAATCCTCCCACCTCAGCCTCCCAAGTAGCTGGGACCACAGGCGCACACCACCACGCCCAGCTGGTTTTTAAAATGCTTTGGTCTTGCTCTCTTTTCCAGGCTGGTCTCGAACTCCTGTCTTCAAGCGATCCTTCTGCCTTAGCCTCCCAAAGTGCTGGGATTACAGGCAGGAGCCAAGGCACCCAGCCTGAACAGCTTTATTGAGATAATTTACATACTGTACGTTTTACCTGCATTAAGTATAGAAGTCAGTGGTTTTAGTAAATTTCTAGAGTTTTGCAGTCATCACCACAATCCAGTTTTAGAATATTTCCAAAAAGATCCTTAAGCCTATTTGCAGTCAGTTCCCATTTCAACCCACAGGCAATCCCTACTCTTTCCTCTGACTATAGATTTGCCTTTTCTGACTTTTCCTATACGTGGAATTCACTGTCTAATCATCTGTGCCTGGCTTCTTTTACTTGGCAGAACATGTTTGGCGATTCATCCACGTTATACTGCATATCAGCAGCTCCTTCCTTTTCCATTCCCCAGTTGATGGACATTTGGGCTTCCTACTTCTTGGCTCTTTTGAGCAAATGCTGCTGTAAATCCTTGTCATGTCACACTGTCTGTGTGGACATGGGGTTCATTTCTCTAGACTAGATATAGAGGTCTGGAATTGCTGGGGTATGGAGTAAATTTGCATTTAATGTTTTAAGAAGCTATCAGACTATCTTCTAGAGTAGCTCACCATTTTGCATTCCCACTAGCAGTGTATGAGTGTTCTAGTTTCTCCACTTCCACACCAACACTGTTGTCTGATAATAGCTGTTCTGGTGGGTGTGAAGTGCGGTCTCCGTACAGATTTGACTTGGATTTCCTTGACGACTAATGATGTTGAGCATCTCTTATTGGGCTTATTGGCCATTCATGTATCTTCTTTGGTGAACTTCAGAACTTTTCCCCATTTTTATATTGGGTTGTTTTCTTGTTGGTGGGACATAAGAGTTTTTTAAATATATTTTGATACAAGTCCTTCATTAGACATAGGATTTTAAAATATTTTCTTCCAATCTGCAACTCTCCATTTTGTTTTCTTAATATGAGTCTTTTGAAACTAAAAAGTTGTTAATTTTGATGAAGTGCGATTTTGCATTTTTTTCTTACATGGAGCATGCTTTTGGTGTTGTATATAACCGAAGGTTACAAAGATTTTCTCTTATGTTTTCTTGTAGAAGTTTTGTGTTTTATCACTTTTACATTTAGGCCTTTGATCTATTTTGAGTTAGTTTCATGTGAGTTAGGTGGGAGTCTGTTTCATTCTTTTGTATGTGGTTATCCAGTTGTCTCAGCACCATTTTTGAAAAGACAGTTCTTTCCCCATTGATTAATTTCCCCATTGATTAATATATTTGCATCCTCCTTGTTCTTGTTGTTTCTTTTGAAGATTCCCAAGTGAGGCCATCTTTGGTGAAAGAGAAGTGAGGTTGTCTGGGAGTATGGCAATAAAAGTTGTCCAAAAACAGCACTGTGGCGTCTCCCACTCCTGGCTCAGGAGTTGCCTGGAAGGCATGTTCCATAGGGTCAGGCATGCTGCTGCACACCACTGCCCACCTGCCCTCCTGTCTGGGCGCCAGGCATTCTAGAAAAGAGAAAGAAACCCCAGTTTGAAACCAGCAGTAAACCGGAGCATTTGCAAATAACTTTGATATTTAAGATGTGGGTGCACTTCAGGAAATGTTTGGTCATGCTTCTGAGGCTAGGAACGACCTGGTAGATTAAAAAAATTTTTTTTTGAAAGAAAGCCCTATTGTGAGAAACAAAGATCTGTTATCAAAGTATTGAGCAAATACCATTTGGCTCATTCCAAAAACACTACCCAGACATTTTTTCTTATTCTAGACTCAGAGGTGCCAGAAATACTGAGTGCTGGCAAGCGTTCCTGACATATGAACAGTGTTACTTTTAAAGATAGTATCTTTATGTACCTGATTTCTGATTTCACAGTTTGAACTGTGTTCTCTTAACTCTAATACTAAATTGATCTAGGACCTTGACTAAGTCATTTCATCCTTGAATTTTCCAGCCTTGCTTGACAGTAAAATGAAAACCACAATCCTTGGTGCTCTTTCATCAGAGTGCATGTGGAGAGTGAATGGGTGGCGGTTATCGTTTGCGCTGAGCTCTTGTACTGGACAGAAGGCTCGGGGTGGCCACGTGTCACTCTGATACATGGTGTGTGCCCACACAGTGTTGAGAAGGTGGGGCTTCAGGAACGTGTTCGTTCAGGCCATTGCAGGGGTAGCAGAGTAACTCAGGCTTGAGGCATCCCCAAGCTACTGGGTGCTGGGGGCCAGTGCAGGGCCGGGGGTACTCATCTGGGCACTGCCCTCTCCAGCGTTGCTGTTGTACCAGTAGCAGGACCTTGTGCTCATGCCTCCCTCGGTGGTGTTCCCTGTGCTGGTCATGCTGAGGCTCTGGGGACTGTCACACAGTAACCCGCTCCCCAAAACAAAGTGGCCATATTCACTCTCTTCCCAAAAGGTAGCAAAGACAGTTTTCAGAATCAAAATTTGTCTTTTAGATTGAAAAATCTTGTCTCCACGAAGCAATCACTGCCTTGTTCTCTTCTGACTGTTGCCCGCAGATCAGCCCCGTCAGGGCCATGAGCTGTTCGGCATCTGCTGTTGCTGCCAACAGCCCTGAGTGCCGCCTCCAGGTGAAAGCTAAAGCTCTTTGTTCAGTTTCTTTTTGATTTTTGTCTTTTTCTTTTAATTGTAGAGATAAATATTTCCAAATCTGTTGTTATTAATTTCACTGAACCAAGCTAATTTTTTTTTTGCTTTTAATAAATCTATTTTTTAACTAAAGATTTAAAATGTATTTTTTAAAAATTATTTTTTTCCTGTGCCATATCCTGGTTTCTTTCTGAAGGCAGTAGGTCTTGTGTGGACTGTCCTCTGCTCATCCAGGCCTTGGCCCCCGCGCAGCTGTTCTTTCTGCCTTAGCCGTTATTGTTAGAGGAGCAGAGCTGTTTATGAAGGGACTTGTTCTTTCAGTTCATAGAAGTAGAACGGGTTTACTGACTTGTTTATTGATCTGATGAGTCACACACAATGCATTTCCACTCTTTCAGTGTCTGTCACTGTCATTCAGCAGTCCTGCTTTTTTATCAAAGAAAGATGGTGCAAGATCTTTTAGAACTCCTTGAACGTGTGTTTTATTAATGTGATTTGCCGGAGAGGAGGAGTTCATCCCTGGCGTAAAGGTACAGGCATGGTGGCTATCACTTTCCTCTCCTGTGGCCATCATGCCTTGAACTGTTGGTTAAGATAGTGTTAATTTATACTTGTTGGGTTTTAAACCTTAAGCAGGATTTCTGAAATGGTTTCATCTATTTCTTCCATTTACTTGTGAGGAAAGTATAGGTCCAGGGAGACTCACATGCCTGTGTCTGTGCCCATGACGGGGAGTTGTTTTAGTGTTACATCAGTGGGATGAGGCGTGACATGTGGTCCTGCAGGTGCGGCCTGGAGTGGTGGTACCTGTGTGCCTAGCCTTTCACCTGGCATGCAGCAGTGATCACATGTGCTCTTCATCTGCTTCTTGAAGGTTGCAAAGATGCCTTCTTGGGCACGTTTAAAAATTAAAAATCACCTTTAAAATACAACTCTTAGCCCCTCATCTGTTGAAATACAATGGAATCTTGCTATATCCTTTGCCATAATTCATACCCTTATCCTAAAATGTGATTGTACCACATCTGCAGAAAAAGCTCCCAGATCTTAGAGCATTGACATGAGTTATTTTCTCTGATCCCCTAATTATCAAGAGGTTTTGCTGCTCAACTCTTAACGTTTATAAATGTGAAAACTGCCTGTAACTCAGTCTTTGTACTTGTACTTAAGATTTAGACCAGATTGAAATAGGAGAATGAGACATTGCTTTCAATTGAGGAAAAAAGTACCAATTCATTGTCATTTAGATAATCTTTTCATGTGCATTATTATTATTATTAATTTTTATTTTTGTTTATTTTTTGAGACAGAGTCTCGCTCTGTCACCCAGGCTTGAGTGCAGTGGTGCAGTCTTGGCTCACCACCTCCCGGGCTCAGACGATTCTCCTGCCTCAGCCTCCCTAGTAGCTGGGATTACAGGCATTCGCCACCACACCCAGCTAATTTTTGTATTTTTAGTAGAGACGGGTTTCACCATGTTGGCCGGGCTGGTCTCGAACTCCTGACCTCAGATGATGTGCCCGCCTCGGCCTCCCCCAAAGTGCTGGAATTACAGGCGTGAGCCACCGCGCCCAGCCTCATGTGCATTTTTAAAGTGGTAAAAATGTTCTTAACCAATTTCTCAGTTGTGGTCGATGTTGCAAAGTGTACTTTGAAGTTCAGTCTACATATTTGATATCTTCTAGGGGCCCAGAAGACACCTGCTTTGAGTTTGGCGTTTTTCCTGCCATCCTGAGTTTCCCACTTGATTACCCGTTAAGTCCCCCAAAGATGAGATTTACCTGTGAGATGTTTCATCCCAACAGTAAGTGCTTTTGGAAGTAGTTTTTGTGGTACCAGGATAGGTGCAGAGATAATCTTATCAACCACTTGAAATGTGGTATATTCTATGTGTCTATGATGTAGATCTTTAGAAAACACTTCTTAGGTTTTGAAATTCAGCCAGGTAAGCATGGTGGTATTAAACACATGATTTCAATTTTGAAGGTCAGTTTAATGTAGATAAAAGAAAACTGGATGCCATTTGACCAGCCACCCTACTTCACCGGGGAGGAAGTTTTACGTGTGGGTGTGTGCTCAGAAGGGGTTATGCTAATCTTTGTCATAGTGTTATTTTTAATGGTGAAAATTTTGACTTAACCTGGGTTTTTAACACAAGAATAAATTAAGTTATATATTGTATTAGTCTGTTCTCACGCTGTTGATAAAGACATATTCAAGACTGGGTAATTTATAAAGGAAAGATATTTAATGGACTCAGAATTACACATGGCTGGGGAGACCTCACACTCATGGCAGAAGGCAAAGGAGAAGCAAAGGCACATCTTACTGGTGGCAGGCAAGAGAGTGTGTGCAGGGAAACTGCTTTTTATAAAACCATCAGATCTCGTGAGACTTATACACTATCACGAGAACAGCACGGGAAAGGTGTGCCTCCATGATTTAGTACCTCCCTCTGGGTCGCTCCCATGACGTGGGAATTATGGGAGCTACAATTCAAGATGAGATTTGGGTGGGGACACAGCCAAACCATATCGTATATGTTAGAATGTGATGTAGATTTTTAAAATGATCTAAAATAAGAATCAATGAAACAAAATAATATTTGTGTTATATTGACTGGGAAAAGCAGTAGGACTGTTGTAATTTCCTCTTGAAAAATAAATTTACATGTAAATTTATATATAATTGGAAAAGTAAGCACAAAAATGTTAAGTGATTCTTTTTTCAGATTGAAATTATTTTTTCCTTTTTATAAATCTTTTTTTGCCCTAAAATTAATATACATTACTTTTACAAGGAGGAAAAAAATAAGGTCATTTAAGTGAATTGTACTGTAGCTCTTTGAAAATGTGTCCAGTAGTAGTAGGAATTGGAATTCCTGAACAACTGTAGGTTTTATTTCTTCCTTTTACATTTGGGGATTATACATAAGAGAATTAATAAGGAAATATGTTATATCTTCAATGATGTTATTTAGAATAATGTTTCTTATAAATGATTATTATTGGCGCTGATAATCACGATCTTAATAGCTATAGAGAAGAAAAGCAAATAAAATATCCTATTTTGCAAAAATGAAATATTTATTTGAAATATTATTGTATACATATCAAAGAGCATGAGAGAATTTATAGAATTTTCTGAGCCTCTGACTTCTCTCTGGGGTTAAAATGGAATCCATTTGGTGTACTTTCCCCTTGTTTACACCTGTCTAGGCAGAGCCCCACTCGAACTCCTCTTTGCCATAGGGGTTTTCAGGGCTGCCCCCCCCCCCCCCCCCCACGACGCCTCCGCCACTTCCCTCGTGGAAACGCCCTCTGCTGTTAGACTTGCTGTCCTAACCCTCATTAAGGAATTCTCATTTACTGCAGATAGTGGTACGCGTAGGTAGTGGGTGGCTGTCTGAGAAAGACCATTTGGTACTTCTTTTCTTGTCTCAGAGCTACTTCAGTCTTGTGTGCATAGGAGATGCTCAGAAGCCTGCCTTTCTTTCAGGGAGACTGGCCATGAGCCTGAGTTAAACGGTAACATGGAGGTTCATCATACGCTGTCTACTCAAGTGTGTTTTTGGAATTCTCCATAATAAAAAGTTAAAAAATAAAATCGATAGGTAACAGTAATTGAAGTAGTCAGTTTCAAGTTGGTTAGCTGTAAAATGCAACTGTGAAGAGGATTGTAGGTAATTAAGATACTAAAATTGTATTGAGGATAAATATATTATTCAGAACAATACCTGTGATGTGGCATTAGTGACAAATATGACCAATAAACTGATTACATTATGTGACTATGTACTGCAGGTGGTCTGATTATTATTTTTAGTGTTCTAGTAATTATTTTTAATGCTCAGATAATACAGTTTTAAATTTTTACCTTACTGTAATTGGATTATTTTGATTTTGTAAAAATTATCTTTGAGAACTGTAGGTCTATCAATATCATAAAAATTAGACCGTCAGTAAGTACTTTAAAAAAATCCAACACATTTACTACAAGTTGCTGGGATACAGTCGTGAGCAAATAACAGACCTTCAGCAGCATATAGTCCAAGGACAGGGATGGACATTGATGGGAGAATCACACAAACAAATGAAAAGTCACATCAGGAAGGTCCAGGCAGCACCTTGCAGAGGTGGTGGTTGGATGGACCATCTGTAGGGAGTGAAGCAGGAGTTACCTGAGTGATTCGGGGAGGAGGGGTCCTTCACATGTGCAAAGGCCCAGAGCAGGAAGTGAGGGAAGAGGAAGGAAGGGGCCGAACTACCTCAGGCCTTTTGGTCATTACTGAAGGTTTTGATGTTTTCTCCTGGGAGTGGCAGAACTCCATTGAAAGGTTCCAGGGGAGTAGCATGACCAGAGTGATATCTGACAGCTCGCTCTGGGTACAGTGCAAAGGACAGATAGGAGGAAGCCAGGCAGGCCCTCGGCTGTAGCGGTCTAGGGTAGAGACACCGGCAGCTTGGGAACCAAATGAGGGCACTAAAGATGAAGAGATGTGGGTGGATCCACGAGAGTTTTAGGATGTGGCACTGCGGGGACTTGGTGAAGGAAGGGCTGTGGCAGGGACACAGGTGCTTTTGGTGCTTCTGGGGGTGCACAGTGTCACCTATGGGACCCCCACCTGGAGAAGGCGACGCAGAAGTGGGAAACTTCCAAATTTTGTGGATGTGGATCTGAGGTGGACAGCCTGATGTGCAGGGCAAGTATGCATCTAGTTTCTTCCACTGTCCTTGAATGAGAAGTTGTGGTTCAGTTCCTGGATAGTAGACAGGATTTACCACTGAAACAATGGATGAGTGGAAGGAAACACATAGGACCAGGTATGAAAGACAAGACTGTTTGAAGGTAAATGATCACCATTAACATTCGCAAATTTTCATGAAATTCAGAACTCATGAATTTAGGTGAGTTAAATAAAAGTATTTAAAAATTGCTATTTCTATTATTATAACTTTAATGGCTTTATAATTTTACAGTTGAGTCTATCTAGATGGATTGCTGGATGTCTGAGTATATACGGAGCCATCTGAGAATTCCTCCCAATTATATGTAAAAGAGGACTGATTACATGCTGTGAATTAAAAATGTATTTGTCTTCATCAGACCTTGCATATCTTTTTAATGATGATACTTGGTGGAAAGGGATTTGATTTAGACACATTGATCTCCATTCCAGGTAGTACTGATGATAATTTACTTATTATTAGAGTAAGCTACCAAGAGAAATCCTGGTGTCTTTCTTTTTGTAGATATTTAAATAATTCCAGTTGCCTTTATCGTAGCCGTGTGAACATATATTTTACACAGACCAGGTCAGGGATTTAATGGTAGAATTAGAAATACCTAAGAAACTAGCTCTGAAAAGTATTGTAAATAATCCTAATCACATTAGATATTTTGATAAAATATTTGCCAGATAACCTTTCATTTACTCTTTTTGTGTACAGTGCTTGAAAAAAGTTTATATGAAAGTGGATTAGATTATTACAGCTGATTAGAACTGGCCGGGTCAGCCTGGAGCCTGTCAGTGAGTGAGCTGGCCCCACCGGGATTCCTGCAGACATGAAGCGTGACACTCAGGGCCCCAGGCTATGCCCCAGCTGTGCAAACAGCTTGGCTGCTGTGTCTGTAATCCTTGTTCTCATTATCTGTGGAGCCTGCCCCAGCGCGGTGACGCCTTGGGCACCATTCCTGGGCTCACCTGACTGCCTCTGACCTTTGCAGTCTACCCTGATGGGAGAGTCTGCATTTCCATCCTCCACGCGCCAGGCGACGACCCCATGGGCTACGAGAGCAGTGCGGAGCGGTGGAGTCCGGTGCAGAGCGTGGAGAAGATCCTGCTGTCGGTGGTGAGCATGCTGGCAGGTAAGGCCCAAGCCGCCTGGCAGGGGCTGCTGTGGAGACCCAGGCTGCAGGTGTTCTCCTGCCTTGGGTCATCTTGTCTTTATAATGAACTTCTACTCATTTGCAGTTAGTTTACACATGCTATTGCTGTTTAGTGTTATCTCCATATACTTGTCCAGTTGTAAGCATGCCTTCTAGTGCAGCCTGGTGTTGTATATTGTATTGTCGGCCATAATTAACTGGTCTCTGGTCCTTGAACCTCTTTTTCCCTCAGTAGGTGTTTATTGAGGACCGACTGCATGCCACCCACTGGACTGGGGGTGTAAAGCTTTGTGTGACAAAGACCCCACCTCTGTGTTCCCATGGTTCTAGGGAACTGTCCAAGCCTACTAGCAGTTAGAGGCCAGCGGGATGCACCCTGAGATCAGATACATGCAGGGACTCTCGGGCCACTTCCTGGTGGGGCTGTCTGGAGTATGTTTAGGACGTGTAGGTGTTGATGAGGTAGGAGGGAGGGAACGACATTTGGGGCAAAGGAAGCAGCCTGGGCTGAGGCCCAGAGGCAGGAGGCGGCTGACTTGGTGGGGGCACTGCCAGCTCATTTTGGCTGGAGCCAAGGCTGCAAGGAGAGGAGCCCCAGTAGACCCTGGGGATTGGAGTGGGGGTGTGACGTCCTGTGAGCTGTGCGTTCGAAGGGCCATCCTTGCAGCAGTTACTAATAGTGTGATGGAAGATAAACAGAGGCTTCGTGGTGTTGCAGTAGCCTGGAGAGAAAAGAGAAGGGCTGAATGGTCCCAGGGCTGAGAGGAAGGGGTGGTTTTGGGAGACCTTAAAGGTGCGGGCTCTGGGACTCCTGGTTCTCTGTGTGCCGGAGGTGCTGCTCTGGGTTCAGGAGACAGCAGGATTTGGGGAGCTGTTCGAGGTGTGTAGGACCAGGGGCCTCCCCCACAAAAGGGGGTCAGACATGGGAGTGAAGTTGTGGGGTCATTTCTGGATGAGGCGGTAGGTGATGGAGTAGGACAGAGGGTGACAGCAGGGCAGGCAGGAGGAAGGGTGTGGGAAAGGAAGGTGGGAATCCGAAAGGAAAGAGCAGACCCAGCAGAGGGCCGGGGGGTTGGTGGATGCCAGAGTGAGACCACTCAGCTGTTCTCTGCAGAGCGCTTGGGTGCCGTGGAGGGGGGCCCAGAGGGATGTGAGGTCAGTGCCTGTGATGCGAATGTGTATCCTGAGATGGCTGAGGCGGAACTCCCTTCATGTGCTGAGTGGAGGGAGCCAGGCCAGGAGATTGGAGGTGGGGAAGGAGGCAGTGGCTCAGGCTGTCTTCACATGTCAGCTGTGGGTTTTATCCTCATCAGCTCTGCTCTGAACCGGTCCCCACGTGCATTCTGAGCAGTACTGCTGCCACACTGCACAGCTGCTGCTTTAGCACATGTCATCTGTTTCTGGTGGTCTCTCTCCTTTCTGCCTTCCAGCAGGCCCTGGCTGTTCCCTCCGTGCCTCCTGACTGCAGTGCTGGAGTGACTGCCAGGGCTGCTGGCTAGTGGGTGGGTCAAGTGTCCTGGGGTCAGGTGTCTACCTTAGGCTGCACATTTGCTTGGGATTGTCTTGGTGGGAGCTGTGAGGGGCGGTTTTGCTGAGAGGGTGCTCTGTGAGAGAGAAACCACACTGCAGGGTGTCTTGAGAAAGGTGAAATAAGCAGCAGGTGGGTCCCATGTAGCTTGTCCGGGTGCCGGAAGTGCAGTGGCCCAGGAGGCTGCTGTGGGAGGCCGTGTGGGCCTGTGCTTAGGTGGTTGTCACGTGTTCACAGCAAGACAGATGGCAACTTGTCCTGGCGTCTTCAGACGCTCAGAACACAGGAGTCATGAGTGGCTCTTTGAGACCCGCGTGGCCAGCCCTCTAGAGGTGGGGCCGACCCCATGCAGTTCTCGGGTTCTTGTTTGTTTCTGAGACACAGCTCTTGAAAGCCTCCTCCGGTGTTTTAAGTAATTGGGAGACCTTGCCAGGCTGCTTACATGTAGGACTCCCTTTTACATGGTGGGTGTTCCCTTTTCTTTCAGAGCCCAATGACGAAAGTGGAGCTAACGTGGATGCGTCCAAAATGTGGCGCGATGACCGGGAGCAGTTCTATAAGATTGCCAAGCAGATCGTCCAGAAGTCTCTGGGACTCTGAGACCTCGCCTCGCACAGGCGCACACACCGCCAAGCAGCTCAGCATTCTCCAGAGCACTTAATGACAGTGATACTCTGTGCTGGCACCAAACAAGCAGACTTGCAAGAACCACAGTATCTTTTTTTTTTTTTTTTTTAAACCTTTCCAACTTCAAACAGGCTTCTCTTCTGAAGTGATGACTCAATGTCGAATATTGACAGCTTACTGCAGTTTTACAGTATTCCTCACAAAGGGCTTCAGGTAGATTATCAGAGCTGTCAGCACTACCTCTCCCCGCTGAAACCAGCAGTTCATGGCTTCCTGTGGATTCCCTCCCTCCCTGGAGTGTTGAGGGGGTCGCACCTGCCAGACTTCCAGGGGACGATGGAATACCCAGAACGCTCCTTCTGAAGAAATGGGGCCCTGGAGCTACAGCACAGGGGAAGGGCCCGGCACCCTTTCTGGGTCCCTTCTGGTTCCCTGTGGGCTCCATGAAGAGTCCATTACTTCCTTTCTTCCTTCACATTCTACAGACAGATGCTTTTCTTATCTAATTACATCTTTTTCATTTGTTATGTATTACAAACCATCACACTTAGAAATACTTCCAGGAAATGCTTTAAGTGTGAATTAATAAGAAATGGGGTAGATAGAAAAGAAATTTATCGTTGATTGGCTGGGCGCGGTGGTTCATGCCTGTAATCCCAGCACTTTGGGAGGCCAAGGCAGGTGGATCGTGAGGTCAGGAGATTGAGACCATCCTGGCTGACACGGCGAAACCCTATGTCTACTAAAATTACAAAAAATTAGCTGGGCGTAGTGGCGTGCGCCTGTAGTCTCAGCTACTCAGGAGGCTGAGGCAGGAGAATTGCTTGAACCCGGGAGGCAGAGGTAGCAGTGAGCCGAGGTTGCGCCACTGCACTCCAGTCTGGCCAACAGAGTGAGACTCAGTCTCAAAAAAAAAAAAAAAAAAATTTATTGCTGATCACAAGGACAGACAGTTTTTTCCCGATCATACTCATCAAAGATTTACAGTTGTGTATTAGTAACTAGTGCATTACTAGAGCAGGTGCAAGTGAGGTCTTTAAAGTTTCAATGGAAGTTTTTTTCTGGATCTACAGAAATTTTTTTTTCCCCATCTATAAACTGGAAATTCTAGGGTTTTTGTACATTTTGGATGCACTGGGAATTTATTAGCACAAAATCATTCTTTGCAACTCAAGTCAGAAGGGACTCTACCATATTTTAGCCCAGAGCACAGAGGAGTGCCTTATCCCCACACTTGACTGGGCTGTGGAGGTGGGCATGTGGGCCCCCGGGTCCAGGTAGGGGACAGAGCCCTTGTTTTGTGACTTAGGATTTTGATGTGGTTCCCATGTTCTCTCACAGGGCCCGCTGAGCAGCACAGGCCAGGAGGCCACAGTGTAAGCAATAACAGATCTGCCACATGCAGAAACAAATATCAGGCCTGTTGCACACAGGCGGCATTTAAATAGGAATTTCTATTTTTGAAATAAGGGATGGTCTATGTGGCATACAGTAGATTTGATGTGATCACTTTCTCCCTCCCTTCCATAATGGATCGTGGTCTGTGTGACTGAACCCACACAGAATGTCATGGGTGAGTTTCTGGTTGAAGTAGCTTCACGTTGTGCTTTTGTGGACAGCAGAGTCTTTCCTTTTCTCAAGGGACTCATTTAAAATTTGGAACGCAGGGCAAGAACTTGTATTTGCAAGGAGTTGGGGGAAAGGAGCGGTATTGTACCTAAGTAGTATTTGCAGGCAAATGAGAGGGAGCCCTCTCTGTAAAGGAGAGTCGTTTGTGTAAGTAGATGGGGGCTGTGGGTGCGGGCCCCTGAGGGGCACACAGTTGGCCTGGAGGCTTCTGTGAAATGGGGAGAGGGAGGAGAGGCAGTCTCTTGACAAAGTATTTTTATTCATTTGTATTTATTAAATGAAAAAATCCCATGGTGTCCCTGTTGTGTGGTGGAACCTAATCACTCTGTTGAAATAAAGTTCTGTGTTTTCCCCGCCCTGCAGTGTGTGTCCCTTTGTCGTGTTGTCACCTGGCCACAGAGGAGCCTGTGGCCACTGCCCCCAGGGAGCACACCAGATCACCCCAGCTGGGATACCTCACGGTGGGGCCTTTTCTGCAGATTTGGGTTAGCTCTGGCACGTTTTCTTCTCTGTTTCTGATCTCCCTTCCGTCATTCTGTGGTCTTTCTCTGGAGTTCTCAGGTTAGTTGGGGCCTGTGAGACGGATGTGTTCACTAACCTGTAAATGACATTTTGTAGCTTTTTCAGCAGATGCCATCATGTTAGTGGCACATTTGACCACTAGAAGCCAGCAGGCTGTTCCCACCGCCCTTCCCTCCTGCAGTTGCGTCGAAGCACAGCTCCCTGTCATCACTCCTCTGTGGTCCTCTGTCGGTCGCGATCAGACCTGCCTCTGCATCTTGTTACTTAGCATGTCAATAAAGAGGCAGATTCCTGTGTCAGTGATTTGCTGTTTCTGTTCTGGTAGTTTGCAGTCAGCTTTTCTTTGTAATCCTGTGAGGCAGGGTCCCCAGGCTCCCCCAGGTGCTGGCGCCTCGTTCCCTGGGCCGGTTCCCAGGGCTGGTTCCCCGGCTGCTCCTGGTGGGGAGCACTGGGTGAGTGCCTCAGCACAGGCCCCCAGGCATGTCTGTTCTGCCCTCTGTCTGGTGTTCTCACTAACCATACTTTTTAATGACTAAGAACTCTAATGTGATACTGAGTTGGGGTCCCTAAGACCACCCAGGGCAGTGATTCTCTAGGAGGACACAGGCCACGCAAGCCAAGGGAAAGGTTCCTGGGGCTAAGCCCAGGGGCACCAGGCTCTGTCAGCTTTGGAGGCCTCTCCTGGGGCAGGGGTCACGCAGGATGCGCCTCACCCCCCCTGCAAGCAGCTGGGACGCCCTGCCTGGTGATGTACCCGGGACGGGTCACGTGAGCAGCTTCTGCCTGGGCTGCACCAGAATTCCAGGCTCTCAGCAGGGATGTGGGTGTTCTGCCTAAACTACCTTGTACGAATAGCACAGGCCCAGCGAGGTGGGGCGGGGGGAGCCCCTCGGAAATCCCAGTTCCCACACGCCAGCCAAGGGCCAGCTCGGCCAGCGGGCCTCAGGACGGCCGTCCCCGCCCACTCTGTGGACCCTTTCTGCACAGATAGCCTTGGACGTTGATGGTGATTTTTACCATTTCATTTGCTCTGTGTTTCTGGGTTTTGTCTGCTGGCTCTGGTTTGCTGCAGTTGTTTGCCTGTGGCTGAGTGCCGTCCTTGATTTTCCCGTGCGCCCGCCTGCCTCCTGGGATGGGGAGGGCTGCTGGGGTGGCCGGGGAAGCTCTGGCTGAGTGCTGTCCTTGATTTTCCCGTGCGCCCATCTGCCTCCTGGGATGGGGGAAGCTGCTGGGGTGGGGGGGCTGCTGCGGTGGCCGGGGAAACTCTAGGGTCTCATTTTCTGGGTGTTGGGCTTCTCACCCGTCCTGGGGGTTAGCGGCCCCATTTCACTGCTTGGGCCACAGCAAAGGTGGCGTCCATAGCTCTGACTGACTTCTGGGATTGCTGCACCTGCTGGGGGTTCTCCAGTCTGGTCTCTGTGTAGATGAGGTTGCTAATTTTTCAGAGAGGAGTGCTGTTCAGTATCAGTTTCTTCACTGGATACGGAACTGCTCCAGCTGCACAGAAAGGCATCCCAGGGCAGCCTAGTTTCCCTCCCCTGGGCGTGCCCTGCACCATGGCCTCCTGAGCTGACAAGGTTTCTGCAGGCTGGAATTTGTGCTCGAGGCGAGGGCCCTGGGGATGCCACCTGGACACAAGGAGGGGACAGGGAACAGGTCCAAAGATTTGGGGCTGCCAAGGGGCAGTGAACACACCAAGGACAGGTGGATTCTGGAAACCCTGCCCTGAAGGGGACCGTGGGGCCGGTTGGGGTGTGGGGAGGGGTTGGAGAGGGGCTGTGGGGGGCATCCTGGGAGGAGGTCTTGTCATGCTGATGGGGGATAGTGGCCCCATCTGGGAGGGAATGGTGTTGGGCCCAGGTCCTGGCTGAGCCCTGTGGAAGCTGGAGGTGTTCAGCTCCTCAGATCTGTCCAGGTTGTGCCCCGTTGTCACCAGAGCCTGACTTTATTGAGGGGACAAAGCAATGTGAACCCCCCTGCAGAGACAGGAGACACTAGCTTCCTCCCCCAAACCCCGGCTCCACTCAGCCAGCCATAGCCTGCACCCCCTCCCCATCCCGTACACACCTTCCAGGCCTCAACACCCAGCGAACCCACCCCCTGTGCAGTGCCAACTGTCTGGTGCTCCCGAGGCAGCTGGCCCATGCCCTTTGTCATCCCCTGGTGAACAGCTGTAACCCCTGCCCTTGGCCTCACGCCGGTGAGTGTCCTGGCCCTGCCCTCCACTGGGTGGGTGCACTGGTTTGGGGATTCCGTAGGAGCATCAGGGAGACGGGGCTCTCCACCTTTGTGCCCCTCCTGTGTCCCTGTTCCCATGCCTGGACTGTGAGCGCTGCTGGCTGTGTTGGAACCTGACACCTGATCTCCAGGACCCGAGCTCTGACACCAGAAGTTGCCAAGTCCTCACACGTCCAGGTGTCTTCCCCTCTGAAGGCTTCCCTATGAACCCGGCCATGAGATGTCCGAGGACGTGTTCTGAGGAGTTGAGGTGGGGGAGGCGAGGTCACTTGCCAAAGCCCTAGCCAAGAAACGGTCCTCGCCATGCCCTGATGCAGCACTGCATCTGCAAAGTCCCCCACCCTCCAGGACTGTGGCCCCTCTGCCTCCATGGGGTGCGGTGGGCTCTGCACTGGCTGCCAGCAGCCCTGTCTGCTTTGCTGGCATGAGGCCCACTGCACCCTCCTATGCAGTGTCCACCTAGACCCAGGGGCCTGCTGGGCAGCCTCCACTGCTCCACCTGCCCCCACTTCAGCTGCTGGCCTTTGCGACACAGCCACCTCATGCCCCTTCTCGTACCCTGGTCTGGTCCTGTAGGTCTCCGCACCATCAGGCTCATTAGCCCACTTGCTGTACTTGGCAAAGCCTCACCTTCCACTCGGGGCCAGGAGACACCAGGCCCTCAGCACCCTCCCTTACGTGCCTGTAAGTTCCTCTGTCCACCAGCTCAGCAGGGAAGTGCTCTGGACGCCCCACCCACTTTCCTTCTGCTCCAGACTCCAGATTTTCCTCCCCTTGCGGTGGCCACTCATGTTGTCTGCCTCCCACAAGTGTGGCCCTGCAGCCGCCTGCAGCCGTGCCCCCAGCTGAGTGGTGCACTGGTCAGGTGACTCACTGCCCTACATCCTTATGAGAACCCCCCGGGGGCCTGGGGTGACGATCGGCCAGCGTGGTAGCTGGCAGCACTGTTGCTCTAAGTTGCTTGTCGTAGGGATAACAAAAATGCACACTGTAGCTTTCTTTTGCCATCGCTTTCTTTTTTGAGTACAATTTCATGAGAGGCTAGGATGGCAAAGTGATAGGAACTGGTTTGTCAGGTGTGTAAAGCACAGAGCGTTCAGCTCCATCTCTGTGGTCGGGAGATGATGCAGCGCCCTATCCCTGGTTTAGGCTTTGCAGTGGCACCCTGTCGTGTGACTGTGAGTAGGGCTGGGCTGGGGGCCACAGACCTGAAAGCTGCTCATGACATTGCCAGGACTGTTTTCTGGGGTTTGCCGAGTGGGCATGGGCAGAGTTGGTGTGGGGTGGTGGGCAGGGTATGTTCTGTGGTCCTGCCCTATGTATGGGCAGAGGCTGACATGGGGCAGCCCCACTGCTGCCTGGTCAGTGGCTGTAGGTGAGCTGTGGGTCTGGCAGTTGAAGGTGGCTCCGGCCAGCCTGCTGGGGCTTGGCCTGCCTCAGACTCCAGCAGCTGTAGGACCTGGGCGAGCTAGGGAACCTGTCTAGGTCTTTGTTTTCTGGTCTGGGAATGGATTTGATGGTAGTCACGCCCCAGCCCTGAGTGGTGGTGAGGATTAAAGACCATGTGTGCAAAGCTCAGAGAACAGGGAGTAGTTTCGGAGACAGCAGCTCTCTCTGTGGTGGGCGTGTCCAGGAGGCTGTCCCTGCCCACCTCTCGGGGCAGGATCTCCTGTCTCTGTCCCTCCCAGCCCAGCGCACGTCTGAGCTGTGGTCAGGACATCTTGTCCTCAGCTGTGCCCCTTGCCCGGTCGGTTCTTCAGGTGGCCATGGGCACATGTGTGCCAGGAGGGAAGGGGGAATCCTCACTAGGGTGACGTGGGGCCACCTCTAGAGCACAGCCACGGGCCACCTGAGACTTGGCAGCAGTCAGCAACATGGCTCCTGGATGCCTTCCCGCCCAGGCCTGTCCAAAGGAGAGCTCCTCCAACGTGGGGTGGATGGAGCCCCACCCTGGGTGGCGTCCCTCCAGGAGGTCACCCACTGAGAGGCCTGGGGCCAGCTGCTCATCCTTCCGCTGCAGGGCCAGGTCCCTACCAGGCGGTCACCATCTCGGACCCTCAACATTTCAGTCTGAGTCTGAAGAGAACTTTCAGATCAGAGCACAAGTTCCGTGGGCCTGGGGCGGCATGTGCTGGGTGTGCTGGGTGCCTGGGTGTATGGGTGCCCCGGGTGTGCCAGGTGTGCCAATTCTGCTGGATGCCTCGTTGTGCTGGATACCCAGGTGTGCTGGGTGTCCCAGGTATGCCCCAAGTGTGCCGGTTGTGCTGGATGCCCAGGTGTGCGGGGTGCCCGGGTGTGCTGGGTGTCCCGGGTGTGCTGGGTGCCCGGGTGTGCTGGATGCCCAGCTGTGTGGGGTGCCCAAGTGTGCTGGATGCCCGGGTGTGCTGGGTGCCCCGGGTGTGCTGGATGCCCAGCTGTGTGGGGTGCCCAAGTGTGCTGGATGCCCGGGTGTGCTGGGTGCCTGGGTGTGCTGGGTGCCCCGGGTGTGCTGGATGCCTGGGTGTGCTGGATGCCCGGGTGTGCTGGGTGCCCCGGGTGTGCTGGGTGCCTGGGTGTGCTGGGTGCCCGGGTGTGCTGGGTGCCCCGGGTGTGCTGGGTGCCTGGGTGTGCTGGGTGCGCCGGGTGTACTGGTTGTGGTGGGTGTCGTGTGCTGAGTGTCCTGGGTGCCCTGAGTGTGCCGGGTGTGCTGGGTACCCCAGGTGTGCTGGGTGCCTGCCTCTTGGACGTCCCATGGCAGGCACATCCCTGCTGGGCAGGGAGCACGTTGGACACCTGCCATGGCCCCAGCCTCTGTGCACGGCACTCCTGTTTGCTCAGGGCTGGGGGAGGAGCAGCGGGAAACCAGACGAGTACTCCGGTTGCGTGCCTGTGTGGGGCTTTCTGGCAGAGGACCATCTCACGTTGGAACCAATTCCGATGGAAACGAGACGTGGAAGGTTGTCCTTTGCTAATGGATCTTTGAAATCCTGGATAATATACTAAATGAGTTGGAACCACATGAAACATTTGCAGCTTAAGGGCAGAAGAGACTTGAGGATTCTCGTGGGTCTCTCCTCCTGGACCGGTTCCCACCTGAAGGAGCTCCTAAAGCAGAGGATGGGGCCACAGCACAATCCCAAATGTCCCAGGGGGACCGATCCCACCCAGACCTCGGGTTCCACGTCACCGAGCATGTGTGTTTGTGCACATATGTATGAGAGTGTGTGTGCCTGTGGGGGCGTCTTTGGAGCAGTTCTAGCAAAGCATTTGGCCTGCTCCAGGGGTGTACATGAGAGAGAGAGGGCCAGAGCAGCCCAGAGTGGGCACCTGGGAAAGCTACTCATCCCAGCCCCAGAGCAGCCCTGCTGGCAGCCAGCATTGGAGCACACCCCTCTCTCCTCCTAGGGGCTGCTGAGAGGTGGATGTGGCAAGATCCTGACCCCTGGAACTGATGGGGACGTGGGCAAGACAAACACGTGCCCTTAGCTGGCCAGTCCTGGGCCTCCCTACAAAGACGTCAGGGCTGGGTGGAGCCATCTGGGCCTGAGAGCCGCGTCCTGGATGGAAGACAGGTTGGCTCCTCATCCTGCCGCCACCAGCCACGTGACCCTCCTTGATGACGTGGGGTCATGAGAGTCTGTGTCTGGTGGCTCTGACGAGACTGAGTAGCTACCTAGCAAGGGTACCTAGCAGGCCTGGCTGTGGCAGCCCTTCCTGGTTAAAGTTGGCAGTTGTGGCATGGTCAAGGTCAACTCGCAGCACACTGGGAGCTGGATAGAGAGCTGCAGGCCCTGGCTTCCTGGCCAGAGGTCCTGGAATCGGCTTGCCAACGCCTGTCCATTCCAGCTGCTTCTAGCAAGAAACGCGAAAACGTAACCTCCAGTTGAGTGTGATCTCCAACCTGGTCCCCTTCTGTGTTTGCCACAGGGGTTCCTAACCAGGGGCTGCCTGGCCTCCTGGGCACACTGGGTTCCATCTGCAGACCTTTCTGGTTGTCACAGTGAGGGGCAGTGTGCTCTTGGCCTCCAGGGGGCAGAGGCTGGGGTGCTGGCCAATGGGTCCCCCAACAGGGACCCAAACCCAGAACTCAGTTGGACCAAGTCAGCCTAACCTTCCATTGGGCTGCTCCTGTTTGGGAACCCAGGGCCAGGGTTTGCCGTGGACAACGATGTGGGTGGTGACGGAAGCAGAGGAGGGTAGAGCCCTTGACACGCTGAACGCCAGGTGCTGGAGGGCAGTGAGGTGGGGAGTGGACCAGGGAGCTACCTGGCCACGCCCCTGCACCACCATCATGTGCCAGACCCCCACACCTGCGCACCCACACAGTGCCACGCCCACACATGCCCGGGCACACAGCCACTCACACGACACACTCACACCCTTTGCTCTCTGTTCTTCAGAATGTGTGGGGAAAAGAAAGAGAGATCAGCCTGTTACTGTGTCTATATAGAAAGAAGTAGACATAAGAGACTCCATTTTGTTCTGTATTTGAGATGCTGTTAATCTGTGACCCTACTCCCAGCCTTGTCCTTGCAAGAGACATGTGCTGTGGTGACTCCAGGTTTAATGGATTTTGAGCTGTACAGGATGTGCTTTGTTAAACAAGTGCCTGAAGGCAGCTTGCTGGTTAAAGGTCATCACCATTCTCTTAATCTCAAGTACCCAGGGACACGTACACGGCAAAAGGTCGCAGGGACCTCTGCCTAGGAAAGCTAGGTATTGTCAAAGGTTTCTCCCCATGTGATAGTCCGAAATAGGGCCTCGTGGGAAGAGAAGGACCTGATCGTCCCCCAGCCCAACACCCGTGAAGGGTCTGTGCTGAGGAGGACTGTACAAGAGGAAAGAAGGCCTTTTGGCAGATGTTGGCAGTTAAGATGAGAAAAGCATCTGCCTCCTGCCCGTCCCTGGGCAATGGAACATCTCAGTGTAAAACCCGATGGTATGCTCTGTTTACTGAGATAGGAGAAAACCGCCTTATGGTAAAAGGTGGGACTTGCTGGCGCAATGCTGCTAAAAGGTTTATGGAGATGTTTGCATATGCATATCAAGGCACAGCATTTTCCTTTGAACTTATTCATGTCGCAGAGATCTTTATCCATCTGTCTTACTACTGATTTTCTCCCTACAATGATCCTATTGTCCTGCCACTCCCTTATCTTTAAGATGGTAAAGATAATTATCAATAAATACTAAGGGAACTCAGAGACCAGTGCCAGCGTGGGTCCTCTGTATGCTGAGCGCCAGTCCCCTGGGCCCACTTTTTCTTTCTCTGTACTTTGTCTCTGTGTCTCATTTCTTTTCTTGTCTCTCGTTCCACCTAATGAGAAACGCCCACAGGTGTGGAGGGGTAGGCCACCCCTTCAAGAATGCGCCATTTCTATTCATCCATCTTCAGGGTCACTGACTTCCGCCATCTCCATTCTGCTATGCGCCCATGGGGTAAAATTTGTATTTCGTATGTTGTATTTTTTAGTTCTACAGTCTTTGGGTAGGTTTGTTTCCTGCTCTCCGTTTCTCTGTTGAGAACGCCTGTCTTCTCACGCAGCCCAGGTGTGCCCACCTTCGCCTCCGGAGGATGCTACCGGAACTGCCTCAGAGCCTCATCTGAAGGTTCCAGCCTCGGCCGGGTCTTGGGGTTGGCATCTGTTGATTATCTTTTTCTTGGGAATTGTAAGTTTTAAATTCACTGTATGTTGAGTAATTTTATGTGAGTATTTTGAATGTTATGTTTCCAGACTCTCTGGTGGTGGCGGCAGAGCTCTTGGGAGCTTTTCTGTGCGGCGCGGGCCTTTTCTCTGTGTGTACAGCTTTGGGGAGCCGAGAACTTTCGTTGGTCCATGCCTGAGTGAGAGGCCCTGCCCAGCCCTCTTCCCAGGAGCTCCAGGGCCCCTTCCCCACCATCTGCAGCTGGAATCTGGAATGTTCTGAGAAGGTCTCCCCTGCTCCTTGCAGCTCAGCACAGCTGGAGTCACCTCAGAACAAGGCAGTGATGAGCATGGAGAGAAAAGCAATGTAACCGTTCATGGAAGACGCCCTGGACTCTCCCCTTCTCCAGAAGAGAACTGTTGTTCTCGGTCCCCTTGGCTCTTGAGAACTGGTGGGTCCTCCTGAATTGGTCTGAGTTTGGTTTTATGCTTTGTTGGGTGGGGTCTGAGAAACATCACAGGGGCCTCCCAAGTCTCTGAACCTGAGCGGGTCTCCGCGCCCAGCCTCCGTCTTCCCTGTGACTCCTGCCAGGGCTCGCCTTTAGGCGTGGCCAGGGTCTAGGTAGACCTTACTTGAGGGCGTCCTCCTCACTTCTCAGTTGTGGCCTTTCTAATTTCTCGGCTAGATGCCTAGGGGATCTCAGAGGGACTTGGGGGCTCTTTCCATGCTGGCCCGGCCAGAGCCCCATGTCCCCAGCACCCTCCACTTCTTGTCTGTTCCCCCCTCAGCCCAAGGCAGCTTTTCTGTCTGTTGCCATGTGCTCCCTTCGGGCAAATACAGCAGCACCCAGCTGAGGCCTTGGGGCCCCTTGGATTTTAGGCCCCACCTCTGTGCACTCCTGCTCCTGTCTCCAGCTCCTAGGCTCAGGGGCCCTGCCAGGCTCTGCCTGGAGTCTAGCCTCTGTGTCTGGGTAGAAATTGCCCTGGGAAGGGAGCTGTGGCACCTGCAGCGTGTCCTTCTCCCCGGATCACAGCCTTCACCCACCCGCGACTGTCGACAGGTGCCTGTGCGTTCCGTCCAGTATTTGATTGTTTAGGGCAGACGTGCTAGTCCAGGACTAGGCCCCCATCCTAGTCAGTGGCAGAACCTTGAGGGAATTCTCAGCTTTATTTTGTATTGATTCCCTTGTTAGAACCAGTATGTGTCACTTTTTAAATTTGAAAATCATGAAGTAGCGATGGGAATGTTGGTAAAATCTGTGGTCTGCCTTTTGCAGGCACAACTCTGCCCGACTGCTCAGACCCACTGTTCTCGCTTAGCACTCTGGGGCGCAGGAGTGGGTGCAGCCAAATCTTCTGTGTTTTCTCCTGAAGTCTGCTGCAGGGAGAGAGTGAGGGCCACGCACCTCCAGGGAGGGGACGCAAACATAAATTCAGTTTTGTTCGACGCCTGCTCGCCACCCTTTAAAGAGCGTTTAGAGCTTACGTGATGCTCATTTTGGCTTTGGTCATCGGGCGTCTGAGCCCATACTTGGCGTTTGGAGGCCTGGTTTGGAGATTCCGACAGACTTTGGCTAAGGCCCATCCAAACAAGCAGGAAAGGCCAGAAGCCCCATCTCAGAGAGGCCGCTGCCCATCAGTGTCGGTGCCCTGAGCTGGCCATTGGGGGATGTCAGTGGGCTCTGTGCAAGGACACCATCCACTGCCATGAGGGCAAGTCCCCATGAGGGCAAGTCCCCCTGGGTGGGGCATGGTCATCTGGCAACACCGCTGGCCTGGTGTCCACAGGGGAGAAGAGGGGCCACAGGGCAGCAGGGGCCGCTCAGCTCCAGGCTCTTTCTGGGTTGCGGATCACAGAGTGCCGGCAGGAGGGCGTGCTGGCCTGGTGGCCGGGCTCTCCCACTGTGGCAGGGTTTGCTATGTGCCCGACCAGAGCCCTCTGTAGGGGTGGATCAGTCCCTCGCTTCCATGGCTGTGGGAGCTGGAGAAGCCTACCAGCCACTGTCAGCCAAAGTGGCCGGCTGATTGGATGGGGTGGCCCCGAGGCGGGGCTTCAACCTCAGCGGGCTCAGGGAGGATCCTCAGCAGAGGGAGCCAGGTCAGGGTGGGGAGGGCTCAAGGCAGTAGCTCGTTCTGGAATTAGGGTAGAGCTTTGGAGCTTAGGGAGAGGCAGGGGCTCCTTAGCTGGCCTGGTGGGACTGGGCCTGGGGATGGGATGTGAGGGAGGCGTGGCACGGCTCTGGTAGGCCCTGCAGCCCGGGTTCCAGACTGACCTTCGGGAACGTTCACTTGTGCTGTTGTGTGGGAAAGGATGGAGTCCAGGAAGGAGGAGGCTGCGGTGGAAGCCTAGGGTCCCCTGGTGACAGTGAGGTGGGGCTGCCCCAGGTATCACAATGGGCCCCACATTTATGAGGGACCGCAAAGGCACACAGCTCCAGGGGAGGAGGAGGGGCTGCAGGACCTGGGGGCAGACAGACTCTGCATGCATACACGTGTGCACCGCGAATGCCCAGCGCACCAGCGTGCAAGCCCCGGACAGGTGACACCTGATGTTCCTCTGCCTGGGCTCGTCCCACGCCTGGGGCACCTGCCGCGGGGCAGATACCTCCAGCCTGTGTTGCCCCGGGTGACTGGCGGCAGGCCCATGACAGCGCGTACTTGCCTGCACACAGTGTGTGTGGACCACCTCTGGTATTACCATGTACCCTCCAGACAATGATTACAAAGTAATTAACCTACATTCAGCTTGTTTGTCATAAATAAATTAGCCACTTGAATCATCTGATTTGCCCGCCTTAGCTACCAAGTGAGCGTCCCTGCAGGGGGAGCTGGGGTCCCTGCAGCCCCCACATCAGGCTGCTACTGGCGTATCCACCTGCAGGTGATAGAGGAGGTCGCCGGTGGGTGCCCGCTCACACCCCAGGTGGGCCTTGGTGGCTGAGGGTGTCACTTGTGGTGCCTGGAGCTCCGCACTGGCAGAGAGTGTAGCTGAGGGCTTTGCCTCGGACACTGGCCTCTTCCACCAACCCCTGAGGGCTGAGTGGGTGGCATTGGGGGGAGCCCCCGCAGGCCAGGGAGGTAGTACCCGCTGGCTGCAGGACCATATGGGCCTCAGGAACTGGCCCTGGGGGTTTGTGGACCACATGGGGCTGCTCTGGCCACCCATGTGGCAAATAACCTGTGGCCTGTGTATGGTTTTGTGGGGTCCCGGATGGGGACGTGTTTCTGTTAGTCAGAGTGGGCCTGGCTTGTGCTGCAGAAGCAAATGGTCCCCAAACCTTAGGACTTGAGGTAAGTTTGCTTCTCACAGTCATTACCAACCAGTCTAGTGAGTTCTTTTTACCCAGCCTTGTGCTGGTTTTCAGCGTTCAGGGACTTTGGGGTTCCGCCTCCACACTTCTTGTGACCCGCCCCGCCCCCCGCCCCCAGCTCTCTACTGTGCAGTCTCACCCTTGGGAGCCCCTCCTCAGTGGCCTCTTCCACCTGGGCCCTCTGGGATTCCACCTGGGCATCTGCTTTCCAGCACTCGCCTCCCTCCATAGTCTCCTCATGGTTTCCTTGAAAACGTCAGTGCACGCCCTCTCTACCGTCCCTGTCCCAAACCGTCTGAGTGGTCCGGTCATTGTGGCTGGAGCTCCAGTCACCACCCCCAGCTGCCCCTTCAGGTCCCGGGGTCCCCGTGTCTTCCCCGTCAGGCCCTGCCTGAACACATGGCCCCGTGTCCTGGTAATTCTCAAAACTACCCCACCTACATTCTAGGTTGTTCTCTCTCACCTGGACCGTAGCAGTGGCCTCTCCTTAAAGAGACAAAACACTGAAAAAAACCTTTTAATTTTCAATGAAAAATCAATTTATGATCATTTTGGAAAAATCAGAAAAGGAAGGTTAGCAAAAAGCTGGAGCTAAAATATATCCATGGCCTGGATCAGCACCGATGATAATTGCTTCTTGGTGTCCTGGTCTTGTGCCCTGTCTTTGGACACATGTTCTGTTTTAATGCCCGGCACAGTGCTCTGTACCAGGATGCTGGGAGTGGCAGAGGTGGCGGCGGGAGGTGGGGGCCTGGTCGGAAGCAGGTGGGCGCCTTTTCATCCTGCCTGCCTGTGGTGTCCCCGGGGCCGAGATGGGGCCCAGATGGACAATAGTGACCGGCTACAGGGCACAGGCGGCATTCAGCCTTGCACGTCTCCTGAGCCCAGACTCACAGCCTTTCTCAGCCTCTACCCACATTCCCTCCCGTTGGCATTCAGGTTTCTGAGTGGCCCCCACTTCAGAGCCACCTCAGAGGCCCCGTCGGTCTTCCCTGTGGCAGTCAGGTCTTTGCTACCACGAAAACCATTGCAGACACTGTCATTGTTCATATTCTTGGCTGTGTCCTTCAGATGGCTGGACAGCTGTTAAGGGGAGCAGGGAAGCAGAGGCCCCATCGCATGCTAAGGCTAGACAAGTGTTGCAGGTCGAAAGAGTGAGGGTCATGATCAACTCAGTATACCACTGAGGCTGTGTGAGTAAACAGCAAACTGTTCTCATAAATGCAGAATGTTGGCAAACTGACAGCCTGCGTCTGTGGCCCGGAAGGAATGCTGAGGGCAGTCACGCCTCAAGCCCAGTGTTTGTTGTGATGAGGCACATCTGAAGCCTGTGAGCCATAATGTGAACCTGTGATTAATCGAGCAGCCAGCCAGTTGTTACCCCCTCCTCCCTGCCCTTTCTACCTAATGCACACGAAGGGCTGTAGAAGCTCAGGGCGGTGGCCCTTGCTCACTAGAAGCAAGGAACCCTCTTCTTCTTCCTCGGAACCCTTCTTTAAAACAGTTTCTTTTAAGTTTTCATTTCTGCGTTTGTCCTCCTCCGTTCAGTCCCGTGGTAACTGTAATAACTGTGGCAAACTGCGGCAGGTGACTCTCAGGAAAAACGTTTGTCCACAGGGTTCGATGTGGGGTCTGGCGGCCCTGCAAAGCACATCTGGGGCCCTCTGGGTCATGCCTGGTGTCCAGACCTCCCTGCTCCTCCAGCATGCTTTGGTGCTCTAGCCATTGGCCTTCTAGAACCTTCCCACATTCCTGAACTTCAGTAGGAGTACCCTCCCTCTTCTCCATCACTCCAGTGCTGTTCATTCTTAAATTGTGTGTGTGTGAGACAAGGTCTCTCTTGTCCAGGCTGGAGTGTGGTGGCATAATCATGACTCACCTTAGCCTCAACCTCCCAGGCTCAGGCAGTCCTCCCTTCTCAGCCTCCCAAATAGCTGGGACTACAGGCATGCACCACCACACCTGGCCAATTTTTCTATTTTTTGTAGAGATGGGGTCTTGCTATGTTGCCCAGGCTGGTCTCAAGCTCTTGGGCTGAAGCAATCCTCCTGCGTCAGCCTCCCAAAGTGCTGGGATGACAGGCGTGAGCCATTGTGCCCAGTCCTTTAAATAAATTTTGCAAATTAACACGTAATTTGAATTTTTACTGGGAGGTGGTCTCAAAGGGTCTCAAAGAAATTATTACAAAGAGGGTCAAGATGGTTTTCTTTTTTTTTTTTGAGACAGAGCTTTGCTCTGTCACCCAGAGGACATTTAACCCATTACACAGAACAGTCCCCCTATAAATGTTTGGAGAATGAGGGGTGCCCCAAGGTGGCAGGATATTGAAGTTTCTATTTTACCAACCCAGCTACCGTACAAAGAATGGAGGTCGCATCCAGGGGCATTTGCATGGTGGGGGATTGTAGGTTGGGAGAGGACCGGAAATGCCACCTCACTGACTCCTGGCTTCCACGGCCACTGTGCGGCTTCCTGTGGCTCCTTGGAAGGAAATCTGCAGTTTTCTTTGGCTGCTTTAATGCTTTGACTTTAGTTTTCTGTAGTTTCACGATGATGAGTCTAGCTGTGTGTTCCTTTTTATCTATCCAGCTTGGATTTCTCTTGGTCTCTGACATCTGCAGATTGATGCATTTTATCAGTTTTGGAAAACTGCCAGCTAGTATCTGTTCAAATGTTCCTTTCTCCCCATTTTCTCTCCCCTTTCCTTCTGGGGTTGGAGTTAAAAATATGTTGGAATAGTCCAGGGAGACTCATTTTGATCTTCCAACCTCCAGAACTGTATGAGAATAAATTATGTTATTTTAAGCCTCTAAGTTTGTGGCAGTTTGTCGTGTTTCAAACATGCAGATTCCACTTTTCGTAATTTCTAGTTTCCTGCCAGAATTTCCAAGCTTGCCCAGATGTTTCCATCTGTATCCAGTCTGGAGTCTTTGAGGGTCTATCTTCTGTTGTTTTGGCTTTTGTTCACGTGGCTGTGTATCCTTGTACGTTTGGTCATCTTTATATTCTGGACGTTGTATCTGAAAACTTACTCATAAAAAATAGTTTGAGGCCTGGGATAGTGTTATTTTCTTCCAGATAGGATTTTAAAAATTGCTTCTGCTAGGTGCCTGGCATCACTATTTGGAGATTGCCTTAACATCATTTCTGGGTTTGATGTTTTCCTGGCCTGTATGTGTAGAAGCCAGGCTGCAGGCTGTGCAAGGGCTGACTTGTATTCTGCTCACCCTGGTCCTAGAGTGCAACCCTTCTGGGTGCTGGCATGAGGCGGAGGTGCTTCCCAGGGCACCCACCTTTTTTTTTTTTGAGACGGAGTCTCGCTCTGTCGCCCAGGCCGGAATCCACTGAGTCCATCTCAGCTCACTGCAAGCTCTGCCTCCTGGGTTCACACCATTCTCGGGCCTCCGCCTCCTGAGTAGCTGGGACTACAGGAACCCGCCACCACGCCTGGCTAATTTTTTGTATATTTAGTAGAGACGGGGTTTCACCATGTTAGCCAGGACGGTCTCGATCTCCTGACCTCGTGATCTGCCCACCTCAGCCTTGCGTGCTGGGATTACAGGCGTGAGCCACCGCGCCCGGCCTGGGGCACCCACTTTTGTTGGGCAGACCCCAGTTCCTGTTCTCCAGGTCATGGGCAACTTAGCTCAGCTGCTTAGCTGCCTCCTGCAGGTGTCAAATGCCTCCAGAGCAAAGCGGTTCCAAACCCTGGGCCCATCTCTTGGCTTTCTGTCCTCTCTTGGGTCTTGGCCCAGGAGTGCTCACTGGCTTGTTACCTCTTTGATGGTATTCACGAGATTTGAGAAATGTTTTTTGAGCTCTGGAAAGGTCTTCAGCATGAGAAGGGCACAGACGGCCTGGGTGCTGCTGCACACTCAGGTGGGTCTCTTCACTTCACCTCTCTGGTTTATGGGCTACTGCACTAAGTCCAGAGCTTAGTTTTTCATATCAGAGCCGTATGTAGACACTTTTTCCATGGTATCCTCCTGTGTGGAGGATTCTCCAGGAAGCTGTTCTGCTCGTTGTGAACTGACTTCTCCGAGAAGCTGCAATGATGAGAAATCAAGGATTGACTGAAACTGATCCTGAGCCGGTGCATCCTGCAGCCAGAGCCATGGCCCCCTCTTCACTGAGGGCCTTGCACAGTGGCCTGGGGCTGGCGGAGAGCTGGGGCTCTGGCATCAGACCATCCTGGAGCTGCGGCATGAGCTCTGCCATGTGGGAGCAGCCGCTGTGCTTGTGGACACAGCCTGGCAGGTGGCAGGTGCCCTGCAAACAGCCCCGTGTTGTCCTCTTCATCAGTACCATCTCTCCACGCTGCTGGACCGAACCGGGCCTCCCCTAGGAGCCCCTGAGGGTAGGAGCTTTGACAGCGGATTCTACTACGAACACACAGCCCAGCCACAGACGCGCAGAACGGGTAGCTGGGGCTCTGAGCAGCATGGACGGCGAAGATGTGTGATTTCTCTCAGGGTGCCGCACTTTCATCTTTTACAGGCACAGACGCACGTCGAGACCAGTTGCGGGCTGCCTCATTAGCAGTGGCACCCGACTGACATCTCCTCATGTTTTACACTTGAAAACCTGGAGTCACACTCGGACTGAGTCCAGCTTCCTCCCCTTCAGCCACCTGGAGATGCAATCATTTCCTTTATCTGGCTAGATTCTATCTGCCTTATTCAAAGCCATGGGCCTTTCCCCAGTTTTAATTACCTGTGGCAGGAGGTGACTCACACAGCCTTGGAATCGAATGAGGCTATTGCTCTTGCTGGTTAGACAGCTACACTCACACACATGCACATACACTCACATGCATGTACACGTGCACACAGCGCACATGCACACGCTCACACGCATTCATGGACATACACACATGCACTCTTGCGTGCACACACAGCTTGTCGGCCCCGGGCAGCGAGGCCATGTGCAATGGCAGAGGCTCAGCAGGTAAAGAATCGCTGAGCATTTCCTGGCTCCTGTTGCCAAAAATCACATCTTTATGCAATAAGTTGTCAACAAATTGTTAAATGTTAGAAGTTTAAAAATTCCCGTTTCCTTCCCCGCTCCTTCCCTTCGTCCCCCCCTCCCTTCCTTCCTCTCTCCCTCCCTCTCTTCCTCCTTCCTCTGTTTCTCCCTCCCTCTCTTCCTCCTTCCTCTGTTTCTCCCTCCCTCTCTTCCTCCTTCCTCTGTTTCTCCCTCCCTCTCTTCCTCCTTCCTCTGTCTCTCCCTCCTTCTCTTCCTCCTTCCTCTGTCTCTCCCTCTCTCCTTCTCTGTCTCTCTACACTTACTTACTACCCCTCAGGTGCCCGGCATTGTGCTTGGTGCTGGGATAACAGTGGAGAAAACACTTGGCAACTGTGGGCCTCGTGGATTTGGGGACACGGACGACACACAAGTGAAAATGGACGAAGGGAACGTCCAGTGGTCGAGGCGGTGAGGAGCGGCTCTGGGCGCACACCGTGAACCCAGAAAGCCCTGGGCGGGTGGGAGGGGGCTTCCTATTGGCAGTGGCTGTAAAGGGTCGCTCTGGGAGCTTCACAGGCAAAGGCTGGGCTGAGCAGAGGGCGAGGGGTCCAGGAGCCAGTGGGTCGGGGCCTCCTGCAGAGGCCTCCCGGGCGGAGCTGCTGGGGAGAGGTCTGGTGCCCTGGCCTCCATCGGGCAGCCTGGGGGTTTGGAGCTTATCCCTCCTGCAAGGAGAGGCTGAAGGAGGTTGAGGAGCCACACGCTGGGACCTGGGTCCTCAAAGGGTCCCTCTTGCTGGTGAGTCAGGTTGAGGGAGCAGGTGGCTGGGAGGCCGGAGGCTGAAGTGGGGCAGGGGCAGCAGGGGGCGCTATGGAGACGGAGACAGCAGGTGCACTCAACATGGATTCGGAGTGGAGGCCACAGGATGTGCTGATTAATCTGAGATGGATTCAGAGTGGAATCCACAGGATGGGCCAATGGCTGGGAGGGAACAAAGGGAGAAGGGGAGGACTATGGCTTACCAGTGGGACACTGGGCAGGGAGTGGCTGGAGCCACGGGGAGGACCGAGGGGCCGGGAACAGGTTTGGAGCAATGAATGTGGGGCCCTGTTTTAGATGTGGGGCCTGTGAGATGCTGTGGGGACATGCTTGTGTATTCAGCCACAGCACCCATTCTCCCTGATTTGGGTGGCACCCCGTCCCCCATTTCCTTTTGGGAATCACCTCTTTCCATAGCAGTTGCCTGGGACGTGGGGAGCGTGCGGCCGTTGCCTCAGTCACTGGGGTCCCACCTCCTGGCCTGTGAGCTGAGGGTCCCAGGGACAGAGCACACCCAGAAGCCTGTGCTCCTCCTGGGAGGCCCCGTGGGTGTGAAGAGGCTGTGCCCCTGAGACACCGTTCTGCAGAGCCTGGCCTGGTGTTTTAGCCACGCTGTGACCCTGGAGCCAGTGGAGGGGATTCATCCGCCAAGGGCGGGTTTCGTTCTCGGCAGCACAGGGAGCCCGGCACTGGGCCTTTGAAGGTTCACCGTGCGGGGTGCAGGAGCAGGCACGGGAGCTCCAGCGGCCGCAGGGAAGAGGTGCAAGCCCCAGCCAGCAGAGCCTCTGGAAGGGGTTAGGTCGCTGCGGGCGAGGGCCTGGGCATAAATGCGGCATTCTCGGTTTTGATGCTCCCCTGTAACTGGCATCTGAAGTTTCCGGTGGATTCCAAGGGAGGCCTCCTGCCAGGCTTTGCTCCCTTGGGGAATGTTCTGTGTAAGAGCCGAGACCATTACGGTCTCAATCTGCCTCTGACAATTGTCACTCACTGACCTGTGCTTTGTGAGCTTGGTTCAGTTATCTAACACACACCTGGCATTTAATTCTACCTTTTACAAAACTCCACCCAACCACAGTGGATCAAGGAATTAAATTTGCTTTTAAAAAATACCAGTGTTATTGGAACAAGAAACCAGCTAGTGATGTGTGTGCGGCTGTATAAGCAACAGTGTCTGGGTGACTCTCATCACCTGGGCAGATGGAGTGCAGCCTGTGGAGGAAGCATGACTTTAGGGCACAGCACATTCATGGGAGGAAGCGGGAATGGAGAGGCAGGGGGCCAGCATGGAAGCATGGAGGGGTCAGGTGTTGTTGACCTCTGCCAACACAGAGAGGGGCAGGGACACAGCCAGGCTGCTGCGAGGTCTCATGGGGTTGCAGGGAGCCCCACATCCATAGCGAGCAGGCCATCCGCCCCGGCACTCACACAGCACACACAGCAGGGACGTTTGTTGGTTGGCTGGCTCAGCGCACGGGCATCCGCTCAGCCTGCCGGGGCAGGGAGTAGCCAGGACTTGTCCAAGGGCTTCCGACCCCCTGGGCAGAGACTGGGCTGTGTGCCCCATCCCTGGTCACCACCACCGAGGACACAGCGCCCAGCCCGAGGATGGTTTCATTCCCGGGGCAGGTGGACTCTGGGTGACTGGCGCTGCGGGGTGCTGGCACCGGTGCGGGGAGGCCAGCACGTGGGGTGGGTGACTGGCGCTGCGGGGTGCTGGCACCAGTGCGGGGAGGCCAGCACGTGGGGTGGGTGACTGGCGTGGCGGGGTGCTGGCACCGGTGCGGGGAGGCCAGCACGTGGGGTGGGTGACTGGCGCTGCGGGGTGCTGGCACCGGTGCGGGGAGGCCAGCACGTGGGGTGGGTGACTGGCGTGGCGGGGTGCTGGCACCGGTGCGGGGAGGCCAGCACGTGGGGTGGGTGACTGGCGTGGCGGGGTGCTGGCACCGGTGCGGGGAGGCCAGCACGTGGGGTGGGTGACTGGCGTGGCGGGGTGCTGGCACCGGTGCGGGGAGGCCAACTGCATGAGGTGGGTGACTGGCGCTGCGGGGTGCTGGCACCGGTGCGGGGAGGCCAGCACGTGGGGTGGGTGACTGGCGTGGCAGGGTGCTGGCACCGGTGCGGGGAGGCCAACTGCATGGGGTGGGTGACTGGCGCTGCGGGGTGCTGGCACTGGTGCAGAGGGGCCAGCGCATGGGGTGGGTGACTGGCGTGGCGGGGTGCTGGCACCAGTACGGGGAGGCCAGCTGCATAGGGTGGGTGACTGGCGCTGCGGGGTGCTGGCACTGGTGCAGAGGGGCCAGCTGTGTGGGTGCTGCCCTTGGGTGGCTGTGTTTCTCCTGGAAGCTCCTCACCAGTGGCGGACGGGCACAGTGCATGCTGCTGGAGGGGCCACAGGCCCTGCCCCAAGCTGAGGTCTCCTGGACCAGCCCAGGAGGAGTGACATTTGAGTAACTGCAAGGAAAGGCCAAGAATTCCGCAGTCAGTTCACAGCTTTGGAAGTGGCCTACAGGAAGGAAGGTGGAGACCTCGCAGGCTTCAGAGGGTGTCAGGGACCAGGACCCTGGAATTGAAGGTTAGCAGCAAGGAAGCAGCACCACTCCTCACACCCCACCTGGAGGCCTCGGTTGGCCCAGGGCACCAGCACGGAGCTGGTGAACAGACATCCTTTCTTGGGCCCCGTCATCAAAGCCCGTGTCCATTGTCTGGAGACCCCCAGTGACGCTCTGCCCAGCGAAGGAATCCAGGGCCACTCCCGTAAGGGGATCCAGCCTTCTCCTTGGGCTCCCTTGCCCCAGTTCTGGCCTTTCTCTCAGCCTGCGGCTCACAGCCAGGTGAGGGCACAGAAATACTGCGAGGTCTGGAAAGAAGCTGAGCCTGGGTCTCCCCCGGCTTGCCTGGGCAACTGTAGTGCTTGTAGCGGAAGCTCCCGCAAGGATTTCTGTTCACCCGCTCTGTGCTGGCGCCCTGGGCCCACGGAGGCCTCCAGCTGGGGTGTGAGGGGTCACACTGCTTCCTTGCTCCCAACCTTTGCTTCCAGGGTCCTGGTCCCTGACCCCATGTGAAACCTGAGAGGTCTTCCCCTCACTGCCTGTGGGCCACGTCTAAGGCTGTGAACTGATGGCGGGATTCTTGGCCTTTCCTTGCAGTTACTCAAATTTCACTCTCTCATCAGCCTGGGCTTCATTCCCCTGCCTGCCACTGCCCCTCCTCATCCACTGCCCCCACTTCCCAAATGCCTTACGGTGCTAGTCTCAGCATGGCTGAGTTTCTCCCTGAAGCCCCAGCACTGGTTCCCAGTCCATAGAGAGAATCAGAGCCACTCTGAGGCTTGTTAAGACAAGGCTGGCCCCAGCCCTGCCTGCTGACTCCAAAGGGCTGGGCGGGGCCTGAGAATTTGCATTTCGAATGCATTCCCAGGTGATAGCCCTGGGGCTGGTCTGAGAAAACCTTTGAGAGGCTCTGCCCTGGAGCAGTGCTTCCCAGCATTGGCGCCTGCCTGGTGAACGCAGCTGGTGGCCTCCGAGAGACTGACTCAGGCCTGGGCTGGGGCCCCCTGAGAGCTGCTGACGCCCTGCGGGGTCTAACAGAGGTGGCGGCACAGGGCTCAGTGGACTCAGACGCTGCTAAGCCAGACTTCCGCAAGGGCCAGGGAGAGTAAAAGGACCAAAGGCCGGAGAATACCGTGGAACGTGATCTGGTTTTCCAAAGACACAGAGGGTCCACTTCCTCACCGTCGTAAAAGAGGCGTTTCTATTCCGGAAAGTCTTTTGTTGCTCATCATACTTCCCTGCAACAAAAAATAGATGTGTTAATTGAAATTAAAGTTTAAAAATTCTATGAACATAAGGATCTAAGTGCTAAATTATTATTTTTATTTTTTCTCTGGATTTTCCTTTAATACAAAAATGTGTAAAACTGCCCTGTAAACTAAAAAGAATATTGGAAGTCCCCCACCAACCGAATGGACCTCCTCTTGGCCAAGGGGATCCAAGAAAAACCTGAAAAACATATTTCTCTTCTGGCACAAAAAGCCCTTGAGCCTAGGAGTTCCAGGATACAGCGAGCCATAATCGCACCACTGCACCGCAGCCTGGGTGACAGAGCAAGACCCTGTCTCAAAACAATCCCCCAAAACTGACCAAGTATAAACAGGACCTAAGCTTATGCCAGACAAGGGTGAAGTCACACCTCATAGGTCATACTGACCCAGTGTATTGGTTCAAAGACTTCCTGATGTTAAACATTCTTTTCTGCCTGCTCCAAAGTTTTATACAAAGCTTTATTCCTTTAACCGATTGCAAATGAAATAATCTCTGAATCTACCTACAGCCTCTAAGCCCCCCATTCACAGTATTCTGCCTGTGACCCCAAATATCTGAGACAGGTCTCAGTCATTTTAGAAAGTTTATTTTGCCAAGGTTAAGGACACCTGCGCGTAACACAGCCTCGGGGTCCTGACATGTGTCCAAGGTGGTTGGAGCACAGCTTGATTTTAAACATTTCAGGGAGACATGAGCTATCAAACAATATGCGTAAGATGAACATTGGTTGGGTCCAGAAAGGCAGGACAACTTGAAGCAAAGGTGGGGAGGGGGCTTACAGGTATAGATAGACAAATGGTTGCATTCTTTTGAGTTTCTGGTGAGCCTTTCCAAAGGAAGCAATCAGATATGCGTCTCTCTCCATGAGCAGAGGGATGACTTTGAATAGTGTTGGGAATAGGCCCCCAAATTCTGGCCATAAACTCGCCCTAAAACTGGCAATAAACAAAATCTCTGCAACACTGTGACATGTTGGTGATGGCCATGACGCCCACACCAGAAGGTTGTGGGTTTACCGGAATGAGGGTAAGGAACACCTGGCTCACCCAGGGTGGAAAACTGCTTAAAGGCATTCTTAAACCACAAACAATAGCATGAGCGATCTGTGCCTTAAGGACATGCTCCTGCTGCAGATAACTAGCCCAGCCCATCCCTTTATTTCAGCCCATCCCTTTATTTCCCATAAGGAATACTTTTAGTTAATCTATAATCTATAGAAACAATGCCTATCACTGGCTTGCTGTTAATAAATACATGAGTAAATCTCATCTCTGTTTGAGGTTCTTAGCTCTGAAGGCTGTGAGACCCTTGATTTCCCACTTCACACCTCTGTATTAATGTGTGTGTGTCTTTAATTCCTCTAGCGCCACTGGGTTAGGGTCTCCCGACTGAGCTGGTCTCGGCAGAATAGAATGGGAGGTAGCTTTAACCTAAGCAGTTCCCGGCTTGAATTTTCCCTTTAACTTGGGTTTTGGGGCCCCAAGATTTATTTTCCTTTCACATTCATTTTTGGGCTGAACCAATGTATACCTTCCATGTATTGATTTATGTCTTTGCCTATAATGCTTGTCTCCCTGAAACGTATAAAACCAAACCATAGGCTAGGGACGGTGGTTCGGGCCTGTAATCCCAGCAGTTTGGGAGGCCAAGGTGAACAGATCACCTGAGGTCAGGAGTTCGAGACCAGCCTGACCAACATGGTGAAACCCCATCTCTACTAAAAATACAAAAATTAGCTGGGTGTGGTGGTGCATGCCTGTAATCCCAGCTACTCGGGAGGCTGAGGCAGGAGAATTGCTGGAACCTGGGAGGCAGAGGTTGCAGTGAGCTGAGATCATGTGACTGCACTCCAGCCTGGCGACAGAGAGAGACGCCGTCTCAAAAAAAAACACACAAAAAAAACCCATAACCCAACACGTCAGGCACACTTTCTCAGGCCTCATGAGACTGTGTTTCTGTGGGCCATCATCAGCCATGTTGGCTCAGAATATCTCTTTAAAATTTAATTTTAGAGAGTTTGGTTTTTCTGCTAATGGCACAAACATAATTACGATATTTAATAAAATACTGAAAAGTGAAGTAGGTAATTGTTTGGAAAGTGCATCTCCTGCTTAGGTGGGATTTTTCCATTGTTCACATGTCTGCACTCTATGTAGTATTCACGCAGTCCATGTGTCACTGATACAGGATTTCTCCTCCTCAGCTCAGTGAAAACCTGGGAGTCTTATCCCACAACCAGGAAAAAGTTAGGCACCTGAACATGTTGAAAGGTGAGGAAAGCAGAATTAAAAAATGCTCTCAGCAAAAAAAGAGGTCCTGCCAACAGGCTCCCGCCACACAGACTGAATTCCAGTTCACCACATGTGAGCGAGAGATGAGGCTCCTCTCCCTGCATAAGGCTCTAACTTCCCATGGCTCAACCACATCCTCCCAGTACGCAGGCGGGCCCCCACTCCATTGTGGGCATGCGCAGACAAAGCCCTGGACAACTTCCCTCATCTGTCTTCTGCATCTGTCGTTCCCCCTCTAAAGAAGTACATCTAATTGGCATTAGAATAAAGATAAGAATAAGGATGAAGTCTTTTTTTTTTTTTTTGAGATGGAGTCTTGCTCTGTCGCCCAGGCTGGAGTGCAGTGGCCGGATCTCAGCTCATGCAAGCTCTGCCTCCCGGGTTTATGCCATTCTCCTGCCTCAGCCTCCCGAGTAGCTGGGACTACAGGCGCCCACTACCTCGCCTGGCTAGTTTTTTTGTACTTTTTAGTAGAGACGGGGTTTCAGCGTGTTCACCAGGATGGTCTTGATCTCCTGACCTTGTGATCTGCCCATCTCAGCCTCCCAAAGTGCTGGGATTACAGGCTTGAGCCACCGCGCCCGGCCTTGGACGAAGTCTTAATTGCTTCCTATTGACAGGGGCACTGTTTTGGGGAAACAGCAGTCAGAACTCCCTCAGAGGCCTATTTAAGGGTTCCCAGCAGAAGGGGCTATTGTCTGAGGCTCCCGTTGCATGACCAATTGGAGTTTGATGGCCTGAAGGCGAGAGGAGACAAACTAGGTTATTAGAAAACATGTATCAAAATGAAATAATGGGCGGGTAAGGACAGTTCAAAAATCCTGAGGCCTTTTGCCAGTTTGTAGAAGGAGAGGGAGGCCAAAAACCCAATGGGTAAAAAAAAAAAAACCTTGACCCTTTTGCCAGCATGTTGCGCTTCTGGGATTCCTTCCCCTGAGTTCAATCCTAAGCCAACCAGTTTAAGGTTTGGGAAATTAACTTTTCCCAGTTTGGAGGATGCATCTGAGGGGAGTGTCCTATTGTACAGAGACACAATTACCTATCTATGAAGACAGGACAGGAGGAGAGAGGAAAAAAAGAAGGCTTTTTTATTTTTCAAAGGAGTTCCAGGGGGTCAGGATGCATTTGAAAGGGGTACAGTTGAATATGGATGGCTACCCATCTAGAAACAGGGAGTTGAGGCATGCCAGGTTCCCTTCTCTTCCTAGCAAATACCTGGGGCATGTGAGGGAGAGAAAGTGAGGCAACCTTCTTTCTTCCCTCCTCATATCCCTGGGTCCCAGTGACCACAACAGGGTGCCACCCATGGGTGTCAAATCAACTTTCACCCATGTTACCAGGGGGGCCTAGAGGGGGGAGTATCTGCTCTCACCCATGTACGTCCTATTTCTCCTGCTATCAGTAGCCTCCGAATTGCCTAGAACTTGCTTATGCCATGGATACTAGCCTGACCTCTATCCATGAAACGGGAGGCTTGGCTTAACCTGCAGGAATCACTCACCTGTGCTGTGCCTTTTCACTTCCATTGTCATCTGCCTCTGGGTCCCTCAGATCCAATTTTCTTTCCTAGGGCTTTGACCTGAAGCTTGGAATTTAGTTTGGGACAAGAATGTGTCTTGAGGAAGTTGCATGGACTCCTTGTCACAGGCCGAATGGTAAGATGAAGCTGTGGAATTGAGTCCTCCTCCAACAAGGGAGAGAAAAGGATGTCCTGTGACATGCCCTGATAACTGGTGGATATAGTTAAGATTGCTGAGATTTGGGTGCATGGGGCTTGGCGTTGGTTAGCTCCCTTGGTTTTACTTTCACAAAAAGGAAACCTCCAGGTGATGGGATATTTATTCCCATCACCTGGCAGGATTTGCAGGATAATTGCTCAGAATTAATTATTGATTCAGATTTTTACATCACCCAGCCCCTTTTATTCCTTCTGAGCCACAGTTGGAGATCACTGGTTGGTTCACAGGAATAAGCAGGATTAGTCTAAAATGTAGGCAAAAACTTAAAAACAACAAATGAGTCTAGAATTTGATGACAAATGTATGATAAGTTTTGAAAGATAATGTCTCTCTCTCCAGTCCTCATTTTTGTTAAATCATGATGGAATTGAGTTGTTTGCAAAATAGACTTTAGTCTTATACTTGGCCTGATTATTATTATTATTATTATTATTATTATTATTATTATTTTGAGACGGGGTCTCGCTCTGTCACCCAGGCTGGAGTGCAGTGGCTGGATCTCGGCTCACTGCAAGCTCCGCCTCCCAGGTTCACGCCATTCTCCTGCCTCAGCCTCCCGAGTAGCTGGGACTACAGGCACCCGCCACCTCGCCTGGCTAGTTTTTTGTATTTTTTAGTAGAGACGGGGTTTCACCGTGTTAGCCAGGATGGTCTCGATCTCCTGGCCTCAAGTGATCCACCGGCCTCAGCCTCCCAAAGTGCTGGGATTACAGGCTTGAGCCACCGCGCCCGGCCATACTTGGCCTGATTATTTGCATAAAGAGCAGCAAGCATAATTATTTTTACATGGGCCTTTTAGATTGGCTTTGATGGAACTCTGTTTCACAAGGAATCTCAGATAGGACTTTCTAAAGCTGAGCCCCGGCATGGGTTTTTATCCTCAAATACCTGTGAGCTGGGTAAACTCCTATCTTCTTGAGGTCCCAATAGCATGAGGTTCCTGCGCCAGTTAGAAAGTGACATTCTATACTTACTGCAGGTTAGAAATCCTGTACGGGGACTGTGTAGACCAGGTATGAGGCCAGTTTTCCCAGTGGACTTTTACTGGCTCTGCAAATTGAGCTTGACTCCTTAAAGGGAAGCATACCCTTCTAGTCAAAGCCTTGGTAAAACAACCAGTTTCTCCAATTGTGTATTGTTGCAAAAGAAAATGGATTCTTACTGCACTGCTGCAAACAGCTATATTGCCATAAGTTAAGAATACTTACAACTAGTTTTCAAATCCCAGAGAAGCCAGGCAGAGAAAGAGACAAATATGCTCCAAATTTTGTTCACAGGAGTATACCTTACTCAGTTATTAAAGGCCGTAAATAGCCCAAAATGTTTCCTTGACTCTGAAAACAAGGATCAGCAATTTTCCAAGCAAAAGTAAAAAAGATTACTTCAGTTTTCTATTAGTTCCATCCTTTCAGTTAACTCTTGCTTTACTTGATATTTGTGAACAGTTCAGCTCTTCATGAGTCCTGTACGTTTTTCCTTTATTCTAATGTCACAATCTCCAAAGTTATCAGAAACCTGCATTTGAGAGCACCTGGCAAAGTTCTGCAGCTGATTATAAACCATCCTTTGAAGAGGATCAAGACAAGACAACAATCGTCTATGAATAACAAAATGTCCAGGGTAGTTACAGTCAGAAACACGATTGACAGATACACTTGATTATCTCTGTAGTTTACAGTGACTTAACAACCTTAACTGTGATTCATAGCACATACTCAGACATTAGAATTTTAGAAATCCCATATAATTTTGGAACATATATTAATATTATTCCCTAAAATATAACCTGAAGAAGATTAAAGATCATTTTGGCAATCCCATGTATCTAACCATGTCAGGTAATCCTGTTTACATCTCTTCTGGGTGCTCCAAGGGCCCTCTGTAGCATCCAAAGGCCAGGGATCAAGAAAGGCAATTTTTGAAACAGAAGTTTGATTTTAGGAAGCCTGTCAAATATGTTAGAGGTTTAAAAGAGTTGATGTTATGAAATAGAATTACAGATTTCTGTAAGTTATTTATTTCTCCAAAATGATGACTCAGACATTTTTTAAGAAGCAAAACTTTTTTATAATCCTTTACAAATTTTGCTAGATAGCAAAATTTGCTAGATAGATAGGGCTTTTATTTCAATGCTCAATTTATGGAAAAGCCATAAATTAAAGTCACATGAGCTAAAAGATGAGCCACAGCTTTTATCTTCCCTTTAAAAAATATTTGATCCAAGTGCTTATCCTTCCTTAAGTCAATTAATTAGAGCTCTTTTTTTTTTTTTTATAGACATCACACACACAACACATATATAACTATACAGACAGGCAGAAGAAGATTCAGTAGCTATAATATTTTTCATTTGCCAATCTGCTAATTGGATTATTGGCCTCTGGGTGGAGCCCTTTAAGAGCAAGACTAGGAAAACATGCAGTTTCCAGGGTCTCATAAACAATCATAGCTGGAAGACAAAAATAGATTTTGAGAGGGATCCATCTGCGTCTAATTCCTGGGGCTCCATAAGGAAATCAGAGGTCTCTCCTCTCTCATGTGTGCATTAAGAGTGGCAAGGCAAAATGGAGAAAAATAATTCAGTCGACTGAGAAAAACCTCTTTCCAGCAAAAACAAGATCCAAGAAGAGAAAAACAAAGGCCTTTTAAATATACCTATAACTTGGATATCCACTTTTAATTAAGCTGAGTGCTCTTAATAAAATCCTTTTTAATCTCATTACCCAACTTTAGCCATGCCAAGTGGCCAATATTTCTGGCTTTCAAACTTTTCTAAAGGCTCAGAGAAAGGAAAATCCAAGGCAGTTTGTGGAGGGGAAAGGAATCAACAAATGACAAAGGTCATGCAGATATCAAACCAGAAAGAACTCATTCCCTAAGCCAGGATTACCCGGGTCACCATTGTAAAATGGTGGAGGCTAAACCAAAACACTGCCATGAGGTTACAGGTCATGCTCCCAAGGAGGTGAAACAAGATGAAGCCTACAGCAAAGTTTGCTACTGACTATACAGAAAGACATGCAGAGCACACCAGATTGGCTGTAGCTTAAGACCAACTCACAAATCTACCTTCCTTCCTTCCTTCCTTCCTTCCTTCCTTCCTTCCTTCCTTCCTTCCTTCCTTCCTTCCTTCCTTCCTTTTTCCTTCCTTCCTTTTCTTTCTTTCTTTCTCTCTCTCTTTTCTTTCTTTCCTTTCTTCCTTCCTTCCTTCTTTCTTTTCTTTTCTTTCCCCTTCCTTCCTTCCTTCCTTCCTTCCTTCCTTCCTTCCTTCCTTCCTTCCTTCCTTCCTTCCTTCCTTCCTTCCTTCCTTCCTTCCTTCCTTTCTTTCTTTCTTTCTTTCTTTCTTTCTTTCTTTCTTTCTTTCTTTCTTTCTTTCTCTTTCTTTCTTTCTTTCTTTCTTTCTTTCTTTCTTTCTTTCTTTCTTTCTTTCTTTCTTTCTTTCTTTTCTTTCCTTCCTTCCTTCCTTCCTTCCTTCCTTCCTTCCTTCCTTCCTTCCTTTCTTTTTCTTTCTTCTTTCTTCTTTCTTTCTTTCTTTCTTTCTTTCTTTCTTTCTTTCTTTCTTTCTTTCTTTCTTTCTTTCTTTCTTTCTTTCTTTCTCTTTCTCTCTCTCTTTCTTCCCTCCCTCCTTTCCTTCCTCCCTCCCTCCCTCTCTCTCTCTTTCTTTCTCTTTCTTTTTTTCTTTTTTGTTTTTGATGGAGTTTTTTACTCTTGTTGCCCAGGCTGGAGTGCAGTGGTGTAATCTCGACTCACTGCGACCTCTCCCTTCTGGGTTCAAGTGATTTTCCTGCCTCAGCCTGCTGAGTAGCTGGGATTTTTACAGGTGCACGCCACCATGCCCAGCTAATTTTTTGTATTTTTAGTAGAGGCAGGGTTTCATCGTGTTGGCCAGGCTGGTCTTGAACTCCTGACCTCAGGTGATCCATCCACCTCGGCCTGCCAAAGTGCAGGGATTACAAGCATGAGTCACCACACCTGGCCCACAAATCCTTTTTAATAATTAAAATTTTACAGGGAATATAAACAGTGATAGCAAACACTTTCTAAAAGTGGGGGAAAAAACCCTCTCACTTAAAAGTTACTTCTTGACCTGGTGGAGAAAAGAAAAAACACTTAAAGTGCAGGGTTGGAAAGATGCCTTGGGAAAGAATCTCTTATTCTTATGCAAAGAGTTTCCTCCAACAGGGAGGGAAACTTATTGCTGTTTCTTCCCTAGGGCTTGAACGGAGCTGGACTCCTCAGCCATGAGAGGGGGAGACACCATGGACTCTGGTGGGGAATACTGGCCAGGTTGCCACAGGCAGCCTTTGAGCCGTGCACCCCAGCCCCAGCTGGGAGGAGAGACGGGTGGGGAGATGCCGCTCACCCATTTGTCCCAAACAATGAAGGAAAATGCCATAGAAATTCTGGGTTGGACGAGGCTGACATTCTTGACCCCTGGGAATGGCAAGGGTGGGGGCCTGTTTCCTTTACCTTCAGAAGAAGTCTGAGGACAAATAGGCTGAAAAACAAAAGGGAAAAAGATGTTTTGGTCTGCATTTGCTCGCCTTTCCTCGTGGCCCTGTATGGGCCACCAAAATTATGCAGGATTTTTACTCCTTAGCTCAGCTAAAACCTGGGTTCTTGTCCCATTACCAGGAAAAAATTAGGCATGTGGACAAGTTGAAAGGTGAGGAGATTTATTAAAAGAAAGCTCTTGGCAAAAATAAAACGAGGTCCTGCCAACAGGGTCGCGCCTCACAGACTGAATTCCAGGTCACCACATGCGAGCTGAAGGGGCCAGGCTCCTCCCCACTGCACAAGGCATGCACTTCCCGTGCCTCCACCCCATTCTCCCAGTGCACAGGGGGGCTCCCAGCCCGTTGAGAGCATGCGCAGATAAGACCCTGAGCAGGTTCTCTCATCTGCACAAAAGCGTCTGATATAAACACTTGTGGGGTGGGCTGAAGATTCTATGGGGACCCTCTCTTATCTGCCTCCTGCATATATCATCATTTTGTGATAGAATGAAACTGAGCCCTGCAGAAATTAAAAGCAAAGAGAAAATAATGTCTTGGCCATTCATAAGTCTGGAGCTTAGGATGAGTATTTTGAAGACGGTGCTAAATGTCTTATTTGAGCTAGAATTGGCATTGTGTTGCTGTTCATGTGGGTCTAAGTCAAGTCAGGACTGATAGGACTGAACAGACAAATGCAAACATAGCAGCTGGGCAACAAGAAGAAAGACTTGTGCCCAAATGCAAAGTGACTCTGGATTTATAGTATGTACTGTAGTCTACTGCTGTGTGACAAACTGTCCCAAAACAGTAGCTTAAAACAGCCAAATGTATTATGGCAGTTTCTAGGGGGTCAGGGACTCAAGAGCAGCTTAGTTGGTGGTTCTTGTTCAGAACATCTTACGAGGTTGCTGTTAGATGTTGGCGGGGGCTGCATCATCTGAAGCGTTTAAAAGGAGGGTCACTTTTAAGAAAGTTTCCTCACAGGGCTGGCAGTCAATTTGTGCTTTAGTTCTGTACCACATGGCCTGTCCAGCTGGATAGCCTGGATTCTTTTACATGGCAGCTGGGCTCTGAGGGATGGGGGAGAGGAAGAAAGAGAGGGAGAGGGTGTTCTGATGTGTGTCCTTTTCCTTAAAGATTTATTACTGGTCCATCAGAAGGAAATGTGAAACTTCCCACCTCCTCCTCCTTGAGATGCTACAAATATACAATTGACCCTGGGGCTGAGGTGCAGGGGCAGAAGTGGAGCCCTCTCTCATGGCCCAGAACAGAGAGGATGCAGAGCGGCGTTTCACAGCATGCTGTTTGAGTAACATCATACCCTAGGTCTAAGAGCAACAGATGCATAAATGGATGGCTGGGCAGGTGGATGGACAGAGGGAGGGACACTGAAGCTTGTCCCAGGTGTCTCCTACATGGACTTGGGATCTACACTGCCATCTTTGCTTTCTTCCTACATTGTCATTGCTTGAACAGGACTGTCCCAGGAGAAATGTGTTTTTTGGCAAGTGCAGGGGCTAGAAAAGGAGCAGTTAAAGATAACTGCCACTGTGCCCACTCTACCTTCAGAGCACCCCATTGTGGCCTCAACATCCCTTTTTTAATGCCAACTTTTCACTTTACATTTCAAGAAAATAATATGTCTCTTGGGCCTGGATCCTCAGATGACTACATGCCCTTGAGAGAGTGGGGCTAGCCCCTGGTCAAAGACCTTTTTTCGTAAGGTTGCTATTGACTCACTTCCTTTGCATCTCTTAAGTCTGTGTGTAGTTGTCCCTCCTTTTCTCTTGCTCCTCTCTCACTGGGATTATTGCCACTGCCTCTGTGGGGATGTATACAACTTTGGCCTGTCTGGCACCCACTCATCTTTCCCCTGCTAATAGCTGCCTGGCTGGCCTTAGGGCCTCTGCCATTCACGGGACTTGGAGCTCCTGGATCCAGAACAGGAGAAAGCTTGGAAACAGGATGTATTCCTCTTGATATTTCCTGTGTGCTGAGTGGAAAGGTAAGGCTTGCCAGGGTTTCCCGGGTCAGAGGCTGACCCCTGTGGAGGACACCTGGCAGCTGCTGCTCAGAGGTTTCTGTAGGAAGGACAGAGAGCCCACTTAGCTAGTGCTTGCCAGACCAAGGCCTTGACTTAGATTGAGTATTTTGAGTAGCAACGCAGGAACATGATTTAGAGTTGCATAGAGTGGTGATGACTTCCTCTAATCCATTTCTGCCAGCTGCTGGATTCATACATCCTTGGAGAGATGGTTGTTTACCATCTTTGCTTCTCTTAATGATCTATGTGGGATCTTGTGTCATGGAAAATGTCCAGATGTACCATCTTCATTTGAGTGACTGCATAGTGTCCCTTGAATTGACATCCCAACCTTTACTCAGTCCCTTCTGGATTGACAGCCAATTTGTTTCCATCTTCTGTTCTTAAAGAGCACTGCCATAATATTTTGGTTCTCATGTTGTTATATGTATGTGGAGGTGAATCTTTGTATATAAAAACCATCCCGAACAGGAATCACTGGGTCAGAGGTATTGCTATTTTATTTTATTTTTTCAAGATGGAGTCTCGCTCTGTCGCCCAGGCTGGAGTGCAGTGGTGCGATCTCTGTTCACTGCAAGCTCCGCCTCCTGAGTTCACGTCCTTCTCCTGCCTCAGCCTCCTGAGTAGCTGGGACTACAGGCGCCCGCCACCACACTCGGCTAATTTTTTGTATTTTAGTAGAGACAGGGTTTCACTGTGTTAGCCAGAATGGTCTTGATCTCCTGACCTCATGATCCACTCGCCTTGGCCTCCCAAAGTGCTGGGATTACAGGTGTGAGCCACCACACCCAGCCCGGTATTGCCATTTTAAATACTGAGAGATTGCCCCCAAATAAACATGACTTGTACATTCCACCAGGTGCATAAGAGCAATGTTGCCTTTCATAAACAAAGAAAACATTTGGTTCTGGTTCTGTCTTCATGATAGTTTGTGGTGAGCTCTTAAGGCCTCTAATGAGCTTTCCAGTGAATGTAGGCTCATTTGTGAGCATATCTTGAGTGAGACTCTCCTGCACTCTCCTTTTTGGATGCTCTGGCATCCACCAGCATGTTCTCTGCCTGACACTGCTGTCCCCTTGTTTTTCCACCCAAAAACCCCTTCTTCAAAGCCTGTCTTATGCACCCTCTCTTTCAGGAAGCCCTCCTTGCCATGCCCAGGCTGAGTCCCTTGTCTTCCATGCTCTGTTCTTCCTCCATCTTTGGGTTCAAACTCCACTGTTCAAGTGGGCTGTTCAGCAGAAGCAGGCTGCCTCTGTTTCATGGATGAGGGCTAGGCTGAGAGGGAACAGTTTGGGGGAAATCATTTATTTCCCTTATCCATTTGGAAGAAACTTCCTTTATTACTCAAAATGCTTTAGAATATGACACCTTTTAAATTCTTTTTCCCCCATATCACTCTTCATGCTGCATTTTTGACCAATGGGAGAAAAACCAGAGTCCATGCAGTGGCAGGCTATCCCTATCCTTTATTCTGCCTGCAGTGTGGCCAAGCAGTGGTGTGTGAGGGAAGAGGGCTCCCTGTGCCTGCTTTCCTCCCTTGCATCCACATCTCCTCTTCCTTCAGCTCTGTCTGTCCAGCCTTTAAAATGTGTTAGTTTTATCCAAGCATCATCTCTCCAGGACATCCTAGATCCTCCCAACAGTCTCTTGCTCCCACCTCTGCCCCCAAGTCTCTTCCCTGGTGCTCAGATCATGCACCCCACCCTGCTCAAACCCTCCCTGGCTCCTCGTTACACCAAAGTAAGATACAGACACCGTTCCCTGCCCACAAAACAGATGAAGCCTGCCCCCACTTGCCTGCCCCACCCCTGCTTACCTGCCCCATCCCCACCTGTCCTTCCCCCTCCCCCTGCCCTCCACCCCACCCCTCCCCTGGCCGTTCTCTGGAAACGTCAGCCTTGTCCCCTGCAGAGGGCCCTCTGCATCAAGTCCCTTCTCAGAGAGGCTTGACTGGTTGCTTGCTGGATCCCAGCTGCCCCGTCTCTCTCTGCTGTCCTCTGTGTGGGACGTTTGTTTCCATGATCCACCATGACATGGCCTCTGTGGCCCCACAGTAGATGGGGGACACCCAGAAGGGCTCTCAGGAGGGAGCTGTGATTTATCTTAGGGCACAGGGCCCTGCATGTCCTTGCTAAGCACCAGTGTCTGCCCCTCCCATGGATACCTAGCCCAGTCAGGGCAGCTGTGTCACTCACTGTGTTGGCCTGGTTCCCGTGCTCTGCCAGTTCAGCTGTACTGTGGTGTCCTGCCGTGTTTGCTAACTTGTTCCCACCAGGCTATTGCCTTGGCCTCTGGACATGCAGCCTACTGTAAATGATCATCTCAGTGAACCTTGTGCTGCCTTGCCACAGGGACCCTGAGGAAGATGCCCGCTCCTCCTGTCCACTCTTGTGTGGGTGAACTGGCAGATGATGAGAAGGGGGGGTCTCTCGGGGAGGGCTGGTGCCCTGGAAGCATGTGGAGCCTGCAACGGCCCAGCTGCTGCTGGCTAGGACAGAGATGGGAAGTCAAGTGGACCTGGGGTATCCAGGGATGTGGCAACAGGACAGGGATGTTGCAATGGCCTCAAGGCGAGGCTTCTGGAGAGCCCCAGAGGATCCAGCCAGGAGTGGGCCCAGCTCCTCTCCAGCTCACCCTGCCTCAAAGAAGCCTCTGGATCTCTCTGCCTCAGTTTCCCTAGCTCATCACTGACAGGCTGGACTTCAGGCCCTCTGTGGTGGCCTGCAGAAACACCCATGATTCTGCACGATCACCCCAAAAAAGATGCTGAAGTCCTGTTCCTGTGAGTATGCCCTTATTTGGAAAAAGGGTCTTTGCAGGTGTAATCAAGTGCAGGTGAGGTCATTGGGGTAGCCCTAACCCAAGAGGCATATGTCCTTATGTGAAGGTTATGTGGAGACAGAGACTCAGCATATGGCCACATGACAATGGAGACAGAGGTTGCAGTGATGCGGCCACAGGCCGGGAAACACTGTAGCCACCAGGAGCTGGAGGAGGCAGGAAGGATCCTCCCCGGGAGCCTCCAGAGACAGTGTGGCCCAGTGACATTTTGATCTGGGACCTCTGACTCCAGGTCTGAGACAAGACTTTTCTGTTGCTTTAAGCTGCCCGGTTTGTGGCTGTTTGTCACAGCAGCCCCAGGACACTGGCACTCCTGACATCTCAGGTCTTGCCCTGCTTCCCCAGCCACCACCATGAGAGGAACGAGGTCTTCTCCCCTGAAGTCTACCTTTCTCCAGCCTAGACCACGAGGAAGGACACAGTCTCGCACGCTGCAGGGAGCACCTGTGACCCGTCGGGGGATGGAGACCCTGTGTATTGTGGGAGGACGTGACACTTCCCTGGAGGGAGGACCATCTGCTTCCTGTCTCCTCACAGTGCATGGGCCTGACCTGGAATTCAGAGCTTTGGATTACCTGTCTGCCTGCATGGAGGCTCCTCAAGTGGGACACCCTCTATGTGTTCTGTGTCATCTATCTTAGGTCAGAGCCAAAGCACACAGCACACTTTTTGTGTCTTTCAGAGTTAATTTGTCAGAAGGCAGGGCCTGCTGGGTAAACACCGGGAGCTGGGGACCCCAGCCTGGCTGCGAGGGCTGGAGAGGGTGGTGCCTGGAGCCCCACAGAGCCTGGGAGCTCCACGCCAGTGCCGCTCTTCTGCCTGCTCTGATTGTCTCCGGGTAGCTGCTGAGCCCCCCGTTGTCACCAGTTTTTCAGGTGGCCTCAGCGGCCTGCCAGTCGGACCTCAGGGCTCATGCAGCCCATGAAGAATTTCTGGGTCCTCATTTTCCTGAACATTTATCTTCCATCCTGGAACATTTACGCTTCCTCACTGAGAAGACAGAGAACACACCCCAGCCCTGGCCCCTGCAGGAGGCTGGGAAGCCATGCAACAGTGAGGCCCTGCTCGTGACTTGCTGCCAGGCAGCCCTGGCCATTCCCAGAGGAGCTCTGGCCTCATTTGCAGGGATGGGGCCTCTCCCGTGCTGCCCCCTCCTATCGGCACCCTCCAGGTAGCCAGGGCCTGGGGTTGGGAGACGGAGGCTCTGACAGTAGGGAATGATCCGGCGTTGATCACAGTGAGGAGGCAGAGGTCTGTGGGACAGGCACGGAGGGCAGGGCTGGAAATGGGAATTGGGAGAGGACAGGGCCGGGGCGGGTGGGATGGCAGCAAGAGCCGGCCAGAATCCCCAGGGCACAAAGCTACTGCTCTAGCTCCAGCCCCTTTTCTCCCAAACCTCCAAGTTTTGGGAAGCTCAGGAATTAAACAAATGTGTCCTAAAGACCTGTGTCATGCCCTGAATCCCATGTGTGGGTGAGAAGCCATCCAGGCAGATGGCAGATCCCTATGGAGTGTGCCCTGAGCATGTGTATCCCTGGCATGGTGGGGGGTGGGGGTGGGGTGGGCCCCTGCTGTGTGGAATGACTGAGGGGCTGCTTCCCACTTCGGGGACCCTTTGGATGGAAGGCTGAGTTTCCAGGGGCTGAGTGGCATTTGGGAGTGGCCACTGCTGTAGTTATGCTAATGGCATTATCTCTGGGCCCAGTGGAAGGGGCTGAGCCCAGACCCAGGCCACCTGCTTTGTAGGAACTTGGGGAGGCAGGACGCTGGCCACCAGCAGGGTTCCCATTTTATGGGTTAGGAAATGGAAGCCCAGCGAAGTGAAGAGATTTGCTCTTCGCTCTCACCCAGGGGTGGTTTACCCCCACCTGCACCCCGCCCCAGGCCGGGCCCCATCTCGAGCAGTGACATTCGGAGGGGACAGACAGCCACAGCACATGTGGGGAAGCTGACTTCAGGGCATGTGGCACTTTCTCGTGGATGACATGTCCCGACCCCACAAGGGTTTTGCCTCTCGGGGGTCGTGCTCCGAGGCCGGGCACCCTACACTCCGGCGCCAAGAGCCAAAGCAGCTGAGTCAGTCGCGAGACGCAGGCCCAGATGTGCTGTTCAGCTCACATGAGGTGCAGCCCACATCCCCATGGCTCAAAACAGCCAAAATCTATTTTTGCATGTGCGCAAGTCCAAGGAGGGTTGAAGTTACTCAGAGCTCAAGGGGAGGAAGTACCCCATGCCCTGAGTCTCTGCTTTTCATGGCCCAAAGCCCAGTAAGTGAGCAGTCATAGGCAAGAACCAACAATCGCCCCCACCCAGAAGACCCACCGCCAGGCCCAGCTCCAGGGGCAGGGAAGGCAGGCACTGCCGTCAGAGACAGCTGAAAACCTGCCCCAGAGTCAGGGCACACTCCGTATGGATCTGCTGTTCCACAAACACAGCCGTGCAGTAGCCTGGACGCAGCCTCTGCCCCAGGACTAGAAGGCCCCGTGACATAATCAGAAATACAGAATTGGGGTCCCGCACCCAGTTCCTGGCACGGAGCTTCTAAAGTGCTTGTAACTTCCTGAGCGATGCGGTGAGAGGAGCTTTGCGTGTTATAGTATTTTGTCCTAGCTCCTAAGACTCTTGGATTCTTGGGAAAGATGAATGTTTTCTGTTTGTTGATGAGATGACTGGAGGCGAGGCCCTAGCCAGCTTCAGAATGGGGTGCTGGTGTCCCGAAAGACCAAGGCAGATGAGTGGAGCCTGGGCCCTAGCCAGCTTCAGGATGGGGTGCTGGTGTCCCCAAAGACCAAGGCAGATGAGTGGAGCCTGGGCCCTAGGCAGCTTCAGGATGGGGTGCTGGTGTCCCCAAAGACCAAGGCAGATGAGTGGAGCCTGGGCCCTAGGCAGCTTCAGGATGGGGTGCTGGTGTCCCCAAAGACCAAGGCAGATGAGTGGAGCCTGGGCCCTAGCCAGCTTCAGGATGGGGTGCTGGTGGCCCCAGAGACCAAGGCAGATGAGTGGAGCCTGGGCCCTAGGCAGCTTCAGGATGGGGTGCTGGTGGCAGAAAGACCAAGGCAGGATTTGAGGCTGGGACTTGCTGGAACCTGTGACCTCTGTGCAGAGGTTGGGGACTGAGTCAGTCACCAGGAGTCACTAACTTCACCAGTCATGCATCACAGAGGCTCCTTCAAACCCCCACACAGCGGATGCAGAGAGCTACCGGGCTGGGAACACATCCTGAGCTGGGAGGGCAGGGCAGCCCGGGCTCCAGGGACACCAGCTCCTGCACTCAGGGCCCCTCTGGGCCTTGCCCTGTGCACCCCTCACCCGCTGCTCATCTGTGTCCTTCAGTACACCCTTTATTAGGACAGTAACCCAGCAAACGGAAGAGACGTTTCCCTGAGTTTTGTGAATCATTATAGCAAATTATTGAACCCAAGGAGGGGATCATGGGAACTCCCAATTTATAGCCGAGGTACTGGGGACAGGTGACACCCCGGACCTGTGATTGGCACTTGGAGTGGGGACAGTCTCCTGCGCCCACCCCTCGGCCTGAGGGGTCTGTGCTGACCCTGGGCAGTTAGTGCCAGGACTGAATTATATTGTGGGATGCCCCGTTAGCACTGATGCAGAATTGGAGAATTGGTATGGAAACCCACACGTTTGGTGTCAGAAGTGTGGTAAAAACATATACTTTTTTTTCATTTACCCCCATCTTGCTTCTGTCTTTTAATGCCGTTTTATCCTATTCCTAAAACTGAGCTGAAGAACAAAACCTGTGCTGAGGGAAGCCGAGCCCTGCAGGACGTGCCTGGTCTGGGCCCTGGCTGTGGCTTCGCTTCTTCGGCTGCAGGCGTCTCCCAAGCCTGTGGCTGCTTCCTGAGCTTCCACGCCCAGGCCACAGGTGCCTCCTCACTGTTGCGGGGCAGAAGTCCCTCTACTGCTGTGTATTTGGCTCCGAGTCTCACACCCAGCCGCTCCCAGTGTTCCTTTCCCCTCACCTGCATCTCCTCTGTGGAGCCTGCCTTTCCCTCCCGTCCCTCTCCTTCCCTCGCCGTCCTCTTGCCACCAGGCTGTCAGCATCTTGCAGATAGGACTTGTGTTGGATGGGGCTGTGACTAGCTTTCCATGTGACATAAAACCTGAGCATCTTGATGCGAGGAGTCTTGCCATGCTGTTTGGATTTCATTGAATTAAAATCTGGGTTTTGTGGTCATTGTTGCGGACTGAATGTGTCCCCCCTAAATATATCTGTTGAAACCATAACTGCCAAGGTGAGGGAATTAGGAGATGGGTCCTTTGGGGGCTGGTGAGGTCATAAGAGTGGAGCCCTTGTGAATGGGATTCGTGTGCATACAAAAGAGGCTCTAGAGAGCCGCCTTGTCCCTTCCACTGTGTGAGGACACAGTGCAGACGGCCGTCCGCAACCTGGGAGAGCTTTTAACAGAACCCAACTGTGCCAGCAGCCTGGTCTCAAATTCCCAGCCCCCAGCACTGTGAGGAAATAAATGCCTGTTGTCTGAACACCATCCAGTCTACAGTGCACTGTTGTGACACCCAAGCCAGGACAGAAGATCAGTGCGAGGTGTGAGGGCTGCTGCAACCAATGCCTGCGAATGTGGATGTGGCCTTGGAACTGATGAATGGGAGCAGCTGGAATCGTTCAGAGCCACATGCTAGAAAAAGCCTAGATGGCTACGAACAGCTTTTTAAAGGTGATTCTGGTGAGGGCTCAGAGAGAAGAAGAGCACTGCAGAGAGAGCCTCTGTCTTCTCAGAGGACGTCTAGGGGATTGTGAGCATAACCCTGGTAGAAGTGGATGGGAAGGCTGTCTGGGGAGGCTCAGATGGAAACCAGGAACGTGCTAGTGTCGACTGGAGGAAAGGCCACCTTGTTAAAAAGCAGCAAAGAACTCGGCTGAACTGTGTTCATGTCCCGGTATTGTGTGGAAAGTAGAACTTGTGAGTGATGAAACAGGATACTTGGCTGAGGAGGTTTATAAGCAAAGTGTTGAAGGGATGGCTTAGTTCCTCCTGGCTGCTTAGGGTAAAATGTGAGAAGCTAGAAATGATTTCAAGACCAAGCTGTTAAACAAAACTAAACCAGAACTTAAAGATTTGGAAAATCCTCAATCTATGCATAATGTAAAAAAATGAGAACGTGTGTTTGGAAGAGAACATTAAGGGCGTGGCCAGGTGACCTTCTGATAAGGGGATTTGCTGGGTGTGAACCACAGTCACAACCAGCTGTCCCCGCAGGAACACTCATCTTGAACCAAAGGTGGGAGAGAGGAGAAGGAAGTGAGTTTGGCTGTCCGACTTGGGTTGTACTGAGCAGGACCAGGGAGCTATTTGGCTGTGAACATGCACTATTTTTCAAGTCAAGGGAAGAAGACCCAGAAGGTGATTTAGAGTCCATCAGGGCTGCCACATGGGCATCAACAGGCCAGATGCCCCCTGCCCAAAGCCTTGCAGGCATGATCTCTGTCCCTCACAGAGCTGCAGGGGTAGGACCACTGCCCCAGTGGGTCTGGAGGGCAGGGGCTCAAGCCAAAGATGATTCTTGAGCCTGAAGATTTAACATGGTTTGCCCTGTTGGGGTCCAGGCGCCATGGGACCTGTTGCCCCTTTCTTCCTTCCCATTTCTCCCTTTGGAATGGGAGGGTCTGTCCTATGCCTCGCCCACCATTGTATTTTAGACGCACGTAACGTGTTCCATTTTACAGGTTCACAGCTAGGAAGGAACTAAACTGTATCTGATTTAGATGATGTTTAGATGATACTTTGGACTTTAGACTTTAGAGTTGATGCTGGAACAAGCCACCACTTTGGGGTTTGAGGGATGAAATGAATGTATTTTGCATGTGAGAAGGACATAAAATTTCGTGGTCAGGAATAGAATGTTATGGACCGATTGCATCTCCCCGGAGTTCCTGTATAGAAATTCTAACCCTGGTGTGGAGGCACCCGGAGGTGGGGCGTTTGGGAGGTGGTTAGGTTGTGGCCCTCGTGATGGGGTCCTTTTATGAAGGAGACCCCAGAGAGCGTGCTGTCACTTTTGCTGTCTCTGCCACGAGGGTGCAAGAAGAAGACAGCTGCAAGCAAATCAGGAAGAATGTCCTTGCCAGAGCCCGACCCTGCTGCCACCTTGGCCTCCATATTCCAGCCCCTAGACTGTGAGGAACACAGCCTGTTGTTCAAGACACCCAGTCGGTGGTATTTTGTTACAGTGGCCAAAACCCACTGACAGTCATCAAGAAGCTGATGTGTGGTTAGGAACCACCTCTTGCCTAATGTTCAGGGAATCGGTTGGACCCTGACAGGGCTGCCTCGGTCAGGAGTTCCGGCTGCAGGGACATCCGCAGAACCCAGAAGTTATGGAGAAGCCACTGGGGCACAGGCAGCCTGGCTCCCTAGGACGCAGAAGACACCAGGCTTTCCACCCCCTCCCCGCTGCAGGCCGCTTTGCTGTGCCTCTTGCTACGGTCAGGGGTGCTGTGCTCCCCTGGCCACCCTCTGCGCTGCCTCGAGTCTTTGGCCTGCTGGTGGCTTGGGCTTACTGCAGTGCTGTTTTGTGAGGGGCACAGATGCACACCATCAGCACTCAAGAGGCAGGTTCAAGATCAGGTGATGCTGGGCCAGCAGGCCAGTGTGCAGCACCTGCCACTTCCCGGTCCTCACTGATGGTCGGTCACCTGTCCTGAGCCTGTGGTCCAGCAGGGCCCTGTCCCTCTCATCTGTGCATATTCACAGCGGCGGGGTGCTGGTGCAGAACTCAAGGGGGCCCAGGGCTGGGACCTGGTGCTCCTGGTGAGCTCCTGGTGAGCTCACTCTGACCAGCTGCACAGCTCTGCACAGGCCATGTGGAGGAGGGACCATCTCCAGGTACCCCACGGGACCTCCTATCCCCCACCTCTTCAGGAGAGGGATGACAGCCACTCCCAGTGGTGACTCAATGCCTGTGCCACCCACATCATCAGCTGTGCTGGCGGCTCACAGATGATGGGACAGTCCACGTCTTATGCCCAGGTGTCTTTTATCTACCATGGATATCTACATACATTCTTGCTGCACTGTGCCGAGATGCCCAGTGTCCTATCTCTGACAGTGAAATTGTGATCAATTTTCATTTCCTACTTTTTGTCATCAGTATGTGATGAGGTTTCAACAAGGAACCTATTATTTCCTGTGTCATAGGAAAACTAAAGTTATTTTTAAAAGCAAATGTATGTCTGAGTGATGTAATCTATTTGCTGGGTGTAATACACTAGAACCCTTGCAGAAGCTTCTCACCTGACGGCTCCCCTCAAATCTGTCAGCGGGGAATAAAACTGTAAGGGTGCAACGGCCTTTGGGTTGTTAGTTTAGCAAACTGCATGGGTAAGACACAAGCGCATTCTCGTCCACCAACCCAGAAGTGGGTCATCATGGTAGGGGCAGGACCAGTGCTGTGTAACGCGCTGTAATTTTGGAATTCTACCCGAGAAAAATGCGGTTATTCAAGGGACACTTTGACCACATATTTCTTGCATTTTACTTGGACCAACATTATCAGTGCTGGGGGTCTATGGTCTCCACTGTCCCACCACAGACACCACTGGTGGTGATGCTTACTGAGTTGCCATTTTGCCAATTTGACTTCTGATGCTGAGAATGGCTCTAATGCTGGGATACGTTTTTTTTTTTTTTTTTTTTTTTTCCACTTGTTATTTATTTTTTTTGAGACGGAGTTTTCCTCTTACTGCCCAGGCTGGAACGCAATGGCGCGATCTTGGCTCAATGCAACCTCCGCCTTCCGGGTTCAAGCAATTCTCCTGTCTCAGCTTCCTGAGTAGCTGAGATTACAGGCATGCGCCACCACGCCTGGCTAATTTTGTATTTTTAGTAGAGATGGGGTTTCTCCATGTTGGTCAGGCTGGTGAACTCCCAACCTCAGGTGATCGGCCCGCCTCGGCCTCCCAAAGGATATGCTTTTATCCACCTACTTTTGTTCTAAATAATGACCTCATGTGTCTTCTCTGAGGATGGTTTCTCCTGAGCCCTGGCTGCTAGGGCGTCTCCCAGGGCTGCAGGTGGCTCTGGACCTCCCATCCTCTGGGTCTCTCCCTGCTGCCCGGACTCCATCCCCCTTCCTGTCCCTTCCACGCGGGCTCTGCTGTTCCCAGGACCCTCAGCTCTTCCTGCTGCAGGCTTGTTCACTCTGCTCCCGTGACCTGGAAGCCTGTGGGCCGCTTCTTGCTACTTGCTTGAAGGACAATGACCCCTCAGAGAAGCTCAGTGGCCCAGGACTGCCCCCAACTTCTACGCGCACAGTGCCCCTAGGGTCACCGTGCTGCCCTGCTGTGCCACCCGGCTCACGTGCCCCTCCCACACCACTGTCACCAGCACCAGGCTCTGGGAGCCCAGGAGTCTCTGGAGCAAGCACTCCCTCAGCGTTCGTGAGGTGAATGAATGACGTGTGAGCTCTAACACTGTCAGCCATTCTGATGGAAAGTGCTGGCACTGTGGTCCCTGGAAGTCCCTTAGGACTGCGGTGACAGGCTGTCCTCGTGAGGCGTCCCTTCCTTTGGGGAAGCCTGGGGTCTCCTGACTAGAGGCCACAGCTGTCCTCTGAGCTCTGTGGGCTGAGAATTGAAGCTGGGCCCATTCGAACATCACCTGGATGTGGGTGCTGAGCTGGACCTGGGATTTTCCAGGGACCAAGGCTTAGGAGCAGCCAAGGAGTTCCCAGGAGGCCAGAGAAGCTGTGGTGAAGGGGAGGCTGCGGCGGAGGGGAGGCCACAGCGGAGGGGAGGCTGCGGCGGAGGGGAGGCCGCAGTGGAGGGGAGGCTATGGCAGAGGGGAGGGGGAGTTCAGGGCAGCTGTGCTGGTCGCAGCAAGGAGGCCTAGATCCTGAGTAGGAGCAAGTGAAGAGCACATGTCCCTCCAAGATGGAGAAGGACCCTGGAGGGACCAGCACCTCTGCTGGGGATGGAGCTGTGGTGTTTCTCAAAGTGGGGTCAGGGCACTCCCAGCCCATGCTGACCTCACAAGTTGGAACCCCCAGGGGTTCGTGTGCAATGGACTTTGAGAACTCTGTCCAGGAGGGGTCCCTTAGAGGAAGAGGCAGCAGGGCTGAGTAGGGAGGGGTGCCCTCAGGAATGAGGACTGTGGAGGGGAGTTGGTGTGGACAACCCAGATGGCTGTGCTGGCTCTTGGTGGAGAAAGGGACAGGCTGGGGTGGGAGAGACTCAGAACTTGGCAGCCTGTGGACCTGGGGAGGAGGAGCGGGCATGGCAGGCTGCTCAGCTGCAGGAGCAGGAGCGGGCACCGGGAGCCTCTCCAGCATCTGTGGTCTGCAGAGCAGCTGGGGCAGGCTCACGGTGCCCAGCAGGTGGGTCATGAGGGCTGCCCGTGAGTCCCGGAATCAGCCCACCATGGGGATGGTGATTGCAATCCCAATGAGATGCCTGGGCACTTGAGAGCTCCTTATGGGGTAAAGACCCCCCCACATCCCCACAGCCCCCACCACCACTGAGGCAGGCTCCACCTCCCTCCAGCAGGCAAAGGTTCTCACTCAAGCCCACACAGGAAAGAAGATCTTGCCAAAGGAAAGCTTGATTCATGACAAAGTCCACAAAGTGCCACAAATTCTATTTCTGGTGAAGTTGAAAAAATGTGCACTCTAAGTAGCCTGCCTGTCCTTGAGTACCACAAAACACAATTTAAGGTAAACACACGGGTGCCTCAGTGACAACATTTGCAACATTAACCTCGCGTTTTACATTAATTTTTAAATTGAGGAATAACATACATAGAAAATGTACCATCTACACCATTTAAAAGTGTACAGCTCAGTGACAAGAAACATGTTTAGATTTCCCTCCTTTATTCCCCCTCCGCCTCCTTCCTCTAGGAACCACCACTCCACTCTCTGCCTCCACGGGAGCCTCTGGTTTAGCTTCCACACGAGTGACAGCATGAGATGTTTGCCTTTCTGTGCCTGGCTTATTTCACTTAACATAATGACCCCCAGTTCCATCTACGTTGCTGTAAATGACAGGATTTCATTCTTTTTGATAGCTGAATAATATTCCGTTGTATATATTTACCACATTTTCTTTATCCATTCATCCACTGATAAGCACTGAGGTTGATTCGTATCTTGGCTATTGTGAGCAGTGCTGCAATAAACACAGGAGTGCAGAGATCTCTGACATATTAATTTCCTTTCTTTTGGATAAATACCAGTAGTGGAATTGCTGGATTACATGGTAGTTCTGCTTTTCATGCTGTTTTTCGTAGGGCTGTACTCTGTTACCTTCCCACCCACAGTGTCTGGGGGCTCTCCGTCTCTGCATCTTCACCAGCATCTGTTACTGCCTGTCTTTTTTATATAAGCCATTTTCACTGGGCTGAGATGGTAATGCACTGTGGTTTGATTTGCATTTCTCTGCTGATCAGTGATGTTGAGCATATTTTAAAACACCTGGTGGCCTTTGTATGCCTTTTTCTGAGAAAAGTCTGTTTACATCTTTTCCCATTTTTAATCGGACGATTATTATTTGTTGTTGTTGTTTTGAGATAGGGTCTCACTCTGTTGCCCAGGCTGGAATGCAGTGGCACAATCAGGGCTCACTGCAGCCTCTGCTCCCCGGGCTCAAGCAATCAGCAATCCTCTCGCCTCAGTCTCCTGAGTAGCAGGGACCACAGGTGTGTGCCACCACGCCTGGCTAATTTTTGTATTTTTGTAGAGAGGGGGTTTTGCCATGTTGCCCAGGCTGGTCTCAAACTCCTGGGCTCAAGTGATCCACCTGCATTGGCCTCCCAAAGTGCTGGGATTACAGGTGTGAGCCACTGCACCTGGTTGTTTTTTTTTTTTTTTTTTTTGCTGTTGAGTTGTCTGAGCTCCTCATATATTTGGGTTATGAATCCCTTGCCAGATGGATAGTTTGCAAATATTTTCTTCAATTCTGTGGGTTATCTCTTCACTTTGTCAACCTCACTTTTTTGAACTTGTCATTGCTGTCTTTGGCAGAATGTTAAGCAGGGCACAGGGTGGCCCTTGGGGAAGTCCACACAGTGACTGCAGCCTGGCGAGCCCTTTCCAAATGAGCCCATCTCCAAGGCTTGCCCCAGGCCCCAGGCCCCAGCAACACGCTCCAAAAGCTCCAGATAAGCCAGTCTCCGAGGCTTACCCCAGGCCTCAGATCCCTGTGACATGCTCCAAAAGCGTGGTCCTAGCTTAAGACTTTTTTTTGAGACGGAGTTTTGCTCTTGTCGCCCAGGCTAGAGTGCAATGGTGCGATCTCGGCTCACTGCAACCTCTGTCTCCCGGGTTTAAGCAATTCTCCTGCCTCAGCCTCCCGAGTAGCTGGGATTACAGGCACCTTCCACCACACCCGGCTAATTTTGTATTTTTAGTAGAGATGGGGTTTCTCCATGTTGGTCAGGCTGGTCTTGAACTCCCGACTTCAGGTGATCCGCCTGCCTCAGCCTCCCAAAGTGCTGGGATTACAGGCGTGAGCCACCGTGCCTGTCCACTTTATCAGATTTTTAAAAATGTACTAGAAAATCATAAGAAAAATAGCTCATAATCCCAAATGAACCCTTTTGGTCCTTCTAGAAAAGAAGTTATCCATGATTGAAACCTGGAATATTTAAATATTACAGAAATGTGCACAGAGCTAGAGGCTTCCCACCTGGCCCCACTACCTTCCCCCAAAGAGGCTCCTCTTGGATTCATTCTAGGAAGTCACTCCCACACACATGCCCGTCCACACTCACAGGCACACCCACCCACAGAGACCCCGAGCGCCAGTCAGCACCTTGCTGCTGGAGGGTACATCCTGCATCCGTGTCCTTAGAAAACCCAGTTTTAAAAACACCTTAAGATAACAAACATAGGACACCAATATAGAGGCCAGAATACCGGGACTTGGAGTCAGTCTGGGATCAACAAGCCAACAGGCAGATGGCTGGTGGTCGGTCACCTTGAATCCCACCCTTCCTTCTCTCTGGGGGGTCCTTCTGGAAGCTTCCCCACAGCACCCTCCCCATGGCTCCTGGTCACCTTAGGCGTGGTGGTGGGGGGGGGGGCTCCTGCTCTCTAGCCCCTCCCTATGCGGACACCCAGGGTGGGCCCCAGCGGGGTCTGCGCTCTGGGAGCAGGGATGTGGCCAGTCCAGGCCCTGTGTCCGCAGATCCCAAAGGGTCCAAGGAGCCTGGCGGGGGGCACACCAGGGCGTCTCCATCCTGCTTCTGGCGGGGGGCACACCAGGGTGTCTCCATCCTGCTTCGGGGCGCTGGGGGAGCGCTGGCAGGGCGGGGTGGCCGTCCCATGCCATCGCCCCTAAGCCAGGCTTCCTTCTGCGCCCTGACTCTGCAGGGCCTGGGCGGGAGAGGTGCGCCCGCCTCCCTTCCCTAGTTCTGGGTGATTCACATCAAACAGGAGGCGTCTTTGTTCCTCCCTGGCTCTGCGCTCCCACGCGGGCCTTTCCTTGCTCCTCGGAGGCCGCGAGGCGTGAGCAGGCCCGTGGTCGCCCGGCGGGGCCCGCACTAATTACAGCTCTGCCTCCCTCGACTCCTCCCGCGCCTTTGAAGTGGGGGCTGCGGCCCCGCCGGCCTCGCACCCGGTAATTGCAGCTTCCCTCCAGGGCCTGGGGACGGCTGTTGCTAAGCTCCCTTGGTCTTTTCAACAGGTTGTTGGGGTAAATTACAATGCAGCTCCCAGTGGAAGGGAAGACGTTTGCCTTTACCGGGTTTAGATTAATGTGGGTTAATCTGTAAAGAATTTTGAGAACATGCTTGGCTGGGTAGGGTGGGCTTTGCCTGGGGGTGGGAACTGGTGCCTCGGGCAAGCTGCAAATGACAGGCTTGGTGAACCGGAGGGGAAGGCGCGGCCGGTGGCCTCGCATCGCACAGTGGCTGAGGCAGCCTCATTCTCTAGGAAACAAATGGCCAACGCTCCCTTGTCTGTGCCTTTAGACCAGAAAGCCTTGCCAACTGAACGCCGGCTTCCTTTTCCTAACGAGCTGAGAAAACGAAGTTGAGTGCTTGCACTAATGCAGCTTTTGGTATTTGAAATAAGCCAAAAGTCAGTTATTGAGGGAGAAGGAGGGAAATAGTTCCTTCTCACCCCTACTCCTTTGATTCTCTGCAAGAAAACATACTGTTGAGTCAGTCAGTCCTTCGGAGATTTTGTCTCCAGCAGTAAATGATGGTAGAAATGATGACCTGGGCTGGTGGCAGGGGAGTTTTGCGTGCGGAGATGTCATACCTAGAGATGCAGGAAGCCTTCACCGAGTCCCCGCCGATAGTGGCTGCCTTCTGTCTTCCCGGAGCGCATGGCTCCCTCAGCCACTCCACACCTGCCTTCCACACATGGACATCAGACCCACTGTGGACAAACCTGGCAGAGCCCAGAATCGTCAAACAAAACTCCAGGGCCCTCCTTAAGTTGCAAGTGTGACGTAATGTACTGAGCCCTTGGAAAGGGTTTGTCTGGGCTGAGTTCATACTAAAGAGTCTCATAGAAATGTATGGAATGTTATAGAGCAGAATATTGTGGAAAACAGTAAATAAATGCCTAATTCATGTCTCAACCTACTTAAGGAAGGGGGTCCATTGAAAACAGATCCTGGCCAGGCGCAGTGACTCACACCTGTAATCCCAGCACTTTGGGAGGCAGAGGCGGGCGGATCATGAGGTCAAGAGATCGAGACTATCCTGGCTAACAGGGTGAAACCCCGTCTCTACTAAAAATACAAAAAAAAAAAAAAAAAAAAAAAGGTTGCCAGGCGTGGTGGCATGCACCTGTAGTCCCAGCTACTCGGGAGGCTGAGGCAGGAGAATTGCTTGAACCCAGGAGGCGGAGGTTGCAGTGAGCCAAGATCGCACCACTGCACTCCAGCCTGGGTGACAGAGTGAGACTCTGTCTCAAAAAAAAAAAAGAAAAAAGAAAAAGGAAAACAGATCCTACCATCAAATAGGTCACATTGAAATTCCCTAGAATAGTGGTTTCCAGGCTTTTACACTTTTAGGAGAATCTTTTTCCCCCAAAGTGACATTACATAGAACTCCAATATATGATAATAATAAAAGCAGAACTCCTCTGTTTGTGAAGAGGTCAAGATCCAGGAGCCTCACTCCCTCAGTTCAACCCCCTCCTCTTTCCTCCACCTCCTCCACTCTCCCCACCCTACCTTAGGGTATATGTTGGAAAATAATTTCAGAAGCACTGCCCTATCTATCTATCTTTTTCTTTCTTTCTTTATTTTTGAGACAGAGTCTCACTCTGTCACCCAGGCTGGAGTGCAGTGGTGCAATCTCGGCTCACTGCAACCTCTGCCTCCTGGGTTCAAGCGATTCTCCTGCCTCAGCCTCCCGAGTAACTGGGATTACAGGTGCACGCCACCAGGCCAGGCTAATTTTTGTAATTTTAGTAGAGACAGGGTTTTGCCATGTTGGCCAGGCTGGTCTCGAATTCCTGACCTCAGGTGATCCCCTCACCTTGGCCTCCCAAAGTGCTGGGAATACAGGCGTGAGCCATTGCGCCCGGCCTTGTCTATCTATCTATCTATCTATCTATCTATCTATCTATCTATCTATCATCTATCTATCAATCATCTATCTATTTTTCTGGAAAATCACCCACTTCCTCGTATGTGTGTGTGTAGGGGTGTGTGTGTGTGTGTGTGTGTGTGTGTATACATACATGAGTGATTTATTTTAAGGAATTGCCTTATGTGATTGTGGGGGCTGGCAAGTCCAAAATCTGCAGGTGAGTTCAGCAAGCCAGAGATCCAGGGAAGAGTTGGTACGGCAGTTCAAATCTGAAGGCCAACTTCTGGCAGAATTCCCTCTTCTTCATGGGGAGGTCAATCTTTGTCTTAAGGCTTTCAATCGATTGGAAGAGACCCACCCACATTATGAAGAGTAATCTGCTTTACTCAAAGTCTCCTAATTTAAATATTAATCTCATCTAAAAAATACCTTCACAACAATATCCAGGCATGTTTGACCAAATATCTGGGTCCCATGGCCTAGCCAAGTTGACACGTAAAATTAACCGTCACACTAGCAAATGTAAGAGCATCATTAATTTTCCAAATCAAGGCAGTTTCTCTGAGGGTACTTCTCTAAGCAGGCAGTCCTGGAACCCTGGAAGGGGTGGTAGCTTTTCTGAGAGTGTGGGACTCAGTTTATGTCCAGCATATTTTTCTTTACTGACTTGGTTGAATATCATGAATGATATTTCATAGTACCACTCCTTTCAGTCTGGTGAAAAGAGGTGATTAAGAGGAAAAGCAGAGGGTGGAGATAAGCTGGGCATTAGGCTCTATTTGACATGAAACGAATTAGTTAATCCTGGGCTCCTTACCATAGAGATTTACAAAGTGTCTCTATTTCAGGACTGGTTTCAATGTCTCCTATTTTGTGACTCTTTCACCAACTCCTCAAAGCCATACACCTCCTGTAGGCTCTTGTGGTACTTCTATTGTCAGGTGGAAATCTGTATGGTGGTGACTGGTGAGTGAAAGCAGAGACAAGTGACATGGACATCAAACACTGTGAATGTTGGTGGAGTGAGTGCCCAGGCAGAGCTAGAGCTGCTCAGGAGAGCTTCAGGGATAAAGAGGAATGTTATGTACCAACCAGGGAAAAAGAAATTGAGAGTATTTAATGATCATAAACATATATGCACCTAACAATATAGCATCAGAATTTATAATACAACAACAGACAGAATTACAGAGAGAAATGGAACAAATAGAGAGCTCAGAAACATACACACACTCTCACACAAACACATGCAAACTGTAGGAGAATGGATTGTTTTGTAGACAATGTTGGTAAAACTGTCTACTATATGGAGAAAAAGCAGAGTAAGACCTGTACCCAAGTACTTAAAATATGTCTAAATGTGTTAAAGAGCAAAAACTGAAAGGAAGAATTATAAAGCTAATCAAATATCATGTCCAGGGGAAAAACAGAATATCTGAGGGCTTGGTAAAACATAATTTTAACATACATTTAGAAACGGGTATTCAAAAGACTAATAAATTAAATAAACTCATGGGAAAACTTAAGGACAGAACACAAAAATATGCAACATTAAATATGAGAAAACATAATTGTAGATGCGGAAGAGATATATTTTAAGGACATTTTATGTTAATTATTTGGGAATAAATTTGAAAATCTGGAGGAAGTGGGTGATTTTCCAGAAGACTATGTCATCTCTATTATCTCATGAAAGAGTAAAAAAACAGAATGAACCAATAATCATAAGAGAAATAGGAAAATTTAAAGCATTTACCACCTAAAGAGTCCCCAGCTGGAATTGAAATATAGAGTGTATATTAGCTTTTTTTATGGGATCAGTGATATTTTTCTTAGATGTGATAGTCTTATTGTAGAAATTTGGAGTGTCCTTATTTTGAGGTGACAATACAGAAATATCTAAGAGTGAAAATCATGTTAATAATTTACATCCAAATGATTCAACAACAAAAAAGAGTTTACATGGGCACATGTAGACATGAGAGAAAGCAAATGTGACAAAGTAGTAACTAGCAGTGCATTGGGGTGAAGGGTGTTTGTCAAATTTTCTGTAGGCTGGAAAAGTGTTTTAAGTGTTGCAAGGTGAAGAAGGCTCAAAAGTTTTCACAAACGAGTTCCAGTTTATCTTCAGGAAACAAATTTTATGATAGCCAAAATATTCTAGACTATATAAAAGCATGAAAAGCACTCCAATGAATTTTATAAAGTTAGCATAATCCTAGTATCAGCCCACAGTCAAGATAATGAGTTCATTCACTGATTGGTTACACATTTATTGAATGGCAGGCACTGAAGACACAAGGCTGAACCTAAACATGCATGGTCTGGGCCACCTGGGGCTTCCAGTGTGGGGAAAAACAAATACAATGATCACTTAAACAAGGGATGGAAACCACCACCCTGAAGGAGGGGTAACACATCGTGCAGTGAAGCTCCTAATGGGTGACTTTCCCAGAGGAGTTAATTGGAACGGGGAAAGAAAAAGGGTGTTCAGGGAGAGGGCTCAGCCTGGGGGCAGCCTTGGTAGGTGGAAGCTCATCATGGATGCGTGCCTGGGAGACACCAGTGGCTGGAGCAGAAAAGGGAGGGCATGTGCAGGGCTGAAATTGCAGCTGGGCGGCAGGCAAGACCACTCCAGGGCCCTATAGGTCACATCCTGGAATATTGTCTTTATTCTGGGAGCAACCAGAAGTCAGTGAAGGGAGTTCTGGCCTAACCAGTTCTGGGTTTTGCAGAGATTGCTCTGAATAGATCCAAGAGACCTAAAGGGGATGTGGGAGACTATCGGGCAGTGAAGGCCATGGGCAACGAGAGTGGCTGGACCAGGAAGGTGGCGGGGCGGGGTGGGGGTGGAAGGAGAGCAGGAGTGCTTGAAGTTAAACTCAGTGGGACTTCCTGAGAGAGATGCCAAGGATGACTTTAGGATTTCTAGCCTGAACCCCTGGATGGGGGGTCAGTTTTGAGATGGGAAACATTTCCCACCTCAGTGGAGAGGGGTGGGCTGTGTCACCCATTTCTTAATCTCTGCATTTAGGGAAGACCAAAGCCTGAGGGCACTTCCTGGAAAGAGAACGAAGAAGAGAAGAATGTGTATAAATGCAACATCAGACTGAACTCAGCAGTGTATGAAAAGAAAAATGCATCCTCACTCTGTGTAATCTATTCCAGGAATGTAAGGATGTTCAGCATTAGGAAAGCAATACTTGTAATTAATTCTATTAATAACTAAACTTGGAAATGTGAAACCATATCAACTGATGTGCAACAGCATTTAAGAAAATTCAAATGAGATCACTTGGACTCGGGAAGGGGAACATCACACACCGGGGCCTATCGTGGGGAGTGGGGAGGGGGGAGGGATTGCATTGGGAGATATACCTGATGTAAATGACGAGTTGATGGGTGCTGACGAGTTGATGGGTGCAGCACACCAACATGGCACAAGTATACATATGTAACAAACCTGCACGTTATGTACATGTACCCTAGAACTCAAAGTATAAAAAAAAAAAAAAAAAAAAAATTCAGTAGCCAGCCTGGCGTGGTGGCTCATGCCTGTAATCCCAACACTTTGTGAGGCTGAGGGGTGTGGATCACGATGTCAGGAGATCGAGACCATCCTAGCTAACATGGTGAAACCCCATCTCCACTAACAAAATATGAAAGATTAGCTGGGTGTGGTAGCGGGCGCCTGTAGTCCCAGCTACTCAAGAGGCTGAGACAGGAGAATGGTGTGAACCCGGGAGTTGGAGCCGAGATCGCACCACTGCGCTCCAGCCTGGGCAACAGACCGAGACTCCATCTCAAAAAAAAAAAAAAAAAGTAAAGAAAATTCAGCAGCCATTCCTACTCTGAGAGGAAAAGAGGAAAAATTCTTTAATATGATAATGACTACCAAACCCCACAGCCATTACCACTGAAATTAGGAATGAAATAAGAAGTCTACTATTGCCACTATTTTCAACATTTGTTTTGAAGGCTCTAGTTCATGCTATAAAATAAGAAAACAAATCTATTGGTGCACATAGTAAAACTGAAGAGGAAAATTATTTATGCTAGAAAAACAAGAGATTCTAAAATCACACAGTAAATTTAAGGTTGCTAGATATAAGATAACTTTACAAAATGAAACTTCTTTATACAAACAATAACCAATTACAAATAGAAATGGGGGAATATGTTTACAATAATGATAAAATCACAAAGAAATGTATAGGAAGAACTTTACAGAGAAAATACAGGATTTCTACTGTCAAAATTATAATTAAAAAATAATTAAAGATTGGAATAAACAGAGAGATATCTTCAGTGGGAAGACTTCATATCATAAAAATGTTCATCTGAGATCAAAGTGTTCATCATTCTCAAATTAATCTATAGATGTATTGCCATTCTAATAAGTATTTCTATAGCGTTTTTTCCTTGTTTGTTTGATTTTGATTTGGGAGATGGAAACCAGTAATTTTTAAAGTCCATGTGGAAGAGTAAGTATGTTAGAATTTCTAACACATTTTTGAAAAGGGAAACTAATGCATATATTATCAGTATGAACCCTTACTATAAATACTGTTATTAAAATAATATAATGCTGGCAAAGGAAATTGACAGAGATAAATAGAGCCAAGATTAATGGAATAGACGCAAGTATATGTAGAAGCCTAATTAATCATAAATGTGACATTTCAAGGTGGTGGGAAAGAAGTATGTAATAAATGGAATGTGCATAATGACCTTCTGGCAACAGTTAGATTCACTGCATTCCATATGCAAAATCACGTTCCAGATGGAAGAGCGATCTAAATAGACACATACAATAGCAAAAAAGTCTAAAAAGTGTAATTCAAAAATTGTCTGCAAGTTTAGTGAGCATTAGAATAAAAATTGTATTTTAAGACCCATAAAGTCTCGAAGAAAATATTGCTGATTAAATGAACATTTAAAATACCTGGCAAAATGACAAGGTAAAACAAAGCATCAAAAACAGGGAAGCAGGCTGGGTGTGGTGGCTCATGCCTGTAATCCTAGCACTTTGGGAGGCCAAGGCAGCTGGATTACTTGAGCTCAGGCATTCAAGACCAGCCTGGGTAACATGGCAAAACCCCATCTTTAAACACACACACACACACACACACACACACACACACACACACACACACAAGCAATCAGGATAAAGCAGACAAAGGGTAACACCCTACTATTTAAGGATCTCTTTGAAAGAAAAAAAATAGACCCTAATGTAATAGGTCAAGGGTCAGATTCTAGTGTTAGATTTTAAGAACCAAAATTTCCTCTCCTTGGAGGTCAAGATTAATAATTATGTTGTTCTTAGTAATATAAAAGACCTACAGTATTTTTTGTTTGGAAAAAAAAGAACTCTTTATGTGAGAAAATAATCTGTTCTTTTCTTATTAAATAACTAATGAGATCTAAATGACTTTCAAATTGGAATTCTAGCATGTATTTTCTGGAGACAATGGATTTCACATGTGCCTGGCCAGGTGACTCAATGACTGATGGACCCAGTTGCTCAGCGATGGAAGCCCAGCCTTGGAAGGCCTGGCCCAAGAGCATATAACCCCAGTGTATTAGTTCATTCTAACACTGCTATAAAGAACTCCTTGAGACTGGGTAATCTATGAAGAGGTTTATTTGACTCACAGTTCCGCAGGCTTAACAGGAAGCATGATTGGGAGGCCTCAGGAAACTTACAATCATGGTGGAAGGTGAAGGGGAAGCAAGTATGTCTTACCATGGTGGAGCAGGAGAGAGAGAGTGAGGGAGGGAAGCACCACACACTTTTAAACCATCAGATCTCCTGAGAACTCACTCACTATCACGGAAGAAATCTGCCCTCATGATTCAATCACCTCCCACCAGGTCCTTCCTCCAACACTGGGAATTACAATTCAACATGAGATGTAGGAGGAGACTCAGAGCCAGGCCATATCACCCAGACAGTTGGCTAATGTTCATTGTCCAGGCTTGCCAAGTACTCCCCAGTCTATCTAAACTCATTGTCAGACGTCATATGCGTGCCTTCTTTTTTTTTTCCAGATACCTTTTCAAACATCATACAACAGTGGTCATTATATACCAAGTGATGGCATATCCTGGAAGAATTGTTGTGACTTTAAATTATTAAAAACCAGCCTGGGTAGCATAGTGAGACTCTATTTCTACAAAAAAATTTAAAAATTAGCTGGGTATGGTGGTATGTGCCTCTCTGGTCCAAGCAACTTGGGAGGCTAAGGCAGGAGGATCACTTGAGGCCAGGAGTTCCAGGCTGCAGCGAGCCATGATCTTGCCACTACACCCCAGCATGGGTGACAGAGCAAGACACTATCTCTAAAAAGGAAACAACAAAAACCAAAATGCAAAGTCCTTCTGGGGTTCATAGACCACAGAAGTGATGGTTTAGTTTAATAGAACCCAAAACTGGAGGAGTGAATGCAAGAGTGTTATTTTTGTAACATACGGTTATCATTTCCAGTTTCTCTTTGAGCTCTGTTTCTTGTTTTCTTGGAGAATGCATTGTTCCCTGGTTGGGGTAGGTTGAACATTTAAAGACATGGACACACTTCACAGGCACCTTTGGCCAAACAATGACATGCTCAGGGTTACTTCTGCAGCTTGATGAAGCCCATGATGACCTCCTGGGGTTTGCTTACTGATCTGACTTGATTAACAACCTGTGTCCTTAGAGAATAGATGGAGCCCTCCTCCTCTTCTATTGATCGTCTCTATTTCCCTTGCAGACAAATTGAGTGACAGCCTGCACCAGGAAGTGTTTGGGGGAAGTTCTTGGGACATTTTCTCTTTTATCGTTTGGAGGCAGAGTTAGCAGACTTGGGATGGGCTGCTGTTCCTTCCTATGCTGTGAGGGCCTGGTGGGCCATGAATTCCCTCATTAACAATTGCAGAGCTTACCCAACCTGCTTCCCGGGAATGAAGCTCAGCTCTGATGTCTGATGTTATGGCAGGGACATGCTTTCTTCTTTAAACATGTGTTTCTCTTAGTGGGTTCTGGGGATTCGTCTCCATGAGACTTTGATACATATGATGTGGGGGATTTCTGTCTTTTCTTTTCCTCTTTCTTGCTTAGTCTATTTTCACACTGCGATGAAGAACTACCTGAGACTGGGTAATTTATGAAGAAAAGAGGTTTAATTGACTCAGTTCCACAGGCTTAACAGGAAACATGGCTAGGAGACCTCAGGAATCTTACAATCATGGCGGAAGGTGAAAGGGAAGCAAGCACATCTTACTATGGCGGAGCAGGAGACAGAGAGAGCAAAGGGGAATGCCCTATACCTTTAAAGAAAGAGATCGCACGAGAATTCCACCATGAGACAGCACGAAGGGGATAGTGCTAAACCACTAGAAACCACCCCTGTGATCCAATCACCTCCCAACAGGCCCCTTCTTCAACATGTGGGAATTACAATTTGACATGAGCTTTGGGTGGGGACTCCTTCCCCTCCCCTCCCTTCCCCTCCCCTCCCCTCCCTTCCCCTCCCCTCCCTTCCCTTTCCTCCCCTCTCCTCTCCCTTTCTCCTTCCTTCCTTCCTTCCTTCCTTCCTTCCTTCCTTCCTTCCTTCCTTCCTTCCTTCCTTCCTTCCTTCCTTCCTTCCTTCTTTCTCCCTTCCTCTCTCTCTTTCTCTCTCTCTCAACAGAGTCTTCCTCTGTTGCCCAGGCTGGAGTGCAGTGGTATGATCATGGCTCACTGTAACCTCCACCTTCTGGGCTCATGTGATCCTTCAATCTCAGCCTCCTGAGTAACTGGCACTATAGGTGCACACCACCACATTCAGCTAATTTTTAAAATTTTTTGTAGACATGGGGTCTCACTATATTGCCAATGTTGGTCTTGAACTCAGTTCAAGCAATCCTCCCAGTTCAGCCTCACAAAGTGCTAGGCTTTCAGGTGAGTGCCACCTCGCCCAGCCTAGGCAGGCTTCTGATCACCAGTGTCTCAGAGCTCTGCGTGGGTGAGCCAAGCTTGTGTTCCTGAGGAAGGGGCAGTGGAGTCCCCCTACAAATGCACCTGCTTTTTCTCATTGAGCATTTTGGAGCTGGTGTTCCCTGGGTCACGGTTCAAGAAATGCTGCTTTAGGTACATTATACCTATCACTTAATTTATAGGACAGTCTACCACGCAGGTCCTCCTAGGCACATTTTACAGACGTGGAAGTTAAACCTTGGGGAATTTAAGTACTTGTCCAGGGTCACACAGGGAGCTGTAGAGGAGGGAACTCTGAGCTTTCCTCCTGCGCTCAGCACATCTTTGTAAAGTTTTGTATATGAGCAGTATTTCCACTGGCTCACCCTTATTTATCTTTGAGACTATTACTAGTATGACTGCATCAAATGTAACATAAGGAAAATTTCCCAGAAGGGTTCAAGGCAACATAATTGTGATTCCTTAAATGAGCTCTGGAGTGCCACCTGCCCATCCTTTGCGGGGAGTCCCCACCCCCCAGGGGCGTGGTTTCAGAGGCCACTGTGACCCGCAGCTGGCCCAGGACGAAGTTCCCATCGATTGGGAAACAAAAGAAGAAGACTCCATTTATTCCATTTACACAACGATCAGGCCTTTTGCTCCTTTAGGGAACCACGTCCTCCCTCATCAGGTTAGGGTTGTCATGAATGGTGCTGTGCGGAGCGTTTCCAGCTGCTCAGCCCCAGAGGGGTGGGGAGCCCACTCAGGAAGCCTCTGTCCCTGCACCGTGTGCCCGCCGGAGCTGGCAGGGGGTCCTGGGGCGGAAGGAGGCACACCCCACCCCAGGGCTCACTTGGGTGCTGGAAGAGGAGTCACATACAATGGAAGACCTTCAACCTCCTTTCATATGATGCCAGTTAACTCAAGCCTCATAAATAGGATTACGAATTAATATCTGTAAATTAATATTAATTATGAATTAATATCCCTGGGGGTGGGGTTGGGTAAAAGAGGAAGAGGGAGGGGGAGAGCATGAGCCGCTCTGATCACAGGTGCTGTTTATGGGAAGAGCCTCCAGTGCCCCAGGAGCTCTCTGTGTCTCCCCACTTTCTCTTTCTCCTACTCCCTCTAGGTCTTTCCTCACTCTCTGTCCCTCTCTTCGGCCCCTTTCTCCCCCCCTCCCTCTGTCTCTGTCTCTGTCTCTCTCAACAAGCCCTAATGACAGGGTCTGTGCTCTTGGAAAACTCATTGTATCTGAGGTCCTGGAGCTGGGGCTTCCTTCTGAAACCAGAAGGAGTGTGCATTTTGTGGGCCTGTGAACCAGGGAAAGCCGTCGGCCTCAGACCAGTTTGCCAGGGCCTCCGCACCAGACACGGAAACCCGTCACCCAGTTGCATTGGCAATTTCTGCAAGAACGCTGCATTCAGTGCTGTTTGGAGAGGGTAGGGGGGCAGGGCACTTTTGTAAAAAGAACACTCCTAGTTAATAGCTGCTCCCCTCGAGTGGCATTTCATGCCCATTGCAGTGTCGAGAGGTCAGATGCGAGGGTCCTCGGCTCTGGATGAGTGACCATGGCCGCGCCCCTTCCCCGAGGGACACTTGCCTCTGCTCCTTCTCATTAGCTGTTCCCTTTAAGGACCGACTTCCCTCCAGAGGGAAATTCCTGAAACCCAACAGTTGACAAACCCACACACCCTCGGGAGGGCTGGGCACCAGATAAAAAGCCCTCCGAGGGAGCCCAGCCCCTCCTGGGGACGGCCGCTGCTGCTGGGGGACTCAGCAGAGCCCGGGACCTGCCGCGTAGACCCCCAGCAGAGCCTGGGACCTGCCTCCAGGACCACCCCCCCCTCCACCAGCAGAGCCCAGGACCTGCCACCTGGACCCCCCAACCCCCGCAGAGCAGAGGACCTACCTCTGGGACCCCACCCCCATTCCCAGCAGAGCCCAGACCTGCCTTTAGGACTCCCTGGCAGAGCCTGGACCTGCCTCTAGGACCCTCCAGCAGACTGTGGGGACCTGCTGCCCAAACCCCCAGCCAGAGTGCACCCACCCTGCCCGCTCCCGGCCTGCCATGGTCGCCTGTGCCCCTGGTGCTAAAAGGCGGTGAGCCCAGGGAGCCTGCGCCCGAGGGAAACGGGTCTTCTAAGTTTCTCTGGCTTGTTCTCAGCTCTCCGCAGCACGACCTAGTTCTGTCTTTCCTTTTGGAAAGTGTGCTTTGCCAGCAACTAATCCCAGGCCGCGCCGAGATTGTTATCACCTGTCACCTGCACGCAGGACCCAAGCCCATCAGGGAAATGAGATAAACCAGCGGCTACAGCCCCACCTGCCAGGGCCACTTGCCTCCCCCAGGCAGCAACCAGAAGCTTCCCCACCGCGACCGCCAGGGCCACCTCTGTCCCCACCGCCCGCCCCTGGCATGTGGCCGTCGCAGTGACCCCCGGGGGCCCCACGGCCGCCCCTAGAAAGGCTGACGCAGACGTCTGAGGAGCAGCCACCTCCCTGCCGGCTGAGCCGAGCCCTGGATGGAGCTTGGCACCCAAGCCCCTCATGTCTGCCCTGCTGAGGCTGTGTTTTGTGCTGCCCCTGGTGGCCCCCAGCCACGGCACCCAGCGTTGGGAGCCCTGCACAGGTAAGGCAGGGGCACAGGGATTTGGGCAGGGGGAATTTGCAGGGGAGCTGGGAGGGGTGTCGAGTTGCAAATGCCACTTTCGAACACTGATTCAAGCCGCGGTGCCCGAGGACGCTTTGGCAGGACTGGCAGGTAGCACCCTGGGGAGACGGGCAGAGGCGGGAGGAGCACAGGTGGGAAAGATGAAAGCGCAGGGCGGGCAGTTGCAATAGAAACGCGGCTCTTTAGAACGCGCGCAGGGTGGGGACGAGCTTCAAGAGCTAACCAGCAGCCACTGGGGCCTCCACAAGTGCTTACCTGCTGGGCCTCCCGGGGGGAGGGGAGGGGAGGGGAGGGGAAAGGCTGACACCTGCTTTGGGAATGAAGAATGAAGTCGCAGCAGCCCAGCAGGCCGCTGTGCATGAGTCCTTTCCTTAGCTGCTGGAGATGCCCCCAGCCTGCACTCAGCAAAGCAAAGGGCCACACCAGCCCTGCTCCGTCCCCACATGAGCGAAAAACTGGAGACACAGGCACAGCCCCAAACACAACCATCTCCGGAGTGAAGAGCTCGGTTCTTTGGGGCATAACCTGGTCTGAGTGGAGAGCACTGGGCTGGCTCACCCGGGGGGTCCTGGCGAAGCCTGGGGGTTTCCTTCCCACCTTTTAGAAAGGCGATTTGGCTTGCTCTTAACCATGGCACACTAATACTTTTCTAGAGTTTCTACTGAGGGATTTTACTTATCAAACCAAAATTTAATAAAGTAACAGGACAACTAGACCTGGTTGCTAGAAACCAGGACAGTAAATTAGTGACTCGAGCACTCAGGCTCGGCAGCGCCTGTCCTGTCGGGGTAGGCGAGGAGATGGCTTGTGCTTCTGGTTTTGTTTGCAAATCATGCATCCTTGGTTCCCTGGAATAGATGAAGTCTACCCCAGGCACCAGGCCACAGCTCTCTGCTTGGATGGCGCTCAGATCCCAATGACATGACCAGGGCATGAGCACGATCCCCCGAGTGTGGACCGTGCTGACTCGCGTGGGTGGTGGAGGTGGGGGTCATAAATGTCTCCGCCCACGCAGGGACAGCCGACTGTGCCTCCAGGGCAGCCCTTGGGCTGTGCGGTGGGAGGCAGGCAGGTCTTCCGTGCTGGAACCATTGCTGCCTGAGTGTTGGGGACAGGACTGAAGCCCCTGCTCCCTGGGCTCCAGCACAGCTGCACCTGCCCGCAGGGACTGCCTTGGAACCGGGTGATTCTGCAAACAATACGAGAGCCAAGTCAGCTTGTCGCAGAGCAAAATCCCCTGACTTCACGCGATCTAGGGCCCAGTGCCAGCCTTTCTCCCTCTCCTGCTTGGGGACCCCGGGGCAGCTGAGCGACTCCTCAGCACACCCTGGAGTGGGGGGGGTCGGGGGCATGAGTCACAGACATGTATTTTCATGTTCCCTTTAGCTCGGGGAGCAGAATCAACCTGCATAATAATAATACAGATTATTTATAAAACCCGCCCCCTCTCCCCTGAAGCTACGTTGCAAATAGTTAAAAGATGACCCAGTTATAAATACCACGAACCAGGGAGGAAAGATAAAAGTCAAGCAAGTAATATTGAGCTAAATTTGGAACACTCCCAAGAGAATTGCATAAGGGCCAGCCAGGGTTTCAGATCGTTTTGTAGAAGTCACCTTGGTTCCATTCCGTTTTGGGAAGCACAGGCGCTTGCTGGCGCTGTAGGGTTCTGTGTGATTCCGCCTTGCGTGGGCCCCGCTGGCTGGGGCTGTGCCGTGTGCGCGTGAAGGCACCGGGCCCTGGCTGCGCCGTCTCAGCTTTCTAATCCTGCTCCCTGAGTCTGTGCCCACCGTGGACCACCGTGCCCACGGTGGTTGACCCGCAGGGTACAGGCGGTCGCAAGGCTGGGGTTTTGGGTCTGCCACGGGGCCCATGCCCCTTCTCTGGAGGAGTCGGGAGGGGAACCTGCTTTGATTTCCGGCACTCATTCCCCTCTCCTCTCTCGCTTTGCCTTGTCCGGCAGCTTTCTAATCAAGTGACTGCCAGGCTTTGGGGAAGTTGTGGGCTGGGAATTTCAGACGGCCGCGCTCCAGCCCTGTGGGCAGCAGTGGAGGACAAGCCTGTGTTTTCACACCCACCGTAGGAAGCCTCAGCGCAAAGCCTCACTGCCAAGCCTCAGTGGAAGGGCAGGGACCCTTCCGATTCTTCTAAGGAGCCTGTGGTCCGGGCTGCGTGGTGCTGCGGAGCCAGGAGAGTGGGCTGCACCCTAGGCTCAGCACCCCTCACTCAGAGCAACCCACATCACCTCCACGTGGACAGGAGGTCAAGGCAGGAGATTCCGTGGGAGCCCTCTGAGGAGCGCTGGACCCAGTAGCTGGGGTCACTGGTGGGCTATGGAGGGCTGAGCAGAGGGAGGGCTGAGAGGCTGGGAGTGGAGGAACTGCAGGATGCGAGGGCTGCCACGTCTCTTTCCGTTGCCTCTCCCTGTCCTAAGTGTCACTGCAGGAACCATCAGCGGTGGGTACCGGTCACGCAGGACCCTGCTCAGTGAGGCCTCAGCCCCTGAGCTACCCAGCTCTCCTCATCCACTCCCCTTCCCCCTACATTTGCTCAGCATCTACGCCAGGAAGGGCCATGCCCCCGCCCGGGATGTGGCAGCCACAGGCCAGGGCCCTGCCCACATGGAGCTGGTAACTTGGCCAAACTTCGGCTCTGCCTGGAGCGAGTGCTGTGAGGTCCCGTGGGCTGTGCCTGCCCTGCAGGTGTCCTGGGGGGCCTCAGGGAGCAGCATTTGGGGAGGTGACTGCAGTTTGGAAGGCTGTCAGCAGGTGGAGAGACCTGAGGGTGCGCTGAGGGAGGAGTGAGGGTGATCAGGTCTCTGGGCCTGGGGACAGGCGGGGTGCATCCCAGGAACTGGAGATGGCACTGAGGAAATGATGGTGCATTTGCATCTTAAAAGATCGCTGGGGCCTGGAGGCTGCTGACTGGAGCTCCTTTGCAATAGGAGGTTGGGGGAGGTTTTCCAGCCCAGCCCTCCTACTTCCACTGGTGCTCCCAGGAGCTCTGCCCTCAGCCTCTGTCCTCTGGACTTCAGTGCCTAAAGGAGTGTGAGTGGTGGGAGTCCTGGTCCCTAGCAAGGTCCCCAAGGCTGCTCTGGAATGCTCTGTGCCAGTGACACCTTCTCTTGGCTGCGTGTGCATGACCAAAGCCCTTCGAGTGTCCTGCAGTTAGGAAGCGTGCCCATTCCTGGCCCGCAGGTGGCCCAGTCCTCTGTCCAGGGGGCCCAGCTCCCCACTCAGAGCAGGAGCCTGCAGTACCTGCTGCTGGGGGCTGGGGGAGGGATCTGAGCTCCAGCCTGTTACCCCCAATGCATGCATGCACAGGTTTCCCCCAGCGCACACTTGCACTCCCTCTCTCTCTGGTCCTTGCTGGCTCTTTCACTCTCATATCTCTATTGCCTTGTGCTGTGTGTGGTGTGTGTGTGCGGGGGGCGGTGGGAGGGGGGGATCGGGGGCCACAGGCCAGGCAGCCAGGAAGGATGTGTGTGAGCCCCAGGGCTCCGGGACGGGGTGGGGGACCGAGGCTGAGGGACCCACTGGGAATGGACTGTCCAGTCCACTCCAGTGGGCCTCGGGCTTGTGGCATTTTTCTATCATGTTTATTTATTGCATCCATTCATGTTCTGAAATGAATGACACCCACCTATAGAGGCTTAGCCGCCTCACCCATCACCTTTGTCTCTTGGAAAACAAATATCAGCGTTAAGGACCCTCTCATTTCCTGTCCCGAGCCAGTCAGTCACTCTGGGACTCCTGAAGAACAAACTGTCAGTGGCCACGCCTTTCCTTTTATAAAATCCTAAACTATAAGGCCAGGGCGTTTCCCCCCATCCCCCACCCCCTCCGTCCCCACGGTCATCAGGAAACAAAGAATGTTTAGTTTTAGGGCTGAGCCCCATGCACTGTTGGACACTAGGGTTCTGCTCCAGACAAGTCAAGGGTCTCCAGCCTCCCTGTTTCCAGGATAAGGAGCGGCATACGCAGGGCCTCGACGGGTCTGGACTCGGTTCACAGCTGAATGCCCCTCCTCTGCCCCTCCCTGTGGCCCGCAGCTGCGGAGCCTCGGCCTCCGCCATTACCCCTCACCCTCCCGACCCTGCGTCCTCTCTCCCCTCACCCTCTCCACCCTGCGTCCTCTCCCCACCCCCAACTTCCTGGTGGAGACCTTGGTGTTGGGGTGGGGATGGGGGTGGAGCAGCAGGAGTGGCGAGTGCAGGTGCAGTCCTCCTGGGTGTCGCCCCCGTCCTAATCCCAAATCCGCCTCCAGTGAACTTCACACCCTGATCGCTTGGGCTGGGGCTAGGGGTGCTCGCCTGGTCCCACCCAACTGATAAATGGAGGCGACCCCGCAGGATTCCTTACTGTTCCCAGAACCCCCAACTGATGCGGGCACCAATTCCACTAGGAAAGCCGGGCGGGGACGGACGTGAAAGTAGATGCTTCCCTGCCCGCCTCTGTCCTTGGAGGGGTTGGGGGTGGAGGGACCCCTTCTCTCGATGGCTCACTTTTCATCCCCCCCATCAAGGTGGGACTTGGGGGTGGCTTTGGCCCTGGGTGGGGTCTGCATAGGGGACTCTGGCGAATCCAATCCCATGGGCACCTCGGGCATTGTCAGGGGCTTGGGGGCACCAAAGAGAAACAGAAGAGAAACTCGCCTCGCTTCTAGGGTGACCCAGTCGGGTTCAGCCTGGGGAGCCCCTCCCCGGCCCCTGACCCAGCAGCTGGGGAAGGATAGCAGTGGCGGGGCGACCCCTGAGTCCCGGAGCTGCTCAATCTCCCGCACCTCCACCTCGGTTGCCTCCTCTGAGAAGTGGGTGAAGCGCAGCCCAGCAAAACGACTGCGTGGGAAGCGTTCAGAGTGTGCTGCATGCGGGTCGGAGCCGGGAACTCCGGGAGGGTCATACTGCACGGCTGGGGACAGCGGTGTGTGCGCGAGCGTGTACATGGGCACATGCGCGTGGGTGTGTGAGTGTGGGTGCGCGCATGGGTGTGTGCTTGTGGGTGTGTGTGCGTGGGTCTGTGCTTGCAGGTACACACACTTGCGCCGAAGAACCCCGGACGCAGCCGCCCTTCCTTGGTTTTGCCGGTTCGTGTTTTCTGAGGTTTCTACCAGAGCCTGGTCTTGCAGCAGGGGAGGCGCTGCCAGCTCTACCCGGCCTAGGCTGCCGGTGGGCACTGGGAAGGGTCTGGGGGAACCCGCGCTGGCACCAGGCCTCGATCTGCAGCTGGGGGTTAGGGACTGAGCTTGGGGCGCCAGGGAGGGGTCACCAGTCGTTGGGGACAGGCCATCCCCGGCCATGGAGAACAGGTCAGCGTATCTGGGCGGGGCGGGCATCCAGGGCTCCTTTGTAGTTAAACTGCGCCCCCCAGGCAGCTGGGCTCCATCCAGGGTCCATGGATGGCGTGCAGGGGCCGTGACTGGGTGGGAGCTGCTGCATCTTTCTCCTGAAAACATCTCCGCAGTGATGGGTGCGGAGGCAGCGCGCGGCTGAGTGGGCAGCACCTGCCACTGTCACCCAATAAGGCTCTGCTTCTGGTCCTTGTGGTAGATTTGTGGAAATTTCCTGTGGGCCCATCCTGGAGAGACCCGTGCTCCTCTTGTTCATCCAAGCCTTAGTGGAAAGACTGTCAAGCCGCTGCCCTTTGGTTCTGAATGATCTGGGTAACCAGCTCCATCCAGGTGTGCCCCTTGGAAGTCTGGTGTGTTCTGTCTCATGTGTTGAGAAACCTGTTCTGAGAAGGCCGTGGGTTTTACCTGCCACTGGAGGCCAACAGTTCTGGCAGGTCAGGGCCACCCCCCACTGTTTGGGTTCCCTGGGGGTTGGGGGTGGACTTGGCTAGAGGGAGGCTGATGATGTCACAGACGGGGGAAAGTCTGGACTGACAGGCCACAGAAAATTTCAGGCCCCAACAGCCAGGGAAGTGGGGAACTGGCTTCTCTCACCCCGTGTTCCATGGTAGGGACCCCTGAAGAGTGGTGGTGGTGGTGTTGGGGTACCCCAGGGAAGCAGGGGGCAGGGTCCCAGCTGCCTCCCCACCCCCAGGGGCTAGGAAGATGACGGTAGGACCCAGTCCATCTGAACCTATTTACACCAACCCTGTTCTAATTGCGGGAGGGCCCTCCTCTCACTGAGGGTCTCCTCTCACTGAGGGACCTTGCAGGGAGAGTGGCACTGGAAAAGCCGGCCCAGTCGAGGGCATGTGCCCACACTCTCCAGAGGAGACAGAGGCCGGGTGATCTTAGACCTGCACTGAGGGTCCTGGGAACGTCTTGCTGGATTTCAGGGCCTCCTGGGATTGCAGCCCTGTGCACCCCTCTCAGTCCCACCCTGTTCCAGCTCCACTGCAGCTGGGGGGACTCAGGAGCTGGGCGGTGGCATTGGTGTGGTGTGGAGGGGACAGCAGGTGAGGAGGCCGCTCTGGTGGGGAGTGAGCCTGGGTGTAGGACCCTTGGGGATCCTGGAAACACTGGCCCCAAAGGAAACCCCCAAAGAGTGGCCAGCTTGGGCCCTAGATCCCATAGTGTGGGATCCCTAGGTCATGTACCCTTTGGCCTCTTTCCCTCTGACCTCTGCCACTCCTGGCTAGACCTGGGGCCACAGAAAAGGTGTTGCATTACCCTTCACAAGCACAAACAGAAGGTGTTGGCCATTTAAATAAAATGCCAGGGCTCCAGGGGAGAGGGAGGCCCCACCCCACCCCACCCAGGAGCTGGTTGACCACAGTGACACTCAGCTTCAGCTGTGCCTGCTGAGGGCCCTGCACAGAGGCCAACCTGGGCCCTGTCCCTGGGGTTCCTCAAACTCACCCGGGACAGGGAGGCATGGGGGCACCAGGCCCCTCCTGCCAAGGAGTCCTCTGGTCAGATGTGCCACCAGAGACATCACCACCTGAATCCTGGATTTGCAGCAGGGTCACTCTGGAGAGCTGCCTGGAGGTGCAGATCCAGGAGCCCTGGGCTGCAGGGATGGGAGCCTGGAACTCAGCACCACTAGAAATGCTCCCACGACGTGGCTAGGGTTGCCAAAGCCAGGGCTGTGTTTGCATAGAGGACCAGAGAAAGAATGAAACAGAACACTAGGCCGGGAGAGGAGCAAGCAGAGGCAGAGAAGGCCAGTTTATTCATTGTGCGAGGCACGTGGTGGGCAAGGGTGGCTGATGGCTTGGAGGAGAAGGGCAGGGGGGCCCAGGGACCTCCTGTGGTTGTGGGTGACTATTCTGCCAGGGAACACGTGGGGCCCCTCAATAATAGGAGAGGGCTGTCTCGTGGTCGCCTGGGCCTGGCTTGGAGGCAGTGGATGGGTAAGCCATGGTTGTGGGGTATGAGGTCAGCCAGCTTGCACACTGCGGTGTGCACCAGTGCGGTGTGCACCAGTGTGGTGTGTACCAGTGTGGTGTGTACCAGTGTGGTGTGTACTAGTGCGGCATGTACTAGTGCATGTGCTGAGAGGTCAGCAGTGGGAGAGGTTGGGGGAACCTGAGCCCTGCTCGTCCTAGGGGACGTGCCCGTCAGTAGCTGGGCTTCTGGCCTGAGCAGAGGCCTCAGCAGGCCAGGCGGAGCACACAGGGCGGCAGAGGCGGGACATGCAGGAGGCCAGGCAGCAGTGGCTGAGCTGGCAGGAGAAGGTGGGCACACAGCAGGAGGGGACGGGCATGCAGCAGGTGGGTCTGCACACAGGGCGGCAGAGGAGGGACATTGAGGAGGAGGGTCTGCAGCAGGAGGAGGTGCAGCAAGCTGGCTGGCAGCTAGACTGCTGGCAGCACAGAGAGGAAGCCCCAGAGCACACAGGCACACAGCAGATGGGCTTGCAGCAGACAAGCTTGCAGCAGATGGGCACGCAGCAGGCCTACTGGCAGGGGGAGGAGGTGCAGCAAGCCGGCTGGCAGCTAGACTGCTAGCAGCACGAGGACGTGCGGGAACTGGTGCAGCCTGATTGGCAGGGGCTGGGCTCACAGGCTGCCTGGCAGCAGGGGCTGGACACACAGCTCACTGGGGTGCAGACCAGGGTCAGGCAGGAAGCCAGAGCACAGCAGCTGGGGGTACAGCAGGGGGGCTCACAGCAGCTCTCTGGGCAGTTGTCCACCTGCCAGGAGTCAGAGCAAGAGTCACAGGGACCAGGAAGGCAGACGCGGCTGCCATAGCTCAGGTCACTGGAGAATATGGATATGGTGGACGTGGCCATGCTGGGAGTTGAGCTGGGGGAGATGGAAGAGAGTGGGTGAGGGTGTGGGGGGGAGTGGGGGAGGGAGTAGGGGAGGGGTGGGGGAGGGAGTGACAGAGGGAGTTGGGGGGAGTGAGGGGAGAAGGGGAGGAAGTGGGGCAGGGGTGGGGGAGGGAGTGGGGGGGTGGGGGGGAGTGGAGGGAGTGGGTGAGGGAGTGGGGGTAGTGGGTGAGGGAATGGGGGTAGTGGGTGAGGGAGTAGGGGGGAGAAGGTGAGGGAGTGGGGGAGTAGGTGAGGAAGTGGGGGGAGCGGGGGAGGGAGTGGAGGGAGTGGGTGAGGGAGTGGGGGTAGTGGGTGAGGGAGTTGGGGGGAGAAGGGGAGGGAGTGGGGGAGTGGGCGAGGAAGTGGGGGGGAGCAGGGGAGGGAGTGGGGGGAGTGGGTGAGGGAATGGGGGAAGTGGGGGGAAGTGGAGAGGGAAGTGGATGAGGGAGTGAGGGGAAGGGGAGGGAGTGAGGGGAAGGGGAGGGAGTGGGGGAGGGGTAAGTGAGGGAGTGGGGGGGGAGTGTAGGGGGTAGTGGGTGAGGGAGTGGGGGGAACGGGGGAGGGGGTGGGGGAGGGAGTGTGAGGCGCTTGGGGCTGGGAGCTTTTATATCCCTATGTGTTGGGTGTTGTCTTAGCAAGAGGCTTCTCAGTGTTCCTCTTTCCTTGTTGGTGTTTGGAGCCGGTTCTTGGGAACCGCTCATCAGGGCTGGTTTATTTTTCCGGAGAGGCTCCCCCCATCATAAAAGCCCTGACTGCACTGGGTCTGGGCTGGCAGGTCCTGACTGGGCCTTCTCAGTGGGTAGGGAGGATCACGCTCCGGAGTGTGAACACTTGGGTGCCAGGCTCTCATCTTGGGGGACCCAATGAGGGGGTGACTTGGACTCTGAGCTCACAGAATGGCTCATGCTTGAGCCCCGCTCTGGGGCCTGGAGCCCTTTCTGTTTGTGTTTGTCGCCAGGTCTCTGCAGGTGAAGGGAGGGTGGTGATTCCAGTGGTGACTGCGGTCCACTGTTCCTGCCTCAGGCTGCGCCCTGGATGTCTGAGTGCTGCCTGGGGTGCCAGCAGCCCACGCGATTTTTCTGCCAATTGAGACACGTGGGCTCCAGGTCGTGGGATTGTGTTTGTGGGCAGGGGACCAGGTGGGCTGGCATCCGGCTCAGCAGCAGCCGCCACACGGAGGTGTGAGTCCCTTCCAGCCATACCTGCTCACAGCGCCTGTGGTGCAGGCCCAGCAGGGGCTCAGCCAGGTGTGTGGCCGCGCTGCATGTCACAGGCTGGGGGCTCTGGAGGCCTCGTGGGCTTGGCTTTAGCCTCTGCTGCCTGCCAAGGAGGTGGTTGGCGCTGCGTCTGCATCTTCTTCTGCCACGTGCGTGAGCACAGACCCTCATGCCCAGTGCACCTTTCCTGGGGGCCAAGCCGAGGCACCTGTCCACGGGCCCTTGGACAACCCCTGGGCTGCTCATTGGTGGTCAGAAGACAGTGACTGATGCTCTACCAGAAATGAAAGTTGTGGTGTCCACTCTTGAGGAGGCAGTGGGCAGGCACCACTGCCCTCAGGCTGCCCAGGCCCTGGGCTAGCAGGACAGAGACAGCCACCTGTGGGCAGGCAGGGAGCGAGGAGACTGCACTGCAGCAGGCAGCAGGTGCCTGTGGGGCACACAGGGGCAGCTGGAACACCACAGCCACTGGAGGGTGGGAGCCCGAGGCAGGGAGGCCCTGCAAGGAGGCGAGGCAGTTAGGTCCTTGAAGACTGAGAGCACCTTCGTCTGCCAGGGGTTGAAGGGGCTAGACCTGACCCATTAGAGGGCTGGGGCTCTATTTCGCGATTGCTATTTCATTATTACTGTCGTCTCAAAGACGTTTTAAACCAGAATACCCGGAAATTGTGCAAGTTACGTCGATCATACAATGCTTCACATACATTTGCAGAGTTTCTCGTGGCAGCTCTAATAAATCATCACTAACTTGATGGTTTAAAAAGCAGAAATGTATTCTATTATTCTGGAGGCCAGATGCCTGGGAGCAGTGTTACTGAGAGAGAGCGAGGAGTCCGCAGAGCTGCGCTCCCCGCCAGAGGCTCAGGGAGGCCCCTTTGTTCCTCTTCCAGCTTTTGCTCAGTGGGGTGGATGGTGGCCTCTGCCCACATCACTTCAGTCTCCGCCCCTGTGCTCACACGGACACCGCCTCTCCCCGGTGAAGTTTCTCTGCCTCCCTTTCATAGGAACATGTGTGACGGCACTAGGGTCTCCCTGGCTAAGGCAGGATCATCTCATATCTCAGGGCTCTGAACTTGTCTCAGAGATAGAAGACAGAGAACACGGATCTCGCAGAAGGGCAACAGGGCAGAAGACGCTGGAGGCTGGAAGGACAGGGCAGGGATGATAGGGAGAGACTTGTTGAAGGACACGGAATTGCAGCTGGTCAGGAGGGGCACGTTCTAGTATTCTATAGCAGGGGGTCCCAACCCTGGTACCGGGGACCACTACGGCTATGGCCTGTTGGGAATTGGGCTGCACAGCCGGAGGGGAGTGGCAGGTGAGTGAGCATTACCGCCTGAGCTCCGCCTCCTGCCAGATCGGTGACAGCACTGGATTCTCAGAGGAGCATGAACCCTGCTGCGAACTGTGCGTATGAAGGGTCTATGTCGCTCCTTATGAGAATCTAATGTCTGATGATCTGCCACTGTCTCCCCTCACCCCCTGATGGGACCGTCTAGTTGCAGGAAAACAAGTTCAGGCTCCCACTGATTCCACATGGTGGTGAGTTGTATAATTATTTCATTATATATTACAATGTGATAATGGAAATAAAGGGCACAATAAATGTAATGTGCTTGAATCATCCCCAAACCATCCCCTCCCCTGTCTGTGGAAAAGTCGTCTTCCGCAAAACTGGTCCCTGGTGCCATAAAGGTTGGGGACTGCTCTTCTAGATAGCACTGTAGGATGACTGTAAATCAGCAAGAATATATGGTTTCACGTCGCTGGAAGGAAGGTATCGAATGTTCCCCACAGAAACAGTCCGTGTTTGAGGTGATGGGAGCTCTGGGCCCCCTGACCTGACCACTCCACGCTGTCCCTATGGAAGCATCACTGGAACTGCATGGATATGTACAACGATGATGTGTCCATTTAAAAAATGTTCAAGGATCTTAATCAGCAACCTGTAGTCAATCTGCAAAGTGCTTTTTCTCACTATAAGGGCAGATTCACAGCTTCTAGGGATGAGGCTGGGGACATTGTCTGGGGGAGCGTCATTTCACCACCACACCTTCTTTCCCGGTGTTCTGTTGGTTTCTGCCTCTGTCCACCTCTCACCCCTCACTTGACTTGTGTGACCTTGGAAGATCACCCTGTGGGCTGCGGTCTCCTCTTCTGCAAGACGGGCCATGGTCCACCCACCCCACAGGGCCACGTGAGGATTATGTGGTTCAAAACAGGTCACGAAGCCTTCCTGAAGGTCAGCCACTGTTTTTATTGGCCATGAGGCAGTATCGAGCTGAACAGTGATGCCTGAATTTCCTCTCAAGCCTGGAAAGCCTGGGATGCCCTGAGGTGGAAGGTTTCACTGCTGTAGGTGGGTTTGACCGGACACTGCTGCCGGGCTGAGGCTTCAGGGCCCCCGGGAGTTCCTTAACCATGAAGTTCCCACTGCCCAGCCCCAAGGCAGGTTCAAACCACTGACTTCATGGATATGGTGAAGTTCTAACAAAATAGAAAGCCTCACGCGGCACCCCCGGGGCTTCCAGGCCCTGCTCACCGTGTGCTGTTTGGTTGGGAAGGCGGGGCTCTGGGAAGTCCCTGCTCCCTCCGCCCTTCTCGTGTGGACGTGGACTGGCCTCCTCTCTCTGGTCCTTCAACACGGAGGGACTGCAGGGATGGGCTGAGGGACTGCACGGGGGGCGGCAGAGGAGGGGCCCCAGCAAGCACAGCAGAATGGCTCTCCCTGCCAAACACACGTGGCACCCAGCACGGCCCCCAGCCTTTCAGCCGCCGGCCCTTTGCTTCCCGCTCTCTAGCCATCTGTCATGGTGGTGGAACCCTGGACTGAAAGGCACAGCATCTTCTAAAGTCACCAACTTCTTCCTATCTTTCTCCAAAATCAACATCTTCTCCTGGACAAAGAACATGCTTTCTTCCAAAAACAAATTCTGTAGAGGAATCTCTGTTGTCATGGGGCACTCTCAAAGCATGGGCGTCTCCCAGGATGCTCTCACCTGTGGACATGGCTGTTGACAGCCCTGCTGACCCAGAGCTGTTGAGCAAATCAGGGGCCAAAGTCACCCTAAGCTAAAGAAATGGTGGTGGGGAGAGGCAGGGCAGACCCTGAAGATATCTGGCAGCTCAGTGAAGATGGCAGGGTAGGGGACGGGGTGGAGTCCAGCTGCCCCAGCCGGTCAGGGGAGAGGGTAGTTTGGAGGAAGATGCTAGCTCAGCTTCACATGTGCCCAGGTGCAGCTTCCCTTCCGTCTTGGGGCACATCTGGAGGCCACCATAAGCGTGGCTGGGAGCCCAGGGGAGGCACTTGGACGGAGGCCTGGAGGTTGGGGGCAGGGAGAGAACACACATAGAGGAAAGTCAGAGGAATGGGCGCAGGAGCTGAGACAGACGCAGCCCGCAAGCCCGGAGAGACGGCGTTACAGGGCCAGGTGCAGCAGGGGTCAGCCGGCAGAGTGAGGGACAGAGGGACAGCGACCTCAGCACCGCAGTTCTTGGCCAGATGCGGGAAGAGGGAAGGGAAGAATGCTGTGTTGGAGGAGCTGGGAGTGAGATGGGGTCGCCAGGAGCCGCTTCCTCTGGGAGGTGCAAGGCAGCACTGCGTCAGAGGCTGCAATCAGGAGGGAGGGGCCTTCGGCTGCATCCTTTTGCTTTCCTCATTTTTTTTTTTGAGACAGGGTCTCACTCTCACCCAGGCTAGAGTGCAGTGGCTCAATCATAGCTCACTGCAGCCTTGATATCCCAGGCTCAAGTGATCCTCCCACCTCAGCCTCCTGAGTAGCTGGGACAAGAGGTTCATGCCACCATGCCCAGCTATTTATTTTTTTTATTTTAATTAATTAATTAATTTTTTGAGACAGGGTCTCACTCTGTCGCCCAGGCTGGAGTGCAGTGGTACAATCTCGGCTCACTGCAGCCTCCGCCTCCCGGCTCAAGTGATTCTTATGCCTCAGCCTCCCGGGTAGCTGGGACCACAGGCGCGTGCCATGATGCCCTGCTAATTCTTGTATTTTTAGAGACAAGGTCTCACTATGTTGGCCAGGCTGGTCTCGAACTCCTGGGCTCAAGTGATCTTCCCACTTCAGTCTCCCAAAGTGCTGGGACTACAGGCCTGAGCCACATGCCTGGCCTTTTTATTTTTAACGGAGACAAGGTTTCACTCAGTTGCCCAGGCTGGAGCTTTATCTATTTTCTGTTATAAAAGGCTTCAGGATATTCATGATCTGGGCAGCAGGCTTCAGACGTGGGAGTTGTAGGGGCAGTAGAAGGAAGCTGGGCTGCTTCTGGAGCTGGAGAGGCGGGAGAGGCTTGGGCAGCTGAGCCTGGGCACTTGTCCCCGGGACTCTGAATCTCCCTGTGAGGACTGAGGGGCTGGGCTGCAGGTGGAGCAAACCGTCCTCTCTGTCTGGGGCCTGGACTCTGTATCCAGTAAGCCCCCACTCGGCAGGGAGTGGCAACTCCACGGGGAAATGCAGGACGGTGGGGGCAGCTGTGCCTGCGAGTGACTCCGCTGCCACCTCTGACACTCGCCCATCAGGGCCCTAAGAGATGGACTTGCCTGCTGGGATGGGGTGGGGATGGCTGCTCCGTTGACCCTCCCTGGGACTGGTACATTCCTGTGGGGACGGCACCAGTGCCAGACTAATGCATGTTGGGGCCTGGAGAAGGGCTGAGGCTGGGCATGAGGGCCCCAGGAGGCTGCACCTGTGTCCTGGCCTCTTGTTGGGCTGGCCAGCAGTTCAACCAGAAATGACCCAAAGAAGAGAGCAAAGCGAGGCCAGACCATGTGGAGGGCGTTTATTAGGACTTCTGAGCATGGTCCTAGAATGGCAGACGAGGCACAGCAGCTTCCAAGGAGGCGAGACCACAGGGCCCTGGAATGTGGGAAGTGGTCCAGAAGAGCAGGGGCAGTGGGTGGAGGCAAGTTCACCTGGAGCTTAGCAGGAGCCCCCAGGGCTTAGGGGAGGAGAGGCTGTGCACGCATATCCAAGGAAGAAACACATCAGAGCAGCTAAGGGACCAGTAGTAGGAGAGGTGGGGACTCACAGTGGTCCCGGGGGACATGCCTGGCAGCAACTGGACTTCTGGCCTGAGCAGAGGGAGGGAGGGAGTGTCTGGGTGCTGGATGGGAAGGAGTAAATGAATGTCTGGGTACGGGATGGGAAGGAGTGAGTGAGTGAGTGAGTATCTGGGTGCTGGATGGGAAGGAGGGAGGGAGGGAGTGTCTGGGTACTGGATGGGAAGGAGTGAGTGAGTGAGTGAGTATCTGGGTGCTGGATGGGAAGGAGGGAGGGAAGGAGTGTCTGGGTACTGGATGGGAAGGAGTGAGTGAGTGAGTGAGTATCTGGGTGCTGGATGGGAAGGAGGGAAGGAGGGAGTGTCTGGGTACTGGATGGGAAGGAGGGAGTGAGTGAGTGAGTATCTGGGTGCTGGATGGGAAGGAGGGAGGGAGGGAGTGTCTGGGTACTGGATGGGAAGGAGGGAGTGAGTGAGTGAGTATCTGGGTGCTGGATGGGAAGGAGGGAGGGAGGGAGTGTCTGGGTGCTGGATGGGAAGGAGGGAGGGAGTGAGTGAGTATCTGGGTGCTGGATGGGAAGGAGGGAGGGAGGGAGTGTCTGGGTGCTGGATGGGAAGGAGGGAGGGAGGGAGTGAGTATCTGGGTGGGAAGTGAGTGCTGGACGGGAAGGAGAGAGGGAAGTCAACAAGCTGCAGCCTTGTGTGCGTTCTTTTCATTATAGGCAAGCAATAATTGTTGTATATTATTACTTTATCAATACATGTGTGCCAAAACTGCATATTCTTCCATTTGACTGCCTTTAAAAATGTTTTCTCATGATAAAATATATATAACGTAAAAAAGTCATTTTAACTATTTTTATCTTTTAAACATTGTGGTAAAATATGCATAGCATAAAATTTACCATTTTAACCATTTTTAAGTGAACAATTCTGTGGGTTAAGTACATTCACAGTGCTGTGCAACCACCACCACCATTCACCTCCAGGACTGTTTCTTCTTGCTGAACTGAAACTCTGTCCCCATTAAACACTCACTCCCCATTTCCTTCTCCCCACTGTCACTGGTCACTTCTATTCTACCTTCTGTTTCTGTGAAGTTGCCTGTTCTAGATATTTCATGTAAGAGAAATCAAACAATATTTGTGTTTTTTTGACTGACTTATTTCACTTGGCACAACGTTTCCAATGTTTATCTGTGTTGTAGTATGTGTCAGGATTTCTTTCATTTTTATGGATAATTAATATTCCTTCATATGGATATACCACGTGTTTCTTTTCATGTGGAAATCTAGTTTTCCCAGCACCATTTGGGGAAGAGATGATTCCTTCTCCATTGAATGGTCTTGGCACTCTTGTTGAAAATTGGTTGACCATGAATGAATAGCTTTATTTCTGGACTCTTAGATTCCCTTGCTCTTTGTGTCTATCCTTATGCTACTACTGCACTGTTTTGATTAATGTAGCTTTGCAGTAGGTTTTAAAATTGGGAAGTGTGAATCCATTCATCCATTCATCTGTTGGTAGATACTTGGGTTATTCATACCTTTTGGCTATTATGAATAATGCTGCAAAGAGTGTTGACATACAAGGATCTATTTGAGCCTCTCTCTTTTTATTTATTTACTCATTTTTAGTTCTTTTGGGTACTCCTTATTTCCTGAGCCATGTGGTAATTCTATGTTTAACTTTTGAGGAACCGTCAAAATGTTTCCATAGTGGTTGCATTATTCTACATTCCCACTGGTAACGTATGAGGGTTCCAGTTTCTCCACATCTTTGTTAACACTTGTTATTTTCCTTTTTTTAAAAAAGAATTACAGCCATTCTGGTAGGTGTGAAGTAGCATCTCATTGTGGTTTTGATTTCCATTTTCCTAATGAGTAATACTGTTGAGCATCTTTTCATGTACTTATTGGCCATTTGCATACCTTCACTGGAGAAGTGTCTAGTCAGTCCTTTGCCTATTTTTTAGTTGGGTTGTCTTTTTGTTGTTGAGTCACAGTCAGATGTATGATTTGCAAATATTTTCTTTCATTCTGTAGATTGTCTTTTCACTTTCTTGACAGTGTTCTCTGATTCAAAAAAGTTTCAAATTTCGGTGAAGTTCAATTTATTTTTTCTTTTGTTGCTGGTGCTTCTTGTGTAATATCTAAGAACCCAGTGCCAAATCCAAGGTCATAAAGCATTTCTCCCATCTTTTCTTCTAAGATTTTGATGGTCTCAGCTACTATATTTAGGGCATTGATCCATTTTGAGTTAATTTTTGTATATGATATTAGGTAAGGGCCCAACTTCATTCTTTCCTATCTGGAAATCTAGTTTTCCTAGCACCATTTATTGAAGAGATTATTCTTTTCTCATTGAATTATCTTGACACTGTTGTTGAAAATCGATTGACCATAAATGTGTGAGTTTATTTCTGAACTTTGAGTTCTATTCTATTGGTCTATATGTCTATTCTTAGGCCAGTACCACACTGTTTTGATTACTGTAGCTTTGTGGTAAGTTTTGAAATTAGGAAGTGTGAATCCTCCAACTTTGTCCCTCTTTTTCAAGATTGTTTTGGCTATTCTGAGCTCCTATAATCTGTATATGCTTGAAGATCAGCTTTTTCATTTCTGGAAAAAAAAAAAGACTTGGAATTTTTATAAGGACTGCATTGAATCTGTAGATTTCTTTGGGTAGTAATGCCATTTTAACAACATGAAGTCTTCTAATCCATGAACATGGATATCTTTCCATTTATTTAGATCTTCTTTAATTCTTTCAGCAATGTTTTATAGTTATTGTACGGGTCTCTTATCTCCTTGGTGTTATTTGTTACTAGGTATTTTATTCTTTAGGATGCCATTGAAATGGAATTGTTTTTCTTCATTTCCTTTTCAGATTGTTCATTGCTGGTGTATAGAAACATGTAGGATTTTTGTATATTGATCTTGTACCCTGAAACTTTGGTGAATTCTTTAATAAAGCTCTAGTAGCTATCTTGTGGATTCTTTGGGATTTTCTATAGACAAAATCATGTCACCTGTGAATAGAAATAATTTTACTTCTTCCTTTCCAATTTCGATGACATTTATTTATTTATTTTTCTTGTTTAATAGCTCTGGCTAGAACTTCCAGTACAATGTTGAATATTGGTGGTGAAAAGGGACATCCTGTCTTGTTCCTAATCTTAGGGGGAAAGCTTTCAGTCTTTCACTGTCGAGCATGTTGCAAGCTGTGGGTTTTTCATAAATGCTGTTTAGTATGTTGAGGAAATTCCCTTAGATTCCTAGTTTTCTGAGTGTTTTAAAATCATGAAATGGTATTGGACTTTGTCAAAGCCTTTTCTTTGTTAATTGAGATCATGTGTTTTTTTTTCCACTTCATTCTGTTCGTGTGGTATACTACATTGATTATTTTTAATCTGGAACTATCTTTGCATTCCTGGGATAAATCCAACTTGGTCATGGTATATAATCCTTTTAATATGCTGTTGGAATCACTTTGCTAGTATTTTGTTGAGAATTTTTGCATCTGTATTTAAAACGCATGTTCGTCTGTGATTTTCTTTTCTTTTGATGTCTTATGTGGGTTTGGTATCAGCATAATGTTGGCTTCATAGGTGAGTTAGAAAGTGGTCTTTCTATTTTTTTCTTTCACAAATTGAGGAAGTTTTTGTTAAATTTTAAAAAAATGTGTGGTGATATTCACCAGTAAAGCTGTTGTTGGGTGGAGTGTCCTATACATGTCTTTTGTGAGTAACTGGTTTATAGTGGGTTCAGTTCTCTATTTCCTATTGACCTTCTGACTAGATGTTCTGTTCATTATTGAAAATGAAATATTAAAGTCTCCAACTATTGTAGAACTGTCTATTTCTCACTTGAATTCTGTCAATGTTTGCTTCATGTATGTTGGGGACTCTTTGTATGGTGCATATATGTTTCTAATTCACATACCTTTGATGAGTTGAGTCTTTTATCCATACATAATGTCCTCATGCATTTTTGCAGTTAGCGCAATATGGAAAAATAGGTCCTTGATGTTCTGTCTCTCAGTTTTTAGGGTCTTAGTGTACAGATGGGGACATAAGGATTCTTGAAAAAATAAGCTTATTATAGAGAAAGTCAGATGTAAGTAATGGCTGATACATGGTACGGTGTTAACAGTTTTACTTGAGAGACATAGGGGTGAGTGCCATTGTTTGCTGTCAGCTCTGTTCCCTGGCACCTAATGAGGCACATGCTAATTCCATAATCTCTTGAAGCTTGGAGAGAGAGAGGGACTCAAAGCAACAACGTTGTAAAATCATGTTCTTAAGAGACATCTCAGATGCTACCTAGGTAAGGGGGTGAGCGGGGGAGAGAGAGAGAAGTGGGGAGAGAGGAGAGAAGGGGAGAGGAGGCGAGGGGAGATGAAGGGAAGGGAGGGGAGGAGGACAAACTGGCAGGTGTCAGGATTCTCCATCCCACTTTAAATTAGAGAAGCTGTGTTTTAATCTGTTTGACAGACTTGACATCTAAGTCAAATATTGAAAAAATATTTCCACTACTTTAAAATATTTTGAAAAGAGCCTGGCATGGTGGTACATACCTGTAGGCCCAGCTCCTTGAGAGGCTGAGGTGGAAGGATCGCTTGAGCCCAGAAGCTTGATGCTAGACTGGCAACATGGCAAGACCACCCATCTCTATAAACAGACAGACAAACAAAAATGTAGAAAGGCAAATGACCACACACCCAGAGGATAAAATACATGCTACTGAGTCTTAGAAAAACACATATGCTTACTTAATAGTTTTATGGTTAATAATTAGATGTCATGTGTATTGCTTATCTTAAGAACTGTTTATCTTCTGCTTAACCTGTTTCTTTAGAGCATGCTCATCTTTGGAAATGTGGGCTGAATGTTGACCTTCTGGACATTGTGAGTGTTGTTCTGTGAGTCTATAGCATTCGGTGTTGCTGATGAGACGTCTGATGCTAATCTGATTTTTATTGCTTGTGGGTGACTTTGTTTGTTTGATTTTCTGGAAGCTCATGAGAACCACTTGTTATCTTTAATGTTATATAATTTCAACAGGTTGTATCTAGGATTTTTCCATTCATTTTCTTGGCATCACTTGGTTCTTTTCGGCCGGAAGACTGTGTCTTTAACCTTGGAAAATGCTCCTCTTTAGGGGTTTATGTGCATCCTCTCATCAATCTCACTGTCCTGCTTTTTGGGACTCCCACACATCAGGGATTGCATTCACTAGATCAGTCATTTATGGTAATTTTTCCTCATATTTTTTATCTCTTTGATGTTTTGTTCCAAATCGGAGAGATTTCTCAACCTCATGGTGATGGTTAATACTGAGTGTCAACTTGATTGGACTGAAGGATACAAAGCATTGATCCTGGGTGTGTCTGTGAGGGTGTTGCCAAAGGAGATTAACATTTGAGTCAGTGGACTGGGGAAGGCAGACTCATCCTTAATGGGGTGGGCACCATCTAATCAGCTGCCAGCGAATATAAAGCAGACAGAAAAAAACGTGAAAAGGCAAGACTGGCCTAGCCTCCTAGCCTCCATCTTTCTGCTATGCTTGGTGCTTCCTGCCCTCGAACGTTGGACTCCAAGTTCTTCAGTTTTGGGACTCGGACTGGATCTCTGCTCCTCAGCTTGCAGACGGCCTGTGGTGGGACCTTGTGATCCTGTTAGTTAATACTTAGTAACCCACCCCCATATATATATATATGTGTGTGTGTGTGTGTGTGTGTGTATATATATATATATTGCTTGTGGGTGACTTTGTTTGTTTGTTTGTTTGATTTTCTGGAAGCTCATGGGAACCACTTGTTATCTTTGATGTTATATAATTTCAACAGGACATATCTAGGATTTTTCCATTCATTTTATTCATATATATTCACACACACACACACACACACACACACACACACACATATATATATTCTATTAGTTCTGTCCCTCTAAGGGAACCCTAATGCAATCACCTTTAAGCCTCTCTGTTTAATTTTAGATATGAATGAGATGTTTAATATCTATGACATTTTGGGGATCATTGTTCTAATTGTTCATTTTCAAAGCATCTTGTTCTTGTTTGATAGACGTAACATCTTCCTGAATGTCTGCGTGTATTTAGGATTTTTTAAGTTCCTTAAACCATTGGTTTCCCCTGGGTGCCGTGACATGTTAGTTTATCTTGGTCTTGCTTTTGGTGCTGTCGGCTTCTCTCCTGGTTGGGGTGAGGGGTGGTTCCGGCTCCCCTCCTGGCTGGAGAGAGGGGTGGTCCCGGCTTCCCTCCTGGCTGGGATGAGGGTGGTCCCGGCTTCCCTCCCGGCTCAGGGGAGGGGTGGTCCCGGCTTCCCTCCTGGCTGGGGCGAGGGTGGTCCCGGGCTGCCTGGGCTCCTTTCCTGCTGTATATGTGGTCTGTTTGCTGCTGGAGGAGCCCCGACTTAAGTGGGGAGGTTGGCCTGGTGCTCTATGCTTGGGGCGCAGGTCCATCCATTGCCAGCATCACTTTGGAGTAAAAGCGATGGAAGCCCAAGGCCAGCATGAGAGAATTGTGCCTGGTGACCCTCAGGGCCTTGGGGGGCCTGGCCAGAGGGTGCCGTGCTCACACCTTTAGTTTCCCTCTCCACTGCAGCCCTCCCCACTCTCCTTCTGCTGGGCTCACTGGGAAGCAGAGCTGCATGGGGCTCCCGAGCAGGTGGGTCCCACCTCTGCCCTGGCCAGCGGTCCACACACCGCTCTCTTTCCTTTTCATTGCTGGAGTCCCTCATCCTTGGTAAACTCACTTCCCTTCCCCTGTGGTGGTCTCGAGAAGGTGGAAATGGGAATGGTGGGCTGGGTCTGCCATCCCGCCCTGGGGCAACCATGCTGTTTGAGTGCTGGCTTCCTCATGACTGTCCTGCTGCTTCTGGGACATTTGGTTGACCCGCAATCTACCGTTATTCTCCTTGAATGCTGGGTACCCCAATTCTCTGAGTGTACCGCACTTCCCTCTGATCGTAGCCCAGTTCTCCAAAGCAGAGATCCCGTGTGTGTCTTCTACTTTTTATGAAAACATTTACTATTTTCATCTTCTTAACTACTTTTTAAAAACTATCTTTATTTTCATTTTGTTATGAAAAACGGAAACATACAGAAAAGTTGTAAAAATTAAACAGTGGGCATCCACGCGCCTGGCCCTGGATCTGCACCTGGCACGGCACTCACTCTGCTTGATCGGATACTCACCCCCGAGCTGGCCTCTGTCCGTACATCTTATTTCACACGCACTGCAGAAGGTGCAGCAACCGTGCACTTCACTCACACACTTCAGCAACGTGCTATTAACTCGAGTTCAGCATTTGTTTTGTGTGTGAAATGAGACAAACCTCAAGGGTATCATTTGATGAAGTTTGCCAATCCATCAGCACAGGTCACCCAGGCCCCTCAAGGCCCAGGGGATGGTGGGCTTCTCAGACCCCACCAGGACCCTGGACTCGACTATCCTCTCCGGAACTCTTCTGCCTTCCCCAGTCAATTTCACCCAATCCCCCAGAGATGGCCGCTGCTGAGAATTTTTAAAAGCATAAACGGGTTCTGCTTGTTTTAGAACTCATTTAGATGGAGTCATACAGCAAGTCCTCCTGTGCCAGCCTCTCCCACCCCGCGGGTGTTTCTGCGACGCGTTCCTGTTGCCATCGTGCGTAAGAATGCCGCCCTCAGTGCTGGTGTGGATTGCACTGTACTGCTGCGTCAGGCTGTTTGTCCATCCACCGGCTGACGGACACATGGGCCATTCCGGTTTTGTCTGGCATGACACAGTGGGAGAAGTGTGCCTGCCGTTCAGAGCCCTCAGCACCCAGAAGCTGAGTAATCACCAGGAGCCAAGTATGTCACTGGGAGCCCTGACTTTTAGGGGACTCTTCTTCCTGTTGAGCTGAAATCTGCTTCCCTGTCACGCTGGCTCAGTGGCCCCAATCCAGCCTTTGGGGAAATGCGTGCTGGGGAAAAGCCCTTCTGACACCCGAAGTCAGTTCCCCAGGCTCAGCGTCCTCCTTCCCGCAGTCCTTTGTCCTGAGGCTTGGTTTCCAGGCTCCAAAAGAGCCCTGGGTGAGAGTCCTCATCTGAAACCCCTGGGAAGGAAACACCCACTTTGGACTCAGCAGCTTCAGCCACAGCTTTTCCCAGAGCGGCTTCCTGACATCCCAGGGTCAAGCTCCACCTCTGAGCAGTGACCCAGGACAGGACCCCGCGCTGACATCATCTTGGTCAGGAAGGCAAAGGACAGTGAGAAACAGTTTCAGGGAAATGTTTAAAAAGACCCAGTGTTGAGGAGCAGAGAGACGTCTTTTTGATAGGGAACTAAGCCTTCCTGGACAAGAACGTTCAGGGGAAATTCCAGCCACGACGGGCGATGGATTCGTCACTGGGGACTGAGAAGTGCAGGGGGATTGTGATAAGAGGACAAAGGGAAAGGCTTTTGGTAAATAATAGCAGAGAGCTGATTATCAGGATAGTCCGCCAGCAGCAGGCCGGTGTGGCAGGTCACAGGTCTGCAGGCCAGGGAAGGGGCAGGAGGGCCGGCAGCACCTGGAGGACCGGCAGGAGGGCGGGCACACACAAGCCTGATCTGAGCGTGTGGCAGGCCAGCTGGCAGGAAGTGGGCGCCTCACACAGGGGCCGGCACAGCAGAGCTGCGTGGTGGGGGCAGGGGTGGTGGTGGCCAGGTGGCAGCAGGAGGTCCCACAGCCCTGGGTGGGCAGCAGGTGGTGGGGACGCAGCATGGAGCCAGGGCAGGCCACGGTTGTCCGGGCAGCAAGCCCCCTGGTGTCTTCTCCTCCTCTGCCCTCTCCTGTTGATCTTTCTGGGTTTTCTTGTTGAGGTTACTCAGTTCAGGAAACTCTGAGCTGGGGGCTCCCGCAACTCAGCAGACAATGTGTTTCCTGGAAACAGAGCCAGGGGTAGCTGGTGAAGGGCTGTCATTGAGGCCAGGGGCCCGCCTCATGGATGTTCAAAGTCCCCCTGTTGTAAGTGCCATCTGGAATTCACACAAGCACAGTCACACTCACTGCACCAGGGGCCCCGTTTTGTCTGAGAAGCTCAGTCATCATCAGGGTCTTCCCGAGTAACGAGAGCCAAGCTACTGAGCTCCATGTTGTGGAATGATAATGATGATTACTGGGGGAACAATAATGCACAGAGGTCTAGCGCTGTGCCAGGCTGTGTTGGCATCTTACGGGGTTATCTCATTCATCTTTGCCAGCATTCGGGGTGGCCGATACCCCACTTTACAGATCATGCAAGTCCTAGATCATTTGCATGACGGGTGCGTGTCCGTGCCACTGCAGACACGCAGGGATCTGGACTGCTTAGTTTCACTCTGGAATCCGTGGTCATTACCACTGTGACAAATTATATGGGGCTCAGGGTTCAATAAGTGACTCATCCTGAAGTCCTGAACCAGCTGGGACGGAGAATATGGATGAAAACATCGGCCACGTCGGCCTCTGTGGAGCATGGCTCAGGCGTGTGACCACAGTGGGCTTCCTGACACCACACCTCAGAGGTGCCCACTTCACACGAGTAGCACTAGTGGCCACAGGCCACCTCCTCTGCAGACGGAGCCCAGGAGGACCCATCATGGAGGGGGCCTGAGCTACTCCTGTCTGGCTCCTCTCCCACGCTGAGGGTCTGATCAGTCTCACCCCTGCAGAGGCAGCGTCGGGGAGAGTGAGGAGCTGGCGTGAAATTCCAGGATGCTCCTGCACTTGGGAAGCAGTGGGCAGGAGTGTGGATGGCACGTTCCTCCTCACACTCCAGCTCTGTTCTCTTGACGGATTGGCCACTGCACTTTATTCTACCATGGTGTCACACGGTAGGGGGATGAGCCGTCTCTCAGGACAGAGCTACTCCCTCCATCCCAGGCAGCTCCCAGGGGCACCCTCTGCTCCCGTGTGGGTCCTCCTGTGCCTGCTGGTGGTGGATACAGGCGATTCCTGCCAAGGAGCCTTTGGACAACTCAGACACCACGTTAATGAAATTCCCTCCCAGGCTGAAGACCAAGTGGGGTCTCAGAGCTGTGGACAGAACTTACAAGTCTATGGATCCAGAGCCGATCGGTGGCCATGTGGTGGGAGTGACCTTAAGGCCTAGGGACAAGCCGGGTGAGGCCACAAGTTCAATCCTGTCACAGGCAACTCCTTTCACTACTATAGTTCAGAATCACACTTAAAAACCAAGAGAATTGGGGCAGCCACGGTGACCATATGTTCCTTTTTTTTTTTTTTAAGTGATTAAAGGCAATTTTATTACAGCAGCATGTACTTACTTTATTCTAAAAGAATAGAATTCATAAACAGAAACAGCTTTTATATTTGTTTGCAACCTGCAAAATTGAGTTATTTTGCTGATATAAAATGCTAAGAACTCACTTAAGGACCATGCCACCTTCTGAAAAGGCCACATACCTACTTCTTAAATGTGTTAAAGTTACAGCGTGTCCCAGACTCGTCTAGAGCAAAATAAGCAAGCAACTGACTGCTCTTGACTATCCCTTCCCCAGCAATAGCACTGATTGTGATGGGAAAAGCCGCAGAGCAAGGCTGCACAGCCAGATGGAGGAGACTTTTCATTTAAAGGCAAAATACCAAAATGGCTCTCTGGTGTAGATGATTTCTACTTTCACACTCAGCTTGTACAGGATCCCCTAACCTTAATTTCTTTTTCCTTCCGGGGCTGATTTGGATTGACTTGTTGCGAATGGTATCCATTATTACTGAGTCAGGAGAGAAAGGGATTTCTGTGGTTACATGTAAACTTGTGATAGGTCTGCAGAAGTTACAGGTGAAGAAGGTAGTGAGGAAGTCAGCCACAATCCATCTATGTGAAGGTCACGCCAGCTTCATTGTACACTTTGAAGACTTTCTCAATGGCATTGACATAGGCAGCTGTTCTCAGGTCCAATCACAGGTTATACTTCATGGCTGCGCACATAATTTGCCTGGCAGATCACTCCATTGTGTACGCCAAGCCAGAATGCACGCAACGTGCATGGATGTGCTTTAGGTTGACTAGGATGAGGCCAGGTGGGCCCTGACCTGCAGGAAGGAGTAGAGGAGGGCACGGGGGAAGGTAAAGGAGCAGGTAAATATCAAAGACGCGTCCTCGTTCTTCTGTAATGGACTCGTAAGACAACTAACCTTTAAAATGGGTTACTTGGTGACTAGGTCACGTAAGACCATATGTGACCATATGGGCGGGTCTCACTCTAGTCTGGTCCTTACTCATTTGGTGCCAGGCTGTAGGGGGTCTCGGCTGGATGTTGGTGTGGGGGCTGGAGTGGGGGCTTCACTCTTAATCCTCCAGCAGTTTCTCTCTGGTGAGCCTGTGGTGGCCTTGCCCTGGGAATACACAGCCTGCCCCATCCCACAGATTCACAGTCAACTCCCACACTGTGGGGGCTGCTCTCCACATGGACCTTTCTTTCCGCTTCTCTGCTCCTTGGACTCCAGGGCTTCAACTGCATGGGCACCGGCCCTTCCTCCTTGGCAGAGTTGGACCATTGTATTTTGCTCAGACTGCAGCTGGTGACACTGCATTTTGGAAGCCTGCCTCAGCAGAGAGCTGGGAAGTGGGAGTTTATCTCCTAAGTTTCTTCTCTCTCAGGAATTACAGTCTGCACTGCTGGTTAACTGCTGCCTGAAAATGAGCGTCTCCTAAATCTCAACTGTATGGTTGATAGAGTAGCCAGTTTTGCATCACTCACTCCAGCAGGTTTCCCAGTGTGATTACATTGTCTATATTCAGTTCTGGTCTCTTCCCCAAAGTTTCTGGCTGATGCAACAGAAGTTGTGGTTTGAGGAGGTTTTTTGGGTACCACTCATGTCTGCTTCAGTGTGGAACTAATGAAGGGAGGCAGATATTAGGCAGGTGGAGCTAAAACTGCCTGCGCATCACCAATAAATTTGGGCAGGTTCCAAATGTAACAAGAGCTTGAAGAAGGTGCAATTAGTCATGAAACAAAGGGCCAAATAAAAAACATGAGCATCTACAACAGAAAACTGGGTTCCAGAAAACAGCCTTGAGGAAGAAAAACAAGGAAGACAACAGATGCGCGCTTCTGTGCTGTGGGGACGCCTGGGTCCAGGTATAAAGGCTGCCCAGGGAAGCTGTCCCCAGACATCACTGCCCTCCGCCTCGACCTTATCTAGCCACACACCACCATGTGCCATACCAGCTGCTCCTCAGGCTGCCAGCCAGCCTGCTGCGTGTCCAGTCCCTGCCAGGCATCCTGCTGCGTGCCTGTGGGCTGCCAGTCTTCCGTGTGTGTGCCCGTGAGCTTCAAGCCAGCCGTGTGTGTGCCTGTGAGCTGCCAGTCCTCTGTGTGCGTGCCTGTGAGCTGCAGGCCTGTCGTGTATGCGGCTCCCTCCTGCCAGTCCTCCGGGTGCTGCCAGCCCTCCTACACCAGCGTCCTCTGCAGACCCATCTCCTGCGGCATCCCTTCCTGCTGCTGACCACGAATCTCCAGACCTGCTGCTCCCAGTGCAGATGAGGCCACACCTGCACACTCCCCGGATGAGTCCTCAGTTGGCCTTCTGCACATGGGGCAGGTGAAAAGCATGCTCGGTGAACCCTGTGAATTCTGGATCGAGAATATGACAGAATGATCTGGAGCCCTTGCTGACCTTGCCCATCCCTCCAGGGAAGTCTGGGGTCCCAGAGTCATTCTCTGACCCCATGAGAGCCAAATAAACCAGCTTTCCCTATGCAGCTCTGCATTTCTGGTCTTTCTTTTTTATTTCCATACTTCCCGCTGTCTATTCTGCTGATTACATAGAATTTGCTGCTAAACCCTCTTCAGTGGTCCCTTCACACAGTCCTCATCAGAAGGTGGTGTTCCGGGTGGAGGGCACGGCTAAAGATGCCCATGTGGTCTCACCCAAGACTCCCGGGGCCCAGGTGCGGTGGCCACAGCAGTTACTTACCCTCCTGTGGTGGAGTGAGTGGTCTTCCGCCACTGTCTGTCCACTCCTGCTCCAGGCCAGCAAGCCCTCCACTGATGGCCAAAGCCTCAGAGCACCGAGGATCGGGTTTTCCCATGTGGTTGGTGGATGTCCTGTTCCCAGGTCAGGGAGGATCTCGGGTTTACAGAACTGAATTAGTTCTGCAGCACACACTCCCATCACTGGTCCACATATGGCACTTTTTAAAAATTGATACATAATATCTTTATGTATTTATGGGGTGTATGTGATACTTTACACACAGAGGATATGTAATGATGAAATCAGGATATTCATCACCTTGTCTATCATTTCTCCGTGTTGAGAACATATTACACTCTCTCTTCCAGCTGATGTGAGACATACAATACATGGTTAACTGTAGTCACCCTATGCTGATATCAAATACTAGAACTTATTCTTTCTGTGTAACTGCATGTTTGTACCCATTAACCAAACTCACTTCCCCTCTAACACACACCCCTCTTCAACTCTGGTAATATCATTCTACTCTCTACTTCCACGAGATCAACTTTGTAAACTCCCACATGTGAGTGAGAACATGTAATATTTGTCTTCAGTGACCTTCGGTTCCATCCATGTTGCTGCAAATGGCACGACTTCGTTCTTTTTTATGGCCGAATAAGATTCCATTGTGAATATATGCCACAGTATCTTGATTCATTTATTTATTGATAGACACTTAGGTTGAATCTGTATCTTTGCTATTGTGAATAGTGCTGCAATAAACATGGGGGTGCAGGTATCTTTTTGATACGCCAATTCCCTATCCTTTGAATAAATAGTAGCAGGTTTGCTGGATAGTATGGTAGTTTTATTTTAGTTTTCTGAGAAAGCTCTGTACTGTTTTTGATAATGGCTGTACTAATTTACACTGCCACAAATGAAGTATGAGTTCTCTTTTCTCCACATCTTTACTGGCATCTGTTATTTTTTGTCTTTTTGATAATAGCCATTCTAATTGGGGTAAGATGATGCTATCTCATTCTAGTTTTGACTTCAGTTCCCTGATGATTAGTGATGTTGAGTTTTTTTCTTTTTTTGCATACCTGTTGGCCACTTGTATGTCTTCTTTTGGGAGATGCCTATTCAGGTGCTTTGCCCATTTATCAATGGAATTATTTGTTTTGTTGTTGTTGTTGTTGTTGAGTTGTTTGAGTTCCTTACCTATTCTGGATATTGGTCACTTTTCAGATGCATAGTTTACAATATTTTCTCCCATTAAACAGGTTGTCTCTTCACTCTGTTGATTGTTCCCTTTGCTGTGCAGAGCTTTTCAGTTTAATATAATCTTATTTGTCTATTTTGGTTTTTGTCGCCTGTGTTTTTGTAGTCTGAGCTATAAACTGTTCGCCTAGACCGATGTCCTGGAGCATTTCATTTATGTTTTCTTCTGGTAGCTTTATGGTTTTCAGTCTTATGTTTAAGGCTTTGATCCATCTTGAGTTGATTTCTGTATACGATGTGAGGTAGGGATCCAGTTTCATTCTTCTGCATGTGGCTATCCAGTTTTCCCAGCACCATTTATTGAGGTTTTTTTTTTCTGTATTGTACATTCTTGGCACCTTTGTTGAAAATCAATTGGCTGTAAATATATGGATTTATTTCTGGGTTCTCTATTCTGTTCCATTGATCTATGTGTCTGGTTTTATACCAATACTATGCTGTTTAGCCTTGTAATATATTTTGAAGTCAAGTGGTGTGATGCCTACAGGTTTTTTTTTTGGTTCCATATGAGTTTTAGGACTGTTTTTTCTACTTCTGTGAAACATGTCATTGGCATTTTGATAGAGAATGCATTGAGTCTGTTGATTGCTTTGGGTAGTATGATCATTCTAACAATGTCATTTCTTCTGATCCATGAACATGGAATGTCTTTCCATTTGTTTGTGTCTTCTTCAATTTATTTTATCAGTGTTTTGTAGTTTTCCTTGCAGAGGTCTTTCACATCCTTGGTTATATTTATTGCCAGGTATTTTATTTTTAAAATAGCTATTGTGAATGAGATTGTGTTCCATGGTGGGCAGGTCTGTGTAAACCTACCCCCAAAGTTCAAGGAAGCTGAGAGGCCACAGAAAGAGGATGACAGATCCAGTTTCTCAGAAAGAAACATTTAATAAGGACTTAAAACAGAAGCCATGTCTGTGACTTGGGTGGTGGTAAGATAAGTTGGCGGATCCCTGTGCCATTACCCCATCCACACCCAAGGCTTATATACCATAAGGAAAGGGCATACGTGATTTAGAAGGGCTCTGTAACCAATTGAAGTACAATAACATCAAGGTTGTTTTGAAGCAAGATTTATAGTATGTGCTCTTATACAACGAACAGTAGATTAAACTGGAAGTCTTAGAGGCCTTCCCAGAACAGGTTAACTAGAAGTCCATATGGCAGATTAGCATCCAAGATAGAGTTGTTTTAGCCTTCATGGATTGCCTTTTTGCTTACTTTGTCAACTAGTTTGTTATTGGTGTATCAAAACACTATTAATTTTTATATGTTGATTTTGTATCCTGCAACTTTACTAAATTTGTTTATCAGTTCTAAGAGATTTTTTGTGGAGTCTTTAGGTTTTCCTAAATATAAAATCATGTCATGTGCAAAGAGGGACCGTTTGACTTCCTCTGTTCCAATTGGGATGGCTTTTATTTCTATCTCTTACCTGATTGCACTGGCTTGGGCTTCCAGTACTATGTTGAATAGGTGTATTAGTCCATTCTTACGTTGCTATAAAGATATACCTGAGACTGGGTAATTTATAAAGAAAAGAGGTTTAATTGGTTCATAGTTCTGCAGTCTATACAGGAACCATAGAGGCTTCTGCTTCTGGGGCAGCCTCAGGAAGCTTACAATCATGGCAGAAGGCAAAAGGGGCACCAATGCTTCACATGTCTGGAGCGGTGTGGGGTGGTACAGGGTGCCACACACTTTTAAACAACCAGATCTCACAAGAACTCACTATTATGACAACACCTCCAACAGGGACAGTGCTAAACCATTCATGAGAAATGGCCCTCATGATCAAATCACCTCCCACCCGGCCCCCCCTCCAGCACTGGGGATTACAATTAAATATGAGATTTGGGTGGGGACACAGATCCAAACCATGTCAATAGGAGTGATTAAAATAAGCATCCTTGACATATGCATGCATGCCTCCACTTACTCATGCCGCTATGGCAGCTCCCGCGTCCACCAGCAGCACCGTCTGCTCGACAGAGATGCTGTGGGCCTGTCAGTTATCAGGTGTGACCACCGCTGCCCAGAGTTGCCTCTGTGGGAAGTTTGTCCTCCGCCCATTGCGACCATGCCACAGATACTCTATTTCAGGCAGCTCGGGGTTGACTACTGGCAAAATTGCTGGAGCTGGCCTCTTCTTTGTTGGTGGAGGTATTGGTGGCACTATCCTGTATGCCAAATGGGATTCCCATTTCCGGGAAAGTCTGGAGAAAACCATACCTTACTCAGACAAACTCTTCGAGATGGTTCTTGGTTCCACACCTTATAATGTTCCATTGCCAAATAAATCGATTCAGTCTGGTCCACCAAAAATCTCTAGTGTATCAGAAGTAACAAAAAAATCTAAACAGCCTGCCTCACAACTCCAAAAGCAAAAGGGAGATACTCCAGCTTCATCAACAGCAGGTGATACGCTGTTGGTCCCTGGGGTTCAGCATGAGGAATCTTTAAAAACTGATCACCCTGAAATTGGTGAAGGAAAACCCACACCCCTCCACTTTCAGAAGAAGCATCCTCATCTTCTGTAAGGGAATGAGCACCTGAAGAAGTTGCAGCTTGCCTTGCACAACAGGAAAAACAAGAACAAGTTAAAATTGAGTCTCTAGCCAAGAGCTTAGAAGATGCTTTGAGGCAAACTCCAAGTGTCACTCTGCAGGCTATTTCAGCTCAGAACGCTGTGGTACAGGCTGTCAATGTGCACTCCAACATATTGAAAGCTGCCATGGACAATTCTGAGATTGAGGGCAAGAAGAAGTCTGCTAAGTGGCGCACAGTGCAGGATGCATTGAAAGAAGGCGGAAAGGCAGTAGAGGAAGCTGCTGATGCCCTTCTCAAAGCCAAAGAAGAGTTAAAGAAGATGAAAAGTGTGACTGAAAATGCAAAGAAAAAGGAGGTTGCTGGGGCCAAGCCTCATATAAACTTCACAACACGATAGTTGATCTGGATAATGTGATCAAAAAGGTCCAAGCAGCTCAATTTGAGGTTAAGGTTGTATCTCAGTATCATGAGCTGGTGGTCCAAGCTTGGGATGATTTCATTACTCCAGAAGTCCTTCCTGGGTGGAGAGGAACAAGTGTTTCTGACCTAGTGGACAAACTCTCTACTGATGATCTGAACTCCCTGATTGCTCATGCACATCATCATATCGACCAGCTGAACAGAGGGCTAGCAGAACAGAAGGCCACAGAGAAGCAGCACATCACATTAGCCTTGGAGAAACAAAAGCTGGAAGAAAAGCAGGCATTTGACTCTGCAGTAGCAAAAGCATTAGAACATCGCAGAAGTAAAATGCAGGCTGAATAGGACAGAAAGATAGAGGAAGTCAGAGACGCCATGGAGAATGAAATGAGAACCCAGCTTCACTGACAGGCGGCTGCCCACACTGATCACTTGCAAGTTGTCCTTAGGGTACAAGAACAGGAACTGAAGTGTGAATTTGAGCAGAACCTGTCTGAGAAACTCTCGGAACAAGAATTACAGTTTTGTCGTCTCAGTCAAGAGCAAGTTGACAACTTTACTCTGGATATAAACACTGACTATGCCAGACTCAGAGGAATCGAACAGGCTGTTCAGAGTCATGCAGTTGCTGAAGAGGAAGCCCGAAAAGCCTACCAACTCTGGCTTTCAGTGGAGGCTTTAAAGTACAGCATGAATACCTCATCTGCAGAAACGCCTACTGTCCCACTGGGTAGTGCAGTTGAGGCCATCAAAGCCAACTGTTCTGATAATGAATTTACCCAAGCTTTAACCACAGCCATCCCTCCAGAGTCCCTGACCCGTGGGGTGTACAGTGAAGAGACCCTTAGAGCCTGCTTTTACACTGTTCAAAAACTGACCCAAAGGGTAGCAATGATTGATGAAACCAGCAATAGCTTGTGTCAGTACTTCCTCTCCTACCTACAGTCCTTGCTTCTATTCCTGCCTCAGCAACTGAATCTGCCCCCGGAGCTCTGACCTGAGGATATAAACACATTTAAATTACTGTCATATGCCTCCTATTGCATTGAGCATGGTGATCTAGAGCTAGCAGCAAAGTTTGTCAATCAGCTGAAGGGGAAATCCAGACGAGTAGCACAGGACTGGCTGAAGGAGGCCCGAATGACCCTAGAAACAAAACAGTGGAAATCTTGACAGCATATGCCAGTGCCGTAGGCATAGGAACCACTCAAATGCAGCCAGAGTAAGGTCTAGGAAGATTTTTGTAAAGTTGTATTTCATGTCAAGGAAATCAGCAGTGATATGCGATGGGTTTGCAACAAGGGTCCCAGCATTGTCTAGAAATGAGCAGGTTTACAAGTACTGTTCTAAATGTGAACACCTGTTGCATTTATATTCTTTCCACTTGCTATCACGCTAGTGAACTCCAGGAGTGCTTCCTTTGCAACTCATGTAACATTTTCTGTTTTTCAGGTTTTACGGATCAGACTTGTGAGGCCAATCAAAATAATGTTTGTGATCTCTACTACTGTTGATTTTTCCCTTGGAGCAAACTGAATAAACAAGATGAAAACTGAAGAAAAAAAACAAAAATGCATCCTTGTCTCATTCAGTTCATAGAAGAAAGGCTTTCAGCTTTTTCATAACATTTAATATGATGTTAGTTGTGGGTTTGTCATACATGGCCTTTATTATTTTGAGGTATGTTTCTTCTGTGCATGGTTTGTTGAGAATTTTTATCGTGAAGGATATTGAATTTTGTCAAATGCTTTTTCTGCATCTATCGAGATGCTCATATATTTTCTGTCCTTCATTCTGTTGATGTGATGTATCATGTTTATTGATTTGTGTATGTTGAATCACCCTTGCATCTGTGTGATAATTTCCACTTGATCATGGTATATTATCTTTTCGATGGTCTGCTGGATTCAGTTTGCTAGCATTTTGTTGAGGAGTTTTGCATCTATGTTCATTAGGGATATTGGTCTGTACTTTTCTTTTTTTAACTGTGCTTTTGTCTGGTTTTGGTATCAAGGTAATGCTGGCCTCATAGAATGAGTTAAGGAGAATTCCCTCCTCTTCAATTTTTTGGAACAATTTGAGGAGAATTAGTGTTGGTTCTTCATGTGTTTGGTATAATTTGGCAGTGAAGCCATTCAGGCCTGGGCTCTTCTTTGCTGGGAGACTTTTTATTACTGATTCGATCTTGTTACTCATTATTGGTCTGTTCAGGTTTTCTATTTCTTTTTGATTCAATCTTGGTAGGTTGTATATGTCTAGGAAAATATTCATTTCCTCTAGATTTTCCAGTTTTTTAGAATATAGTCTCTGATAATCTTTTATATATAATATATAAGTATATATTATATATAAAATATAAGTATATATTATATATAAAATATATATTTTATAATTATATATTTAAAATATATATTTAAAAAAATATATATTTTTTAAAGACAGGGTCTCCCTTTGTCACTCAGGCTGGAGTGCAGTGACCCAATCATGGCATGGTCATGGCTCATCACAGCCTTGACCTCCTGGGCTCAGGTGATCCCCCCACCTCAGCCTTCTGAGTATCTGAGACTACAGGCATGTGCCACCATAACTAGCTAATTTTTGTATTTTTTATAGAGTTGGGCATTTGCCATGTTGCCAAGGCTGGTCTCAAACTCTTGGGCTCAAGTGATCTACCTGCCTTGGCCTCCCAAAGTGCTAGGATTACAGGCGTGAGTCACTGTGCCCAGCCAGATGATCTTTTGTATTTCCATGGTATCAGTTGTAATGTCTCCTTTTTCATTTACGATTTTGTGTATTGGGGTCTTCTTTCTTTTTCACTTGGTTAGCCTAGCTAGCTGTTTATTGATTTTGTTTATCTTTTTAAAAGACCAACTTTTTGTTTTGTTAATTCTTTGTATTTTTTTAAAGTCTATTTTGTTTAGCTATATTCTTTATTGTCTCTTTCCTTCTACTAATTTTAGATTTGGTTTGTTCTTGCTTTTCTAGTTCCTTGAGGTGCATCATTAGATCGTTTGTTTGAAATCTTTCTACTTTTTTTTTGAGATGGAGTCTTACTGTGTTGCTCAGACTGGCCTTAAATTCCTGGGTTCAAGTGATCCTCTCACCTCAACCTCCCTAGTAGCTGGGACTATAGACACCACCACATCTACCTTTTTGATGTAGGCATTTATTACTACTAACATCCTTCTTAGCACTGTTTTTGTTGTAGCCTATAGGTTTTGATATGTTGTGTTTCCCTTTTTTTTTTTTTTTGAGAAATTCTTTGATTTCCTTATTAATGTCTTCATTAACCCAATAGTCATTTAGGAGCATGTCGTTCAGTTTCCACATATTTGTACAGTTTCCAAAGCTCTTCTTGTTCCTGATATCCAGTTTTAATTATTGTGGTCTGCGAAGATACTTGATATGATTTTGCTTTTTTAAAGTTAGTTGAGACTTGTTTTGTGGTCAAACATAAGGTCTGTCCTGGATAATGTTCCATGTGCTTATGAGAAGAATGTGTATTCTGCAGCTGTTGGATGAAATGTTCTTTAAATGCCTATTAGGTCCATTTGTTTTAAAGTTCAGTTTAAATCCAATTTTTTGTTGTTGTTGTTGATTTTCTGTTTGGATGATATGTCTACTGGTGAGAGTGGGGTGTTGAAGTCCTCAACTGTTATTGTATTGGAGTCTATCTCCTCCTTTAGATCTAATAATATTTGCTTGTATATCTGGCTCTTTTGGTGTTGGGGGCATATAGATTTAGAATTGTAATATTCTCTTAAGAATTTCCTATGTGGCCAGTCCAGTGATGATAAATACCCTCAGCTTTTGATTGTCCATGAACGACTTTATTTCTGTTTATTTATGAAGGATAATTTTGCTAAGTATAGTATCCTTGGCTATCAGTTTCTTTCTTTCAGCACTTTGAATATATCATCCCATTCTCTCCTGACCTGTAAGGTTTCTGCTGAGAAATCCACTGTTAGTCTGATGGGGGTTGCCTTATATATGACTAGTTGCTTTCTTCTTTCTATTTTTAGAATTCTCTCCTTGTCTTTGACTTTTGATAGTTTGACTATAATGTGCCATGGAAAAGAACTTTTTGAATTGTATCTATTTGGGGATCTGTGTTAGTACGTTCTTGCATTGCTATAAAGAACTACCTGAGACTGGGTAATTTATAAAGAAAAGAGGATTAATTGGCTCATGGTTCTTCAGGCTGTACAGGAAGTGTGGTTTGGGAAGCCTTAGGAAACTTATAATTATGGCAAAAGGTAAATGGGAAGCCGGAATGTCCTACATGGCTGGAGCAGGAGGAAGAGAGAAAATGGGGGTATGCTACACATTTTTAAACAACCAGGTCTCGTGAGAACTCACTATCATGAGAACTGCAAGGGGGAAATCTGCCCCCATGATCCAATCACCTCCCCCTCAGCCCCTTCTCCAACACTGAGGATAACAATTCAACATGAGATTTTGGCAGAGATAGAATTCCAAACCGTATCAGGATCTCTGAACTTTCTGCATCTGAATGTTTAAATCTCTTACTAGACTAGGGAAATTTTCACCTATTACTTTGCTAAATAGGTTTTCTATGCCTTTGGGCTGGGCTTCTCTTTGTTTTCTGGAACATCCAATATTAGAATATTTGCTCACTTTACAGTTGTCCATATGTCAGATAGGCTTTGTTTATTTTTATTTTTTTCTTTTTGAGTGAGTTGTTTAAAAAGACCAGTCTTCAACTTCTGAAAGTTTTTCTTCTGCTTGATCTGGTGTATTGTTGAAGCTCTCAAATAGACTTTTTATTTCATTTATTGAATTATTCATTTCCAGGATTTCTGTTTGATTCTTTGGTTATGATGTCTGTCTCTTTGGTCATTCTCATTCATATCCTGAATTGTTTTTCGGTTTATTTGTATTGTTTATCTGTGTTCTCTTATATCTCACAGAATGTCTTTAATATCATTATTTTGAATTCTTTTTCTGCTAATTCATACATTTCTTTTTCATTTGAATCTGTTGCACAATTCTTGTGTCCCTTCGGAGGTGTGACATTTCCTTGTTTTTTCACATTTCTTGAGTCCTCATGTTGATATCCACACATCTGACGTAACAATCACTTCTTCCAATTTTGGGGACTGGTTTTTTGATGAGAAGACTTTTTCCTGAAGATACGTCTATGGTGGTGGCTGGGTGGGATACTTTAGCTATTCTTCTGGGTGCATGCAGTAGTTTAGTCTCTGCTTGGCTAGGAACAGCATCAGTAGTGTTTGTGATTTCCTCAGCGGCTTGGCTGTGATTGTCAGTGGAGGCCATGGTGAGGCTTTTCTGGGATCAGAAACACCAGGTTAGCCAGATCTCAGGCCCCAGTGGTGGCAGCAGTGGGCCAAATGTCCTTAGGCCCCTGAGTAGCATATGTGGGCCTGTCCTTAGGCCCCTGAGTAGCATATGCTGGCACTGGTGTTACCATGTCCAGGCAGGCTGATTCTTGGGCCTCCAGATAGCTTGCTTGTGTGCTAGCAGTGGCAGCAGTGGGATGGAGGCATGGATGGGTCCTTGGGCCACTGGGCAGTGTGTCTGACATGGATGATGGTAGTAGCAATGGTGGGACAGCCTTTGGGGTCTCAGAAAGCACTTACTAATGTTAGTGGTGGTTGTGACAGGCTGGGCAAGCCAGTCCCCAAGCTCCCAGGTGGAATATGCAAGTGGGCACTGGTGGTAGTGGCAGGCTGGGGGGGCCCATCCCCAGGTCCCTGGGAGGAGTGCAAAGATGGCCGGCATTGGTAGACTGAGTGGGGAAATCACCAGGCCCCCAGATGGTATGCTTGGGCACTGGGGGTGCAGCGCCAGGCCACACAGTATGCATGGACACAGGCTATGGTGAATAGTGTGGGGTGATTTATGGTGGTGGGTGTGGAAAGCCTGTACTCAGGGTACATGCAAGTGCATGGTAACCCCTGCCTTATTGATGTGTCCACTTGGTATTGCACTCCTGCAGCCCTCCTGGGTTGGTGGGGGTTGTGGGATTCAGTAGGGCTGAAGGGATGTGGAGATACAGGATATGTTGGGCCCCAGGGCAGGATGCAGACTTTTAGTGGCTGGGCTCTCAAAATGGCAAAATGGCACCATGCTACAGCTGGCTGCTCAGGACTTGGTGGGTGTGTGGGACCCAGCGTGGGCTTTCTCTGGAGCAATGCCATTATGTGGCATCCTGGCAAATCCCTATGCAAGTCTCAGGGCCTGTGAAGAACAAGAGGCTCTCCTATGGCTAGGGTTTCAGGTCCATGCTGAGTCCATGGTGGAAATGTAGACAGCAGGGAATCTCATTTACCATTTCCCTGCACTGGGGAGTCTTTGTGAGCTCCCAACTGATTCCAACTGGGCCAGCTGCCTCCCTTCCCTCTCCTTCTGTGCCTCAGATATTTCCTGTCACTTCTCTGCTGAATTCCAGTGTCTGTCTTAGATGTCCCATTCAAAATGTTGTTACCTACTCACTCTTTTGGGTTCTTCTTTGTGGAAGAGGCAAGTGTCAGGTGCCTCTACTCAGCCATCTTGAGCCTGCCCACTTTTTATTGATCAATTATTAATGATTATAATATAACAACCCCCCCCAACCTATGAACCATGAACCCACTACCTGACAGAAACTAGAACATCATCAATAATTTACCATGGACTTCTTCGGGCAGCCACTGTTGGGATTGTGTGCCCCTTATTCTGTTACTTTCTAGAAAAAATGGAGTTGAATCATATCTCTTTGTATTCCTGAAATGTGTGTTTTCTAATTTAGTGGTTTTGAATGTTATTAAAAGGGAATTATTCTGAGTAATTTTCTGAGACTTATGTCTCCCACTCTGTATAGAGTTGCCAAGGGTCCTCTGCATTTCTCATGGGTGTATTCTGTATCCAGCGTGGCTCCTTCCTGGGATTCTGCTGTTTCTACTTCAAGTTAAATGCTCTCCAGTAGATGGGCAGGCCTGTTGTTCCCAAGAGTCTGCTCTTGCAGATGGTGCTGATAAAAACATTTGCAAACCCATCCCATAATCTGTTTGTTAGTGTTCTGGGGGTAGGACTTCTCGGGGTGGGACTGCTAGGGCAAAGAGCACCCAGATTTTCATCCCAACAAGGTGCGCCACCTCCTGCAGGTGATCCATAAGCCGAGGAGGAGGATGGTGGGAATACTGGGATGGCTGTTTCCAGTAGCAATGGAGTGTGCCGGAACCAGATGTCATGGTCTCAGGTTTTCAACCTGGCAGCCTCAGTCCAGGCTCCAGGCTCCTTAGTCTATACTGCAGGCAAACAGCTAGCCTCTCTTTAACTGAAAGTACAGCCCTCCAAACCCTCACCCTTGCCCCCTTGTTGCTGAGGGGCAGAGGAGGCTCTGTGTTTGTAGCTTTGTGTTTTAGGGAAGAATGCCCAGTGCTTTATTTTATTTTTTTTATTTATTTATTTATTTTGAGATGGAGTCCTGCTCTGTCACAGGCTGGAGTGTAGTGGTGCAATCTCGCCTTACTGCAAACTCTGCCTCCCGGGTTCAAGTGATTCTCCTGCCTCAGCCTCCCAAGTAGCTGGGACTACAGGCGTGTGCCACCACACCCAGCTAATTTTTGTATTTTTAGTAGAGACAGGGTTTCACCATGTTAGCCAGGATGGTCTCAATCTCTTGACCTCGTGATCCACCCGCCTTGGCCTCCCAAAGTGCTGGGATTATAGGCATGAGCCACCTGAGTTTGATATTACATATATGTGATGCTGTTTAATGATGTCTCACAAGCTCTTTTCATTTTTCTTAATTTTTTTTCTTCCTCTCCTTCATTTTGGATAATTTCTATTGATGTGCCTTCAAGATCATGGACTCTTCTTCAATCTCATTCTACTTTTATGTCTATCATGTGGATTTTAAAATATCAGCTATTGTACATTTTAGTTCTAGCATTCCCATTTAAAAAATAGTTTCGATTACTGAGATTCTCTATCTTTGATCCTGTTTGAGTTAATTTTGTATATGGTGTGAGATAAGGGTAAAAAATAATCTTTTGTGTATGGATATCCTGTCTTCCCATTGCCATTTGTTAAAAAGTCTGTCCTTCCCTCATTGAAAGGTCTTGACAGCCTTGTCAAAAATTATTTGACTGTAGTTGTGAGAGTTTATTTCTGGGCTCTCTATGCTATTCCATTAGTCTATGTATTGTTCTTTATGCCAGTACCACAGTTTCGATTACTGCAGTGTTGTAGTAAGTTTTGAAATCAGAAAGTGTGACTCCTCCAGCTCTGTTCTTTTTTTACAATGGATTTGGCTATTTAGGGTCCCTTGAGATGCCATATAAATTTTAGGATGGGTTTTTCTATTTCTGCAATAAACATCCTTGGGATTTTGACAGGGATTGCATTGAGTCTGTAGATTGCTTTGGTTAGTATGTACATATTAACAATATTAATTTCCAATTCATGAACTTGGAATGTGTTTCCATTTATTTATGTTGCCTTTATTTTCTTTCAACAACGTTTTGTGGTTTTTGTCACACAATTATTTCACTTTGGTTAACTCCTGAGTATTTTATTCTTTTTACTGTATTGTAAATGGAATTGTTATTGTACTTTCCTTTTGAGATTATGCTTCTATGGAAATAGAACTGATTTTTGTGTTTTGCTTTTGTATCCTGCTAATTTGCTGAATTCATTTATTGCTTCTTACAGAGTTTTTGTGGAATATTTAGAGTTTTCTACATATGAAAATCATATCACAGAGTTAACTTTACTTCTTGCTTTCCAATTTGGATGCTTTTTGTTTGTTTGTTTCTTTCTTTTACAACAATTTGCCTAGTTGTTCTTAGTAAAATTTCCAGTACTATGCTGGCTTTGTTCCCAATATTAGAGAAGAAGTTTTCAGTCTTTCACCATTGGGTATGAGGCTTGCTGTGGGTCTTTCATGTATGGCTTGTATTGTGTTGAGGTAGTTTTCTTCTATTCTTAGTTTGTTGATTGTTGTCATCATGAAAGCATCTTGAATTTTGTGAAATGCCTTTTCTACATCAATTGAGATGATCACGTGACTTTTTCCTTTGTTCTGTTATCATGGTGCCAAGTTTCAAGTGATCTGGTGTTGACATCTGTAGGCTCAGAGATTCTACTGTCCCTGCAGTACGGGGTGCACATGGCTTTCTGCTGAACATGCCCAGAAGTCATTCTGGCCCTTGGAAGCTTCTATATTTAGCTCACACATATCCTGCTGTGGCTGTCTATGGGACACTTCACTGGCTTCACATGCTTCCCTGGGAACACGCATGGACCAACTTGATTTCCTTAGAGCTGTGTCTCCATGCATGAGGGCCAGTGGTGTTGTCTCATCTTGGTTCTTAACTAGAAGGATTTCTCAAGACAAAGATCCATGGTCACCATTCACAAGAAGTTCTCTGTGACCCACACCCTTTGTCCCCACTCATCCTATGGACAAGTGATTTCCATGTTCTTTCTCCATCTACTAGCTCTCTCATCCAGCTCTAAGCTCTCAGGACATCCACAGATCAGCTGGACACACTCTATTCTATCTCACATTGACTATGGAGTCTTCCTGAGCCATGGGAGCAGTGTAAACTTCTATCTTTTAAGGACCATCATCACACAGAGAGGAAAATCTGGAGATCTGAGTTTTTGGAATCTCACAAAAGTAACTCAGGTAAAAATTTTAAAGAACAAAGAAGAATCCAGATGAAGACAGTAAAACACTCTGGCAGGTTTCCAAGCATACTAAGAGCTCGAAGAAGGTGCAATTAGTCATGAAACTAAGGGCCAAACAAAACCCAGAGACACCTACAACAGAAAATTAAGCTCCAGGAGACAGCACTGAGGAAGAAAAACAAGGAAGATAGGCGTGCTTCTGTGTTGTGGGATGCCTGGGTCCAGGTATAAAGGCTGCCCAGGGAGGCCATCCCCAGACATCACTGCCTTCTGCCTCGACCTTATCCAGCCACACACCACCATGTGCCATACCAGCTGCTCCTCAGGCTGCCAGCCAGCCTGCTGCATGTCCAGTCCCTGCCAGCCAACCTGTTGCATGCCCAGCCCCTGCCAGGCATCCTGCTGCGTGCCTGTGGGCTGCCAGTCCTCCATGTGTGTGCCTGTGAGCTTCAAGCCAGCCGTGTGCGTTCCTGTGAGCTGCCAGTCTTCCGTGTGCGTGCCTGTGAGCTGCAGGCCCATCGTGTGTGTGGCCCCCTCCTGCCAGTCCTCCGTGTGTGTGCCTGTGAGCTGCAGGCCCGTTGTTTATGCGGCTCTCTCCTGCCAGTCCTCCGGGTGCTGCCAGCCCTCCTGCACCAGCGTCCTCTGCAGACCCATCTCCTGCGGCATCCCTTCCTGCTGCTGACCACGAATCTCCAGACCCGCTGCTCCCAGTGCAGATGAGGCCACACCTGCACACTCCCTGGATGAGTCCTCAGTTGGCCTTCTGCACATGGGGCAGGTGAAAAGCATGCTCAGTGAACCCTGTGAATTCTGGATCGAGAATATGACAGAATGATCTGGAGCCCTTGCTGACCTTGCCCATCCCCCCAGGGAAGTCCGGGGTCCCAGAATCATTCTCTGACTCCATAAGAGCCAAATAAACCAGCTTTCCCTATGCAGTTCTGCGTTTCTGGTCTTTGTTTTTTATTTCTATACTCCCCGCTGTCTATTCTGCTGATTATGTAGAATTTGCTGCTAAACCCTCTTCAGTGGTCCCTTCACACAGTCCTCATCAGAAGGTGGTGTCCCGGGTGGAGGGCGCGGCTAAAGATGCCCATGTGGTCTCGCCCGAGACTCCTGGGGCCCAGGTGCGGTGGCCACAGCAGTGACTTACCCTCCTGTGGTGGAGTGAGTGGTCTTCCCCACTGTCTGTCCACTCCTGCTCCAGGCCAGCAAGCCCTGCACTGATGGCCAAAGCCTCAGAGCACCGAGGATCGGGTTTTCCCATGTGGTTGGTGGACGTCCTGTTCCTAGGTCGGGGAGGATCTCAGGTTTACAGAACTGGATTAGTTCTGCAGCACACACTCCCATCAGTGGTCCACAGAGGCTCAGTTCTTACTGATTGACTGATGACCAATTACTGAGAATCCTCATATAATAAACCCCCACGAACCCACTGCCTGACATAGAAATGAGAACATCATCAATAATTTACCATGAACTTCTTGGGGCAGCCACTGTTGGGATTGTGTGCTCCTTATTCTGTTACTTTCTAGAAAAAATAGAGTTGAGTCATATCTCTGTGTATTCCTGAAATGTGTGTTTTCTAATTTAGTAATTTCTGATGATATGAAAAAGGAATTATTCTGAATGTGATCTGGAACTTGCTTTTCCCAGTCTGTGTTGTGCTGGTGGCGTTCTTCTGCATTTCCCCGTCTGGGCTGCATTCTCCTTCTGAGGGGCTCTGCTGTGGTTGTCTCAGGTTAAACGTTCCCCAGTAGATGGGCCAGCCCTCTTGCCCCAGGAGTCTGCTATTCCAGATAGTATAGCCCAGAACTGCCCCCGAAGGGCATTCTCACTACTGGCTGTCTTAGATTCCAAGCTTTTTATTTGCCTTGGAGGCAGGTGTTGAGTTTAGAGTTAAAAAACTGGTTTCATCATCTTTTAGGCAAGGTGATCAGGGACCTATCGTGTTGTTTAAATTGGGGGACTTTGGATAAAACTGAGCAAGAAATGGAACCAATCAATCCAGACATATAAATGCTTGCAGCTGAACACATTCAAACCCATGAACACATGCAATGTGTGCACTATACAACATGCACACACTTATGCACACACGTAAGCACTCTGGTCCCCCAGGCTGGGAGTTAGAGGTGAAACTGGAAATCAGAGCATGAGAGGAGGGAGGGCTGGTAACCAAAAAATGCTTCTGGAGGGAAGCATGGATGAGGCCTGGCTCAGCCCCCACCCTCCAGAGCTGTAGGGCTCTCAGGGCCACTTGGAGCCCACGTTCTGTGCTGCTAGTGCTCCACATGGGGCGTGTTAGTGAGTCCAGGTTTTTGCATGGACATATTTGTTTCTCTCTCTTGGGTGAACGTCCAGGAGTGGAATAGCTGGGTCATATGCTAAGTGTCTTGTTGCCAACACCGTCCTGTCCTGATAAATGCAGCTTTATAGTAAGTCTTGAAATCAGCTAGTGTGAGTTCTCCAATTTTGTTCTTCTTTTAAGAAGTTGTTTAGGCTACTCTAGTTTCTTTGTCTTTCCATATAGATATTTGCATAAGCTTATCAATATCTGTAGAATTTGTGTTGAGATTTTGATTGGGAGTGTATTGAAACTATAGATCAGTTTGGGGGAGAGTTGATATATCCAGCAATCCATAACATGGTCCATTTATTTAGGTTTTCTCTGATTTTTCTCATCAATATTTTGTAGTTTTCAATGTATACATTTTATTTCCCCCTAAGTATTTTATAATGTTTAATGCTATTATGGTACTATTTTTAAGTTTCAATTTCTGATTGTTGATTGCTAGTATATTAAAATAAAATTGATTTTTGTATATTGGCATTTTTTCTTTGACCTTGTTAAATTCACTTACTAGTTCTTGTAGCTTTATTGTAGATTTTTGGGAATTTTCTAGGTAGACAATAATGTAACATGTTAATAGAGACTGTGTTATTTCTTCCTTTCCAGGCTGCATGCTTTTTACTTCACTGTTTGGGAAGTCCAGTATGGTAATAAACAGCAGAGGCAAAAGTGAATGTTCTTGCTTTATTCTTGATTTTAAGGGAAAGCATATAGTCTTTCACCATTAAGTATGATACTAGCTATAGGTTTTTCACAGATGCTCTTTAAAATAAGTTCCTTTTAATTTCTAGTTTGCTAACAGTTTTTATTCTGAATGGATGTTGAATTTTATCCAAAGCCGTTTCTGACTCTATTGAGATAATAATATGGTGCTGCTTCTTCAGTCTGTTGATATGGTGAATTATATAAGTTGATTTTTTAACACTGAACCAACCTTGCATTCTTGGGATAAATCCCACATGATCACGACCTTTTATCTCTTTTACGTATTTCTGGATTGAATTTGCTGGTATTTCATTGATAATTTTTGCATCTATATCCATAAGAGAAATTATTAGTAGTATATAGTTTTCTTGTAATAGTTTTGTTCAAATTTGATATCAAGATTATGCCTGCCCTATAAATTTAATTGGGAATGATTCCTTTCCTTCTATTTTCTGGAAGAGTTCATGTAGAATTGGTTATATTTCTTCTTTAAATGTTTGGTAGAATTTTCCAGGGAAGTCATTTGCCCCTAGTTTTGTTCATTGAAAGGCTTTAACTGAAAATTCAACTTCTTTAATAGATATGATACTATTCAGGCTACCTACTTCTCTGGAATAAGCTTTCATACTTTAAAAAAAAAGTGCCAATTTTATGTACATTATTAAATTTAGTGGTATGAAGTTGTTTACATCATTCCTCTATCATGCTTTTAATAACTGTAAGATTTGTAATGATGTCTCTTTTTCACTCCTAATATTGCTATTTTGTGTCTCTTCTTTCTTTTTATTATAATTTTCCTGACCAGTCTGGCTAGATGCTTATTCATTTCATTGTTCTTTTCAAAGAAGCAGCTTTTGGTTTCATTGAAATTTTTTCCATTTTCTACTTCATTATTTTTTTGCAGATTTTTAATTATTTATTTTGCTAATTTTGAGTTTAATTTGCTTTCTTTTCTTTAAAGTGCAGACTTAGATAACTGATTTCAGGACTTTCTTCTTTGTGAATATAAGCACTTACTGATATAATTTTATCCCTCTAAACACTATTTTAGCCATGTTCCATATATTTTGACATGTTTTCTTTTAATTTGTATTTAATTCAAAATATTTTCTAATTTCTCTTGTGATTCTTCTTTGAACCATGGGTTATTTAGGAGTGTGTTGGTTAGTTTACAGTTCGGCAGGGTGTTTCTAGTTATCATTTTGTTGTTAATGTCTAATTTAATTTCTTTGTGGTCAGAGAACATATATTGTATTAGTTCAACATTTTTTATATGGGTTGAAGTTTATTTTACGGCCAGAATATAGTCTTTTTGGTGAATGTTTCATGTGTTTGAAAAGAATGTGTATCTGTTATTGTTGGGTGGAGTGTTCTATAAATATCCATTAGGTCAAGTTGATTGATGGTGTTGTCCAGGCCTTCTGTATCTTTCCTGATTTTCTGTCTACTTGTTCTCTTGAAGCTGAAGTCTAGTGACCAGTCTGATTTGTTTCTCCTTTCCCTTCTCAGTTTTTTTGTTGCGTGTGTTTTGCAAGTTGGCTGTTTGGTGCTTACACATTTAGAGTTGTTATGTTTCCATGGTGAATTGATGCTTTATCATTATGTAATATTCCTTTTTATCCCTGGTAATATTTCTTTTGTGAAGCTGACTTTGTTTGATATTAATATAACCATTCCAATTTTATTTGATTAATGTTTGTATGGTATATTTTTCCATCTGCTTACTTTTAACCTATCTATGTATTTATATTTAATGTGAGGCTTCTGGGAGATAGAATATAGTTGGATCCTGAATTATTTAATCTAATTAAAAATCTCTGTTTTTTGGTTTTGGTGTTTAGATGATTTGCATTTAATTTAATTTTTGATCTACTTAATGTAAAATATCACTTTGCTATTTGTATTCTATTTGTTCCATCTGTTCCTTTTTATCTTCGCCCTCTTTCTATGCCACTTTTTGGTTTAGCATTCTTAGTTATTCCCTTTTATATCTACTTTTTGTGTACATCTTGAAATAGTTTGGATTTGCGTCCCCGCCCAAATCTCATGTTGAATTGTAATCTCCAGTGTTGGAGGTGGGATCTGGTGGGAGGTGATTGGATCATCGGGGTGGATTTCTCATGAATGGTTTAGCAGCATCACCTTGGTGCTGTCCTTGAGACAGTGAGTGAGTTCTTGGGAGACCTGGTTGTTTAAAGGCATGTGGCCCCTCCCCTGTCTTTCTCTCTTGCTACGGCTCTGGCCACCTGATGTGCCTGCTCCCCCTTCACCTTCCACCATGCTTGTAAGTTTCCTCACAATTCTGCCTCCCCAGAAGCTGAGCAGATGCCAGGATTATGCTTCCTGTGCAGCTTGCAGAACTGTGAGCCAATTAAACCTCCTTTCTTTATAAATTACTCAGTCTCAGGTATTTCCTTGTAGCAAGGCGATAATAGCCTAATACTTCTTTTCAAACTTAGTTGGCCTAAGATTTACAATATAAACCTTTACTGTAACAAAGTATACCTCCGGGTAATATGATGCCACTTCATCTGTAGGTGGCAGGACTTTACCGCAGTATACCTCCATGTCCTCTTTTATATTCCTTGTGTGATTGTTGCCATGTTTTACTTTTACTTATGTTAAAAATCCCACAATGCATTGTCACTATTTTTGCTCTGGACAGTCAATTAGTTATAATGCTTTTTATATTTATCTTCTTTTAAAATAATCTCTAGAGCTCTTCTTTTCTTTCTCTCTCTTTTTTTCCCCCTAAGACAGAGTCTTGCTCTGTCGCCCAGGCTGGAGTGCAGTGGTGCAATCTTGGCTCACTGCAACCTCCGCCTCCTGGGTTCAAGCAATTCTCCTGCCTCAGCCTCCCGAGTAGCTGGGATTACAAGAGCACCCCACCATGCCTGGCTAATTTTTGTATTTTTAGTAGAGACGGGGTTTCACCATGTTGGCCAGGCTGGCCTCAAACTCCTGACCTCAGGTGATCCACCCACCTCGGCCTCCCAAAGTGCTGGGATTACAGACGTGAACCACCACACCCAGCCAAGAGCTCTTCTTTTCTTTGTGTGAATCCAAGTTTCTATCTGCTATCATATTCCTTGGCTCAAAGAAATTTTTGAAGAATTTCTTATAGTGCATGTGTGCTGTTAATGAAGTCTTTCAGTTTTTGTTCATCTGAAAAAGTGTTCTCTTTCATTTTTGAAAGACACTTTTAGTGTCATGGGGTCGACAGATTTTCTTTCAGTATTTTTAAAGACGTACTTTCGGTCGTGTGGTTTCTGATAAGAAGTCTGATATAAACCTTACCTTTGTCCTTATGCTCGTAGTCTGCTTTTAAAATATGGATGCTTTCAAGATTTCCCTTTTTACCTTTGGTTTTTGTCAGTCACAGATTTAATGTGACACGTCTAGTCATTTGTAGTGGGGATATAGTTACCCAATTTGGGGTTCTCTGAACTTTTTGGATATGGGGCTTTGTGTATTTCATTATTTTTAGAATATTTCTCAGCTGTTACCTCTTTGAATATTTCTTCTGCCCTGCCCTCTCTTTCTTCTCTTTCAGGGACTCCAATTACATCCATAAATGAGGATTTGATACTGTCCCAGAGCTTTTTGATGTTTTTCTCTTGTCTTCCTCCACCCTCTTCTTTCTCTTTGTGTTTTAATTTGGTCAATTTATATTTACATGTCTTCAAATTCTAAGCTTCCACACCTGGTTGTATCAAGTATACTGATGAGCCCACTGAAGGAAGCCATCTTTGATATTGTATTTTGATTTTTACCATATCCACTTGAACCTTTCTTATAGTTTCCATCTGTCTCATGAAATTACCCATCTCTTCATATATGGTTTTAATGCTTTATCCTTGACCCTTTAATCTATTCATTACAGTTATTTTAAAGTTACAGCCTGATAGCTGTAAACCTGTGTCATTTTACTTTTTATTTTTAGAGATAGTGTCTTGCTCTTTTACCCAGGCTGGTGCAATCTCAGCTCACTGCAGCCTTGAACTACGAGGCTTAAACAACTCTCCAGCCTCAGCCTCCCAATGTGCTGAGGTTATAGGTGTGAACTGTGCCCAGTCCTTGGGTCACTTTTGAATCCAATTTTGTTGATTTCTTTGCTGACAATGGCTTGGTTTTTCCTTGCTTTTTTGCATGTCTTATAATTTTTTATTGAATATCAGACATCAACATTTCCTTCTGGAAATGCGTGTATCTCTTTTTCTGTCAGGTCATTAGTGTGTAGGGGGAGGCGGATGAATCAATCTGGTCAGATACTGACGGTGGTTTGGGTTTTGTTTTTACCGTGGTTGCCTTCAGTGCACCAGTGGCTTGCGTTTAGGGTATATCAGTGCTTGCGCTTAAGATGAGGGGTGGGGAGGTCAGTGCATTTGCTCCACCCTAAGTTTTCACATGCCCCTGCGTGCCTGACATTCAGAGGAGATCTCTACACACTTCTGCCTTTCCCCAGAGGCAGGCTGATGTTGCTTTTTGAGCTGTGCCTGCTAGGCTGGAGCTGGAGACAGGAAGGCTCTCTGTTGTCCTGGTCCAGTGTCAGTCTTAGGCAGGCCCTTTGCATGTGGGACTTGGAGAATGAGACTTTCTTGGACTTCCTGCTGCCCCTCCCCGGGACAGACGAACTCTGCGCTGTATTTGTGGTGGTTGTTGTTTGAAACAGTTTCCTGCCCTCTTTGCTATAGTAATCCTTTGAGGTGTCACATGGGATCTGGGGCCCAGGACTATTTCCCATCCCTCCTTCCGGGTAGAGGACTGTTTTCTTCTACCCTCCCCCTAACACTTTCCATCTGGAAGCTTTTCTCTGGTGGTCTTTATACCCGGGTCCCAGGCATCTGGGTAACATAAAAACACAACAGTTGTCTTCCTCATGGTGGTTTCCACCGTGTTTCCCAACATCTTACTATCCCACAGTGCGAAGCTTGAGGACTGAGTGTGGGGACAGCACCTTCAGGCCACTCCCCCAACTGAGAACCCTCCACTTCAGCTCAGCCATCAGGAAGGAGGCTCTCTGAAGAGGTGCTGCTGCCATTAAAGTTGGTATGTACCTTCAAGGAAAGAACTTACAAAATACATGAGGATAAAAGAGAGAGACGAGGTGTATAGGGACGGCTGATTTATTTGGCTCACATGGGTTTTAGTTTCCTGCTGGAGTGAGAGAAGGACTCTGGCAGCCAGGACTTCCTTGAGGGGGTTCCCAGGGTCACAGAAGCTCTGAATCCTTTTTCCATGTTCTCACCCCAAAGTTCAGAGGTTTCCTTGAGCATGCTTTTCATCCGCCCCATGTGTACAGTCTGGGGGTCCACCAGTTGCTAGTTCATGGAGGGATACAGGTGTGTACCCCTGTGTACCAGGAGCAGCTGGTCAGCAGCAGGAAGGGGCGCTGCAGGAGATGGGTCTGCAGAGGACGGTGGTGCAGGCAGGCTGGCAGCACCCAGAAGATTGGCAGGAGGGAGTCACATATATGATGGGCCTGCAGCTCACAGGCACACACACAGAGGGCTGGCAGGAGGGGGCCACACACACAATGCGTGTGCAGCTCATGGGCACACACACGGAGGACTGGCAGCTCACAGGCACATAGCAGGATGCCTGGCAGGGGCTGGGTATGCAGCAGGTTGGCTGGCAGCCTGAGGAGCAGCTGGTTTGGCACATGATGGCGTGTGGCTGGGCTGGTACTGGGGAGGAGGGTGGTGATGTCTGGAAGCCGCTTCTCTGGTGGTCTTTATACCTGGGTCCCGGGCATCTGGGTAACACAAAAACACAACGGTTGTCTTCCTCGTGGTTGCTGCCACTGTGTTTCCCAACATCTTATTTTCCTGCGTGCACTTTCCCGCGTTATGCTCTACCATAAATATCTTTGGCCTCGAGGTTAGTTTCTTCTGTAAACAGGATGTTCTGGTTTGACATTATGCAGGTTTTTTGTCGATTTTTTTCAGGCTACTACTGTGCACATAGCACCACTGGCTCGACTCAAAGTACCAAATCCTGTTTGTTCACTTTTGTTTCATGCTATCAAGGAAGATGTTGAGGCAGTAATGTGTTTTGAGCTTTTATTTTGTAGAGTAAAACTTTAAAGCACAGGTTGGCAAACTATGGTCTGGGAGCCAAATTTGGCCCACTGCCTGTCTTTCAAATGAACTTTTATTGGATCACAGCATGCCATTAGTTTATGTGTTGTCTGTGGCTTCTTTTGCACTGCCTTGGTACAACTGAGTAGTTATGGAACAGACTGTAACATGCAAAGTCTAAAATATTTGCCATCTGCCCTTTGCAGAAAGTTAGTCAACCCTGCCATAATCTATACAAGAAGTTATTTGTTCATTCAACAAATATATATTGTGTAGTAGCAGCAAAGAGGTCTTGGCCTCAAGAGCCTTCTAGCAGTGGGCAGTGAATAAATGAGTAAAGGAAGAAATGAATGCATGAAATAATTCCATACAGGGCTGAGTGCTGGGGAAAAATGGGTTCAGGAGATAGTAATGGGAGTGCCAGTGGGTGGTCTGGGGGGGCCTCTGTGAGGAGACAGTGTGGCCATGGAGAGAGTGAGGATGCTGCTGCAGAAACCGGTATGTCCAGGGAAGGCAGGAATCCTGCACTCTGGGTTTTGGGCCATGGGTGCAGGAAAACTGGTCAGATCATGAGGACCCTAGAACCAAGCATCAAAATCCCATGCTAGGAGGTCTGGGGTTTGGGGTTAGGAGTTGGATGGAAAAAGAATCAGTGAACCTGAAGACACACCAGTGGAAATTATCCTGTCTCGAAGAGGAGAAAGAATCAAGAAAAATGAAAAGACGTATGAGACAGTACTGAACTGTCTAACATACTAGCAATTTCAGCCTCAGAAAGAGAAGAGAGTGATGCTGAACCACAAATAAGTTTTGAAAAAAGTAATGGCCCAAGGCACCAAACATGATTTTAAAAATAACAACTTATAGACCCAAGAATCTCAGAAATCTGTAGGAGGATCAGTACAAAGAAAGCCATATCCAAGCATCAAATAGTAAAAGTGATGAAAACCAAAAATCAAAAAAATATTGAAGACAGTGGGAAGAAAAGGCACTTTTCATACAAGGTACAAGGTTCTTGCAAGGATGAGAAAATCCCTCACTTCTCAGCAAAAACAGTGGAGGCCAGAAGACAATGGAGCAACTTCTTTAAAATTCTGAAAGAAAAATTTGCCAACCCAGAATTCTATACCTATGAAAAAAATCCTTCAAAACATGTTGAGGTAAAAACCTGTTCAGAAGAGCAAAAGCTGGGAGAAATCCTCCCCTGCAGATGTGCACTGCAGGCAACATGGACGGATGTGCTTTAGGTTGACTAGGACGAGGCCAGTGGACACTGACCTGCAGGAAGGAGTAAAGTGCGTGGAGGAAGGTAAAGGAGCAGGTAAATATCAAAGATGCATCCTTGTTCTTCTGTAATCGACTTGTAAGACAACTAACCTTTAAAATGGGTTACTTGGTGACTAGGTCACGTAGGAACACGAGATCACCATGGCTGCTTCAATTCTCTTGGTTTTTAAGTGTGATTCTGAACTATAGCAGTGAAAGGAGTTGCCTGTGACAGGACTGAACTTGTGGCCTCACCCGGCTTGTCCGTAGGCCTTAAGGTCACTTCCACCACATGGCCACCGATCGGCTCTGGATCCATAGACTTGTAAGTTCTGTCCACAGCTCTGAGACCCCACTTGGTCTTCAGCCTGGGAGGGGATTTCATTAACGTGGTGTCTGAGTTGTCCAAAGGCTCCTTGGCAGGAATCTCCTGTATCCACCACCAGCAGGCACAGGAGGACCCACACAGGAGCAGAGGGTGCCCCTGGGAGCTGCCTGGGATGGAGGGAGTAGCTCTGCCCTGAGAGACAGCTCATCCCCCTACCGTGTGACACCACGGTAGAATAAAGTGCAGTGGCCAATCCGTCAAGAGAACAGAGCTGGAGTGTGAGGAGGAACGCGCCATCCACACTCCTGCCCGCTGCTTCCCAAGTACAGGAGCATCCTGGAATTTCATGCCAGCTCCTCACTCTCCCCCACGCTACCTCTGCAGGGGTGAGACTGATCAGACCCTCAGGGTGGGAGAGGAACCAGATAGGAGTAGCTCAGGCCCCCTCCGTGATGGGTCCTCCTGGGCTCCGTCTGCAGAGGAGGTGGCCTGTGGCCACTAGTGCTACTCGTGTGAAGTGGGCACTTCTGAGGTGTGGTGTCAGGAAGCCCACTGTGGTCACATGCCTGAGCCATGCTCTGCAGAGGCCGACGTGGCCGATGTTTTCATCCATCTTCTCCGTCCCAGCTGGTTCAGGACTTCAGGATGAGTCACTTATTGAACCCTGAGCCCAATATAATTTGTCATAGTGGTAACGACCATGGATTCCAGAGTGAAACTAAGCAGTCCAGATCCCTACGTCTCCCTAGTGGCACGGACACGCACCCGTCATGCAAATGATCTAGGACTTGCGTGATCTGTAAAATGGGGTATCGGCCACCCCAAATGCTGGCAAAGATGAATGAGATAACCCCATAAGATGCCAACACAGCCTGGCACAGCACTAGACCTCTGTGCATTATTGTTCCCCCAGTAATCATCATTATTGTTCCACAATATAAAGCCCAGTAGCTTGGCTCTCGTTACTCGGGAAGACCCTGATGATGACTGAGCTTCTCCGTTGAAACGGCGCCCCTGGTGCAGTGAGTGTGACTGTGCTTGTGTGAGTTCCAGGCGGGGGGACCTTGAACATCCATGAGGTGGGCCCCTGGCCTCACTGACAGCCCTTCACCAGCTACCCCCGGCTCTGTTTCCAGGAAACACACGGTCTGCTGAATGATAGGGCACCCCCAGCTGAAACAGTTTCCTGAACTGAGTAACCTCAACAGGAAAACACAGAAAGATCAACCGGAGAGGGCAGAGGAGGAAAAACCACCCATAAGGAAGATGCCAGGGGCCTTGTTGCCAGGATGCCGGTGGCCTGGGTATAAAGGCCACCCAAGGAAGCAGGCTCCAGACCAGCCGTGTCCTCTGTGCCCCCCACCTGTCCACACTCCATCATATGCCACACCAGCTGCTCTTCAGGCTGCCCGATGGCCTGCCCTGGCTCCCCATGCTGCGTCCCCAGCACCTGCTACCCACCCCAGGGCTGTGGGACCTCCTGCTGCTGCTCAGTCCCCAGTGTGGCTCTGCTGTGCCGGCCCCTGTGTGGGGTGTCCACCTGCTGCCAGCCGGTCTGCTGTGTGCCCAGCCCCTGTCAGGTGGCCTGCTGTGTGTCCGTGAGCTGCAAGCCTGTTTTGTGTGTGGCCTCCTTCTGCCCAACCTCCGGGTGCTGCCAGCCCTCCTGCCCCACCCTGGTCTATAGACCGGTCACCTGCAGCACCCCCACCTGCTGCTGAGCGAGTGGCCTCCTAGGACCCTTGTAGGTGTGAGGTCGGAAGCCAGCAGGCTCTCTGAACTCCTGCCAGGCAGTCCCCACATCCTCTCACAGCAGACTTTCATCACCTGATCAGACTACCTGCTTCCTTTGCAGCATGGTCACAAGATCCTGACCAGTGAGTCCATGTGCCTTTCTACAGTTTCCCCGGGTTCTCAGCCTGGGTCATCCACAGGGCCCTCCGCACTGTCTGACGCTGGGTCTCTTGCAAATATCTCATAAATACCAGATGCTGAGCGCTCACCTGAGTCTGTGTGATGCCTTCTCCTCAGCATCTTTGCCACGCTCCTCAGGAGGTTTCTTCCCCAGGATTCTGGAAAGTTCCTTCCCTGCAGAGAAGGCGCAGGTACCAGATGACTGTTAGGCCTGGTGAGCAACCTCCCAACTGCACCCTCTCGGGCTAGAGGGCCGTGCTCCTGAGCTTGGCCTGATGGGAATCCCCAGCCCCAGTCACATCAGGTTTCCTTTTGTTCCACTTTGTTCCTTAAATTTATGAGGTCAGTTCTTACTCTCTTCTGGGTGAGATTGAGGACAAATCACTAATTTTGTAGTTTGATCCATTTTAGGTAAAATAGGCCTTCTGCTTATTAGCTGGTATGTGCAACCCACTCTTGTCAAGAAATTAAAATATTAAACTGAATTTAAATCTATAACTACTCCTTCATCCAACTGGATGGGAAAGAGGTTTGTGGTGTTGATAAACAAAAAAGCAAGCTTTTAAGGAATTAAAGTGAGCTTTACTCAGAAGTTTTACCGAGGACTATAGAAGAGTGAGGTTTCTAGTCCGGGGGGCAGCTCTGTCAGAGGCTCGGCGCCCTGTTTCAGCTCACACCAGCCCGGGAGAGCTCTGTCAGAGGCGCTGTTTCAGCTCACAGTTCATATGCAGGTGGTGGGAGGTCAGCATGTGCAGATCACATCAAACTGGCTCAGAAGCTGCATCGAAGCAGAATCCCATCCAGGTTTGGGGGCAGGAGCACATCTGGTTATAGACCGCGGAGGCGTCATCACTTGCCCTGTAAGACATTATCTTGTGTGCAGGAAAAGGCAAGGACTAGCATCGTTTATCTTTTAAAGAATGTGGTGACTCAGGCAAGAGACATCAGGGGCCATGTGCTCTGTCTTGTTTTGTCTCAAAACCATCTCTGGAGAGCTGAGATGTGAGACACTGGGGCTTTGTGAAGTTTTGCTGGCAAGAAAAGCCAATACACAGGGCTTCTTACGTTTGCTACTCGGTCTCACGAATTCCCACTTTTGGTCATAAATCAACTGCCTGGTTGCATTTATAAGACCAGCGTTTATCATCCCATGTGGCTAGGAAGGTTCTTTCCTAGGAAGATCAATAGTCTGCAGTTGTAGTTGTAAGGAATGAGTGCTGGGCTGAGCGTTTATTTTTGCATATTTATTGGAAAACAGGCTTCAAATTGCATCTATTTTTAAATTAGCATGATCTGTGTTTTTTTCCTAATGCGATGTTTTCCTGCACCTAACATGACACCTTAATAGGACAATTACAAGGATACGACAATCATTCATAACAGCACATATTTAATTACGTCAAAGTGAGTTACAGGTAGGAAAAAAATGATAACCATTTAACAAAACCAGAACATACGTTTGTATGTTTTTTGATTAACTGTATTCTTTAATTTTATAAATTTTTGTATCCATACTTATTAGAGTCTTCTCCGTGAAAAGAGCTGATCACAAATGTTTTTAGAGAAGAATTCAGAACTATATCTGAATTCCAAGTTCCAAAAACTTGGAATAGCCATGGTGAAAAGTTGATGGAAGTTTCCAACTGACGAGGAAATTTAACATTTTAAGGTAATAATCAGAATCATACTGACAGCGTCACATCAGGACTATCAGACTTTTAAATTTCATATAATCTTTAGAATACTCACATTAATAACATTTCCATACAAACATAACTTTAGAAAAGATTTAACATAATCAAAATTATGACACTTTAGATTTTTTATGAATTTATATAATTTTTGAAACATTTATATCAACAACATTCTCATAAACGTAACTGAAAAAAGATCTAGTATAACTTATTATTTTACAATATTTTCCATACAATTTACCAAATAAGTCCTGGAGAAACCTGTCAAAGATGTAAAAAGTTTTAAAACATTTGATCAAAACAGAATTACAGGGCATTTTAAAATAATAGATATTCATTTAACCACAGTGATAATCAAAAGTCCTCAAAAGCAATACAGAAAGTGATATAGAACAATTCAGATATATCAAGAAAAACCAAGTTACAGAATCAAGTGATACTGGAGGAAAAATGCTGCTTTTCTAAACTTTCAGGATAAATATTTCAGTGTCAGGCCACATAGCAGAGTTAGAATTGCAGGAAAATGTTATAGGAGCTGATAAAAAGTTGAAGGAGAGAATTATCATCCCAGGTCTTCTCAAGAGAAGAAAAAGCTGAAGGTAATGACGTATGACCTGAAAATCACATGCAGCAAGGTACAGCAGAAGCTGGGTTTCTGAGGCATACATCTAAGAAGTTTTAAAAAGAAACCGATTTCAGAATTAAAAACCAAAACCTCTTGCAATTTTATTAACAGCAAATCAATACTTTAAGAAAACCTTGTTGCTCTAACATAGGGGATCAAAATTTTTAGTTTTATATTAGTATATGTTTTAATATCAATGCTTAATCTGTAGAAAGACTATTATAAATAATTTCATTTTAACTATAGCCAACCTAATCATATACAAAATTCCTTTCATAAATTCTCTTTTCAAGAGCTTTATCGCGACTTACACAGACCAGTTAGAACATGCCCAGATTTTCTGCTTTGTCCTAGTCTTCCTTATTCTTAAATAACCAGTCATTTTACTTAAGGATAAAAATTCACTATATAAGATTTTCTCATACAAAATTATTCTCTTTTCTTGTTAATCTTCCTTACCAAAAACACATCTTCATATCCATAACTTTCTTCACATTTCTTTCCTCTACTTACTGGTTACTTTCTACCTTGTTTCATGTTTCCTTCCTAAATCCATATTTTGAAACAACTTTTAAATAACCTTTGAATTTGGCAAGTTATTCTTTTTCTCAATAAGGAGCACCATTTTTTTGCCTTTCTTATAATTTTTTCTTATTAAAGCTCATCTTATTTTTGGCAGTTTTTATACATATAATTATACTAATTAAAATTTTGAGTTCCTAGTAATCTTAAACTTTATTGAAAACCTAGGAAACAAGAAATTTTAAATTTTCTGTCACATAACAGTATTTAACATATAAGAACAACTTTATCATTTTTAGAAACATGTTTTCTTATAATGTAAATTTTAAAATTGAAAATGACTCAGGCATGTAATGCGTATCTATTATTTAATTTAACATAATTTTTAGATTTCAAATTACACAAAGTTTATAGATGTTTATCTCATTTACATTTGCCTAATTTATTTTTAACAATTGTGAAAACTGACGTATTAGACAACCTTAGTCATTGTTTCAAGTTATTTCCTTGTTAATCATTTTTATAGCCTGTGAATATATGGTTTCACCTAAATAAGAAACTTAAATGTATGGGGATTTTGTTGATAACTCAGAAGATACAGTTGTTTTCATTAAACCAACAATATTAAATTAGTCTTACTTATAAAACATGACACAAAAATCATTCTGTTTTTGGCTGGGTTTATAGTCTTCTAAACTTTATGTTAAACTCTGACATCTTAAAATATTTATTAGAGACAAATGTAAAACTGTCTGACGAGTAAATCCAGGCAAAAACATATGCTGACAATTTTGAAGATATTTTAATTTTTACTTTAGTTACTTTAAAACCATATTAGTTATTAAAGATTTACTTAGGTCATGTGAACTTGGAAAATAGACTTGATAATTTATGAGTGCTCATTTATTGAAAAGTCAATTTGATATCATGTAGACACAACATATAACCTAATAATACATGTACATATACATAAACACATCCAAACAAACACACAAATAAAGATCTTATCCCTTTCATTTTAGAATTTTAGTCATGAACTAGTAATACTCATTGGTTTATAAAGAATGGTAGGATCCAAATTATATTTCTGACAAAACTGAGACCTATTTACATGGCTAAACTTTTTTTGCCCGATAGATAATCTAATTAAGTTTGTGGGTCAAAATTTTGGATAAAGAGGTTTCCCTGGCAGTTTGATTTTTTAAACTTCTTTTATTCTTTCCTTCAGTTTCAAATGAGTTTAGGGTTAACTTTTCAATATTTATATTTCAGCTAGAACTGGCTGAATTGTATAAGAAAAAGTCTACAGGCAGCCTTGAATTAGTAATACCATAAGAAGCGAATTTTTTCTCAACACCAGTAGAAAAGTCAACATATTCAAAGTAGGCAGAAAAAAAAAAAAGAGAACTCAGAGGAGTCTACCTGGGGGACCATCAGTGAGTGTCGCCCTGTCTTCCCCCCGAGCATCTGCACAGATTCTGGCCTCAAACTTGGGTGTGTCAGACCCAAGCCATGGTTGTCCCCTCTTCAGAGAACTCCGTCCACCTCTGGGGATCTCTGTGGCTTGTCCCTTGGCCTGTAGGAGGTCACAGGCCCCAGGAACTTCCCTCAGAACTCCTTTCCTAGCTTCTAGCCCCATTTCCCTGGAGTCTCCACCCTCGTTGGGGGCTGGAGCTGGAGGGCACGTTGACATCTGGGGGCTGCTGTGACAGAGCCCCACACTGGCCACGTGACATGGCAGAAGCTCACGTCTCACGGTTCTGGAGGACTGAAGTCCGAGGCGAAGGCATTAGTGGGGCTGGTTCCTTCTGCGGTGGTGAAGGAGAGTCTGTCCCAGTCTAGGGGATGACTCTGTCCTGTTTTCTGGGCCTGTTGCCTTCTTTGGCGTCCTTGGCTTGCAGGGGCACTGCCCAATCTCTGCCTCCATCATCACATGGCGTTCTCCCTGTGCCCATTTGTGTGCAATTTTTGCCTTTTTATGAAAACAGAAGTGGTGTTGGCTCAGGGTCCCCCCCAATGACTTCACTTCAACTTGACTACATCTGCAAAGATCCTGTTTCCACGTAAGGTCATGTTTACAGTATGAGGGATTAGCATTAGCGTCCAACATATACCCATATACCTTTTCTTTCTTTCTTTCTTTCTTTCTTTCTTTTTTTTTTTGGAGAGGGTCTTGCTTGGTCACCCAGGCTGGAGTGCAGTGGTGCAATCACAGCTCACTGCAGCCTTGACCTCCCAGGCTCAAGCCGTCTTCTGGGACTATAAGTGCACACCACCATGTTCAGCTAAGTTTTAATTTTTTTTTTTTTTTTTTTTTTTTTGTAGAGATGGGGTCTCACAGTATTGCCTGGGCTGCTCTCGAACTCCCAGGCTCAAGTGATCCTCCCTCCTCGGCCTCCCACAGTGCTGGGATGACAGGTACATGCCACTGTGTCTAGACCAACATGTCCTTTTTTAAGGGGACAAGGGGACACTATTCAGCCCAGGAAAGGGGTCGGCGCAAAGCCATGAGAGCAGCACGGGCTCCTCTGTGTGTCCGTGGGCTGTGGCGTCTTTCATCGTGGTTCCTTAGGAAGGAAGAGTTCACTGAGAATCCGTGTGGCTGGGTCTCTTCAGGACACAGCCCGAGCCCGCTGCACACACAGCAAGGCCCGGCGCTGGGCCTGAGGGTGTCCAGCTCCCATCCAGGCATTGAGGCTGTTGCAGAAGGAGGGAGGCCTGTGTGGAGGATGCCTGGGCTAATTCCAGGAATGGGAAGCCTGGCCCCAAAAACCAAGGGCTGCCCTGATAGAGCCAGCTTTGTCCCTGGCGTATGAGTGTGGGTCACACAGGAGAAAGGGTGTGGGTGTGTCCTGGGTGTGAGTGGGATTTGCCTGAAGGGGGTGCTGTCCTTAGTAGAAGGGGGCTGTTGGCACATGTGGGTGCCAGGGGAGGCTTTTGGGAACCAAGAAATCAGCTAAGAGGAGCACTGGCCAGTGTACCCCTCCCGCTGAGAGGCCCATATCTAGAAACTTCCGTTACCAGGATGCCCTGTGTTGACAAGCATGTGAGGTCCAAAAGGACTCCTCAGAGGTCCCCCCTCCACAGACCGCTGCTTGTCCTTCCTCCCAGGCCAGCAGCCTCGCACGGGGACTGTGCTCTCACCCTTACAACTGGGCGAGGGCGCCTGCAGGCTGGAGGGTCCCCGATCACACCCTGACGAGCATGCACTGGCCATGTCCTCGCCTTACAGACACCCTCCCCCCGTCCCCAGGGGTTGTCCGGCTCTGTCCAGCATGGCCATGTCCTCGCCTTACAGACACCCTCCCCCCGTCCCCAGGGGTTGTCCGGCTCTGTCCAGCATGGCCATGTCCTCGCCTTACAGACACCTTCCCCCTGTCCCCGGGGGCTGTCCGGCTCTGTCCAGCAGCGGTGGAGGGGCTTTGTGGTTTCCTGTGGTTTCACGGGATGCCTTTGAAGGCAGCAACCGCCCCTGACTCAGTGGGTCCTGCATCTCGCTCACAGCCGGGAGGGGCACTCAGAGCTGTCGCTGCGCTGTGAATACCTTCACGCAGGTTCACCAGGGAGGGGGCCCGGCCACTGCCGTCCTAGTCTCTCCTCTGCGTCTGACACGGCAGCTTGACCATGTGGGCTCAGACAGCTGCACGGACACACGGCCACCAGCAGACCTGCGTGTCAGCTGCCACACAGAGCACAGGGGCCCAGGTGTCACAAGCTGTGCCCCACTGGGGCTGTCCCCAGCTTTCCCCTCAGGAGCCATCAGGAGGCTCAGAGGCTCTCGTGCCCTGGAGGCCGCGGCCCTGGGTGCGTCTGCCCACTGGCTGCACAGCGGCTCGGCCTCAGCAATGTTGGTGCCCCCTGCGCTGACTCCCCTTACCTTAGACTCCCCTGTACCTTTGGTTAATGGTGAGGTGGAAACGTCTCCCCGTCTTTTTTAACTCTTTGTGCTCTGAAGGGTCTATGAAGGCCTTTGTCCACTTACTTATGGGGATGACCATATTTTTCTTAATATTTGAATAAGCAAGTAATGGACATGGGTGGAATAAACTCTGGTAAACTGAGAGATTTGTGAGTCATTGCAGGTTTAAATTCAGCTACTTTCTGGTTAAAGTTTCCCTTAGGGTTTTTGTTCTATCACCTCTTCCCTGGGCCCTCCCAGCCTCCTGAGGAGGTGCTGACCTGGCTGGTCTCACTGGCGCCCTCGTCACTCTCCAGTGCTAGTGGTCCACTGAGACTACAGCCTTATCCTCTCCCACTGTCCTGAGGGTTCATCGATAAGGTGTCTTTTTGCTCTGTGTCTCCTCACCCAGGCCTTAAACCCTGAGTAGGATGAGTGATGTCCAAGTGACCCCAGAACCCCTCTTGGGGCCCATGGAATTGCTAGTGCTTCAGAGCACACAGGCTGACCCTCAGGCTCTCGGGGCAGCCCTCTGTGTGGGCACCTTCTCCACGGCCCACACACCAGGAGGCCAGCATGGTGCCTGGGGCTCTCAGGTCCCAGCTGAACGGGGTTTCTTCTTCTGCCCGACTCAGCTTTAGCTTGGACTGGCAGGGGACAGGCGTGGGCAGGTGGCCCAAAGCTCACCAGAGGCCGAGCCCGCTCAGCTCTGCTCCCCTCCCTGGCTCAGTTGGAGGCTTGTCCCCTGTGGGCAGGGCATGGCTTAGGCTGCAGGAAGGGTGTGGAGATGATCACATCTGCTTTCAAATCCTGCTGTCTCTCTTGGGTGTTTGATCTCGGAATGAGAGACATTGTCCTGTCTGCCTTCAACAGGACAGTGGTCCCACACCCCAAATTTGGAGTAGGCAAAGGGGCTCAGGGGAAGAGCAGAAAGTGCACACCAGCCCGTATTTCCTGACTCAAGAATTTTTTGATTAGAGCAATTCTTTGTCTCATTGGGTGCAAACAACACATTTGGAGAAGTGGGTTCCAGAAGGCCACAGTCCACCTGCTGAGGGATTTGTGGGTTGTCTTTTCCCAGAGAGGGAGGAGGGAAGTGTGATGTGCTCAAAATCCCCTTCAGGCAGCAACTATGTGGTTACTGATGGAGGTGGTGGATTCTGAGGACTCCAGGGGATCCTGAGACTGGAGAATCCTGCTTGGCAGCAAAGACATAGTCAGTAGACGAGCGAGGACTGAGCACTCAGCAGCTGGACTTCTCGCCTGAGAAGAGGGCTCAGCAGGCCGGGCGGGAGCACACAGGGCGGCAGAGGAGGGACACGCAGGAGGCTGGGCGGCAGCAGCTGGGCTGGCAGGAGGAGACGGGCACGCAGCAGGCGGACCTGCACACGGGACGGCAGATGAGGGACACGGAGGAGGAGGGTCTGCAGCAGGAGGTGGTGCAGCAAGTTGGTTGGCAGCTAGACTGCTGGCAGCATGAAGAGGAATCTTTAGAGCAGGTGGGCACACAGCAGACGGACTTGCAGCAGACGGGCACACAGCAGGCCGGCTGGCAGGAAGAAGAGGCACAGCAAGCTGGCTGGCAGCTAGATTGCTGGCAGCATGACGAAGCAGCCCCATAGCAGATGGGCACACAGCAGATGGGCTTGCAGCAGACAGGCTTACAGCAGACAGGCTTGCAGCAGATGGGCACACAGCAGGACTGCTGGCAGGGGGAGGAGGTGCAGCAAGCCGGCTGGCAGCTAGACTGCTGGCAGCACGAGGACATGCAGGAGCTGGTGCAGCCTGATTGGCAGGGGCTGGGCTCACAGGCCGCCTGGCAGCAGGGGCTGGACACACAGCTCACTGGGGTGCAGACCAGGGTCAGGCAGGAGGCCGGGGTGCAGCAGCTGGGGGCGCAGCAGGGGGGCTCGCAGCAGCTCTCTGGGCAGTCGTCCACCTGCCAGGAGTCGGAGTAAGTGCTGGAGCAGACGGACATGGTGGACGCGGCCATGCTGGGGTGGGAGGAGATGAGCTGGGGGAGGTGTGAGGGAGTGAGTGAGCGAGTGAGTGAGCTGCTCAGGGCTGTGGGGCTTTTAAATCCCTCCCTGGCGTGTGTTGTCCTGACAGGAGGCTCCACAAGCTTCTCTTCCTTGTTGGTGTTTAGAGCTGGTGGCTGGAGATGCGTCATTAGTGCTGGTTTATCTCTTTGTTTTTCCCTCATTAAACTTGTGTGTATGTTGCAGGGCTCTGTTTCTTCATCGGTTTTTATTTTGGCCCCAGAAATGTGGTGGAAAATATTTCAAGAAAGCTTCGTTCAGTTGAGGTTTTGGAGATGAATGTTTCTCCAAAAGGAGCAATTCTGGTTCCACCTATCCTGTTTCTAGACTGATTAGATATATTTTATTACTTTTAGCATATTAAAACATAAACATGGAGAAAAATGTGCACTTCGTATGAAATAAAAATGGCACTGAGGATAAGAGGAAGCTGGCCAAGCATGGTGACTCATGCCTGTAATCCCAGCACTTTGGTAAGCTGAGGTGGGTGGATCGCGAGGTAGGAGTTTGAGACCAGCCTGGCCAGCATGGTGAAACCCTGTCTCTACTGAAAATACAAAAAATTAGCCAAGCATGGTGGGATGTGCCTGTAGTCCCAGTTACTCAGGAGGCTGAGGCAGGAGAATTACTTGAACCCAGCAGGCGGAGGTTGCAGTGTGCTGAGATCGCACCATTGCACTCCAGCCTGGGTGACAGAGCGAGACTCTTTCTCAAAAAAAAAAAAAAAAAAAAAAAAAAAAAAAAAAAGAAGCTCTTCCATGCCATCCTCAGAGTCCTCTCTTTGCTTTATTTGAAGCTGCACTCTGTATTCTTTTGATTTTCATTTTGCCTTGGTGAAAGATCAAGTACTTTTTCATATATGGTGATTTTAGGACACACATTTTAAGATTCCTTGCTTGTCTGAAAATATGTCAACTTTATCCTCACATTTATAATGATAGTTTAGCTGGGTATAAAATTCTGGTTTTAAATTACTCTTCCTCAAAATGGTGAACAAATGTCACCATGTCTTTGTGATGTCCAGTGCTGCTGATGACAGTCTGATGCTGGTCATTTGTCATTTTTTCATTTGTCTCTCTCTTTCCTTAACTCTCTGGGAGCTTTTGGGTTTCTTTTTATTATTCTAAAATGTCACGTTTTTGTTTCTAGGCTTATGCATTATTTTACTTTCTGTGATTAGACCTTATTGAGCCTTTCAATATAAAGACTCATCTCAGAAGTGTTTTTCCATTTTTAATAATAATTTCATCTTTCCTGGTCTCTCTTTTTATGACTTTTTATTTTCATCTAGTGATGAAAGAAATATGTTACCCATTCACTCTGATGATGTTATTTTGAGTTTTTAAATGTTTTTTCCTTGTTTCATTGGACATCAGATAAAGTTACCTATTGGTGGCAGTTCATTCAGCTTTCTGAATAAAAGACTATTTTATTCCGGTGCATTAGTGTCCTGCTCCAATTTACTCCCTAACCTGTTTCTGTCTGTTTGTCTTTTCTACAAATATATGAAAGACCCTACTGAGCCTCTCTTTATTGTTAAATAATTTTGTTTTTTTTTAATAACTTGTTAAATATCCTTTCAGTGATTATTAGTACGGACGTGTGAGAACTGTGTGCTTAATTCACTTTCTGGGACTGAAGGACTTGGTGCTGCTTTCAGGAGATGATAGGAAAGCCAGGAAGTCTAGGGTGACATCGTATTAGTGGGTGCACTACAGACACACACAGTGCACGTGTGGTCTTTTTGTGTCAGCCACAACATGAGGTGCAAGTTTGGAGCCCTGCACTCATTGGAGACATGACTTTTTGGATTATAGAACTTTCCACTGGGGGCCAGCAGGGCAGCTTCTGTGCACAGTCAAATGATCAAACCTTTTTTTTTTTTTTTTTTTTTTGAGACAGAGTCTTGCTCTGTCACCCTAGCTGGGGTACAGTGGCGTTATCTCAGCTCACTGCCAGCTCTGCCTCCTGGGTTCAAGCCATTCTCCTGCCTCAGCCTCCCAAGTAGCTGGGACTACAGGCGCCCGCCACCACGCCTGGCTAGTTTTTTGTATTTTTTAGTAGAGACAGGGTTTCACCGTGTTAGCCAGGATGGTCTCGATCTCCTGACCTAGTGATCCGCCCATCTCGGCCTCCCAAAGTGCTGGGATTACAGGCTTGAGCCACCGTGCCTGGCTTTTTGCATTTTTAGTAGAGACGGGGTTTCGCCATGTTAGCCAGGATGGTCTCCATCTCCTGACCTCGTGATCACGCCTGGGATTACAGGCGTGAGCCACCACGCCTGGCCCAAACCATTTCTTAAATCAAGCAGACACTCTGGGCGATCTGAGTGAGCTGAGTGGCAGGGATTAAATGGCCCTGGTTGGAGGAGGGAAGTGCCAGGAGGGTACGTGAGTCTGCAGGGCAGGGTGGCCCACAGCTGGGTCTTCTGCAAGTGACACACATTTGGATTCTTCTTTTCTAAAATGTAGTCTTTTGTTTTATTTGACTCCCTTTTGTTGTGGCTGGCTGCCCAGCACAACGCTGGAGATGCGATGACAGCAGCCCGCTGGTCTTGTTTCCAAAGTTAACAGAAGTGCCTCCCTCCACACTAAGCCAATGTTTGCTAGTTTGTAGCACAGCCTTGGTCTCGCACATGCAGTGTTTTCCTACTTTAGTTTATTGTGAATTTTGCCTCAGGCTTTTAAGGAAGGAATGAGTTTGTTCGTGTGTGTGTGTGTGTGTGTGTGTGTATTAATCTACTGAGAGTTCCAGTGACTTTTCTGCTTCTATTTTATGAGTATAATGATACCCTTTGTAACTTGAGCTATCTAAGATAAACATTGCTTGATAATGGCTTATTATCCCTTTTTCCTCAGCTTTATTGAGATATAATTGACAAACAAGAATTATATAAATTCAAGGTGTACAGCATGACATCTTGATCACACATTGTGTGATGATTACCAAGGTCAAGCTAATTAATATGTCCATCACCCCACATAGTTACCTTTATTTTGTGATGAGACATTTAAAATGGACTCAGAAGATTTCAGTGTTACTACATTGCATTCTGTGTTACAGTCAACTGTCCTCGTGCCGCACACGAGGTTTCCGGAACTGACTCATCCTGCACAGCGGAAGCTGTATCCTGCCATCAGCATGTCCCCACTCCCTGCACCCCCAGCCCCTCGAACCCCCACTCTACTCTCTGCTTTGGTGAACTTGGCTTTTTTAGATTCCACATATAAGTGACGTCTGCAGTATCTGTCTTTCTGTGGCCTGGGTCACTTCACCTAGCATAGTGTCTGCAGGTTCATCCATGTTGCCACAAATGACAGGATCTCCCTCCTTTCTGTGGCTGAGTCGTACTCCATCGTGCATATACACCACATTTTCTTTATCCACTCATCTGTTGATGGGCACTAAAGTTGCTTCTATATCTTGGCTGTTGTGAAGAGTGCTGCAGTTAGCATGGCAGTGCAGGTATCTGAGATCTTGTATAAATACACGGAAGTGGGATTGCTCATCATATGGTAGTTCAATTTTTAATTTTTTTAGGAACTTCTGTGCTATTTCTCATAATGACTATACATAGTGGCTTAGTTTGTTATGTAGGCTCATAGAATCTCTTACATTATTTTTTTAAATGACATTGATCTACAGTCCTCTCTCTCTCACTGTTGTTCCTGATTTTGGCGTCAGGGTGTCACCAGTAGTACTAGAGGAATCCAGAGGACCTCTGGCTTCTTCTGATCTCTGGAATATTTCAAGTATCACAGAAAAGTCTTTATATTGAAGACTGATGGTATACACCTTTGAAACATCTGAGTCTGCCTTCTGAAGAATGACCTTTTTCAACACCACTTCCATATTTTCCTGGATATCATTGTATTAAATTTTTTGTTTTGTTACTCAGTGTAGGTAATTTATATTTTTAAGAACACAGTACATTTCATTTATATTTCCAAATTTTAGGATAAATATACCCATACTATTTTCTTATACTGAAAAAGGAAAATCTCTGAATCCGTGAGCATACTTCTTTTTCCATCTTTCATGTCTGCTTATTTTTATTAGACTTTATTTTTATTTTATTTAGATTTTCGTTGATGGACGTCTGTGGATTTTTGTGGACGTTTGAAAAGAGGGGGTCGTGTTTCTTCTTGTTGGAGATTGCTTAGTAAAAGTTTCAGAAAGCATCGTGGGTGGTAAACGATCCAGATCCCTGTTGTTTAAGAACAGCCTTCCCACTGACACCTGCCACAGCAGAGTCTACGTGCAGAATTTCTTCCCTCTACCTTGGTAGAGGCTGGGCCACCAATGGGTCTCATATTTGCATAACTTTGATCTTCTTGTGAAGCCTTTCCTTTGTCTAGAACCTGGCACTATTGCCTCCTTCTTGTACCTCATGCATTTCACCAGACCCCTCCCCCAACACTGTCATCAGCTGTGTTCATCCCCTCGGTCCCATCTTCCTTTAGTTCAAGGAACTTTTATTTCCATATGGGTTTGATGATTTTCTTCCATTCTTGGATTTTCTCCCCAGGATCACAGACCCTGGGTCTCCTAGGCTCTTCCCACTCAGATCTCAGGCTCTTCTTGGCTTTATCTCTGTCCTTCTGCATTGGGTTTGGGTCAATCCTTGCCTGAACTGGGGTCACTGTATCAGCAATTCTGCTTTCAGAGTCTATTACGCAGGCCATCATTGAGTATCATGTGTGTTTAGAGTGTCGCGCTTTCAGTCTCCTGGAACTTGGGGTATTTTCCTTCCTCCTCTTCCTCCTCCTTTTTGGTAGCACCCTGTTCTTGTTCCATGTAGTGACAGCTTCTTTGTTTCCTCGCATCTGCATCATCATTTGTTCCGACTTTGCTTCTCTGTCATGCTGTGATTTCCTCACATGTCTGAGGACCCTTAGTTGTTGTTCACATTTTTAAGTGAGGGTCGAGATTGTTTGGCTTTCATTGCTGAAAGGTTTTCTGCACATAGATACACACGTTCTGCACCCAGAGCTGATGCTGGGGCTCTGATGAGGGGGGCCTTGTTCATCGCTGATTGGACATGGGGGCTCCAGTTTATCTTGGCATCCAGAGCTTCCTGGGGCGTTGCCTCTTCTTCTCCAGCTTGGGACCTAGGCTGGGAGTCTCCTGGGCCAGCCCCACCCTTCCTGGTTCTCCTGCTGGTTGCAGGGCAAGGAATGGCTCCCCTTCAGAACTCGACCCATCAGTTTAAAGACCACTGAGTGCCCACAGTCATCCTCATATATGGTCCCTTTGCTAGGGTCTCCGGGAAAAGTCATTTGTCTTCAGAGTCCTCCTTCTGCCTTTCTTTCTGTTGGATTTAAAGTCAATAGAACCTGATCTCTTTGTCTTGCCTTTCCCAGAAAATCCTTACTGACCTGATCTGTCGATAGTATGCCTCCGTTTTCTATCACTGCTCTGGCACCATTCATTTTTATTTGGATGAACGGGAGGTGGAGGCATTGGCCAGTGGCCATCCCGAACGGAGGGCTGAGGCTGTTTTTAACACATTAACTGAGAGAAAATTCACAAGCCATGGAGTTCACCCACTGCAGGTGCACAGTCCATTGGTTTTAGTAAATTCCCAGGGTTTCTCAGCCATCACCAATATGTAATTTTATAACATTCCCACTCCAAAAACCACACCCGTAAGCAGTCTCCTCTCATGAGCCCCTCCCCTAGCCTTGGTCACCCACTTATCTACTTTCTTTCTCTGTGGATTTGCCTGTTCTGAGTCCTTCATACAAATAGAATCCCACTACATGTGGCCTCTCGCTGAGCATCATGCTTTCAAGGCTCATGCATGTTGTAGCCTGCGTCAGTATTTGATCCGTTTTCATGGCTGAATAATATTCCACGTGGGAACGGGCTGTGTTTTGCTTGTCCATTCACCCTCTGATAGACATTTGGGCTCTTTCTACTTCTTGGCTACTGTCAGTGGTACTGTGTACACGGGCACACAAATCTGTGTGTGGCCAGGCGCGGTGGCTCAAGCCTGTAATCCCAGCACTTTGGGAGGCCGAGGCGGGCGGATCATGAGGTCAGGAGATCGAGACCATCCTGGCTAACACGGTGAAACCCCGTGTCTACTAAAAATAATACAAAAAACTAGCCGGGCGAGGTGGCAGCGCCTGTAGTCCCAGCTACTCGGGAGGCTGAGGCAGGAGAATGGCGTAAACCCGGGAGGCGGAGCTTGCAGTGAGCTGAGATCTGGCCACTGCACTCCAGCCTGGGCGACAGAGCCAGACTCCGTCTCAAAAAAAAAAAAAAAAAATCTGTGTGTGGATGTTTGTTTCATTCCTCCGAGGTACATGCCTAGAACTAGACTGACAGGGTCACAGGGTCATACAGTGAGTGACATTTTGAGGATCTGTTTTCCAAGGTGCTTTCACTGGGGGTTGAAGCTCTGATGAGGCAGGAGAACATCGAATGGGGACCCAGAGCAGGGGTCAGAGCTGAGACCCCCCACCAGGAGGTGTCCTCCCTGGGGATGGCCAGACAGGCTGGGTCCTTTTGGTGCCTCGGACAAGGACAGGTGGGGGACAATGACAAATGTGGAGGAGGTCAGAAAGCCAGCCCTGGGCCCCCCTCCTGGCTCTCTGTTCTCACCTGAGGCCATCAGTGGGCACAGTGAGGTGGGGCTCAGACACGCATGTGTGGGGAGCTCCTCCCCAGGATGGCCCTGGAGCCCTAGGATGAAGTCTTGGCCCCGCCAGCTACCCGGAGAACCAGGGCAGGAAGCAAACATCTCTGTCCCTGGAGGCCCTCATCTGTCCCTTCATGGGGACCTGGCTTTGCTTCCAAGGAGGTGGACAAGGTTGTGTCAGTTTGGCCTCCAGCCCTGGGAACGGCTGCTGCTGGGTGGTCTGTCCTGGGTGGTCTGTCCTGGGTGGTCTGTCCTGGGGGGTCTGTCCTGGGGGGTCTGTCCTGGGCGGTCTGTCCTGGGGGGTCTGTCCTGGGCGGTCTGTCCTGGGTGGTCTGTCCTGGGTGGTCTGTCCTGGGGGGTCTGTCCTGGGTGGTCTGTCCTGGGTGGTCTGTCCTGGGGGGTCTGCCTCGAGGCGAGTGGGGGAGGTGGCTGTGCTGAGCACAGTGAACTCTGTCGGGTGGGACTCCGGGAGGTCCCGGTGCTGGGGCTGGAGGCCTCTGGCATTGACATGCAAGGGTCATTTTCTGGAGCCGGACCTGGTCTCTCGAATGCGCACAGCAACCCGGTGGAAAGAGTGTGGCGGCTCGTACCACTCGCCCAACGTGGCATCTGGGACGGAGGGTGGCAGGCAGAGCTAAGGGCTATTTGGGAGAGAGTTGGGAGGCTGGGGGTGTGGGGAGAGGGTCCTCGGGATCAGAGTCCAGGACCACGGGACCAGGAGGGAGCCAGGACCCTGAATCTCTAGGCGAGGCCGCATGGGGTAGGGGGGCCGCAGGCTTGGTTAGTGGGTGCCATGGTCCCTGCCCATCTGTGCTCTCACCAGCGATGCCTGAGCAATGGGTATTCAAGAACCCCATGAAGAACTCCAGGCTGCTGGGCTCAAGTCCTGGGGGACGGGTGGTCCCACGTCTTACTGTGGAGGAGACGAGGGCTGCAGGGATGGGCACTGTGGTCCATAGCTGGTCTCCCCAGGGGTAACAGGACCGGTGAGGCTGCTGGGTGGAGCCAGGCCCCGGGTGGGCTACCCCAGTCCTGGGGG